>NC_068958.1:11366703-11966703 GCF_026419915.1 Harpia harpyja
ATAGAGCTAGCGGCACTAAAGATTTAAAGCAGTAGCATGTCAAGGAAGCACTACGTTGCTGGCAAAGGAGAGGTTGCCTCCAGGATCACATCCCAGCTCCCAAGCCACAAGGCAAAACAAGAAAGTCTCCATTTACAAGGCAACCCACAAAGCCAGCTCTGTGTAATCAATATGCTGAAGCACATGGTAGATAGGAGCAATGCATGGAGATTCGAAATATTAAACTCCTTGTACAAGACACGGGGAAGTTTCAAATTCCTGATGAGAAGTGACAGGCTAGGGACAGTCCAGGAGAGCATCACAGGGCAGGCAGCTTTGTTAACTCTTCCCTTGACTGTGTTGGACAAGAAGAGAGTCCAGCGCACAAACAACCACAGGGCAACTGGAGTCCCAGTCTAATACGGTACAAAGCAGCTATTCACCCAAGGATCCCTTCATTCCTTTGCACATCTGCAGACAGAGGAGCCAAAGCCTTCCACAGCTTAACAAGCAATTCAAATATTACTTACTTGGCCCATAAGAATTGGACAAATCTCCTTACATATATGAAAAAAATCTCATCTGAATACACAAAGACAGTAGGCATAAACAAGATACAATTAGTGTCAAGACTTGGTATCTTCATTAACAACACACAAAACTCCCAAACAGCAGAGGATTCTGCTTTACAGGCAACTCTGAGCATACAATTTGTAGCTAGAACACAGTGCAGCGCTGGGACATGCCACCCACAAACATTTCTGTGCAACTGAGGCTGACCGGAGCAGTCCAAACAAATACCTCGGTTTGGTGCAAGTGAACAGTCTCCAGCTGGAATGGGACAGATGGAGCATCATTTCCTGGGAAATATGAGGAGGCTGGGAACAGAATTACTTCCCACCCTGGCAAGGAATTCATTCTAGACTACAGGACGAAAAGGCTTCAGTGATGTGAACAGTATTAGCTGCACAACAGAGTTCACGTTTCTCTTGCCCCTTTTCTGTACTACTAATATGCAAAAGAGACTTCCTCAAAGAGAAGTGACTAAGTGCAGCAAGTTCACCATGAGGCTTACAGATATGCCCTCAGACCTGCATTTTCACTAGCTGTAAGCTATACAATTTCCCTAAGCACGCAAGTGTTTTGCTCTCGTAATGTCTGAGATATTTTCTTCAGCTTGCCTATAGTCCTTCAAATGCCTACAAAACAGCAGCTCCATCCTGCCAAGTTCCCAAGATCACCTGAAGGGCACTTCTCAGAAAACATCAGCACCAAGTTCCTTCAGTCCAGATCTTCCCAGGATGTTTGTCAAGTTTCTCTGTGTGATACAGATGCTTCACGTGACTCTTCCTACACAAACTGTCCAAACAGTGATATTGTTACAGCTTCATGGCATACCCACGTCCCGCTGCAGTCACCAGGAAGAGTTTGGATTTGTAAATAGGTTTTAAATTGCCCAGGTTTCACTCAGGAGGGAGTGAGCACAACCCCAGAGGTGAAGGAGATGCTGCTGCAGCAGCTTTTACTGAGAAGTCCTTTACTGCCACTGAACCTGGAAACTAAACATTTTAATTTTTCCTACCGTTGCCCACATACAACACAGACAAGCAGGACTTCTGCCCTAGCCAGCCTCAGTGTGTACTTCCTCAGCTCTTCTCAGGAACACCGTGACTGTGTACTGGAAAAAGCAGAGTGGGGAAGAAAACCCAAACCCAAGACAAACTGAATACTTGAGATGGAGGGAAATTATAAACCATCTCCAATCTGGTCCACAGATTAAGGAAACCGATTAAGATAATGTTAACTGTAATCCACGTGATCAGAATTCAAGAGCACAAAGCACTCCAAATCTCATCTCAAGCTCTGGGGCGGGCTGAGCCCTGGGCACGTCCTAACCAGCTTCAAAGCCAGGCTCGTCTCTTATTTGCGTAAGAGTTTCTATTTTAGCTCTTCTGTCCCATTCCCCGTGCTGCTGACAGTGGCAGGCAAGCAGGGGAAGGGAGGAAGAGAACCCGGGGGGAATTTGGGAGCAGCTCAGACTGTTGCTGCAGCACGAGGCGAAGCATGGGAGTGGCAAGGCCACGGAGAATCTCAGTCACAGAAAATTTCCCGCTACAGAGATGAGATAAATATGATGCATCTGCTCTGCCAGGGGTTTAGTACAACAAAGTACCAGCACTTCAAGGAGCTGGCAGGCAGCAGAGAAACAAAACACAACCTACTTCCCCACCGATAGCCTCAGGTGCAGCTTATGAGGTGGTTTAAAAACTACAACAGCAACAAAACCCTGATTTCAAGTCTTCAGCCATCAACATCACAGGCTAAAAATCAGCAGAATTAGAAAAGGGCAGGGCAATTGCCCTGTCTGGGTGACACAACTTGCTCACACCTGACAGGTAATGGAAATCACCTCCACAGGGGAGGGACCACACCTGATCATCCAAGACACCTATTTTCTGAGTAGGACTTGTCACTGCTGATCTCATCTACCAAAAATTCAATACATCCATGTCAGATATGTACTACAGCCTCTCCTTAAATGTGGCAGATGTATTTGCCCAAGCAGAGCACAGCCACGAGACAGAACATAGAACAGGAACACGCAGCTCTCTCAGAGCTAAATAACACAAATCTTTGTGCTGACCCCTCCAAAACACACAGACGAGGGAATCTAAGTAATTTTTGCAGAGAGATTTTTGCTTCCCCCACCAGGTTAATTTACTAGTGTTATGGTTATGTTATACATTGCAAAAAAAATACTTCAGGCAGTCACTGGAATTTAGATTCCACACTGTGCAGACTTGCTCCAAACAGGTCTGGGCAATAGTTGGAAGTGTTCATCCCTGCCAACATCTCGAGCCTACACCTGGTTCTCACAGGAGACCATCTCCAGCAGAACTGAACAGATGGAAAGCTACAGAGCAAGAAGTTCAGCAGGTTAGACCAACAAAACTGCTGCCCAATCCTGCCCATGATGAAAAGCCAAGGGATGTTTAGAATAATTTTTTAACAGACATTTAAGTGGGCATTTGGAAGCCATATTCAGGCATTATGCAGCTCAAAACGTTAGAAAACGGACCATGCTGAAGTCCATGTAGGCTGGAACTTTTTGAAGTTCAGCTGAAGCTGAACATCTTTGAAGACAGTTTCGCAAAGAAGCAGGAAAGCATCAGATTGCAACTGTTTGGATCCCACCAACCTTGTTCTTGTAAGCCCTGTTCACACAAGGCTGCAGCTCACCTTCTAGCACTTGGCAAACTGCCAACTGTGACAAGCAAAAAACCATTAAAACCATCAACAATCTGATGTCTGTTGGCTCTCAAGTTGTATTATTTGCAGGACTTTGGGTGGCCCGGCCAGAAGTCCCCTTTCCTGCAGGATCCCCAAGAGGTACCAGGTCCTGGAGAGGACAAACATACTGTGACTTGGGATGAACTGCAGGATTGACAAGACATAAGGAAGGAGCACAGTCAGGGCAAATTCTGTATGCACAGGACCTTCATGGCAGAGTCCAGCCTCCAACAAGATGAGAACATGAAGCCTAAAGACAGACGACTACTTCTCAGGACCCCAGCTGTCTCAGCAGTTTGCAGTCCTTTCCAATCACTCGCTCCAACATGCCAGTCACATGTTTTACAGAAACCTAGATTTCTATCTTGCTGACAACTTTATTGTACATTATTCTGGCAGGTAACCAAAGCAAGATTGATTCTTGTCAGCTGAGCCAAGCTAGATATTATCCTCTGAGATCCCAAAGATCCACATCCCACAGCAAAGCCTTCCCTTCCTCCTGGGGCTGCTATCAGGCTGAAGTGTCTTTACTTCTTCTGTAATAACAGAGTACAAATATGAGCACTGAACAGAGGTCACCAACAGCACTCTGCATCCTCTCCCCCACTCCCTGTTTAGAATAAAGGTCAGTAGGTCTCCTTCCACTCCTGCACATGTATCCTGTCCTCACCGTCAGAGCTGACAGCTCAGCCAGTCTCTTCCAGCAGCTGCCCAGAGCTCCGCTTGAAACACAGCACGTCCGTTCAAAGCTGCAAACGTTCACTTCATTTTCAAAGTGAAGTCACACCCCCACTGCTTTATCTGAACTAGCTGTGATACCGCTTGGAGAGGTCTCAAAACAGCCATGGAGTAGATGAACAGTCCTGAAGGGCATCTTAACACCTGTAGGAGGACAAGAGCTCAAACTGCCTGCCCACACAGGCAGCCTGGTCCCCAGGACGAGCACGGCTAGGGCTCTGCCCTCCACCTGCAGATCTTGATTGTGTCCCATCATACACAACCCCATGTTCACCTTCACAGCCCTGGGTGAACAACGACTGTCCCACCGCAGCAGCTCTAGTTGCACAAGAGAGCTGGGAACCCGTTTTCTATTCTGACACAGGAACAGCATTTCCCTCTCTCTCCCTCATCAGCTCAAGATCCAGCTTCAACCCCAAAACAGACAGCTGCTTCACATATTTGAAGTGTCTGGAAGGAGCAATAAACCTATTTTTCCTGAGAGGCCTTGAACACCAGCAGGCCATAACAAAGTCACAAGTATAACTTGATCCTGCAGCTGCGCAGCTGTGAGCAGGGGGTTGGAGGTCCCTCCACGCAGACCACGGCAGCGCTGGAACACACTGCCACCCTGTCCCAGCCACCCTCCCACTCCAAAAAGCTACAGAGGATGTGGACCGGAGGACGTGGACCAAGTCGGCTCCATTTTGCTGGCAGCTCTACCATAGTCAGGCAACTAGTGGCCAGACACTGAACAGAAAAGGGAGGCCGAATTTCCGCATTTGAAGAAAAACACAATTTGCATCTCACAGAACAATCAGTCTAACTGCCACAACCGCCTCTCTCCCTCCTAATAAATCATTAGCCCTGACTGTAAGCACAGACACCTGCCAATCCGCAGGAACACACCACTTCCAGGCTGTGCTAGACCTGCTGTTTACCTCACCCAGATTCCTGCTGGGCATCAGCAAGCAGATGAAGTTTTCAAAGTCATCGAAGTTTCACTAAATACCACTTCCTTGAGCCTGGATCATACTTAAAGACCCTTCAGCAAATCCAAGGCAAGGTTTGGAAAGGAAGACACTCAGCAGGAGGTGGGCTCATCCAGCACATCTGCCTCGAGAGAATCACCCCAAAAGACCCAGGTAGCTGCCCACTGAAACCAGCATCAGGTTTGATACCCCCAAAAGAGAAAGGGACATTGGTTTTACCAAAGAACTGCAGCTTCCAGCTCACAGGAAATGTCTGCTTCTGCCCAATTCAGGCCAAAATCAAGTTTCTGAAAACCCCGACATATCTACAAAACAGAACCCTTGTTTTTGACCGGTTGCCTTGGTGACACACAGTGATCTCTTGGGAAGAAACCAAGGAATGTGGCCTAATACTGGCTCCTTCCTTTTCGGGCATCAACACTCAGCCTTATTACCCAGAATAAAAGCCACAAACATCCTCTAGGTTAAGAGTAAACAGAAATCTTTCCATTCGCTACAGCATCAGCATCTTCTAAACCCTGGCAACAAAGTCAAACTCCATGCTTGCCACTCCTAGCAGGGAGGGACCTGAAAGAAAACCTGGTGTTTCTGTCACTACATCATCACATTTAATTTTACCCAGAAACTTGTGTCTCTATTTCTCCTTAAGCTGGATCTTATTTTCCAAAGGGTCCCCACTTGTTTCAGCCTCCTGAGCCCTGCAATGTAACAGGCAGGTCCTCCTTTGCCTTTTAATATCTCTCTTCTCAGAAACTAGATCTTTATGGATGGAAGTTCTCATGCAGGATATTCCCCACATGTAATTCTTAGCAAACACCGTTGCAGCTGTATATGCATCCTGCAGTATTTAGCACGCTTCCATCTTCAGAATGCCTGCAGAGTGGGATAGTTAATGCTCTTAAGCTGATAAGAACACAGGCACAGAAGCTACATGACCTGCCCGACGTCACAATCCAACACTGAACAGACAAAACAGTTGTTAACCGATTTCAAAGAATCATATGATATTTTACGTTGGGAAAGGACCTCTGGAGGACTCTAGCCCAAACTCCTGCTCCAAGCAGGTCTGACCTTCTCAGTTGCTCAAGGCTCTCCCCAGGCAAGTTTCAAATAGCTCCAAGGATGGAGATGCAACTACTTCTCTGGGTTCCTGTTCATGTTTGACCAACCTTAAACAACGCAGTCACTGCACTAGCCTTGTCCTCATCTCCCTCCCTCCTTTTTGTACAGTTAAGAAAGGCTTCCACTGCGCACCATGTATTTGGTTTTGCTTACTTGAGGCTTTATTCTTTTACCAGCAAGGCTGCTGCCCCAACAGCACCACCCTGCCCAGAGGAATCAGCTCCTCTGGCTGCATCAGAAGCCAGGCTTATTTAAGAGTGTCTGTCCCGCAAGGTTTCCTCTGTATTTTCTGCTCCATTCTAAGAGTACCAGTAACTGTAACATGTTGTCTTGGTATTGTCACCATTTATACCACACACCTGATTTGGTGTAAATTCAATTAATACCCCAAACTGAACTGAGCAGAGCCAAGGAAACAGCTGGAATGAGTGCAAGCCAGCAGGTATTCAAGCAGCAGAATAATTCCAGTCTGATCAAGCATTTCCCCATAGGAGGACAAGGAAAAACTGCAGGAGCACTGAGCGAGAATCAACACTCCTGTTAATTTGCTTATGCTGGATCTCATGGCACTCAGGTTCCAGACCTGCTACCTGCATTGGTCACGATCAAACTAGTAGAGACTGCATGCTCTTAAGAAGGGATTTAACAATGTCAAGCCATGAGAAACAGCACTCCTTGCCTCCCTTCTAAATGAGGTGCACCCTATTCAAAGGATTTCCTCAAATTATAATGCTCAGTGCCTCAGGCACCACATGGATTCAGTCCATCAAATATTCTGTCGAATTTAGGTAACGGAACGTCAAACCACTCTTCCTGCTATGGAAAAACATGTCACGTCGCAGACCTAGAAATCAGGATTTGTCACCTCGGCGTGCTGCTTTCAGAGCCAAACGATTCATGCCTGCTTCTCTGGTGCAGCAAAATAACCCGCTCTTTCAGCACGACTGTGTCTTCATCACATCCAGATGCATTTCACCAAGCCATACAAAGATTAATTCTGAATTTAAGGCTTACAAGGACCTAAGTTAGATCCCAAGCAGTGAGAAAACCTGGCATTTCCTCCAAAGACACTTGGAACAATTGACATCTCGTGGATCTTCAGAGATGTAGCTGCACATCCAGAACGAGTAGCCAGGTGGTATAATCCTATCAAGGGGAGTTAAGTTGTTGATCTCTTTCTGCCTAATAGAGACCTAATTCCTGAGCCTCTATCAATAGATCACTAATGCGGGGAAGACACCAATGGCACGCTGCCCACTGTACTGTGTCACAAGCCGAGCAGTGACCACGAGAAGCTCAACACGTCCATTACCCACCAGACAGAGCGAGCAGAGCTAGAGAGGGGGCAAGTCCGCAGCCGTTCAAACCACACGACTCACCTCGATTTTCTAAATACCCCAAATATTTTACTTTCCATTATCATACCTCCAAGAAGCGACTGTGGGAGAGGCCCTGCAGTTATCACAGCTCATATCCCACCCTCATCTACTAGGTGGAACACCACCCAATGCCCCCTCCCCCTGAAGGCAAGCCTCTGGCTCTCAAAAGGACCGGAAAAATACTGCCCATCTTCCCACCCGGTGCCTCATGAAAAGACAAGCCAAAAGTAGTACCCAGCTACTTTCAGCCTGGCTTTTCAGCACCGAGACACCCCAGGCAGTTACCTTCTTGCGGCGGGAGCCTGTCTTGCTCATGCAGGACCTCTCCAGGGACAGGTACCCCCCGATCACTTCGATCTCATTCACCGTGGGGTAGCGCTTTTTATGGGACATCCCCACTTGGGGCCCATCAGCGTTGTCCACGGCTTTGCCTTTTCCTTTGCTCTCCTCCTCCTCCTCCTCCTCTTCTTCCTGCTGCGGCCTTCCGCTGGCATCAGTGAGACTCTGCAGCCCTGAGGCAACGGGCTTCCTTTTGGGCACGACAGTGAAGGTGCTGCCTCCCCTCTGGTGAGGAGCAGAGTGCGGTCTGTAGAGGGGCACGGAGGAAAACTCCATCTCCAGGTCTCCAGCTCCTCCAGGCTGATCTGCCAAGCTCCCCGTCCTCACAGCCGAGCCAGCCCTGGGAGAGAGCTCCCCACTGTCCGGCTCCACAATGTCATCGATGTAAGTCACAGGTACCAACGGATCCAGAGGCGCCGGTGGGGAAGCGACAGGCTCTTCCTGCTCCGGGGCGGAAGCCCTCAGGGGCTCCTTCGGTGCCTTCTCCTCCGAGGACCGCGGCGGCGGCCCCGGCCTGGCACTCTGGGCCGGGGGCAGAGCCAGGCCGCCCTCCCGGCGGGGCACGAAGACGAAGGAATTGCGCGAATTCAGGCGCAGCTTGGCCAAGGCCTGGGCCTGCAGGTCATGGGCTGGGATGGCGGCCAAGTCAGGCTTGGGGGCCGGGTGGATTTCGAAGGAGCCCCCGGCCCGGGGGGCAGAGGCAGAGAGCGGCTGGGTGGAGCCGGTGGCACTGGGGGCCAGACTGGCACTGGGCAGGGGCGACTCGGGCGCTTCGGCCTCCTCCGGCTTTGGCCTCCTGGCGTTGGCTCTGGCACGGGAAGCGCTGGCGGATGGCACTGGCGGCCCCTTGGGCGGCGCAGGACGGCCGGCGGGGACAGTGCCGGGCTCGGGGATGCGGCTGCCGGGGGGCAGGCCCCGGGGGGTGACAGTGAAGGAGTTGGAGCCGATCTTGTGGAGAAAGCAGTTGGCCTGGGGGGCTGCGGCCTTGGGGGCGGTTGGGACCGCCTGGGGGGCTGCGGCCCGGGGGGGAGCCGGGGCTGCCTGGGGGGCTGTAGGTTGGGGGGTGACAGGCCGGGGGGGAGCCGGGAGCGGCTGAGGTGCCGCGGGCTGAGGGGGGGCAGCCCGGGGAGGAGCCGGCTGCAGGACAGCAGGCTGGGGGGCGGCCGGCACCGCCGGGGGGGTGGCAGCCCGGGGGGGAGCCGGCAGCGGCTGGGGGGAGGCCGGCCCTGCCTGCAGAAATCCCGGTCCAGCCTTCGGGGCCGAGGCCCGGGGGGAGCCGGGTGCCCTCTGGGGGGGCGCCGAGGCGCGGGGGGAGCCGGGTACCACCGGCGAAAGGGGCGGCCCGGCGCGGGGGGAGCCCGGCACCGCCGGAGGTGTAGCCGGCGCGGCCCGGGGGGAGCCCGGTCCCACCTGCGGAGGAGCAGCCGCCCCGCCTGGCACGGCGCCGGGCCCGGGCCCGGTCGGCGCCTCCCCGCCGCGGCGCCGGCGGCCCCGCGGCCGCTGCCCGAACTTCTCCAGGAGGCGGCTGACGGTGCCCGGCTCGGCCGCCTCGGGCGGCTCCGGCGGCTCGGCCGCCTCGTAGATGACGACCTGGTCAGCGCGGATCTCGGCGAGGGCGGCGCCGCGGCGGGCCAGCAGCTCCCGCAGCGGGTCGGGGCGCCGCGGCGGGGAGGAGGAGGAGGAGGCGGCGGCGGCGGCGGCAGGGTCCCGGCGGCGGCCGGGCAGCGCGTCCCCCTCGGCGAAGCAGGCGGCGGCGTCGGGCTGGGACTCGATGATGAGGATGTTGTCGGCGCGGATGGTGCGGATGCCGGGCACGGCGCTGTACAGCTCCAGCAGCTGCTGCAGCGGCCGCGCCGCCCCGGGGCCGTGCCCGGGCAGCCCCTGCCGCAGCCGCCGCCGCTCGCTCTCCAGCCGCATGAAGGGGTTCTCCCGGAGCGGGCCCAGGCTCTCCGCCACCACCAGCCGCTCCCCCGCCGGGGGCTCCGGCTCGCCGCCGGCCGCTCCGGCCAGCTTGGCCCGCTTCCGCTCCAGGATCTCCCGCTTCCAGGCGGGCTGAGCCCGCGGCCCAGCCCCGAGCGGCGGCTCCGCGCTGCTCATGGCGGCGGCGCAGGGAGCACTGCTCTGCCGAGCCGCCGCCGCCTCCTCCCGCCGCACCTGAGCAACGCCCCGCCGCCGGCCCCGGTACCGCCCCCGGGCCGCCCCCCACCTCCCCCGGCGGGGCGGGGCGGGCGCCATGACAGGGCCGGCGGCGGCCCGTCGCTCGCAGGCGGCTGCCTGAGGCGCTGGCCGGGGCCGAGCGGCAGCCCCCCTGCCCGTCCGGCTTCGGGGCCGGTGCCAAAGAGACCCGCCCCTGCGGGGCCGTGGCAGACGCCGTCCGGCGGGGAGAGCCCCTGGGGGGCCGCCTGGGAGCAGCTGGGCTTCGGCACGGGCCGCGTTACCTCACATGGCGTTCCGGGACGTGGCTAGCCCTGTCCCCGGGGCTGCTGACCCGCCGGGGTCCCTGCTGCCCGCACCGCCCTCCCCTCGCACACGGGAGCCCCCCCCCACCGCGGCACTGGGAGGCGGCTGGGGACAGGCCCTGCGGGGTCTCCAGCCTGCCAGGAGACGCGGTGACCCACCCTACCCAAAACGCCCTCGTACGGCTCTTTCCCCCCATCCCGGACTGGCCCGCGTGGCGCCAGCAGAGGAGGAAGGGAGCAAAAAGCGCCTTTCGGGATGGCCCAGCGCTAGCTCAGCCGCCGTCTGAGGAAGAGCGGGTGTCTGGGCGTGAGCAGCATGGTGGGCAAGGAACAAGCCGCTGGCACCGGAGGAGTGTCGCATCGGGCCCGCCAGAGGAGCGTTTTAGGGAGAGCTCTGGAGGAGACGAGCAGGGGTTTCCACAGCACACGGCAGCAGAGCGGGAAAGCATTTTTCCTGCCGGCTTCGCTCTTCAGCAGCGACTGCTTGTTGGGCACAAAATCGCAGGGAAAAGTGCCCGTTATCAGCCACCAGCAGGTTTCTTTGGGAAGTCTGTGCGATCAGGAAACGATGGCATGACAGCTCAGGACTTTCCACACCTCCAATAATGCTGTGTGCCAAAATCCTCAGCCCGGGAGGCAAAGGGGACACGGCCTGCCGTGACGTAAATAACCTTTGGCCAGAACTTGCCACAGTCCCAGCCTGGCCGGGAGCTGCGGAGCCGCACCCCGGCGTGCCAAGCTGCTTCGACATGAGCGACTCACCCCGCTCCAGCCGGGCTGCTGAAAACACAGGTGTGTTTACAGGAAGGAGCACCATATCCTGCTGATAAGGCTTGTACCTTTGCACTCCTGAGCCAGGACAGAGCAATTGCACCTTCTTCAAATGATACCTGGAAGCGCAACTACTGAAAATAGTATTTTGTTGCCAAAGCTGCCCACGTGCCGGGAGCCGTGCGATGCCCAGCTGTACTGTGTGCTCCGAGGAGCTGCTCTGCTGCGAGCTGGCAAACCAGAGCTAAATGGAAGGAGGCAGCTCTTCGCGATTCAGCTTAAATAACACAAGGGTGATTTAAGGTTTATACATGACCTGCTGCACATGGCTGAAGCACAGGTCCATGATGTACCATCCCGACCGTGGGCCTCGCCAGGGCCCACAGTGGGTGCCAGGGTTGAGGGTAAAGACTAGGCAAGCGGGTAGTGACATTTCCCCGCCTCTGGTGACTCATGGCTCAGGCATGTATAGAGCCAACAATGTGCCTTTGTACTCGGGAGATCTCAATGGATTTCTCTTTCGTGGTCTTGTCTGGTTGGCTTTTGAGCCCATGTAAAGCCCATAAATCCTGAAATAATGAATCCCACAGTTTATCTGCACCTGGTGCAAAGAAAACGCCTCCGTTTGTGGGGATTGAACCTGACATCTGGTAGTTTTGCTGCATGCCCGCCTGCCTTTATAACAAAAAAATAAATCCAGCCATTATTCATCTCCTCCCCTGCCAGTCAAGATTTGAGAGCCTTCTATTGCTTCTGTCAACTGTTTCTTTTCTAGGCTGAGTCAGTGAAACAGCGTTAAGGACTGGACACTGAAACTTGGCTGGCAAGCGAGTGCTTTGGAGCTAATCCCCTGCGTCACTATTTACACCCATGGTTAACCCTGGAGGAGTGCCTGAGTGCTGTTACTAAGAGACTCTCGGGAATGCTGCTCGGTACTCATATTTTGGCACAAAAATGAATGCTCAATTACAAAACCCAGGTGTGACAATGGCAGGGGACAGGACCCAGAGGGTGTGATGGCAGAGTGCCACAGTGTAGCACAGGCAGGAGTTCCCGGTGTCACAGCAGTGCCAGGGCACAGCTGATGTGGCTGCGCAGCTGGCAATGGGATGCGGCATATACGACACGTCAGTACCAGATGTGGCACATACCGGTTTTGAGGGATGTAGGGCTGGCAACAGTAGGATCTGCTGGGACAAGCCCAAGTACAGCCAGGTGACAAGGGAACAGGGAAAGAACAGGTCCCAGCAGGACTTGGAGCTGCATGATTTGACCTTAAACCCCCACAAGACATCTCAGTTCCTCACCCTTTTACAGGGCAGAGTGAAACTCCACCTGCACAGCTCCCGCTCTGGGTTTGTGTCCATCACCACCATGTGTAACAGAGCACAAAGGGAGAGGGAAGAAAAATGATAGGTAAAAATAATCCGTTGTAACTGGGCTTCTGCAGCAAATTTGACTTTGTACCCTACAACGCTGATTTAAAAACAGGACAGTGCCTACATGGAAGGGTTCCAGGATAAAGAATAAAGACTGTCTTTCTGGCCACCAGGTACTCTGGGCACCAATAATGCTGCAAAGGCCTTAGGGAGAACAGTGGCCAGGTCTCTGGCCAGAAGCTTGCTGCGCAGTTGGTGGTAAGGGATTAAAAGTGATTTCTGTCATCTGTCACACTACTGAGATGGATATGGCACGTCCCACCCTGCTGTGGTGGTGGCACATGGAGCAGAACGTCTCCAAATGGGGAGGATGCACAAACAAAGGCTGAGAGAGCCCAGCGCTGAAGAATAATGCCTTATGTGACAGAGTTGTTCAGCCCATTTATCTCTGCCTCTGCTCAGAGGGGCTGCAATTACCACATTTAACAGAAGATGAACATGCAGGTGACTCTCAGCACTGGAGATAAAGGGGAAAATTGCAGCTGGGAATTCAAGCCAGACCTGCACACCTTGGCAATTAAGTCAAACAGACCTGTGACAAAGAAAGTGGTTTATCGGAATTCGATGCCTTCTGCCCTCCTGGGGATGTGCTTTATTTTGGAGCTGGTCTGTTTTCCTCAGAGGGATTATCAGGCCCTTAGCCTCCCTTGAATTTCTCCAGGGCTCTGTTTCTCAGTGTCTAGGATGGTGCTCAGAGATTGGCCTTCCTCCCAGGAAAAAGCACAATGCTTAATGCTCTGCAAGTTCCTTAGCAATCCAGTCCATGCTCACTAAGCCACAGATACTGCTGGAACTATGAATCACTCTGTACTATCCCCATCACTGGATCTGCACCTGTCGGACGGTACCTTGTTTAAAGCATCAGGAGTTTTTACCTTCCTCCCCTTTTAACTGCATCTGGGCCTCTTGCACCTCTGGAGTTCTGCTCTTGAGGTTTTAGCATTTCCCCTGCTGCTGCTGTTCAGGGATGCCCAGTGCCTGTATTTCCCTCACCTGGCAGCACAGCAAAGCATCTGCCAAGTAGCATTTCCTGGGTCTATAAACTCAGCCAGAGAACAACAGAAAAAAAACAAAATGAGAGAAAACCTGCTTTCCCAGAAACATCTGTTTTTATTAAATCACATCTTAAAACCTAGAAACATTCATGTATTTGAAACCCAGTTATCATACACGAAGCAGCAGATAGTCTCAGAGAAACATGTTAACGGAGGCAGCAGAGATGGCAGATATCTCCTGGGTCACGGACAAGTTTGTCCCGTGCCTGGGCAGCAGGCAGCCAGCCAGAAACCACCTTGAAAACCAGAGAAAGTACTTTGCAGTAACTTTCTTCTGACTTTTCCAAGGAGCCAACCTGCTGGTCCAGGGCCCACCAAGACCTTGGAGCTTACAATCTTTGTTTTCAAAACCCTCTGTTAACTTTAAGACAGGTTTGGCCCCAAACCAGCATGTCTCAGGTTGAGCTCTCTAACCCAGAGGCTCTCTTGGGGCCAAAGTTTCAAGCTCCTTGTGCATCTGTTCTGCCTTCAGCTTCCCGCTGAGATAGGATGAATGGAAGAGGGACACAAGGACACACTGCAGGCTGGTACATGTGGACCCAGCCTCACCTGAGCAGCACAGATGGATGCAGCCATGCTACCCTGCACTTGAGCTTGATTTTGAAAGGAGCAGGATGCTGTCAACTCTGAACTCAGCTGAGAGCAGAGGCAGAATCAGATCACAGAGTCCTTTATCTTCACATGGTTTGTCAAATGGTCGATTACTGTTCACACTTGGGTGGTTTGGGGTTTTTTTTTTCCCTCGTTATTTTGACAACTATGCTTCTTTCTTTCTTTCTTTTTCTCATTTGGATGAAAGTAACTTTCTCAAACATCTCAGAGTTTAGGAGCATTACCAGATATAACCTATCCTTCTCCACATTACCAGATCCATTTTCAAAGCCTGCACCGTTACCTTTTCCACTTGTTAACTCACACGTTTGGTTTTCTTTTCAGAAAACCGATGATACCCCCCTCACTAGCAGCTCTGCGGTAGCAAAGGGAGGGCTCGCAGCTGAGCAAAGGAGCTGGAAATGAAAACTGGTGCCTGAACGCCAAGGGGAAACAGTAAAGATCCCAAAAGCGCATTGACTCCTAGCCCTGCGAGAGCTCAGTTTTTGCTGTTGCTTGGTATCACAACTGAAGTCACCCCAGTTCCAGGAATAGTGTTGTGAAAGAACAACAGGAAACACGCAGCAGAAAAACTACAGCCCCTTCTTGCTCATTCGGGTATGACTCCAGCCTGGTTTCCTGGGATGGGGAACACCAAACTCACTCTGTTTCTTCAGTCATCCCCATCTTAACACCTAACCAAATAGTGTCTCATTTAGTATAGAGGGCATAGCAAGCACAGGGGAGCAGGATCCATACTCAAAGGGCCTTGCTTCACTGTACTTATTTGCGATGTTTTTAGGGCATTTCAAATGTAAGGGCAAAGATACCTGTCCTTGAATTCCCAGCTCTGCTCCAGCTCTGAGTTAACAGGACCTTGTAGTGGGGACTATATTGCTACAACTGAGTTTTAGCCCCCCCCCCCCCCAAAAAAAATCTAATAACCCCACACTTTCTACTGAAGCTTTTTGAATACCACTGACGTGCATCTGTGCTGGTCCTGAGCCAGAGGCCAGGGTGACCATGGCAGTGACCAGTCCCTGGCCAGCTGCCGCAGTCTCCTCAGCACCCCTGCAGTTCAGTCTTCCCAGGTAAGAAATGTTCCCCAAGTACAACTCAACACGTCCCCTGCAAAACCACGGGAGGAAAACGCCACTCAAACACACAGAAACCCCATGGACACCAGGGAGCAGGGCAGAGGCTGTGCCTGTAGGTTGTTGCTGTACCTGCTTGGTGAATCACAGGAGAGGCCATGCCATGACAGGGGATGAAAGCTTGGCTCCATCGGCTGCTTGAGGGTCTCTGCGAATATATTCCCTTTGCTCAAGGCTTAGCAATGCAGGTGGAGAGGCTCCTCTTGCTAAAGATTTATAGGGCCATTACTGCTGTGATTAATCACCAATTCATTTGGATGCTGAGAAAAGGAAGAAAGACTGGTGTGCCCAATTAACTAAATACAGCCTGGCTCCCCACTATCGTAATGTAAGACAACCCTAGATGGGTCTTATCTGTCCTTACGTAAGTCAATTTTAAGGATACTCTAAAAGCAATACAATAATGTGAAAAATTATTAGGTTGTATTAGCTCTTTAAAATTTACTAAACATTTATGGAAAAATGCAATTTAGCTTCCCTTCAGATGGATTCTTTACATTTAACGTCCACAACATTTATTCCTTCCAGTCTAAGTTTTTCACACTGATTGGCAGTATGTTGGGCTGAATTTATTTCTGAATCAAAGCAGCTACCAGTTCCTATTACTCTTCAACAGCTCATGCACAACCTCGGCAAGAGATTGCATGCTGGCATTTTAGGCAGAGACAGCAAACTCTGGTATCTTACTATTAATTCTGCCAATTACACAGCAGGGTTACCTGGGACCAACAATGATCACAATCAGGTTCACAGCCATTAAACCACCCCCCTTTACTCACTCAAGCATACGATATTATTAGCAGGCTGACTTGCCATCAAGACAGTTTCCAGTTGATTTGGCTTGTGTTTCCACAACTGAGAATTAAAAAGCAATCCCATGGAAGATGCAGAAAGCCATGGATACTCTGTGATCAGTGGGACAATATACAGGACCACAAACACCTTTTTACAGATGGTGTGGAAAATGATATTGCTGCTTGACATCCCTTGGGAAGATATCTGCATGGCATCCTTCAAGGAAGGGCTGTCCGTATCATCAGCTCCAGGGATTGTCATGGCAAAACCCAGAGTACAGAGCGATTCAGCTTTATGTGTACCTGCAAATCTGTGTCCTGGTACTCACTGTGTGGCCCGATTGCTCGAGGAAGGAGGACACAACCCAGCACATCCTCTGATGCATGGTTCCGGCAATGCATGCCAATTGCCAAGGGCCCTGGAAGGATTTTTTTTTTTAATCATACAGTAACATACCTTATCCTGGACCGATACATTAATAATATATGTGTGACTCTTAAACTGGGTTTTGATGGGTTGAATGGTTACACTTACACCAAGAGAGCAGAGAGCGCCTGTCGTTCCACCTCCTGTCTGGGCTGGGATTAAGGATACACTCCCATTTCCAGATCCCACCAGGCTGGCTATTTAAAATCAGCATTTTCCATTCTTTCAACTAACCCCACGTATGTTGGCCGAAGGTGACGAAGCAGTGTTTGCAGTCACTGCCAGCAGAGCCTTGGGAACAGGAACTCCCAGACACTGGTCACTAACACAGTCATGTCCCAAAACAGCAGCAGCTATTTGTGAAACGGATGTGTGCCAGGAGCCTGAGAGACGCTCACACAGCATGGATGACAATGATAACACTGCCTCATGCTTTACTGCACATGGCAAAACAAGTGGGAGCAATCGAGGGGGAGCATCTCCCCCAGACCACAGGAAAGAGCCGACATGAACACACATACACGCATACTCCAGCAGCTCCTGGAGTGGGAAACATGTGCTGAGCTCCAGGCAACAAGTCCAGGCTGAGAAACAAAGAACAAATTCATTTCCAGAGTCCCTTCCGCAGAGGCAGAGCAGAGCCCCCCACGGGCCGTGGCTCCAGAGGCACTCGGAGGCAGAAGCGGGTGGGATCCCACGCGTGTGCACAGCAGAGTCCTCACACGGGGCAGGATGAGTTGGCTGGTTGCCTTTTGCAGTCAGATGTTTTGCTACAGCTAAAAGAATTTTTCTGGTTTGGGGGTTTTTTTTAATGCAGGAAGGGATTATCTGCTAACTCATCCATTTCCCACCCCAGGCCTGGAGGTCAGCTGCAAAGGGAAATTGGTGGCTGCAGCATGAGGAGAGGTGCAAAAAGCTGTATCTTGATTTTCTACCTATTTCTACATCCCTCAGGTAATTTGAATTTTCTTCTTCCCTTTCCTTCCCAGCCAAACAAGAGGAAAAGAGAAAAGCCTCTCTGGAAAACCTTGTATAAGACAAGGGCCACATCCAAGAAGACAACCCACTCCAAGCTGCTACAGCTGAGTGAATATTCTCTGCAGGCACCAGACAATATGGTCAGGGGCTGTTTCCAGCGCCCGAGCTGTGCTGAGCAGCAGCAGACTGGACAGCTAATGTACTTGCTGCCCACCCTTCTCCTCTCCCGAAGGTGACAATCCCAGCCCAGACCATAACGCAACCGGCAGACTCTCTGCTGACGTTCATCAGGTCAGGCAAGGAGTTGGAGGTCACATCCAGTACTGCTTCATAGCAAGAGCAGCAGGAACTCCCACGCATGGCTGGGGTGAACAACCAGGGTTAGCACCCAATTCAGCTATCCCAGTTTAGTCTGCTTCCCTCCAGGGTTAACCAGGTGTCCCTGTTTCTCCTGCCCTTGCTAAAGCAAATCCAGAGCTGCAGTAGCAGTTTCCCGTGGTGGGACTGAGTATAACAGTGCGAAAGGGCTGCTGATCCTCTAACGGAGCAGGCAGGGACAGGAGCTCAACTGCACCGTAAACTGCTCACTCCAATTACCCTTATGAGAGGTGAGTTCCACCAAGCCAATTCAGACAGCAATTACGGACCACGTGTGAACAAACTGGTTTCAGGGCTTCAGACAGACACACCCCAAGAGCAGGTAGAAGTGAAATGACAAATTGTCCTGTGCACTGAGCAGCCACAGCTCCCCCAGGCAGAGCACCCTGCAGGCGAGCCATGCCCCGCAGGCACTGCCCAGGCCTGTCCTCAACACACCCCGGAGAAGATGCTGCAGAGGTGCTCAGGGTGTGAGGAACCTCGCAGAGGGGACGTCCTGGCTGTGAGCGTGCTGCGTGCTGCGCGCTGGCAGCGAGCGCACACCCAGAGGTCATCCTTTATAGGCTGGTCCAACTGAGGAAGTCACAAGCTCTATTTTTAACTCTAAAGTTTAAATAATTACAATTTTTTTTTTTTTTTGCATCCTATCCTCTGCTGATCCCTTCCTCTCCCAGCAGCCAATTGAAAAATTCAACCAGTTATAAAGGGGAAGAAATTTGTTTTCCTCTTTCAGAAATGGTTAACTTCAATGACGCTATTCGAACAAAGGACTTTAAACATCAAAACTCTATTGTTCTTCCAGTCACAGCTTTTAGAGTATTTCATCTCTTTAGTCAAATGAACGCTACAAAGGAAATAATATGCTCATGTCATAAACATCACAAACTATGAGGAATATAGATCTTTGGAAAAGAGAGAAATGCATTCATTGTTTGTCATTATACTATACTATAGTCAACTGCACCAGTAAAACAGTCCATAATGTTCATTCAAACATACATCTTCCTATAGAAGTTACGCAACTGTACAATCTACCTTTCTACTTTGCACCCCTAGTTCTACAAGTGGTCAATGAGGATAGATATACAGTAGTTCTACAGAGAAATCACTGAAGTGGATACATAAGTGGGCCCTTTCGGAGTTAAGTAAGATTTTCAATAGTTCCACAATGCTACATTCATGCTACCAAGTTCACTGAATTGGGATTTTACTTTAGAAAAGAGAAAGGAAGAACAGTTTGTCTGTCTCCAGTTAAGAGCATAACCATAGGAGGTAAAAGGGTCAGAAAGGGAGAGAGTTTTGTGTCAGCATTTGAATCCTGCCACTACCATTTCCTTCTCCAAATAACACGACTTTGTGCTTTCATCGCACCTACAGCTCCAACCTCTCACAAGCACAGCTGGCGGAAGCTACCATGCTAAATAATAGATAATTGGCATAAGTTTTGTTTTCCTTTTTATATCTGGCATTTTCTTACAAAAGCTACAGACCGGTGCCTACTATCCCCTTCGCTACAAGCCTGGAAAACATGACCGAGTCAAGAGGATAGGAGTCCAGCCAGGGATGAGAGGTAGCCACCAAGCCTCCCGAGGTCAGGCCAGCTCAGCAGGGCAGCTTCCCAACAGCTCCAAAACAGAGGGGGAGGCAACAGCCCACACCTACCTATTTGGTTCAATATGTTGCTTTCAATGACTTTAAACCATCTCTCTCCACCGATTCCTCTCCTTACTTACTATATGTACATTATTTCTTCAAAAGTTTTGCTATAAAACTGCTATAAATATACAGGGTTCAGCAGCTCTAGCCAGAGGCCTGCTCCCCAAAATTACAACCACAAATATGTCACGGGGGAAGGAGTACTCTACACATCAGAACAACTAGTTCTTTTTGTAAGTATTTAAAAGAAGATTTGTACATATATTTTCCTTCACTTCACAATCAACTATTTTAGATATCAGGAAATCTGGCAACTAAGGTAATCCTTCCCTGTTACTTCTCCAGTATGTTTTACTTATAGAAGAAATAACTTGTATCATCTCCCAGAATTGTCAAGAGTGACCTAGGCAGACTGTAAGTAGTATTTATTCTCTGAACAGGAAAGTAGAAGAGGAAAAAAAACCTTCCCAAAACAAAAAGCAACCCCCCGACCTAAACAAACAAAAAGTAAGTATATTCCAAAATATCCTCAAATATCAAGTACAAATCTGGGTTCTTAAACCACGGCTGCTCTGACAAAGCTCTGGGTTTACTCTGTCCTACACAGGAAGGAATGTGAGCAGCTCAGACCGATAAACAGGTCTTTTTAGCATTGGAAAAGAGGTGGTTTATGCACAAACAACTGGCAATCAAGTGAGCATAGGGAAGATTCAAACTCATGCTACAAACTCGTGCTGTACTCCTCCAGAAGCATTTCTTCCAAATGCCTCAGTGAACAGTCTCCTTGGAGGGTTTCTGATGGTCATGTAACTGCGCTGCCCCACACAGCAGACTAGAAAGAGAACTCATCTCTCAACACATAGCAAAACACTGGCATGAACAAGTAATTACCATGGCTATTAATTTCTAATTCATTTTTATACCATAGTGAACCTGACAGATTTCTCAGCCAGGTACCATATTTCTAACCTAAAGTATTTCAGCAAAACTAAAGTCCCATAGTTTTGCAAGCAGCAAAATAGAAAGTAACAAAGTTGTGTCTAATTGGAGGAGAAATATACATTCGTGAGAGCACATACAATTAGTGCAACACAGCTACTCTGAAAGTAACGAACCAAACTGGATTAATCAATGCAGCAGACATGCAGGGTCTGCTAAGTTATGTTAAAACCATATTTGCTGGTGATTAAATATGTCTACAGAAGATATATTACCATTTTGAATATATTTTCAAGCAGACCAAAAATACCTCATCTATTGGTTACTGGTGTGTTATTTTTAACTAATTAAATATTGGGAGGGATTTTACCCCTCTCGCTATAAAAATTGCACTTATTTGCTATTAAACAAAACAAAACAAAAAGTTAGATTTCAATTCTATATTCCAGTATATATTCACATCGAAACTGGATTGTCTGATCTAAGCTTGCAGGAGTAGGTGTAGCAGTCCTTGCTCTCCAAGATCCCCAGCACAGAAGGTCCCATCAGTACAAACCCCTCCTTCCTCTGTGCTCTGGTCACTTCTTCATTGTAGTGCATGGGTAATTGATTTTATTTTTTGTTAAGAAAACCTGAGCTTCAAAAGTCTTTAAAAGGACCTGGAATCAAATCTGGCCCATTCTGACCCAAAACAGCTCAGTTCTGCAAGGAACTCCATCCTGTCCTTGTTTCACACAGCTCCTCCTGAGACACCACGGCTCTGACCTGAGGCGAGTGAGGTGTCAAACCCTTTCCCTCCAGTCTCTCTTGACCCAGGAGACTTTCCTCCCGACACTCTTCCGAGGGCTCCTTCTTCCCTCCCTTTAGCACTGCTGCCTCCTATAGGGCTGTGAAGGGCTCCCTGTGCCAATAAAAAAGTCTCTCTGCAGTAAGCATGACTTCTTGGACACTGGTGATCAAATTCCTCTTGCAAAGTCTTCTCCAGCTCATAAAATATCATCGTAATCCAATAGTTTAGAGTGCTGGCGGGTCTTCCAGAGGCGGTAAAGGCGGAAGTCAAAGTAAGTCTCAATCATTTGCTTACCTAGGAAAAGTGAAATGAAGCACAGGGGTTACGCCCTGCAGCACACGGGAGACATGCGAGAGGCCACAGCAGCAAAAAGACCCCAACCCACTTACAGGCAGGGGCACAGAAGAACCTGTCCATATGCCTCATTTGGAAAATACCGACATTCAGCCAGGGCACATGAAGGTGCTCATGAGAAGCAAATGTCTTTTTAGATATCCTCAGACCATGAAAGGCTCCTTGTAATCCCCTGGCAGGGTTTGTCCATGGGGGCAGGAACTGAGCACAAAGTCTGTCTCCAGACTTCAACCTCTTTGCACTGACTGCAGAAGGGGGGGCCGAGAGCTGTAGTGTATCAGGCAACAGCTCCAACAGCCTGCACAAGGCAACCTGGCACGGGGACTTCAGAAAATTACAAATCAAGAGTAAACTCATTGTAAAGATTTGTGGAAAACATTAAAAATAATTAACATTGAAAATTAAATTTTATTTTATTTTTTAAATTAACATTAACAGGCTGTCTCTGTCCTGCAGAGCTGTCTCTTCTCACAGCAACGAGCTCAACAGGACACACTAATGCAAGTTCTGCACCACTGGCACCTCCGATTGAAGGTTGGGGGGTTGTCTCACAAGGTGGTCACAGACTGAAAGCCAGGCACAGGGCTGGCGCTGGAGGCAGTGAGTGCATTTGAAAACACAAGAGCAAATAACCCTGGAGTCTGAGCCAGGGCTCAAGGAAGGGATTTTTCACTTTTGAGGCCTGATTAAGATTAGTTTCAGATGACTTTGCAAAGGATTAGAGAGGGTACACTATTAGCACATCCCAGATTGATCAAGGGGATAAATTCAGACATATTCTTCAGCCCAGCCTCCTGAAAGATCAACTGCTTAAATGCATGTGCACAGAACCCACTGCCTTGCCTGCCAAGCTGCATATAAACCCAGGAATTTCCCTGCAAGTTGCTTCTTGGCATACATGTAGAGCACGTTTCGCTGTGGGATCTGTGCAAGCACCGTATAAAGCTGAGTCCAAACCTTGACAGGACATGCACAGAGAACTCTGCACAGCTCGAATGTGCTCAACTCCCGTACATTCCTATGACAGTAAGTGGGAATTAAGAATAACCCATGAGTGCTGATGCCAGCTGTGAGCAGCAGAGGAAGCATCCACAGTGCTTATAGCCTAATGCTGCATGTTTTTATCTTCCAAGAGAACAAAGTACCAAGAACTACAGCAAAGATAAAATAACAAGGGCAAATTCAGAATATGTCGCTCATGAAACTGCACCCATAACTATTTACATTGACCAAAGAACAGGAAAAATTCTATAGCCCCTTGAATTATCTTGAGCTACCGGCAAAAAAAAAAAAAAAAAAAAAAAAAAAAAAAAAAAAAAAGCAAAGCAGACTGAGATGTAGAATGGCTCTAATAGGCTAGATCCCAGTCACTTGTTGATGACACAACTCACTTGGTACCAGTGGTTTGAGTCCTGGAGATGAGACCCCTGCATGCTCGGTTACAGAGAAGGTTCTGCTCCTATGTGCATTTCTCCCACAGACTTCACATACCCTAGTAATATGATGAATCTCCTAAACTCAGCCTGGAAAGCTGCCTGCTATTTAGGCTACTTGGCCACTGCCAGTAGCCTGGGCAAGGGCTCCCTGCAGCTTCAGGGACAACAAACGGGATAGATGAAATGTGAACATGGAGGAATTGCAAAGGGAAAACCAGGTTCAGCCACTACCTACACAAGGTGGTTACAAGCAAAATGAAGACACTGACAGGAATTAAGGAAGCTCAAAATTGCTTTTTCAGGAAGATGCCCACTAAAGGAGGCAGGCTCATTAGGAAGGTGTGTGTCTTTGTACAGAAAATAAATTACCTTGAGCTGATAGTTCAAGTGGAGACTCAAAGGCAACCCTATAAGGATTCATTAAGTTTTTCAGATTCTGAAATAGCTGAAAGGAAAACATATCGAGAGTTAGCATCTGAAAACAAAGATGAACTCCAGGGCACCCAGAATTGCCCATCCTTGTTCCCTAACTCTAGAAAACCTTCCACTCGTGTCCTTTAAAACATCTAGCTCATCAGTAAATAAATAAAGTGCTTTGAATGACTGTTCTCTTCAAAAGCTTCAATATTTGTCCTGCATGTCACTTATCACTCCTCCCCAGCCCTCTGGGGAAGGCACAATCCATACGGTGGTTTGCCCATTCACAGCCATGTGACAGGATGGCGGCACGTTCCCACACAGCAGAAGAGGAAAGTTTAGACTTCACAGTGTGACTATTGTCTCCCTGGGCTTGGTGCTACTCCGAAGACATTCCCAGAGAGGCAACCCAGGAAGCTCTTACCTTCTCCCCATTGGGGTTTCCAAGAACATAGCAGCCCATGATGTGAATGATATTTGGTTCAGGATTGACTTTACTCATTAGCCGGCTTAACCTCTTCCAGAAGCTGGAAGAAACAGGAAAAAACAGAATATGTAATTTAAAAAAAAAAAAAAAAAAAAAAATCTATCTCCTCATATGCATGAGTAATCATAAAGATGTGTGTGCACACTGCTCAGAAGGGGCCTGAGGCTTGTAGCCTGAGGAGGAAGCTGCTCAGGAAGAGCCACTGGTTCTTAGACAAGGAAGAGCAGGGGCAGAGCAAGGGCCTGAGAAGCAGGTCCAAGTCATGTAATAGAGAAGGAGGAGCGGCCCATCGAGCCAAGGAAGCTCTAAGATGAAGAGAAGGGAGCAAAGTCCACCAGGAGTGCTTTTAGACTGACAGTTTTACTAAGCATCCTCTTGTAGCAGTTCCCTCCAATTTCCTCTCTCATTTCTATCAACAATTGCACTTTCTAAATGTGAGTGTTATCAGTGCACTGGTTCATTTCCAGGGCACGAGAACAGCTGGAGAGGTTGTTCTTCTACATAGCTAGAGAGACAACACCAAACCAGGCTGGTTTATGTTAGCTAGTGCTTGGTGCTGCTCACCAGTCAGACCCACTTTACATTTTGTGACTACTAACTAGGCACGCTGTGCCTAAGGGACATGAAATACAACCACCTCCCCTGTGCAGTGGGTTAGAGTAGACTTCTGGTGGGCCCTAAAGCCCAGCAGTTCCTCTGTGGGGTCTGCAATCAGACTGCAGCCTAAGCTTTTCTCAGGACTGCCTCTCAGGGGCATACAGGTTGGATGGAGACATTCACTTCCAAGCATCCAAGTTTTCAGCTGTGTGTTCACAGCTTTCTGAAGGCCCCTGAATTACCAGTTCTGGACCAGCTATGCCTGGAATGTGTTCAGAAGCGTGTACGCACACATGTGCTGAAGAATTTTATTGACAGTGTTTGTGCCAGAGCACGAGAGTGCTGAACAGATGTTGATTTTAATACTCAGTTCTCATGCCAACAAAAAGTTGTGTAGGAACAGGTTGGTATACATCCTCTCCCCCACAACGAAGCACTGTTAGCCAAGTAAGTTTGAGCCAGCACAAGCAATCAGGCAGCAAAACAGCCAAACTTAACTCTCTGCAAGGAGAAGCAAAATTGCCTCAGCAACCCCAGCTGACAGGCTGGCATGCTAGTGAAAATCCTCCTCAGTAACGTGCTGGACTTTGAGCAGGCTTTGCAGAGGCAAATTCCATTTCTCCATGCAATCAGGAGGGCAGTTACCGGAGACAGCTGTGGTGGGAACAGTTTGGATTTCTGCCACTAGTCGCCTGCTTCGAAATGCTATCTCAGCCACTTCTGAGCAACAGAGGCACGAGGTGTGTGTTCTGGTTTCTGGTCAGCAAAGCCTTTGTTAGGAGAGGAAGTATCTTTTTCCCTCTTTTGACAGTCTCTAGTCCAAACAGACACTAACAGCAGATAAAAGCATAAATCTTCTGGTGACCTGTCCCAGAGCTGCACCAGCCCAGGGACAAGCTCGGCTCTGTCATCTTTGCAACTCCCCCTGAAGGAGCTGTAAGCTGCTATTAGGTCCCCCCCTCAGCCTCCGCTTCCCCTGACCAAGCCACGCCAACTCCCTTCATCTCTCCTGCTAGGCCATGTGCTATAAACATTGAGCAAACCAAGCAGAAAAATGTTATGCAAGTCCAGAACATAACGCAGCCACTCACAGGATCATATCTTCCTCCTTCTCCACTTTGGCGAAAGTGGCAACTTTGTTCTTTAACAAGTACAAGTGACCAGGACCTCCCTGCAAGAGAGAGACAGACAGGTGCAAACCACTTTGCACAGGCCCTAAAGAAACAAACCCTGGACACGGTTCTTGTCCTGCACAGCGATACCCAGAAGTGCCACAAGGGAGCAGAGCAGACACGCCAGGCTGGTGTGGCTGCTACAACCTCCATGGCAGACACAGCAGGCACTTGCTCAGGAAATACTCACATATGGGGAGTCTGTTGGGAGTTGGATTCTCCGTTTTTTACTGTTACATGCCCACCTCACTCTAGAAAGGCACAATAATAGACAAAAATCTTCATTGTGGGTGGCTGGAGAGTAATAGCGAAGACAAGAAAGTCCCTTTCATTTGGGGATACTAAGGGACTTGCCGCGGTAGGCAGACGAGAAGCTGAGCAAAGCAGGGATGAGCAGGCAAGATGTCACTATAGAAGAACTGGACTTTGGCAGTAGCAGGCATAAAAAGATTGAGCACAACATCAGCAAAATTAAGAGTCGCAATCTCCAGGTCAGTGTGCTGCAAACCCTCCTATTTTGCAGCATTAGGCATGTGGGAGGGAGTTCAAGTTAGGTTACTTTCCTAACTTCTCATTTCAAGGTTCCTTGCACAGCTGCTGGGGAAGTCCAAAGCTGACCACCCTGAGGATCAAGAGACTCGGGAAAGAAATCCCCGGCAAGCCCCAGATCCAGCAGGGCCTGAATATGTCCCACCCACAGCTCTGCACGGCTGTACCCTGACCCCTCTGCCATGTAGGCTGGCCTCCAGCTCCGAGCTGTGCCATCTGCCGGTCTGATCCACAACATGCACCACTGACACTGTCATACTGAAGCTGTACAAAACCTGTAACCATCACATTGCAAATGCTTGTTTCTCTGGAATCCTCCTTATGAGATCTGCGCTAACGCTGGTTTGCCTGGGTTTCCTTGAAAGCAGCTGAGAAGCAGCCCAGCTCTGGACTTGGCCACAGTAAATCAGATTTTATTTCCTGCTGTCACAGCAACTTGAGGCTGCTCAGTGTCTGAGGAAATGAGAAGTGAAAGCTGTATACATGCAGTTACTTTAACAGAACTTGACTTTGGAATATTGGTTCCTCTATGTAATTTTCCCTGTAGAAAAAGGCAAATTTGTAACAAACCACCCAAGTGCTTAACAACTTTCATGTACCTGGCAAAATATCAGCATCTTCCAGATTTTGCAGCCTTTCCGATAAATGTTAAGCTTCTTCTCTATTTCTTCTGCAAAAAACATGTTGGAAAAGATGAACCATGGAGGAAGTTAAAAATGAATCTTACTTCTTCTCACTTTAGTCCTGAAGGCAGGAGGCTGAGCTGTGAGAGGTGCTCAGCACCTATGTTCCCACTGATACCAAAGCAAACTTTTTGCTTTCATGCCATGGAAAGCAGAAAACCCCAGCATATCACAGGGCAGAGAAGGTACGGTGCAGCACCAGACACTGCTCTATAGTGACCACAGCACTATACCAGACCCTGCCATCCTGACCCTCTGTTAATGCTCCTACTCACCTACAAGGATACAATGAATAGGTATCTTTGCTGCTCTGCGCCTCAGCTTCCCTTTCATAAACTGGGAGCCTGGCATAGAAAATGGGCCACAGAAGTGAAGTTTTATTACTGCAGCACATCCAACAGCAGCTGACTGTCTGTGAGGTGTCACTGGGGTGATAAAAACACCTTTATGAGTGGCAGCTGAGGCACAGGGCAGTGGAGTGACTTTAACATATTGATTAGCTAATTTGCAATGGGCAGGAGTTAAGAAAAGGAAGTAACACTCACGTACCTAGGATGTCATCAAAGGTGGCATGTTCATGGTCCTGGAAACCGAGAGAGAAGACATATCAAGGTTCGCTGTCACTACACCAGCTCCCACGACATTATTATAGTCTCTAATATTGCACACAATCCCATTTCCAGGGAAATGGATGCTCTAAGAGCACAATTATACCAACTGATGACTTCTAGTCACATCACAGCAATTACCACCCTAAAACACGTCTCAGCAGCAAAGAAGCTGAAGACTGAATGGTCCATGAAGACCAAGTCCATCCAAAGGCTTGAAGATGAATCCTGCAGACAAGTCCAAAGCACATACCATCCATCAGATGTAGTCACATCACCGATGTGTGTTTGGCTCTTGGCCCATGTTTTATAGCCACTCTCTGGCTTTACATGTGTCCAAGCTGGCTAACAAACAGCCACGTTCCCAACACATCTGCCTCTAGCATAGCAGGGTCATCAGGACAACCGTACAGCTCTCAAAGGAAGAGAGAGGCAGCAAAGCTAAACCCTGCAGCATCGCTGCCTGCTGCACATGGAGACCGAGTTTTCTGGGCTGTCAGTCCCACTCTTCCCTTTCAAATTAAGTGAATATAAAGTGATTAGGAAAAAACAGACCCATGATTCCTTGCTGGTGTTTCAGGCAGGACTCCTAGTGAAAAATCAAGGTTAAATTAATGACTGACAGGGATGTGTCATTGTACATAGGGTGATGGGGCTCACAGTCCACTGCAGAGCTCTGAGGTACTGCTCATCCTGTCTAAGGATGAGCCCTAAGACTGGCAACACACAGCTCTGCTTGTGTGCTCAGGCCTGCCCTGCCTTCCCTTGTTAATCTTCCCATGCTGTGTGGCTGGGCCTGCATAGTCTGGCAGCCCACATGTGCAATTTTTACTCCACCTTATTCTTCCACCTAGACCTGAGCCCCCACAAAGCTACCCCAGACCCCAAATCTGCGTTCAGCACACCCCCAGCCATTTCCTGATAGCTTTTCAGAATCATCGTAACAGAAACTAGGGATAGAGACAAAAAAAAAAAAAAAAAAGAATAATTCTCTGTATGAAGCCTGCTCCCACACATCCAGACATAGCAGAAGTGATATACTTACATAGAGAATGGGGATGATAGAGGGATCGTCCCTGCGGATAATTGTCGGGACGTACTCTGCTTTGGGCACCTTGGAAGAAATGAGCTGGAAGGGGAAAAAAGAAGTGCAACAGCATGAGGAGGAGCCAGTAGAGTCTGGACAGAAGCGCAAAGGCCATGGTAACAGTGGCCTGTTCAGTCGCTCTCAGGTGTTACTCAAACTAGCAGCTAATCCAGGCTATCTGCATCCCTGTGAAGGTCCTCCAAGTTTTTGGTCCACTACAGAGCACCCCCAGGCCTGCCAAGTACCCCCATATGTCACAGTCTCCTCGACCCCCAACAGCTGAGCACACAGCTCTGCCTAAAAGGCAGGACTGAGTCCGAGATAACAGTTTGTAAAGGGGAGACCAGTGCGTGCAGAGGATGAAGCAGCTTGTGCGTCACCATAAACGGCTGTATCCCAGTAGAGATCACTTCTGTACAGCCTTCCTCTGTGCGAGGGTCTGTGCTTCCGGCTGTAGAGGATTGTTCAAGCTGGCACACGAAGCTGGCTGGTGGTGGGACAGCTGCATGCCCAAACAGGAACCAGCCAAGGGATGACATGGCATCAGGCAGAGGTAGGCACACAGCTGTAGGATGTCAGGCAGATGCAGGTTGCCTGGCAACTCTGGCTGAAGCTTCAGCTGGCTCCATCAGCATGACAGCCAGAGAGGATAGGCCTGCCACCAGCACAAGCCAAAAGGCTATGGGAACATGGGCAATTTGACTGTGCTGTGATTTCAGGCACCTCTGTTCATCGCTGTGAGAGTGGAGCAGGCAGCAGTGCTGGTAGTCTTGTAAGTGCAGCCTGGGTTCCAGCTTGGGCTGGCTTCAAAGCCCTCCCTCCTAGCAGGCAGCACATCACTGCTTTGGCCACAAGGGAGTTAATGTAAAGTTTCTGAAGAGGCACAATATACAGAGTCCAGGGATGGACACTCATCACATACACCACCTGAGGAGACACAGTGGAGGTGTCAAGGGCTGAACAAACCCAAGTGTTGGGTTCCAATTGTTTGGGTCTCACCTGGTCACTTTGCCCTGAGGGCTGAGTCTGCACAGACAGCCTGGGAACACATACAACACCAGACTGTCTCCATGTCCTTCACTCTTCCCAAGTCTTAGCAGGACCCATTCAAACACAGTACTGCTGTGCTGGACTGGCAATGCTGCCCCTAGAACAAGCTGGAAGCTTGAGACCCCATTTTGCCTGAGTACTTGTGCATATGGCCAAAGAAGGGATGTGTCAGAACCTGGTCCTGTCTGCCAAACCCCACAGAGCAGAGCAGGGGGAAGCCTAGCAACAAGGAATGACAAAAGAGCAGAAAGCATCTCAAAGGATGACATACAGCTCCAAAGCAAATCAGGCAAGTAATAACAGGAGGGAGGGACTGCTGGGACTGGGGACTCAGGTCTCTTGTTGTCAGAGTTATCGAGACTCAGGCTAACTCGATTCAGTGTTAGTGACAGTGCTGCTCTGATTTGGGGATGGACTACAGGTCCTTCCACTTCTAGTTTTCTTTCAGCACATTATCCCCACCAGTAACAAATGCTGAATACCATGTCATGTCTTGGCTGATCTCTGAGTGACCCTCATACACACCTGAAGAGTTGCCTATACAAAAGACTTGCCTCTTCCCATGAAGATCCTAAACTGAGCAGCTCTGAAAGGACAGACAGAGCCTGAGTAGATAGGGGTAGCTGAGTTGGAAACCCTCACCATTATTTTTGGTGGAATAAAGTCTTCTCCGTCACATGCCATGGCTTCAAGTTCCTTTTCTGCTTCCCAGTTCAAGTCAAAGTCACCATCCAAAGCCCCACAGGAATCCTGAAGGTCATGGCCTGCCAGAACACAGTGTGCATTACAAAGGCAGAACAGCTTGCCTTCCCCACTCGATCTTGTCTGGCAGCTACTTCACAAGAGGTACCACAAGCCGTGAGACTTGTGCCCTCCTTTCTTCCACAGAGTGACAGACACCACACTTTGGGGCCGGTGTCTCTAAACAGACAAATACTTAATGAATGAAGAGTGCACACACAGAGCCTGATACCACATATCACATCACTTTTCATCACTCTCACAGTCACCAAGTTTAGCTTTCTAATGCTAATTCACAACAGTCACTCTGTCATTTCAGAAATGGAGAAGGAGACAGAACACAGACAGACTCTCTACACTTTAACATTGCCAAGCTGATGAGCAAAAGTCCAAAGACTTCAAAGCTGGTCTCCTTGTAATAATTACTACTCTGACTACATCTTCTGAGTCATTATAAAGAAACTCTGCCTTGCTGGTCAAACTGATCCTGGCAGAGAAGTCGCAGAGCATGAGGACAGCTGTAGCAAACACAGTAGTATTGCAACAATATACTTGAGTTTGCTCTCCAGATTGACCTTACCTGTTGGCCTTCAATGCCTCCTGGGGAAAAAAACATCTGGAAGGAATATAATTGACCATTAAAGGTTAAAAACAGAGATGGTTCCCTGAAGCCAGGGACTGAGGAAAGAGAACGGAGATGCCTTTATTTGTGCCTTTTGGGATGTCCGACTGTCACTGGGCAGTGCCTGGAGCCTGTCTTTTCCATTCGCCTCTGAGTTAGCTGAGGGAGCGGGGAGGAATCAGACTGCAAAGGAACAATCGGGTCATGTTTTGAACCTGGCCTTTCATACATTTCCCCCTACAACCTCGTACGGTGTCTTCTACAGCTAGGAGGGCTGGAACTTGTGCTTACCTGGTAGGTCAGTTCATTTCACTAGTGAAATTCATTTACAATACAACCCATTTCAACGTGGGCAAACTCATATCCACCAAGTCTCTTGCCTACAGGATTTCAATCAAATCTGGGTAAAACAGCCGTTCCCTTTATAAAAAGACAGTGGGAAGATGCTGGCATTTCCTCCTGTAAATTAACACAACAGCATCTCAGTTCCCACAAGTAAAACAGCGCAGCATTTCCGAGGACTCCCAGAGGAATTCCTGGCAGCCCAAACGAAGATCAGATTGCCCCAAGCTATCCTCTGTGCAGCCAGCGTGGCCAGGAAATCAAAGCTACATCTCACGGAGCACTGCAGCTGTGCTCTTGAGCTATTCTAGTCTAGGAAAGAGCTCAGAAGGGGCTCTTGCATGGGAAGCCAGGCAGGTTAGCCCCACTCTGGTGAATGTAGCCTCGGACTGGTGTGCTTCCAGGTAGGTTGTTTTGGTCCCAAGCGAATAAGGGATGATGGGAACAGAGGGCTGCAAGAGAGCTGTACCACCGGGTATCCTTTGGCAACTGCACAGTAACATGAGGTTAGATGCGTTGTGCTCTACAAATAAATATAAGTACACACAGATGAACAGGTGCATATACCTGGAGTGTTATTTGCTCAGATCTCACAAAACTAAAAGGATCACAGGTGGGACAAAAGGGCACAGAGAAGTTACTCCAGTGGAACTCCAGTCAGCACCTCAGCTGGAGGATTTGGCCACAGGAGGAAGCTCAAAGGACTCAGAACTCACTTTCTCGAGAGTCATGGAAGGAATCAGCTTTGATGGGAGTCGGGTCACTCCAGGACCTGCTGAAGCTCCTCTCACGCCGTTCGGCAAATGCTAGGATAAAACCAAAGCACGACATTAACAGACTCCAAAGCCACCTCTGTTGCTGCCAGCAAAACAAAACATCCAGTAGATTTCCACCAAAGCCACACATCACGGACTCCCCTGTGCTTGTTCTTCCACTTGCCAAATGCGAGTCCCTTCCACACAGCAAACAAGAGTCTATCTTCTAGACAGCAGAAGACAAAGTGCCCACTTTCTGAGCAGGAACATTATGGGGTATGTAACACAGAAAAAGGAGGACACTTGATGGTCTCCTTAAACGCGCACAGCTCAAACCTCAATTTAATCAAGGCTATTCTAGTGTCCCAGTGTAAATGCTCTGACTCAAAGGCCTCACACAAAGATGTACTCAACAGCTAATGACCCATACGTGACCAGAAGAAGGCAGTAGTTCTCCAGTCAGTTCTCCCTTCATGTTCTAGTGACATCCCAGTCAGTGCTGGACCAAACAGATGGGGGTAGTGTGGAAAGCTCATGCTTTCTAAATTTTGTCGCAAGAGGAAATCCTTCAGTTTTTGCTTGCCTGCACTCTTGTGAGTGCTCCCCCCTTAGCCTTTTTTTTTTTTTTTTTCTTTTCCAAGGGGCATGATATTGTTTGTACCGGCATTTCCCAAGTGGAATCCAGGGAGCTTGGCCCAGCTGGCTGCACCACAGGCAAATTCCTGGGAACTGCCAACCACAATGTCTGACTTGGCAAGGCCATGTGAGAGTCATTATGCCTAGATTAACAGCCACTTATAGCCACTAATACCTATTTCTGGTAGCAGACAGAGCAAGTTTGCTGCAGCATATCTAGTAACAGCATCTTATGTCAGCAGCACAGGAATTCATCTGCAGTACAAGAGCTGAGAAGCAACCTGTCCACTGCTGCAGTGTGTCCAAGTGTGGGTGTCCAGGGAGACAAATCACATACTAAGTTCTTCAGGTGATCTCCATCCTCAGCTTTCATTTAAAACCAGGCATTTAGCTATTGTGCACACGAAGAAAGCTTTGAAAACATGACCCGAGAGTTACCAAGGCAGAGAGGCATGCCTGAACTTCCAGACAGCTCTAGGGGAAGGTGAGCCCTGTTCATTTCAGGCAGTGCTAACTCAGATGCCAATAAAGACACTTTAAAGGGCAATGCTCTTTGCTGTTCGCTTCCCACAGCATATGAGAAAGGAGAGGAGAGGAAAGAATGCAAATTCAACTAGGCAACACTTTGCTGTGGGCAGTCTGTACATGATGCCTGGCCAAGGGGTGGGAAGAACAAGCTGTTTCCTCTTCTGGAGCAATCCTCAGCTCTCAGGAGCCAGTTACACCATTCTCAGACCATTTCACAGCGATAAGGGAGCTGCCCCAACCAAGTTATGGAGGAATGTTGCTTTCCTCAGGGAAAGGGAACTGCCATTTCCCAGGCCTAAGAGGTGATTTCTTCCCCAGTGCGGCGTAACACTCCCCCCTTGCTCCAATCTCTTCCCTGTTCCTCTTCTTTCTCCCTTCCGCCGTCCTCTCAGCTCCCACCAGGCAGCTTTCCCCCAGGTCCTGCTGCGGAGATGGTGGTGGGACAGGGGAGGAGAAAAGAGAAAGCCACCAGTCCACATGGCACACATAAAGCACCGACTGTCCCCAGGGAGCCACAGCTGGTCCGCACCTTCAGTAAGAGGCCAGGCAGCCCTCGCCAGCTCTGCTGAACTCTCAGCTCTGGTTCTCCTCACAAGCGTTTACGTCGGTGATCACCGAAAACCACATGCACATAGGACAAGGACACTGCAGCTCTCCTTCCACTCCTTGCACTGAGGCCACAGAGATCTCCCATAGCCAAAGCAGAGGGTCCTTGGAAATAGCTTACAGGCTGCTTGCAGACATCCGTGTGTCCTGGAGACTTGCAACAACCTGGCCTTCTTTTTTGTAGGGTAAAATGGTACCAGCAGGTCAAATCCTTTCTCTGCCCCAATGCTAGGTCCTTTCTACCCGCATCTGCACGCAACGTAGGGTTCCCTGTGTCCCACCGTCACAAACCCCAGCTCCTCACAGCCACATCTTACAGGTGCTCACTTACTTTGTGCTTTAACCCTTCGGCTCCCCACCATGCGGAGGTGCTTCCGAAAATTCCTGAAAGAAAGGCCAAACACAACCTCTGAGAAAGGTAATACAAAGCAAAACCTGGGCCCAGCAGGACTGAAAGAACTGAGGGAGGAAAAAAAAATAAAATTGAGAAGACAGCGTATTTCCTTCTGGCCATTCAAAAGCTGGAGACCAGGTTCCCAGTCTGCACCTATTCAGCGCTGGGGACAGTTATGTTTGTCAAGACTGTGGCTGTTTCTTTGAACTCCCTGCACTGGTGGTACGGGACAAGTGAGGTCCTACATGGCAGTCCTCTTCTCATGGCCTGCTTTCACTTTCCTATGACTAAGGCATACCTGTGCTGTAACTTTGCTGAAGACACTGCCACTGCCCATGCTGGCAATGCTCCCTCTTTTCCTGGTAAAGAGCAGTAACTGCTCCCCTCTCTCCTTACTTCCACACACACTTCAGCAGGAAAGTGGGGTGCCCAGGCTCTGCCCTGCTAGGCAGCATGCACACACCATGCTCATGGCTGTGCTCATTCCCAAACGCATTCACAGCAGCTGCTAAAATCCCACCCATGCTGTTAGCAACCATGCAGCCCGTACTGCTCTCCAGGGCAAAGAGTTGGTAAAGACTGACACAGCTTCTTCCTTCTCAGACAGCACTGTTCAGCAAGGCTGACTGTCCTCATGGGCCTGCTCTCCGCTAATGCTGCCTGCATTATCACATGCTTCCCTGCCCAGGACTCACAGGCAGAGTTCGGTGGGGCTGCAGAGTACACAGCTCCAGGGTAAAGTCCACCAGAGGGTAAGCCTTGGGGAGCAGCTACACCCCATAGTCAGGTCTGTGTAAAACAGACCATCCTGGCCACTCCTGAGAGACCATGGCAAAGGGACTCTTCATCCAGCCCCTCCGAGGGCCAGGGACCTGTTGCCCTTAGTTTCTCATCACTCACCTAGACAGGAACCAAACAGGACACCAGAAGAGACACAGGGAAGAAGCAGCACATGACTATCAAGAAAAGTGTCACCTCTCCGTGAACCCTACTTAGCCAGGGTGACTTCACTCTGCAGTGCAGCCCCCATGGCCCCCAGGGATGTCAGCGAGCCCATGTACCAGCAGCCTGCACGGAGAGGGGGAGCCTTCCTAGATTCACTTCTGCTCCACCAACATACACTGCAGACATCAAGCAAGAGACTACTGCTGGTGAAACGGGTAAAAAGACAAGTCGTCTGGCTCACACACAGGTTAGTGGGATGAGTAAGGACATGATACAACCATGCAGATGCTTTAGCAAACTAATTGGACTAGAAGACACTTCCAGGACCGACATGAAGTTGTTCAGAGAAAGTCAGATCCGTCTACTCCTATATAGAGAGATCAACACAAACACAGCCCTCATGGGAGAGCACTTAACCCATGCCACCTTCTGCACTGTCCCCCACTTTGGCTTTGGATCCCATGTTGTCATCAGGATCCAAATTCAGCAGCTCAGGAAGGAAAACTAGCAGCTGGGTAGTGAAGCTTGGGAGCAACATTATTCCATGACAAATTTCCATCTGCACTTGAGCTATTAATGTTATTTTACAAAGATTTATTTTAGCTCTATTTGCATGTCTGAAGATTCCCTGTCGTGGATCAGACAACTGCCCCCTTTAGACAAGTAACTAAACCAATTCGCTTCACTAACACATGCTGGACTGGCTCTACGTACAAAGCCTTCTGGGGTGTGTGATGACTGATAACATGGGCTGTCTTATGGTGCGTTAGATTCAAATCCAAATAAATACAATATTTTAAGGGAACCAGGGTCAGTCTTTACACAGAAAGGTCTTAGACATATGTTGTAACTCATCAGAATGAAAATCTTTATGGTGCATTGTGAGACCAAGATCATAGAATCATAGAATCCAGCTGCTGAAGGTTAACCATTGTACTAAAAGCTCAGAGAATGGACAAAGGCCTTTATTTCCTCCTCACCTCTTCTAGGAAAAAAAACACTTTGGAAAGGAGGTGCAAGCCTGGGACTGCCTCTTAATGTGGGCATCCTGTGGTCATCTAGATCCTTCTGAGGGCTTTTTACAGCTGTATTGGCCCTCAGGCCCCTCTGTGCTTGCATGTTAAGCATGAATGGACTGGCACAGCACCCCTGGGGGAGCCACAATCTGCTCTGTGAGCAGTGGGGCTACATAAACCTGCCCAGTCTTCCTGCCTGGCTCCTGCAATTGCACCCAGAAAAGCCAGTGTTATTTGATCACCTGCAAGATCTCTTCACCCATCAAAATTCAACAAGCATCCCTCAAGTTACAGTGATAAAATCTCCCTATTATTCCCTTTCCTGAACAGTCCTCCTCCTGACAGGCTCCACCTTGCCATGTGGTCTGCACGACCCTATGCCACCTCCACAGTATCTATCCCAGCCAAAAGGTCTCCAAGACACAGCAGCCCTACTCCCCACACTCTGCAACTCTGCCTGCAGTGGTTCATTTGCACTCTGCAGAGAAGCCTTTTCATTACCCAAACAGAGGTCAGCGACAGAATTACTGACACACATCAATGCCCTGCAAAACTCCTGACAGCACCTCTCACGTTCTCTTGCCCAGCTCCTCCTTGCAGCAATCACAAGGTTCAGCAAACCACTGGGCATCACTCGCTCTCGAGGCAGCATCCAGTGAGCGCCATGCCACGCCACCCAAACCAGCCTCCCTGTGCACCAGACACACAGGGCCAAGCACTGAAGGGGCTGTGCAATAACAACTGAACTTCTGAAACACCTGAGGCCATGAAGGGCTGCACAACAAGCATTCAAACTGTGGTTGGGCTGGGGTCCTCCTCACTCCCTGGAGAAGAGCGCTGAACGCTAACTACCAGCAATCCTTACAGCTGGCCAGGGTCTGCTTGCGTGACACAGCCAAAAATCCATCATTGCTATCCTATCTCCTCTCTTATGACAAGGTAAATGCAGATGGGTTCCAACTATACAATTCTGCCTAGACCTTCTGTGTCCACAGGAGGCGAAGGGACATGCTGGCCACTCAACACAATGATGACATGACTCCGTCCTCTATCCTGACCACACCGAGGTATATGACTCCTACTCCTGTACTCGCAAGCCACACAGACAAGCCATTTTCTAACAAAGACTTGCCTCTGTCTAACAAATTCTGAGAAATCTTTCTTTTTAAAGACACACTGTCTGTTTATTTATAGTGTCTTAAGTTTTGATTCTTATTTCTCTTCATTATTGATGAAAAAAACCACCACCCTTAAGTTGCTAAAAAAAAAAATTCTTCCTGGCAACTTCCCAGTTAAGAAAACCTGATGTTTTTCTCCCGCTTTGTTTTGAACAGTGCTGAAGTGATCATGGCAGTTTTTAACCAATGACACAAATGCTGTGTTATCCTTCTGAGTAGGCTGCCAAAATACGCGGCCTTGGCACATTGAAAAAAACAGAACAGTTCTGATTACCACAGTGGCTAAGTGATGTGCCCTGTGAAGCCAGCAGAGGGAAACCAGGGCCCTTCTGTAATAGCCAGATGGGTCCCAATAGCCAGATGGGGAATCAGTCCCCATCGCCTTTTCTTTCCTTTTTAAAAAAAGATTAAAAAAATGGACTTCTGGTCACTAGCGATGTTTATTTTGCCTAGGTCTCAGACTTTTGAGGTGGATTTGTAGATGCAGTAACAGAACACGAAAAGTATTCAGCTAACCTCAAACAAATTCCAAGTATTTGGGAGAGGGCTGGGGAAATTGCATCTTTAATTTTTTTTATATATATTATATATTTTTCTGCCTGAGACACAGATCCTGTATATTATATTTGGAAGCTTAAAAGAAACTTGACAGTGTTCCTTTAAGAAGATGGAGATCAGCTATCTTGAGCACTGCAGCATCATTCACCTCCACATTTCCAACACAGCCACTGCTAGTGTCCCTACGAACAGCAACACAGACAGGGACAACCACGTTCAACGCCATCAAGCGTCACTAATGACACCCGAAGGGCCCATGCAACACCAGGCAAGGTTACAGCTGTGGGAGAAAACGGGCCCTACCTCTGTATAACAGCTGCAGAATCATTCTCTCGTTTCCGTCTCTTCCTCTCTGCGTAGCCCCTGAATGCCCTGGGAAACCATTTTAAGCCATTAACCAACTACACAGCTTTGAACTGGAGAGGACACAAAAGACAGACAGGAAAGCTCTCACCAGACAAGAGAGAGAGATTAGGCTGACCGAGGAAGTCAGCCAGCCTTGCAGGACTGTGTGCGAGTCAGGGGCCAGGCAAAAGACTCACCAAACCAAAGGTCCTCACTCACTAGGGTAGGTGGCTGGACAAGCAGTTGTTCCTAAAGCAAACATGAGTGGCCAGAGCACAGCCCAAAGAACGGAGGCAAGCAGCCATCATCCCTGCTACGGAGAAATAGACCTAGGAGACTGCAGACACAAAACCTCTGTACACCAGGATCAAGAGGGACAAAAGCATGCTAGCAACTGTAGTCTCCATTTCGAAGATGAGGGTGGTTGCAGTGTGATCCATGTAGGCCTACGAAGTGTAGCCATCTAACCTCTTGCCAGCTGACAAACAACCCTGGCATAGGGAATGCATGAGTGAATATGATGGACAGGAGAGGAGAGGAGAGTTTATTCAGGACACCAACAGACAAGGAAATAAAAAAACAAAGATTATACTTACGAGATGCTAGAGATTCCAGGAGATGCAGGGAAAAAGAAAGAGAAGATGAATTCATTAGTGCTCAGCCCTGGCCAGTGTTCTGAGGGAATTCTCACTCCAGAAGGAATATCTCTTGTTAGGTGGAAGGAAATTGCTTTTTAAATTAAACATTTCTTAGTGGTGAGACTCCTATCTGACCAAGCTAAATCCTCCCTGGGGCAGCATTGGCATGTGGCTTGGATGCAAATTAAGCTCCGTGTAGACCCAGAGAACATGCAGATGCACAACTGGCAGCTGAATGTGCCCTGTCAGGCTACAATGGGAGCTCAGCATCATGGGCTTCTGGAGCAGGGAGACCTTCTCCCACAGTGACAAGGACTTGTGAAGTCAGCTCATGCTGTCTGGTCTATGAAGGAAGCAAGCACGCTGGGCTGAAAATGCTAGAGCAGAGGCCAGGAGGACAGGGACACATGGGGGAGCCACCCCAGCCAGCTTTAGGGAGGTGCCCTGAACTTTTGGAGATGTTTCTATGCAATTTCTAGAGGCAGCACAGATTCTCCAGAAACATTAACCAAGGAGCTATGTTAACCAGGGGAGCTGTGCTCCTCAAGGGTTTCCTTAGGGCACTGTTCCCCAAACCAACCTCGCTCTGGCCTGGAAGCCCCGTAAGCCCTGCCACGGGCCATCATCCTGCAACGAACCTTGTGGCCAGCAAAGATGGCTTCAGATAGCAAAGGATATGCCGAAAGGCAAAGGAAATGTGCTGATTTTGTGCATGGTTTGATGTATCAGATCAGAACTGTAAAATACCATTCACTGTTACCAGCCAACATTTTTAAAGAGCAAACCAAGTATCTGTCAAATTGCCCTTGGGCTGCCCACAGGCCCTGTCAGCCTGGTGCCCAGGAGCATTAACCAGCTGGGATGCCACCAGATTTACAATCCCTGAAAAGGAGGCAGGGGGACATAGGGAGTCAAGTAAGAGAAGCAGCACTAGGACAACACAGAGAGAGCAGAAGCCCATGGAGGCTCCTCACTTCCACTGTCAGGGTGGGATTAGCACCCCACCACCACGCATCAGATTCCGCAGACTGGCACCAGGCAAATGCCTCCCCGGTGCTGTTCCCCATGCCAGGAGGGTAGGTCACACCTCCAGCTGAGCTGGAGGGGAAGGGCATGAAGTTAAGCTAAGCGTTTTCTTCTGGGGGATGCAGATCCTTTCCAACATCTCAGCAGCAAACCCTCTCCCCAACACCAGATCCAGCCCTCTCTGCATCAGTCCCTACAGGTCTGATCCAGTCTGGGTTACGCCAAGATCAACAGTCAGCCTCTTTTCGGGATTTGGGAAGGGAAAGGTACGAGGGAAAGAAGAAACAGCAGAGAAACGGATTACAAAAAAGGACACCAGATTAGACAAGGAGAAATAAAGAGAGCAGTAGAGCTGAGGGCGACACAGACATTGGAAGAAGGACACAGGAAAAAGGTGACAAGGCTGGAGAAGGGCCTTAGAAGGTGGACCAGTGTCTCATTTCCCTCATTGCGTGCCTTGGCTTTCCAGACAGGTAGGAAATACTTGATCGGGAATACAGCATTTCCTGACAAGCTGGGTACAATCTGAAAATGAGGCTTCCCTTATTCTCTTCAGTCCTTTGAGAACTGCGTCCTCCCAACATACAGCAACCAGAGGCACCAAAACCTGTGTGGAGTGTGGAAGGAAAGACTGTTCCTAACTCAGATCTGTTCACACTTTGCAGAGATTTTACTGACACCTTCTTCAAATGACCAGACCAGCACAGAAGCTGTAGGGCTACATCTCATCCTATAGAGATGCACTCCTCTGGAGTGATGGATGCAGGGCAAGCCTAGAACAGTCCCTCAGGGCAGTGGCTGCAGCAGAAGCAAGTGGTGGAGGGTCTCAGCTGGTGGTCCCACAGGATCCTCGCTCTGCAGAGGCAGCCAGGGACAGGGCACAGCATCACAGAGAAAATAAGGGAACCAGAGAAGAGCTGGGTAGCCCAAGGAGTAAAAGAAGGTAAAACCAAACAAGTGGGAGTAGTAGGAAAGAGAACTCATAAGTGCAAAAGAGTTATTAATACGAGACAAGGTTCTCTCTCTCTCTCAGCCCCGGACTGCGGTGCCAAACATACAACTCAATTGCTCCAGGCTCTCAGATATAGCTTTGAGTGGGCCGCAAACTTTAAGATACACAACAAAACCTACGGCAGTAGTTTCACTTACGCTTGCATAGTTGTAGTAGCAGTTTGAAAACTGAAGAGGTTCTCTTTTGGGAACCAGGTTCGTATGGGGACATCATCTGGAAGAGAGAGAGCAAAACCTGAGAATCCAGTGGGCAGAGACTTCGTTCAGACAGCAAGACTTTTCAAGCTCTTTCAGTACTTTTCTTCAGCATCCTGCCCTGTACTAAACAGGAGAGTCTCATCCTCCTTATATATATGCACACTACCACTGAGTGTTTTGTAAATTTATGCTAAGCCTGTCTATCAGGCTACTAAATGAAGAATGAAAGCCCTATCCTAAGTGTAGAAGATTAGTATAAGCCAGGAATTACAGAAGAGACACTCAAACAAGAAAAAAAACTGGGGAAAGAAACATTTTTCATTAAAAGCATTTTCCAGCCTCTGCCTTTTCCTCAGTACCGTTGATCTGAAATGTCGCATTCATCCAGTTCTTTCTGACACAGACTCCTGTGGAAGACAAAAAGCATTCACCTTCCTCTCTTCAGAACTGTAAGCCTGAGAAATACTCTCTTCTTCCACCACTGAAGTTTCACTAAACCCCTCACACACCTGCTCCTGATGACCTGGCCTTCATCAGTTTTTCTGGTTTTAGAAGTCAAACTGCACATCAGCTATACAATCTGCATATTAAGACTGTGCTTATTTGGTCCCCTACATTTGTAAACTGCCCTGCCTGAACCAACATGGATTATTTCCTAATTCCGTTGCATTAGGACACCGCATCATCTTCACGTAATGACTACTAAGACAAAAAGCAGGCAGCAAAATAAGTCACCAATTATGTGTGGGGAATGGTGGTGACCAGAAGGAGGAATCTGACCAAGTAGCAGCTCCTACTGAGAACTCTCAGGCTGAATTTGGTCAGGCAGGGAATCAGAGGTGTATTAAAATCCACGGACACAAGACGTGCAAGATCTGAGCGGATCGGATCCCTGTGATTTGGGGCTACCTGATTTTTCACCTTGCTTCACTTCCAGTTTGTGGCTTCCTTGCTTAATGCCTTGCCACATGTTGCTGATCATGCGTCTTGCTTTACTCATTCAAGTTTTAAGATCATTAGCAACTATGGTATCTTAGACATTAATATTCTGGCATTGTCAAGAGTATTTTTTTATTCACTTTCATTGGCCAAAACCCAATCAAACCCTGCATGCGTACTGCAGACATAATTACTACAGACCAGATATCTTACCAAATGTTCTGTACAGATCATTATCTACTACAGACTGATCCTGCTGTTTCCTGAAAGTACATAAAGTGGCTGCAATTACAGATGCAAAAAATGCTAAATACAACTGGGAAGGCTTCCTTTGAAGTGAAGCTTCCAAGAAATCATATAGAAAGCTGTAACAGACACTCCTTCTCAGCCAACAGTTTAGGTCAAGCCTTCTATAAAGGCACCCTAAGGAAATACATATGTTAAATGGAAACTGCATTCTAGTACGCTAAATACTTATTATGAAGTTCCTATGTCTGCTTTCCTCCAAAAAACAGATAGAGAAGAAATGCAAAACAGCTCAAACTGTAAATGAATTACTTGTTTGAAGTCTCGAACCCACAAATGTGGTAAAGGAGAAGTCGTACAAATTCCTTTTTAGCCAACAATTCTGTACAGACTTGTCAGGGACTATGCATCTCAAAAGACTGACAATCTCTTAACATATTTTACAGCTTTTAAGCCACTAGCTTCGATTCAAAGCAGAGCTTATGAACAACAGCTAATACCCTTATGAGGTTTTGCCTGGACAATAGCTGGAAGCCTCCCCTCCTTTTCTGATAGACAGGAGTCAACACAGGAAAGATATCACTCCCCTACCCATAGCACTCAATGGAGAATAAAGGATTTGTGACCCTTCAGAGGGGCCTCTTTACCAGCCAGAGGTAGAAGAGTAGCAGAGAAGCACACAGCTGGGGACTAGGGAACACAGCTCAGACCCAGAGCTATCCAGCTAATTAAAATTCGGATTATAAGTATGGCTGTTTTGTTTCCAGGAGCAGGTAGCTTGCTCCTTTTTGGCCAGGCAGAGCACCTTGTTCTCCTTTCTTGGTACCATCAATTGTGATGAAACAGTCAAGGAACCATGGGCCTGGGTAAGATTGAAGGAACACCACCACCACATTTAGCATCTCCAGCCTCTTGCCAGGCTGCATGAAAATCTCAGCACCTCTGCCCATGAGTGGATGTGTTTGTATCAGATGCTGGGAGCAGCACAGGAGAAAACAGCTTGTGCTTCTCTGGAATGGTGTTAGGCATTATAAACTCAGCATAAAAATCCATATTAAACTATGCCAATCTGGCCTAACTGCCATGAGTGTTGGTTTGCAGCAATAATGTGTCATGTAAATCCAGAGAAAGCAGCACGGTAAAGTGAACCTCTGGGGAAATTAGTCTCTCTCCCGTCTCCATTCATCTCTGCTCCGTTTTCTCTGCTAGCCACGCATGAAGGACATTCCAAGAAATACCTCTTGCAACCTGTGACAGTTGTGCCATTCAATTCTCGGTTTCTCTCTGAGTAACAATGCTTGGATAGAGAGCGTAAATGAGACCAAGTTGAGAAAACTTTCATTCCATGATCCCAGTGCTATGATGGGATTTGGTCTTAGAGGCACAGCGCTGCCTGTGCAGCCACACGTGCAAGCACTCAGAAGCTTGAGGCAAGCACTGAGGGTAGCTGCTGCCTGCTTGTATGAAACATGAAATACTCATGGAGGCATCTGCAGGTTCAGCGCTGTCTGCTTTGTTCCCACTTAAGTAACTATTCCGACATATTTTCAGAAAGGCAAATCTCCATTTCACACTGATAACTGGCCCTAACAAAAATGCTGCCTAGTTGAAAACACATATTATAAATTCCAAGGCCCAGAAACGGAACATGGCATCCCTTTATAGCATTTGCTAGGACATGTTTTCCAGCAGAGGCGTTTAGCTCCAGCTATGAGGAGTTAAACTCTTCCATTAGTGATCCGGAGCTTTCCTTTGGTTCTGTATCAAGTAACCTGCTTCAGTCCCATAGTGCATAGTACAATTTTGATTTGTTCAGGAAAGTTTTCAACATAAATCCATCAGCACTAGAACAGGAAATCTTCACTTTCTTAATTCAGTACACATCATGAGGCTGCAACGGATTCAACTCAGCACCCTGATCTCCAGAAGACCAAGCCCCTGGGGTTGTGATCTCCTTTCCTGAAATGGCTTTCTTTTTCTATCCTCACACAAGCTTTCTGGCTGTGCTGTCATATGCACAGCCATCTTTTAACAGCTAAAACACATGTGATCATAAAACCATAAAAGGTTTCCATACAGGAAAACTCACTCCTTTTCTTGCACTTAGGCAACAAAAATAATAAAGTCTAAACTTGCACATGTAGTGAAGCCCAAAAATCACAGGGAACAAACAGAGGAACAATGCTTAAAAACTACACACAGGAGTTAGTGGGACTGTAGGTGTTCTGCACATTTGATAATCAGTTCTTTTTTTATTATTATTCAGTATTAGGCCATGTATTAATTTAGTCACATAATTTCAAGCATCTAGGTATGAAAATATGGTCCAGAACCCAAACTTTCAGCAATTTTACCTGCAGTAAATATCACTATGATATTTACTAGGAAACTATGAACCCAGGAAAGATGTACACTTTGATCTCCACAGTCCTTAATCTCTTTCCAAGGAGAAAACCTTGACCTTTCTTGGCTGGACACTCCACTCTAAAAGCCTTGATGTGTGTTTACAAATAAAAAAAAATCACACAAATTAGGTCAGACTCTTTGCCAGCCACATACAGAGCTGACAGGCAAAGATCGACTGCCTCCTAGCTTATAATTCAAAGCACATAGATTGTGACACATATTTGATTAATGGTTAAGTTTTTAAAGACAGTCAGGGATTTTTTTCATGCAGTTGAATAAATTACAAGCCCTGTTCCCTGAGAACACTGAACAAATGGATAGTGAGTGGGGTAGAAAGTGCAATATTGTATTATTTGCTAGTATTTATTGAAAGCCCATGAGGTGGCACTACTAGAGGGACCCTGCTAAACTGCTTCCAGCCATGCAGATGAGCATTTTGGGGACACACTGAAGTACAGAAGACCATACCTGAGCTGAGCTGAAGCTCCTGCTAAGCACCCTGGCACGTTCAGCCCCAGAATGAGGCAGAGGAGAGAGGGTCCTCCTCTGAACTGCCTCCTGGACGAGTATAAATGTAGGTCCTTTGACACAGTCCCTCCTCTCCTGCTCTTCCTTCAACAGAAAGGGAGCCCACAGAGATCACCCTCACTAAGCTACATGAAGCTGTCACGAAAACCATCCAGGTCATCTGCTGCTTACAAGCTAGAAGCAGACACAATGGAGCTTGGTTGAGCTGGCCTCAAACTGAGCTTAGCTTATTTCAAACTCCTCTTTTGACAATTCCTTTCCACGAATGCTGGTGCAAGGTACCAGTAAGGTGCCGCAGGGGAAACACTACAGGGCCCAACTTGAGGCACATGGCAACGAAATCTCCGTGCTGGGATGAGATGGGCATCACCCTTCACCTCTGTCTCGATGAGTCCCTTTGTGTCCTCCCAGCACCCAGCATTCACCCTTACTTACCAGACACTCGATCAACACTATACATCCTCTCCAGCCTTTTTCTGTGCCACCCACTCTCGCTGGATTGCTGCTGCTCCAGATCAAAGGAATGCTGGGAAGGGGCAGCCAGCCGGGTGCAGTTTGGGCACTCCTTGGAGCCCTGCCGGCTGCCCGGCCAGCCCTTGCAATGCCTGCTAACACCGTGAGAGCCGCCAGCACTGTGCACTTGGTGGCCATGGTGGCATTCCTCTTGGGCAGCCCCCTTCATCACCACCAGTTCCATACTTTCATTCTCATGGTCCGACAGCATCGGCCTCTCGCCGGAGATCGTGTAGACTCGTGGCTTCGGTCCCTCGCTTGGCATCTTCTCTGCCTGCTCCTCAGAGAAGCTCCTCTCAAACTTGCCATCTGAGATGACGGAGAGCCTGCGCTTGTTCTGTGCTGCCTGCTGCATCTCAGGGGAGTCCTCCTGTCCGATGTAAGAGTCTGCTAACAGGTGATCTGAAACAAATGGCACACTTCCCTTAAAACCAAAGCACCCCAAACACTGACAAATTCAGGAGGCTCTTTGTTACTGTTGCAGAAAGGGGAAGGGGGAGAGAGATATGGTAAGTTACCCCAGGAATCTTTTCAGATCAGCATGTGCCCATAGCCTTCTAAATCTCCAGAGCTGGTACTGAAATCAGAGACATTTCTCACAAACACACCCAATATTTTAAGCGTGCATGGCTACCAAACAAGGCTAGAAGCAAATGCAGGTCTCATTGCACAGCCTGAAAATGCTTATGTACAAAACAGCCCCTGTTCATCTGCGCAGTCCTGTCTGCTTCAGCAGGTTTAGCCACACAAGGGCTACTGAGCTGGTGAAAGTTTGCAGAACAAGGACCAGCACCAACTTCTCTAAGAAGTGACAAACTCTGAGTGTTTTGTGCACCAAGTTATTATTTTTTTAGAATTAAAGGAAAGGACCAGGGTTTGGTCCATTCCCGTCCCTGTCCCCGTCCCCCCCCGATTTTCTGCCAATTGGTTTGACATGAAAGAAAGACAAAAAGACTTCAGCCGACAGCTGCAACACAGCGTCCCGCTCTCTGCAGCGCCCCTGGTTAGCAGGCCTCATCATGTGTGCAGATGGCGACAGCACAACCTGCGGAAGCTGTCCTGAAGGAAAATACAGCCGCTCCCTTTGTAGGGAAGGAAGATCGAAAGGAGAGAGGCCCATGAGTGCAACTATCTTTGGAACCCACACACTGGATGAAGTGCCAGGAAATCTCAGCATTTCCATGGCAATTCCATGCATGAACCCAACAGTAGCTCCCACCCACCTGCTAATCCTTTTTTCAAGCGGCTGTTAATTACCTCTTACACTTCCCTTCAGATGGGAAGCAGCTAGGGGACTGTTAAAAAGGCTCAGCAGGGAATGCATTATTCATGTGACTACTACCCCAGAAAAAATAAAATCATTAGTGTCCAGCACAGACAGCAGCCTTTTAAACAGAGGCAGAAAGCAAACCCAAGCCTTTACTTCATTAGATATTTAACGAACATCTTTCCTTTAGCTACTGAGTCATGAACTGGAAGAACTTGGCAAGAATGTGAGGCTTGGCTACCTTGTAGCTGGCCATGAAGGGATGAAGGAGGAAGAGACCTATCTCAGGACAAGTCTGATGTTGTATGTGTGCAACATGGACCTTTTACTGCTGCCACATTCTGCTTCCTATGAAGTGCTCTTGTGTCACTCTGAAAAGAGCCCTCCCAAGCTGAGGACGTACACTTGCACCTTTTGAATCCAAAGCCCACCCTGGACCGTGCTTATGTTGCCCAGGGCCTCTCCCCCTGCTCTGAGACTGAACTGAACTGAGTGGGTACAGATATAGCGTGTCACCCTTATCTCATTTTTCTGCTTGAGATACAGCTTCCTCCAGCACCACTAGGAGATAAATACATCTCTGGCCACTCTGCTCAAGAACTGACTGTCAGGACCATTTACGGTGACACAAGTCAGGTTCGTTTCGTTTGTCTCCTAGTAAGGCCTCACAATCTCTGGATACTGTAGCTGGCAGCTGTGTGACTCCTTGAGCTGACCAGGAGGAGCTGCCTGTAGGAGTCCTAAAGAAAGAGCTATGCCTCTTGAATCTACAGCTGATGCTGTCTTTCCAGACTTCACATGAAGTCCAAAACATGTGCCTAGGTGTAGTGAGGAGTCATGCACCTCACTGATGCTGTCCAGGTAAAATATGAAAGGCAGGCAGTGGTCTAGTTCACCCACGGTCTCCTGCACAGAGACAGCGTGGACATGTGCACCTCTTCCAGGAGGAAAGCCTGATGGACAACACCGGCCATCACCAGAACAATTACAAGCAATTCAAGTGGAAGAAGCTGCTCCGCCAGCTGTCATTCAACAGCTTGTCCCCCAAGTCCTACCAGCTGCAGGATACAGTGTCATGGACCACCCAGTGCAGAAAGTGTTCACAGGCTCCAAAGTCTCTCCAACCACTTGTCACCCCTCAGGAGGCAGCAGGCCACAACATTTGCTTTCCAGCAACTCAGACTCTCTCCAGTTCCAAGATTAACTGTGCTCTAGAGTGGGCATGTCTTGGGAAAACACCACCAAATGACTCTTCAAGACCTGCCAAGATCTGTGCTGGCTAATAGTGCCAAGCACACCATTTTTTAAATTAAAAACAAAGGCCAGTTCTAAGCACTCGTCTCAACTTGTCAAACTTACTAAGCTGTGTGGGCACAATGACGCTACATATTTCTTAAGACACCACAAAATAGTGGCTGATGGCTGCCTCTGTTCCTCCTGAAATGAATACTTCCAGGGAAGATGTATAGCCTCATTAGAGCAAACGCACAGGATTGTGTACCTTTACTCACACGCTGACAATGCCACAATTCAAAGATCTGAGAATTTCTGAACTCTGGTATCTGTGGGTAAATGGAAAAATGAAATGCCCAAAGTATAGTACGTCTGAAAATGCTGATAAACACAAGTGCAGAGAGACCAATTCCGGTCTCTGTTTTATAAGCACTGAGGTCTATTCAGCCCCATAAAATTTACAGACATGTAAGTGGGACATCACTGGTTTCAAGTAATAGCCAATTTTTTACTGAAATCATGGCAGGGTTACAATTCTTGCCTGGATATATTTGACATAAACTACCTGTCTGATATAGCATGCAAAATGCAAGGATAATCCTTTCTTCCTACCTTACTTGTCCCTTACTCAAGGTGTTTTCACTTTTACTTACCTAGGAGTTTTCATGGTCTACACTACAAAGGCCTGCCACCACACCAATATGCTTTCTCTTTGTCAAACAATTGGATAATTCTTTCTTTTCATTCAATTTATCACTGTCAGTAACTACACAGTCGAGAAGCAACTTCATATGCAAAAGGAATGTGAAGCTTTATTCAAGACTTCTGGTTAATAAAGAATTTAAATACAGAAAAAAAAATAGTATGGAACAAAAAGAGATTCAGACATCCATCATAATGAATTATTGGCTCCAAAAACAATCCTGCACCGTTTCAGGGAACAAGTCTGCGCTAGCATTCACACACATCTGCGTTCACATACACCAGCAGCCCTGAGACGTTACCAGTGACCAGTTCCCTTGTCTGTGCTTGCAGTGAACTAGATTCAGGTGCCAAAGCACTGCACCTGCTTCCACTGTGGCGTTTTAAGTTAATAGTTTGCTTCTGCTAGGAAAGAAGTCAAACTGGTCCAGAAATCAATGCTGAATTAAGTCTGAGCCACAGGGACATTCAGTGAAGAGAACCGAGAAACAGTAACAGGGGACTTCAGCAATAACTGGAATTGCCTTCTAAGAGTTAGCTGAAGCAGACTGCTGTTAACACCCTCTGCCTGGTTACTGCTGCTCCATTTCTATTCATTTTCACATTGCTCTTGCCATCTCTCCCACAACCAGCTGCTCCATCAAACTGCCACACCAGCCCAGGACAGCGTGACTTGGGAAGCCTGGCACAGTGTCCTCCTCTCCAGCCACTCCAATGAAGCTGACCTGGTAATAACTCTGCTCTCCCACTTGCTTTCACCAGCAACACCTTTGTCTCACACAGCTGCAAAGCCACCTTGGAGCAGACAAATCAGGTTCCTCAAACAGATTTCTTTTCCTCTAGGTTTGTGCTCTACATGGATTTATGGTGCCTGAGATACTTAACAGCAAGATGAAGGGAAGAGGACCAATGTACTTGATCTGTAGATCATGTGTCTATTGGTAACAGAAACATCCAATTTTCGTCACTTCCCTGTCTACCTGGGCTAAGTCTAACAACCTGTCCAGAACCTGGGGGCTTGACAGTCTAGTCCCAAGGGCCAATCCACTTCTCACCCGCCTTGGTATTTACTTGAACACGTCTCTTTGGCTTCACTTGCTCCTCTGATATTCTTTCTTCACCTTCCATGCAGCACTGCCCAACACAGTCGTTAGGGCATGCATATCACCAAAGACATGACCACCAACAGCAATAGTAATCTGTACTGGTTAATTTGCGGTATCTTGGGAAAGAAAGAATCCACAATCTTGGTACATGTAGTTCTTGATAAACTTACAATACATCCTTTCTCATTCAGTAACCCTAACTTGAGCACCTCCTTTGACCCAGGTAACTAACCGTGAAAGGACTTCCACATTTTCTTTCACTGTCACAACAGTTTCTCGAGAGGAGGCAACATGCTGGGATAAGCCTCAGCTGATTGATGCCCATTCACAATAGTGGAGGGACTCATTGAGCCAAACTCGTATCCGATGCAGACTGCCTTGTAACCCCATGGGATGAGAAGTTTATAAATCAAGGCAGAATATAGCCACAAGGCATAGACAGAAGCTTAAAAAAAAAAAAAAAAGTCCCAAATTTATTACTGTATTTAGCAGCCAAACTGATGATTAAAGCACCTTAGATTTAAAACCTCAGCTCCAGCATCAGAAGCAAAGTGGCAAAGGGGAATCCAGATAAACCCTATTAAAAAAACATCTGTCATCTCAAAAAAATAAATTTCAGAAAAAGAATTCTCTCTTCCCTGCTCCACTTCAGCTGGACCTCTCTGGACCTGATGTTTACAGTACCAACTTTAAAAGAAAGAACTGTCTTGGCCACTGAAGATGAATGGGAAGATTTTAGGTTTACAGTATATGGAGTTGCAGCATTGTTCGTAGCAGTAGAAATGAAGTTAATGCTTTTTTTATTTTACACCAGTAGGAGTCCAGGTGATATACTCAATGAGGAGAGCAGACAGGTGTACTGGCTAGAGCCCAGGGCATTGCAAAAACAGTAACATCTTTTCAAACAGCACAGCTGAGCAGTTTCTCTTGCAATTTCAATTCTGAGGCCTCCTGTATGCCTGCCACTGCCCCTCAGGTGTGCTAAGAGGCTGTCAGGTCCTGTTGTCCTCTGCTCCCTCTCTGAGCATGCATTGGAGCCACAATGCAAAGCTCCCTACCATGTCAGCTCTGTCCTTCCCAACGCTAATGTACTGCAACGTGACCCCACCAGCACAGGGCTCCTGCCTTCAGAGACAGGCTGGCAGCCGACCTCGCTGGTCTGCAGGGTTGAAACATAGTCAAGAAATAGGCGTAGTAAAAAACAGGACATTTGTTCAAAATATTGAAGCATGAGGCAGGGATATAAAAACAGGGATACAACAATTAAAAAAAGGTCACAGTGGCATTTCAGCTGTGCAGTAGCTTCAGAGTCAAGTGAGCGAACGACATGACATGCACAACGTTCGCTATGGGATTACCTGAAGCCTGACCAAGTGAGCCCTGCTGTGACTTTATCGGGCGCCTGACCCTACCGCTCCCAAGGATGGAACGTCAGACACTTCTCTGCAAAGCCACAGAGAAAAGACAAGGGCTGCTTCAGTAAGGGACGTGCTCTGAGAAAACAGAAGGTCACTTAACTATGACAAAATGGTTCCAATTAGTCGTCTGCGCTGAAATGGGCCTAGGAAACAAACAAACTGAAGATGCTGTTGACATTGTGCCTCATAGATGAGTAACCTTTTAGTCTGGCCTGTAACATTAATGCGAATAGATGAAATTGTTATTGTGAGACAAGACCCAAAGGAGCAAGTGGCAGCTCCACCACCGGCCTTAGCATTTCCATGGTAACACTGTGACCTACGTTTTTATTCACTTTATAAGCAAACATCACATTCCACCGCAAGTTTTATGATACACCCACACCATACCTGTGCTGGCCAAACGTGGAAGCAGCCTGAAACCCTCGGAGATGAGATTTCACATCCCTGCCCTGCCCTGAACTCAAGCTGCCTACAAACCCTTCTGGAGCATGGGCTCTTTCTAGAAAGTCCACCTCCACTGCTCAAGGCCAGCCACACCACGTCAGCACAGGATACACTGAGAGAGCTGGGCCAGTGTGGCAGTACACCCCCACACCAGATGCGCTGCTGGGGTCCATCCTGGGGACAGAGAAACATCGTCTAGAGAAAAAGGCAGACTCAGTGCTTACCCTGAATCAGGCTTCACTGGCAGCTCCACAGTCTGAACACTGGCAAATTGAAGGTCCCTCTTAAAGCACTTACTTCATGGCTTCATAAAAAACACAGTTCATTGGTCACTTGCTTGGACTGAAGCACCTGCAAAGTCTCAGGCTGGAGTTTCTCAAGCCCCATGTCAGTTCCTGGCAGAGTCAGGAATCTCCTCTGTTGCGTGGCTGCTGCCCTCCACACACACACCCCCTCTTCTGAAGCAGCAGAAGCCCAGGGTGCAAAGATAAGAGGTTGCTTCAGTGCAGTCTCTGCACGTGGCACAGTAGCCTCAGCAAACACGTTTTGCTCCTGCCACCACTACCCATTGCTATTTGGCTTGGGGAAGCTCACAGGTGCCCTCTTGTCCTTATGCACTCAGTGTTTTCGATGATGGCTGAAACATCATGCAAAAACAAAGGAAAGAAGCGAAGACTTCTTTTGAGCTTAAAAAGAAGCTTCTTCCACTTTCAGGTAACTAACCCCTTTAGTTTGTACTGATGCAAACCAGTCAGAGTAGCCATGCTGTTTCTGCAGTAACCACAGCAAATTTGGGTCAAGACCAGCTAGGCAGTTCTGGTCCAAGGCCTACCGACTCTGCAGCACCAAGCACACCTTATACTTGCTGGGATCTTTCCCTCTCTCTTGCTCCCAGAGCCTTTCACGTGCAGCTTGCCCAGAGCAGCCAGCCTGCAGCAGGCAGACCAGTGCTGCATCCTACAGGACTCCAGCACAGCAGTAGCTGCCCTCCAGATAACCCAACTGAGCAAAACAGAAACTGCCTGATAAAGAAGTATCAGGAAAAAACCCAGCATAACTCCCTTCCTTTCCTCAGCAAAGGATCCTTGTGTTTGAATCCCATCTCACCAGGGTGCACCACTGCTCCCCCAGAGAAGAGGAAGTTTCTCAAATGCTCCACTTGCTGTCATTTTTAATTTCACTGCTCCATGCCCTCGGTATCTTTTTCCTCTCATAGTTCCAGTACATGGAGATAAAGAAATCTAAAGCAGTATCTCAGTGTGGGGCCTCTGACATCTAAGCTGGGAGAAGGGGACTCTGGGAATGTCCAAAACTCTTTATTCTACAAGCACTGGTGAGACTGAGTGATTATTTCTTCTGCATTTTGCTCTCTGCAGCCTTTTTACACTTCCCTTTCACAACATTTCAATCCTTTTCCCTATCTTTCTTCTAGATCTGTCCCAAGTGACACCCACTCCTACACTAAAAGCATGCCACAGACAAGATAGAAAGTCTTTGGAAGGTACCAGAAAGCTACGAGCGTCAGCAAGGACTCTGGCAACAGCCTTGTAGTCAGAATGAATGCTGAACCTGGGAGAGTGCTCTTCTTGGGAACCTTCCCAGACCTTCAGCCTGCATGAATATGCCAGCAATGAACAGAGGCAGGAAGAGAGCAGGAGACATATTACCACCTCAGCACCAGCTCCCTTCACAGATCCACGTCCTACCAGCTGCAGCAGAGTCCAACCCTCCCTTTTTTCTAATTCCTCAGAATATCTTCTAGATCAGGAGAAAAAACAAAATATCTGAATGATTCCAAGGGGACAATCCCTTCATCTCCTGCCAACAACTTATACCCTGTCACCAGGCAGCCTCCCTGTTCCAAAAAGGAAACAAAGAGAAGAAAAATCTGTATTGCCATCATCCCTGCTGTAACCTCACAGGACATGGTCAGAGCACTCCAAGACAAGCAATAGCGGAGAGTACCTCCCAAGTCACCTGGAAAAACCTCCTCCAGAATAAGACCTCGAAGAGTTGCATAGGAATAGTCACACAGTATTTCTGAGCCATGAAATTCTCAGGCCTCGCATCAGGAAGAATCAAAGGTGTAACCAATAACAAATACCCTCCCTCACCTCACCTTCTTCTCGCTATGTATACACCCTGCAGTACTCTGCAATCCTCTTTACCTCCTGGCAATGTTCAATTCCATACCCGCTGCCCTAGTGAAGGAAGCGGAGCATGATAGACTGCAATTTTATTGAAAACAGAAGGTAAACAAAGCCTTGCAAATAACTCACCCCTCATTAAAACGCTCAGACATGGCAGCTGGCCCATCCTGATGATATACAATCCCTCTGTAGTTCTTCATTACCACTCCCCAATTTCTTAAAGCCATTCTGCCACACACATACACACAAGCTCTCCAGAGGAGCCACCAGAAATAGATTCTGGTGTGTGAAAGATACCACCAAAGAATAAGCTCTTTGATCAGTTGTGGAATGTGAAATAAGAGGTGGGATGCAAAAGCCGTCATACCACCTCCTTTCCTTGGAGTCGAGGGACTCTTAAAGATAAAAAAAGTCAAACCAAAATCAAAAGTCAAACAATCCTCAGAGAACAAGTGCAGCAGAAATCGAGTAAGTTGGGGCAGTCTCTGCACACTGGGCATCTCCATCCAGATGGTGGGTCTCCTGTGTCTGCCTGGGGAGTTACAGAGCTCCACCCTTCTGCAGAGGAGTTGAATTAGCAGGTAAAGCAGCAAAAGAACTGGCATCCCAAAGATTCACACCCACCTCATTTTCTGCATGAGGATTGTCCTCTGCAGGGAGAGAGGAGGGTTCTAGCTCCTGGATATGCAGAAGAGGAGGATCCTCCCCTTCCCTCCTCCATTTAGGCCTCCACTGTTCTACTGATGGCTCTGCCACCTTCCTGCTCTTCAAAGACAACTACCCTTTTCCCTCACTGCATTCATTAATGACTTTAAACCTTTCTTAAACCTTTTTTTTCTGGACTATAAACTACTGAAGTCAAGGCCTGCCTCCTTCCATTCACATTTAGGCTAGAGTCTTAATTCCAGCTGCAGTCTGCTGGCAGTGCAGGGAGCATCCACATATACAGTTAGTGTTATTACAGTGGAAAGCAGGCCTATCCCGTGACGTAAAGACACTCACGTGAAAGCCCAGAGTGCTACAAACAGAGACATATATGCACCGAGGACTCAACTCTTCAGTGTGCTGAGCTTTCTGGACCTTGGCCACAAACACATGCAAGTTGGAATTTAACTACAGGATGCTGGTGGGCTTGTACCATAACACTGCCTCTCTCTGCTCTTTTAAGCCAAGCTGATGAGTCGGAGCAGATTCAGGTACTTCTATATATGCTACATCTTCAACTTATGTAGAAGAGGCCCATCCTTTGTTTTGCTGGAGTCACTGCATGAAAGCTAATCATACAGCTTAAGTGCTCTGCTGAGCCAAAGGTGAAGCATTCAGAAACTTGCAAAAGTCATACTGACATATACAGAATTTCTGCAGGAAGGAAAGACTTGACTTCTCTGTTATTGGACTACTGGGACAAACAAAAGGGAGCCAAATTTTGTACTCTCAACATTTTTGTAGGACAGCAACCTTCCTACCATGGTTATTTATAAAGAAATGTTACATACTGTGTTAAATTATACACTGCAGAATTTCAAAAGATGACTTAAAAAATGATGATTCTTTTTTTTCCTCTTCTATAAACATTTAGAGTCATTTCTAGGGATCTTTCATTATTTCCAAGTCAATACTTAAGAATCCCATAAGGATTGTGCACCTCTCGCTGCTTGATTCTTATCTGTGCCAATGAAATTCACTTGGATTCAAATACAATCTCAAGCCTGATACACCAAGGGGGCAATGGGTATGAGAAGGCTTCCCTGGAGAGCTTACAGATATGTCACAAGCACAGAGAGGGTTTAAGTGCTGGTCTGGGGAGTCCAACAGCAGGGCATTATCCAGGAGTCACATCAGCTCCATCTCCACATTCTCATCTACAGTCAGAGAGAAACGAGCAACTAGGAACACCCATAAGGCTGAGTAAAACAACAGCTTTGTAAGTGCGCCTCATAGAGGCTCCTACTCCTTGGCTTTGACCAGGGTTCCCCAGGTCTCAGACACCTGAACAGATCTGCCATTTCCCCTCACTACCATCAGAGATTCTCTGTGTGGCCTGAATGTGACCCCACAGGTACTATGAGGGCACTACAAAGTGAGCAGGAGACAACATCTCTCCCTGTTGAAAACTGGGGTGGGGGACTGGAGAAAAGGACCAGCAAAGACCCCAGCTGACAGAAGCAGCTGCAAAAATGGCCATGATAAAGGATGTTTTTGCCATTCTAAGAAGCCTCCTCAGACCTGCCCGGCCTGTCTCTGCACTGTCTGTCCAACCCCTTCCTTCCCTCTGCCTCACAGATGCTTCATCTCAGCTGCATTAAATCCCAGCCTTTTTCTACCCTTCCCTTCCTACCACCAAGTATTGTAAGTAATGTGTCACTGGAGTTTCTCATGCCTGAAAAAAAAAAATCAAAGAAAACTGCAGTACATTGTTTTAAAGCCCTCCCATTCACAAAGTTAGCACAATTCAGCCAAGGACAACTTGAAGGTCATTAGAACAGATCCAAGAAAAAAAGGCAGGGACTCATTCAGCTGGCTGTCAAAGACTAGTGTAACTGGGCTTGCTCTTTTAGCAAGAGGCATTCCCTGTCTGTAGAGGTTTAAACACACACACTCACAATTTACATAAAATGATAACATCACTCTATATTACGTTCTACTAGCTAGCACATGCTGGTGTCCTCAACTAGACAAGGCAAATCTCATTTTAACCCGTTGAAGCAAACCCTGGGAATAAATCCAGATGTTACCTTTGCCAGCAAAGACAGATTGCTGCACATAGACTAAGCACGTCAGTTAACACACTATAATTTGCCCTTTTTTATTCCCCAATGAAAGCAAGACCTAGGAGTGACAAACCAGTGCAGAAGCCTTGTGCAGTGCAGTCTTTCACTTCCCAGTTGAAACATCTTCCAGGGACATCAGCTCTAGGGGTGAATTTATGACAGGGCACTTGTCCACTAAACTGAACTTGTTCCCACAGCCCACCCAATCCTCGAGTCACCAAACTGCCTTTTCTCCTCAAGGGCTTCACAGACCTAGAGGGTGACTCCTCCTGCCTCTCTGCTGCAGAGATCTCACACTAACCCTTTATGATAAATACACTTTCATTTTAAGGCCTATTAATAAATAGGTGCATGCACATATGGATATAAACAAGGCATGTCAATTCTCTTACCTGAGCCATTTCTGCCTTCAGGATGGTTTTGTGAAAGATATTCTCCAAAAGCCCTTGCCGCTCTGCATATCCAAGCATCACAGAAGGCAGCAAAGGAGAGAAAGAAAGAGATGGGCAATGGTTAAAGGCCAAGGAAAGAAGGAACAGTTCAATATCAATATACTGCTGTTTTCCTGCAGCTGCCTTTCCCTCAACTTCAGATGACACCAATTTAAACATGCTGCAATAGCAGTGGGCTCTTCCTGGTTAACACACCTCAGTTTTCCCCTGGCAAAGGGGAAAACAGAGTTGGACTACAAGCCCAGGACTGTCTTAGTCTTTAGCTTCTCTGTTAAAACGAAAACAAATTGAAATGCACCTGCATTAAACTTGGCCTTGTTTCTGTGATGCACATAGGAACTGCACCACTGTCTCTAACCACCCTAAGTTAAACCCTTTCTGGCAGCCCAGGGAAGAAGGTATCTCCAACTCGGTCCCAACCATCACTGCAGCCTTCTACTCTGGTTCTAAATACTCCTATCTGTGAGCAACCACAGCTTAGACGTTAATGCTAATACCCATTTTACCTACCTTAACCCTAAGTTCTCAAGCACCAGCTGTGTCAGTATTTGGATTACTGGACAACCTTATTTGAGACCCCCATGACACCCCACAAAAGCAGTTCCTGGTTCTCTGATGGATTCAGGTCCCAGGGATGACTGAGATTTTACTGAAATATATTAAGAATCAACCAGGCAGGGTGAGCTCAACCCTTATCACACATCAAGGCCTACATAAGAGAGCAAACCTATGAATATTCCAACCAGGGAAAAGCTTTCTGCTTGCAACCCACACAGGAAAGGAATCCTTGATCAAGGCATGCATTCCCTGGTATATAGTAAATACAGTCTCCAGTCTCCTATTGCCAGGACATTTGTAACATCCTGCTGCTGTGCTTGTTCTCCTGTACCCAACAGACCTGTGACTCAAGAGAGCTAATACCAGTTTTTCCCCAGCCATCCATTTTCCCCAGGTTTGTAGAACAATCTTTTCCAGGTCTGCAGCATCACAATCAGGCTGATATTTGCCAATGGACAGTCCAGGGCAGAGGCTCGCAAACAGTGAGACAAAACAGCCACCCACCTCCTTGGCAAGCCAAGCCAACAAAACCCAGCACCCAAGCACTCTCAGCCTGCAAGCACACGAGCATGTCTTGGGGGAGGACACAAAGACTTGCTGCAACAGGGAAGACTCTCCATACCAAGGCATCATGTCCGCTGTCCTCCTTCAGAGGTGCTCAACCTCAGAACATCCTCTCCAGCTCAAGCTGCCACAAAAGGCTACACTCATAACAGCCTTTAAAAACCTAAGTGGAAAATGGCTTTGACCTCCAAAACAACCTTCCGCTTTGCTACCCCATGCAGCAGCACATCGCAACTTGTGTAGCCAGGATTTTCCCCCACTGCTTTTACACACCTCCTCCCAAAGGGGAAAAGATTAGCAAAGCTACAATGTACCTCCCAGAACAACTAGAGCTGAAAGGAGTGAGAAGTCCATTTGTCATCCACAGCCAGCAACAGGGGATCGATATGAATGATGAAGACAGAGTAATTGAATCTCCCTGGGACTAAATTTCAGCACAGCCAAATGCAAAATGCTTTGGAGGAGCGCAGCTGGAGCTGTGCAAGAACCAAGGTTTAACCTTCTGCATCATTACAGGCTAACATACAGTGCTGAGGTTTTTTCCGTTTCCAGATTCTTGCCTGTCTAGTACCAGACTGTACCTTTAGACGCTAGCCTGGGGTGGCAGTTGCCAAAACTGTCTTCCTCAATGCCTAAGCACCCCCAGAGATGGTCAGGCAGAGGCTCTGTCATATGTACAATTAGCATGCAATCCCCACTACAAAGAACAAAGGGATGGCCATCATGGTTCATCCATACAGGAGGGCAAGCGCCTCATGAATGTTCCTTGCACCCACTACCTTTCTGTCTGAGCAAAAAAGCAGGACTTGGTCCTGGGGCAACACACAAATGCAAAGTTGGGAGCTGGACTGTGACAACTTCAGGGAAGTGGTTGAGTCACCATCCCTGGAGGTATTTAAAAGACATGTAAATGCGGCACTTAGGGACATGGTTTAGTGGTAGACTTGGCAGTATTAGGTGTATAGTTGGACTCGATGACCTTAAGGGTCTCTTCCAACCTAAATGACTCTATGATTCTAACATCAGGCTGTGCAGCCGCAAGAGCACTCCTGAGCTACTCCTGCACTCCATCTTAGAGGTAGTTAAGGCTCAGCCAAAGCCATGGCCAATCTCACGTAGCACTGGCGACAGCCCTGCTTTGAGCAGATGGCTGGGCTTAAGACTTCCAAGATCTCTTCTACCAAGAATTCTGGGACTCCAAGGCTTCCCATGAAAATGCCTGTCCTTGCAAGGCATCATCATCAACACCGTTCACAAACAGGGCACTTAGACCCTTGGCAAAGACTCTGAAGCTTCTCTTGTGCATCAGCAGTCATTCCATGTAGAAAAAAATAACAAGCGGCAAGTTCTCAGGTAAATTATCAGTGAGAGAACATGGTGATTTACACAAAAAATGCTTAAATATGATGATAAAATTTAGTCTGTAACTAGTTTAAAAGCTTCAAGAGCATGTTAGTGCATCTATCATTCTCTCCATTCATATCTCTGCCAATGCCCGAAGCTGATAATGCTTCACCCTTAGCTTGCAAACCACAGGCTCAAAAAATCAGTACCAAGCACTTCCTAAGTCCCACACTGCAAATGGCTAACATGGAGCTAGAGAGAAGCACTGCCACCCTCCATCCCACCTTGTTCCGTGGAGAAAATACTGTCACTCAGAATAAAAGCCTGAGTTTAAAGGTGCTGCAGTGTCTCTAGCCTCACTCTCCTGTTTCCCCAAGCAAATGAGGTAGGAGGGTAAAATCCCAAGCGCCAGAGCTCCCAGAGAACAGGCGATACCCAGACCTCTCCTTGCAGGTCAAAAGCACAGTCGAGGAGCATAGAGCTACTCAAAAACTGTGCTGCCCAGCCCAGGCTGAACCTGCAGTTCTGTCACTACCATTCCACTTTCACTGCTCTCAAATGCTGCAGGCCAACCTAAGAGCAAATGAATGTGGCTGCTTGATCACAGTTATCTAGCGACAGCTAATAAGGCAATGACGCCTGCACAGCACAATGTGCGACGGGGGTTTTCCAGCCAATTACACTGCAAACTTCAGACTAATTTTTTTGCCTATTATCTCAGTGGTTCCCTTCTACATTCCTGCTTCCGAAGTGCCATCGGCTTCTCTTTGGCTATGCCTCAGCTGATCTCCCACAGATGTCTGCATGTGCCCTTTGCCAAGGGGACTCTGCTGGCCACGCTAGTTCCTTATGCCTAGTCTCCCCTTGCCAAGCCTTTTATGTTCCTTCTCTGCCCTCACTGTGCTCACAGTCACCCCAGTTTACCAGCATCTGCCTGTATCATTAACGTGCCATTTACCCCCTCTTCCTGGCTACCTGCTGACTTGATCAAAATAAAGTCAGAGCAAAATTCAAACATGGTAGCTGCTTTATTCATCCCATTCTTTTCTATTTCTTTTATCAACGCACTGTATTAATACAAGTCACACAATCGTACTTTTCTCTCAGCTCAGTTTTGCCTCCACTATCACAGCCAACGTAGTTCGAGTCCCATCAAGCTGCCTGATGGCATTGGACAGAAAACCCTTCAACTGGGCTCAGAGCAGAGATACCTCAGGATAATTTAACAACTAGCAAGAGATCAAAAAGAAAACTTGTTTCACATAAATGAGATGAAGTACAAGGTGCCTTACAGATACACAGGCCGATGAGCTATAACCCTGAGTGTATGACACCGCAAAAGCTGCGTACAAATGAACAGGTAGTACTAAGAGGTAATCAGCTAATGACATGACAAGTTTAGCCCTGACTCATCTAGAGAGAGGTTTTCATTTTAGTGGCAGATCAGACCTGCAAGTTACACAGTCAGCACAGCTTGATTTAACAAAAGGACATCAACCAGGGACCATAGCCTTGGTATGCTGCACTACTGAGTCTAACCAGTAAAGACAAGACTGCCATTGCCTCAGAGAAAACACCACCATCTTCTCTGGCAGCTTCTCCATCAGAATGACTTCAAGAGTGCAGAGGGTGAGATGGGGTAGCATAACACAGGCAGCAAAGGCAGCCGCCCTTTTGAGGGCATTTTTCAGTACTCACCATGCATTAGATGTCAAAGCTGGACTCAAGTCTGGAAGAGAAACTGAGATTTTGCAAAGAAGCATAGACGGTCTAGACATATATTTGCTACAAGGAGGAAAGTCGCCAAATAACAAAGATCTCAATTACAACGCAATGAGCACGGAATAGCCTTCATGTCTCTGAAATAATCACATCAACAGGATAAAATGGGCCTTGATATACACTAGCAGCTATGAGAAATTGATGCACACAAATTTATGCAACCCACCAAACTGACACTGAACTGAGTGAAGAAATGTGTATTGAAACACTCAGAGATACACGAAAGACCTGAGATAACTCCATTTAAAGCATAGCAACAAGCTAAGCAAAACCTGGACTATTCAGGAGTGTTACATGGAAAAATAAAGAACACCCACCACCTTCTTGTGTTCCTTCAGAAGTACTGCCCAGAGGAGTTGCAGCAGGAATCTGTTGTGACAGCACATGACAGTGCTGCATCTCAGGAAAACAGGAGAAGAGACCTCCTGCATCATCAGGACCTAGGTCCTCCTACAGCAGCAATCCTACTCTTGTCACTAAGCAGAGAGGGGAACACCTCCAGCATATCCATAGTTAACAGCTCAGTCATTAAAGACTGTTGACACCTATGTTGTTGAAACCTAATAGTAACAATACCTTGACAAAAATTAGTTTTCTGAAATATCTATATAGGGAGATGGTAGCTGGAAAATGTTAATTTTACATCTTAAAGTTCTAAATTCTCACTCTCAAGAAAGGGAAATCAGATGTCAGCAATGGGTCTTAAAATCAAAGACCCCCCAGTCTTGTAGGAATTTATAGTCACAAAACTTGGACAGGAGGAGAGAGGACAGAGCAGGAAGAAGATAAAAGAACAAGGTAATCAAAGCATGACAGAGTTCATACCACTCACAAGAAAATTCACAAGCAGAAAAAAGGAATCTAGACTCCATGAAGAACCCTAATCTAAGCCAAAAATTGCTCATGCAGTAATAAACCTGGGATAAGGAACGCATTCAAGTACCTCAGCATTTTGTCAGTGCAACATTTACCCTTTCGCAGCAATTAACGCTTTGTGGCCTCGTTTAAGCCCACCCTCTAGCCCTCTCTAGTCAGTAGAGAGGGAGTGAGACCAAATTCTTCTCTCTCTGTGGTGTATTTTGGACTAGATGCCAAAGTCCTGAAATTGAGTAAGATGAACCACACTCTAGACTCAAATATTTCTTGTGCTAACTATAGTAAGGAGAGATGGTTCTGGAACACCCAACAAAAGTCTCATGTCTGTTTGCTCACACTATCACACGCTCCCAAAGAAAAGCTGTATGCCAGAGTAATACAAAGCAGAACTGCAGCAAAAGACTTACTTTATTGCCACATTTGGGGTGCCAGTATTGTTCTGTAGGTGTCAAGGCAGCAAAGACAAAGAGAGCCCATTTCTAAAGGCTTTGGTTCATCTATGCCCTTGAAAGTATACTAAGGAAGCCAAGGAGCGTGTGTCAGACACCATAAAGGCCAGGACCCTGAAAAGAACCTGCACAAGCCCAAACCGCAGCAGCCTGGGAGCTGTCAGCAGAGGGGCAGCACCAAGGTCATGACTCAAGGACAACTGCGTCATCCCTGCCTTCAGCACTTGTGCCCCAGGAGCTGCAAGGCAAAAAAGCGCACACAGGAAGGAAACACAGTATGACAGCGAGTTCTCGCATACAAGCATTTCAGATTTGATCAAAGCAACAGCACCGAGCCACAGTCACTTCCCAGGTGCCGTACACAGAATCAGCATACAGTTCACTGCAACTCTCTCAGGAGAAGACAAGACTACAGAGACCAAAGTTGGCAGCATCGTGGATGGTCTCAACAATGCTAGCACAGACCAACTATGCCATTATTTTGTAAGAAGCTATTTAAAAGACCTAGCACACAACAAACTACATGGAGCTTAATTAATTCTCCTGGGACAGGAGACTCCCCTGAGTCGCTCTGCAGAGATTTTAATTTAAGAATCTAGGGAGCTTGCACCTTCTGCTTAGATCACATTACTCACGACAGCAAGCAAATGATGCTCCCTGCTCAGTAAGACAGTCAAATGCACACACACATACTCCAGCCACACATAGTATACATCAGTGGCCACTTGGACTTGCAGCGAATTTGAGGAGATAATTTTTCTCTCAAAAAGAAAAGTCAGGAGAAATACGAACAGGGCAGAGCTCAGGAGATGCAGAGAAACAATCCCAGGGCATCTCCTCCTGCAGCACAAGAACAGGATCCCAAAGCTGCCTACACGAAACCACAGGGGACCTGATCATTGCAGCAATGCTACCCACACAGGTGATCCAAGTCCCCACCTGTCTTGGGAAGGTCAAAATAGTCTATCTCTGTAGCCTTATCTACTGTCCTGCAGCATCCTTACTGTAGATAAGGAAGATAAGGACATGTGGGACACATGGAGGATGACCCAGGGCAGAGCAGAGGAGCTGTGTGTGATGTGCTCCAAGGAAACCTTTCAGCAGGTGGGTCATCACCGCTGTAGAAATTCTAAGGGTGGCAGAGACTACACGAGGCAGGGACTGAGATGAGCTTGGATTGGCAGGATGGAGGCTTGTCCCCACCAGCACCTTCTCCATGCAAAGAGGCAATGCAGGGAGTTCCTTAACAAGTTCTCTGCCCTCCCCAAAGACTTTTTTGATTAGGCATTTCTAGCACAGGGCATGAACAGCAAGACACATAAGAGCACCTGTCCTGTGCCATGGTCTATGTGACCAGACACTCTTCAAGGACTTTATGTTCCCCAGCCCAAGTCCACTCAGCTAACTTTTCTGGTCAAACCACCACAATTCACACCGCCAAGGGACACCTCAGAGCTCCCGCATAACAGTAGCGGCAGCTTGTCAGTAGTTACAGCAGGTATGTAGCAAAACAGAACCCCAGAGGCACCTCCTAGACTCTACACAGCTGATACTACTTGAGCAGCATCTGCCCATCCTGGTTTAGGGCTAACAAGCCATTGCGTTCAAAACACATTAGTTGCTCCCAAACACCCACACTACCATTTGAAATCTTACCGACTACTGAATATGTTGTTTGTGTGACTGGCTGTCTAATCCTACTCCCAGAACCCCATTACAACAGTTATGGTGCATTTTGTGTCATTTCTGTATAACCACCTGGCTGACATCTGCCAGAAAGAATCCCACTTCCAGATCTTTGAACACCATCGAAAGCGCTCATGTTTTCGTTACTGGTTATGAACAGGGAGCATCATAATGCGGGGAAAAGTTCCAGGCTCTGCCCGGACAGCTTTCTCCAGAGGCACTCCAGACTTTGAAGGATGAATTTCTTTACAACATAAACAGACAGCAATATATAGACATCTTTGGATCTCTTCACTTCAAACCATAAGACTACCTTTCCTCCCAGCACAGCAGCGATGCCGTAATGCTGAGTTAGAGTCACAGAGAGGTGACTGAGATCTCTCAGCAGCACAGATCGAGTCCTACACGTGACTCCAGGTTATTCTAATGCAATTTTGTCTAACACAAAGGAAGCATTATATAATGCAGCTGAAAAGTTTCTCTCTTCCCATTTTTTTCAGCAGCAAAGAGCTAGTCTAGATGTGGCAGAGACACTGACAGACCTACCCCTTTACACAACCGTGCTGTAAGAGCCCCTAAAAAGCTGCGCCAATGCCCCCAAATAGTCACCGGATGATTGCCGTGACACTTGCACTGCAGCGTGGGAGAAGGGTTGTTCCCATCTCTCTGGGCAAAGGGCACTGTAGCAAAGCTCATCTGCAATAGCTTTTTAAACCTAAGTACAACCAAGCAGCAAATACATTTTCTAGGATCTCCCATGTTTGATACTAATAAGCACTGGGATGAGACAGTAAGTGAAATGCTGCACTGTAGGACAAGCAATATAAAGACATAACAGGCACAATATGGAACCCAAACCTTTTAACTGGTCAAGGTAGCGGCTTGGGACACTGCCAGAGAGGGCAGATGTGGTGGGTCCAGATTTCCACGCAGTAGGTTTTCCATTCAAAGGAGCGATACCCCTTAAAGAAAGCTGCTGACTTTGCCCTCAGACACACAGATGGCATTTCAGCTGATAAGAAAGCAGCGAGCAAACTGCCTGCACTTCCAGTTCTTGAAGATTAGAAAGATCCAGCCCTGACAAATCCACTTCTGACCCACTCCTTGCCACCCCAGCAAATAAAACCTGCGGATGATATTAGCCGGGCCGGCAGCAAGAAGCGGGGACACCTCTGGAGACAAATCACCTCTCCAAAGGCTGAGGGTCCACTGTGTGCAGGGGGAGCACGGTGCCTCTCAGCCACCAGCCGGCTGCAAGCGGGTAGCTGCTTTTGGGGGGCACCGCAGCAGCCGGCGAGGGGGACTCACCGGCGGTGTCCTGTGGGTGCGTGCCAGGGCCCCTCCAAGCTCTCCTACCCCAGGCTGCCATTCCCGAGCCCCGGGGGGGAGAGCACCCTGCCCCGACGGCCCTGCACGGCCGCCGCTCCGGCCCTGGGTGACGAGCCCGGGGGTCCTGCCCGCAGCCGGCCGCCTTGGCTCGTCCCGAGGGGCTCGGGGCCTTCCCGCCCCCCGCAGCTCGGCGCCCCGCGGGCAGAGCCGCCGACACGCCCGGGGGCGGGCAGGGTCCCCAGCACCGCGGGGACTCCCTGAGGCACCGCCGGCGGGGCCCGCTCCCCCGGCACCCACCTCACTTTGGCCGCCACCGACGACATGGCCTCGTTCCTCAGCGTCTTCCTTTTGGACACGGCTGTGCCCATATTCGCGCGGGGGGGAGCCGCCGGGGGAGCGCTCATCGCACGACCCCGCGGCTGCCCATGCCGCGGCGGGGCCGGGTGCCGGGGCGCGCCGCCGCCCCTCGCTGCCGCGCTCCCTCAGCGCCCCGCCATGCCGCCGCCGCGGCGCCCCCCGCCCCGCCCCGCCGCGCTGCCCCCGGCGAGTGCGGCGCTCCGCCGCGGCCGCTGCCTCCTCATTGACTGCGGCAGGAGGGAGGGCCCGGGCGCGGCCCGCCGCCCAGGAAGCGCCGCTATATTTGGCCGGCGGCTCCCTCCTCCGCCCCCGCCTCCTCTCGGCTGACATCATGGCGGGCCGGCCGGGCGGGGGGCGCCGGCCCCGCCTGAGGGGCCGAGGCGGGCGGGCGGGGGTCGTCTCGGCCCGGCGACCCCGGGGAAGGGCAGTTGTCCCCCGCCCCTGCGGCGACGCCCCGCGTTCGCCGCGGTCCTGCCCTCCTCGGCTCGTGCCCACACCTGAGGCGAATGTACAGCCGCCTGCCGGCGGGCACGGCCGGGGGCGAGGGGAGGCCCGGGGAGATGCGCCCTCCGGGCTCCCGTCAGGAAACAGACCTGCAGCCTGCAAAAAAAGCAGTCGTTTTGACATAAAACGATAGCCTGCCTTTGACGGAACCCCTGAAAGGTTTTATGCGTGGTTTATTTTCCACAGCTGGGTGCTCCCTTGACGGCAGGGCGATGGGTGGGTGCACCGGGGTCCCGCTGCTGGCGGGGTGGACGCGGTCACGAAGGTCAGGCCGTCAGGTTTTGAACATGATGTCTCTGAAGGATTGACGCAGATGTCCACTCTCCTCCACTGGCTTTGTCCCCTCAGCCCGTCCCTGTTCACCACCATCGTCCCAGAGCGGGCCCCAGGGCGGCAGGGGAGTTCCCGGAGGTGACTGGAGGCAGCAGAGCCATGAGACAGAGCTGGGCGTCCGGACACCTCGTCGTCCCCAGTGTCACCTGCCAGAGAAAACACTGTCCTCGAGGTCATAGAACGCTTGAAAACAAACCCAGCGCGAGAAGCTGATCGGCCGCTCAGTCAGCCAAGCCTCATAGAATCACAGAACTGCTTGTGTTGGAAGGGACCTTCAAAGATCACCTAGTTCCAACCCCCCTGCCATGGGCAGGGACATGTTGCACTAGATCAGGTTGCTCCAAGCACCATCCAACCTGGCCTTGAACACATCCAATGATAGGACATCCACAACTTCTCTGGGAAACCTGTTCCAGGGTCTCACCACCCTCATCATAAAAAATTTCTTCCTTATCTGCAATCTACCCTCTTCCAGTTTAAAACCATTGCCCCTTGGCACTACAGGCCCTGGTAAAAAGTCTTTCTCCATCTTTCTTATAAGCCCCTGTTATGTATTGAAAGGCTGCAAGAAGGTCTCCCTGGAGCCTTCTCTTTTCCACCTGAACCGTCCCAACTCCTTCAGCCTTTCTCCACAACAGAGGTTTTGATCCCTAGGAAGGTCTGGAAAAGTGCTTTTCCTCAAGAAAGTATTTTATAAATCTGCTTTCAGGGCACCTGAGTGGGGGCAGCAAGTTTTAAAATATTATTCACTTGCACTTGGGCGGTGCCCCTGGCCCTGCAAGCGAGTGCATGAATCCCAGGAATTCAGAGCCAACTCATTCAACAATATTTGACAGAGGTGTAGAAGTTTTATAGATAATTAAACTTCCTACAAGCTTTGTGAAAAGAGGCAGCCAAAGGAGGGAGTGACACACAGACACACCTTGTCTTGTCTTTACCTGGGGAAGGCTGCAGCATAAGTTTCACTGTCCTTCAGAGACCCTGCATGGAAGAGACCGAAAGTTTGGGAAAAGCTTCAGTCCTCTCTTTATAGACTCTGAAGTCAAATCTGCAAGAAAATATATGAGGATTTGAATAAATTAAGTCTAACTATTTGGACTATTAATCTACAAATTGAAAAATTAAAGTAATTCATGCAGAGAGCAGAAAAAAAAGTGAATAAGGTACCCAACTACCCTGGTGTATGTGGACACAAGGAGCAGGTTGTAAATACCTCATCAGCTGGAATTTTATCATATACTTGGGAATTCACTGTGAATAACAAACTTTCAGAAATGTGTCTTTGCTTAGACCCAAGCTGTGAGCGGAAAAAGTGCCATGTGTGCAAAGACGTCACCCTGCTTTTTAGCTTAGACCAGCTGACCAAAGGAGAGGAGCTAAGTGACATCGTCTGCTTCATCACTGCCACCGAGTGAGATGACTTCCATGTCCCACTCGCTCTGCAGAACTGCTCTTGCAGATGAGAGTTGCTTCTCTTCCCATGGGGTTTTGTATCTCAGGCAGGATGAACACAGCTCTGCTGTTACACAGCACTGAACTGAGTGGTAAGACTTTAAACATTACAGTCTTCATCCCATGTGCTATTATTGGTGAAAAGATTTTAAGGCAGGTACGCCCCAGTCCTGTGTGTTGGAAGCAACTGTGGTAGAGCTGATGCATGCTCATCTAATTCGATGCCTAGCCTTGCTTCATCCCACTAGAAGCAGAGACACAGAGATCTGAAGGTGCACACACAGTCAAAAGAAGGAAAAAAGAGAAATACATGGGAATACTTTAAAAATAAAGTCAGTTTGAGCCTTTTGACTGTGCCCCCCCCCCTTTTTTTCCTGTATAATGAGAGGGGGAAAATGCTCTTTATTTCTATGTTTAAATATTTTGTCAGTTGTGGCAAATGCTATTCTTTAAAAATACAAACAAAAAAAACCCCAAAACTAACAGACAGGTCTACTCTATCCCCGAGATAATCCCCACCAGATCTACCTGGAAATACCCCGAAGTTGCTCACAGTGATATTTTTCAGGTACAAAACAAAACCCAGCATCAGTGCATTTGATTTCTTCCCACAGAAGATGACTCCCATTAAACTTCTACTCATGACTATCCCCCCACCCCCGCCCCGGTTTTTGTTGCACAGTCATGTCACCAAAGAGTTTCTACAACAGAAAATGAGAGAAAATCCATCTGTTTTTAGGGAGCACCTTAAAAAAACTGTGGAGAACTTGAGCCATGCAAGCAGTTACCGTCTCAGTAAAGCAGTGTCTAGTACTGTCAATTCCCAAAATTAAAAAGCAGGGATGCCTCCAACTTCATCCTGTTTTCAGGCCACTCTGCCACATTTGTGCCTCTTGGAGTGCTCTCAAACTCTCCCTTGTCCATTCCCCAACAAGGTCTTGCTCTTCGAGGCTGGGGAGGGTCCAGCCCAGTGCAGGGCTCACTTCAAAGGCACATTGGCTGCTCAGGGCTTGGCCAGATGGGTTTTGCAGACCTACAAGGATGGAGATGCCATCACCACTCCGGTTCATGTCCCAGGCCTGCACCACTCTCCCAGCGAAAGATTTTTTCTGTATATCTAATGGGAATTTCCCTTGTTGCAGCAGGTGCCCACTGTCTGTTGTTCTGTGTGCCCTTGAGAAGCACCCAGTTCCATCACTCTATAGTGCCCTGTGAGCACTGGCCCATCTCCCTGCAGTTTCCCCTCTTGCTCTCTGCTCCTTCCCTACCTTCATTTAGGGTTTCCTCCCTGCCTTTGGGTTTCTCCCAGGTATTTGGGGGTCTGGGTTACCCCAGTGTGGCACAGAAGAGGAGGCAGCGGGCCTCCGACTCATTACAGCTGGAGAGATGCCTTTGCTTCGTGCTAGGAAAAAAGTCAGGCGAGCCAAGCAGACTGTTCCCCATTGCTTCTCCATGGCAACAGGCCTTCCAGACACATGCACATAGGCAAACAGGCCGAGGAGGAGGCAGGGAGCACTGCAGTCCCTCCACCTGAGCCCCAAACCTCCACTCATGGGGCTCTCTCTGCTGAGCTCACATCATCCTAGGGGATCACACCCCAAAACAGCTTCCAAAATAATCATAGCCAGTCAGAGAAATGCTTCCCTCCTTCCACTGGTGAAGGTGCAATATCCTGAAGCCCAAGCTGGGCAAAATTTATCCTGGCCAGTGATGATTTTTGTCCATATAAATGTGTCACACTTGAAAAATCTGGCATCTCAGCGTCCTGTCAAACCAAAGAGCACATCTCCGTCTAGTGGGAAACCCAGAGCCTCAAACCTGGTTAGGTCTAGGTCTTAGATCAGGCTGAGATGAGATGGCCTGATGATTCTCAGACTTTAAGGATCCAGCATTTTTATGTTTAGAAAAGCCATTTTTGTCTAAATGAGAAAAAAATATGTATCATCTTGATAATTTAAATGCAAAAAGGAGAAATAAGGCAAGCCAAAAAGAGTCACAGAAACAACCTGCAAAAGGCAAAGGCAAACAATAATAAATACTTCTTCAAACACAACAAGCACAGGAAGCCTGTTGGAGAGTCAGAAGTTGGCCACAGTGCCAGAGAACCATTCGTAGGAGATAAGGTCAGAACAGAAAAACAATGAATATTTTGCATCTGTAGTCAGTGAGGAAAAGCTTGGAGATGTTCCTGTGCCAAAAGTCATCTTTATATGGACGCGGCATTGGATTTGGCTCATATTCAAGCGTTGGCAGAAGAAGTTGAAGAATAAATAGTCAAACCAAAGAGTGCAAATTCACCAGACTGAGATGGTTCACCTAAGTGCTCAGGAACTCAGCAATGCAACAGTTTAATTACTTAATTGTAGCATGTAATCACTGTGCGTAACATAGCCTCGGTGTCTGAGAGCTTCAAGGTGACAAATGGCAAGGATTTGGGTTTATTACAGACCATGAAGTCTGAGGTCCCTCCTGGGCAAACTGATAGAAATTGTAATAAAGAATATGATTAGTGCATAGTTAGATACATCTGAAATACTGGGAAGAAAAAAAAGGTGGTTTTCCTTGAATAAAGGAATGTTTCATAAATCTATTACAGTTCTTTAGAGAAGTCGATAAGCTTGTTGTATAGTCTGCCTGGATTCCCAAAAGGCCTGTCACAGGGGTTCCTTACAAAAACGCAGCTATCATGGGATTAACAGAAAAGGCTTAAAATAGGTAAATAACTGGTTAAAGGATTCTCAAAGAGTAGCTATCAATACGCACTCCTGAATGGAGGGAAGACTTGAATGGAGCCCCCCAAGGACCTGTGTTGGGGTCTGCTCACTTCAGCATATTCAGAAATAATCTTGAAAAGAAATTGAAAAAAGGGGTGACAAAGCTTGCTGGTGATGCTACAGTATTCAGGGTCATAAATACATGAGATGCTCTAAAGAATTATACAAGGACCTCATGACAGTGAATAACTAGGTAATAAAATGGCTCGGGACATCCAGATCAGATAATTACAAAGATAGGCACACAGGAGAAAAACAATCCCAACTTCAGTGGCTCAGTACTGGGCTCTGCACTAATCCTTATTCTCAGAAATGGCCTCTCTTTTTCCTAGGTTCATCTGAATTATCATCCCCACCCAAGATGCATTTGTGCCTCACACACTGGTCGCTGGCTTTGGAGGCAGTACAACCCCAGGAGGTAAAGGGAAGGGACTCAGCAGTGTGGTAAGCATAAAAACAGGACAAGGCAGGATGTTTAACAGGCCATGTGAGATGACTGTAGTTTCTTTGGTCCAAATTGAGACCAGGATCATCTGCGGTCCCTGCAGATATCACAGTCAGTTATTTAGTTACTGGGAAGGGCAGAATAACAGGGTTAGCTGTGCCAAGGGAGGTGTGGGACCCCCTCCCCAGGGACATTTCCCGGGGCTGTACTTTACAGCAGTGTAAGCCGAGGTACAGGTGCCTCCCAGGCACGTGGTGTGCTGAGACTGCAGAAGTGGCGTGGGGAGGACTGGCTTGGGCAGGGATGCTTTTAGCCCCCTGCCCTCTGCTCTCATTGTTCTGCACAAAACAACTGGCCCGAGTGCGGTGGTAATGGAGGGGCAAAGCACCAGACTGAAAAGAGAAGACCAACCGATGTGTCCACTGTCTGTAAACATGGTGTCCCAATTCAGGTCTTCTGACAAGTCACAACAGCCCTGAGAGATGGTGTAAAACCAAGACGGTGAGGGAGCTGGAGGAGCTGTTGGGGTTTATCTCCGTAGCACTGTTTGGAAAGAGTTTAAGAACAACAGTTATGGTCAATGGCACTGGGAAGCTCAAGGTCTCCCAGGTACCAGAAGATCACTCAAATATCATCAAGCCACCTTCCCGCTTGGCCAGTTTAGTCACTTCAAGATTTTGCTGTTGAATGCATTGATTAGAAACTTTACTCTTGTGAGGCACTGTAAGAAAATAACTTTCCCAACACTGGCATAATTAAAAGCAGGCAATATATCACAGAAGCAATATCAATAGCTAACAAGTTGGAGTTAGCCAAGAAATATGGTTTTGCTTTGAGCGCATTCATTTGGACAGAACTGTTCTTAAATGGCCAAGCGTTTGACATCAGAAAATAAGAGCTTGTTCAAATGCAGTCCAAAAGATAGGCCTGATCACTGGATGAACGGTTCTTCTGAACCAGCTGGGATATGGAGCTCTCAGACCCAATGTTAGGCCAGTTCACGCCCAGCTATTTTTAGTAAAAGACCTAATCAGTAATTATCAGGGCTGAATACAGCCTCTCAGCCTTGCTTTCTGTTACATGATATGTCCTAGTCCTGATGTGCTAATGAATGCAGCATTGGCACGAGAGGAATTCAGTCCCCTTAGACCCTGATCACAGGGTTACCTCTGCTCAAAGATTAAACCCTCTCCTCCATCCTCCTAAGTCACTGCACTTTCCCAAATCTTCTAATATTTCCAGCATTATGAAGAAGCCAAATATTATTTTATATTATCTGTTTGCTCCTGCACAAGGCAGCAAGGTCCCTGAAAGGGCAAGCCAGAAGCAGCCCTGGTGCAAACTGGACATTTGGAAGTGAGGATCTGTGCTTAGCTGAGGGTGGAGGACATAGAAAAGGAGAGCCTTTCTATCCCAAATTGGGAAAAAACCAACATTGAAAAAGGCTTTGGAGCTTTACTTCCCAGGAATAGCCACAGTTTGGGAGGGATTTGAGGGCTCATGCACTCTCTTGGGATGAGTGCAGCAGCCCCTTAACAGCACTTACCGCCAACACTCACGGCAAAGCCCAGCACTTGCATTGGCTGAGCACTGCTCGGCGGGTACAGTGGGCTGTGGCTCCCTGCGCTGGGCTTCTCACATGAGGGGATTTCCTGGGCACAGCTAGCCAGGCTGCATTCCCCTTGAACCCCAACTGCAGAGCCGCTTCGTCAGCCCCCGCTGACCTTCCAGTCTGCATCAGACAATGACTCAGAGCAGGAGCTCTTCCAAGTTGGGTTTATTGGCAGCAGCCTGGCTTCCCACTGGGAGACTCCCATAGTAGCACTGAGTTGGCCTGGGTCTGTCCAGCTCTGCAACAGCAACCTGAACAGACTTTGCTGTGGCTGCCGTTTGGAGAGATGGGAAAGTGATGAGGCTGTGGGATTTATTTTGCCACCTTCTTACTGAGAGCAGTGCAGGAGCCTTAGCAGCTTCCTCTGAGCAGACTTTAGAGATGGGAAGGACAGGCTGCTGCTTCGCACCATCATGCAACAGCCCCTCTGGCTGGGCAATGCCTTTCCCTGCTCGCGCTGCACTGCAGCATCGGCACTGGCACGGCCCATCCCTAGTGGGAGGCATCACACTACTTAAAGAAAATTATGTTGCTGGCCTTTTCATTATGTTGCCCAGCAAATGTTCCCATGAAATATAGGCCTAATTATCTACCCACATTCGGATTACTCTAAGATGCAATTTCCTTCTACTCTGTGGAGTTCACTTTCCTTCTGTGGAACTGATGATTGAAATACACTCAATTAGCTATTACTCTGCTGGCTGAAATCTTGAGCTACCTTCTTGACAAGGCTGCTCCATCCAGGTCTCACTGGCATTACAACAGCCAGGTGACACAAGCTCACATGCAAGATACAAAGAGGTCTCACCACTCAGCCATGCCTGTTATTTATTAGATTTGTGTCACAAATGGGAAGCCTAGTCAGGACTGAGGGCTTGAAATGTGAAGTATTGAACAAACCTGCCTTAAAACATGGCCCAAGAAGGCTAAAATCATTTTCTAAATGCAAGCGATGTCTTTTGCCAGGTAGACTGGAGCCAGGCAGACTCAGTCCCGTGCATACCCTTGTTGATGTGCATGCACACCAATTCATAAAGTAATAACAGTAATAATAATAATGATAATAACAATACAGTTCAGACACTTAAGGGAGGACAAGAGCATATCCAGCCCCACCAACCATGCAGACCCTTCCATCCTTTCCCAGATCACTCTGCCCTTTCCCAAACTCCATGTTGAACACAGCCACTGCATTTCCCATCGCTCCTTCCCACTCCCTGCATTCCCAGCCATGCACTCCTGCTCTCCATCTTGTGCCAGCAGAAAGCCTTTGCTCCTTGCTGCCAAGTCAGTTTTCTGGTCGTTTACTGACCCCAAGAGCTCCTGAGCACCAATATTGGGCAACTGTGCACAAAGTCTGTAATGTTCAAAACCAATCCAGGCAAGCAGAGCTGCCAAAGAGCCCAAACAAAGCAAACAGCACCAGCATGGGAGATTGCTGCAGTCTGTGTCCATCCCTTGGGTGGCATCATTTCAAAAGCGTGCTTCTAAATCCCTGTGAGAGAACTCGCTCTGCCCAGGAGGGGAAGACTCTGGATGAGACATCATGTTTCTGAGTCAGGAGAGCTGACAGGAGAGTGGGCATTTCTAGAGCAGCATAATAGTATTTTCCTCCTCTTTTCTTAAAATGATACAGCAGGCAGAGAGAAACAAAAAAACCTTGACAGTCAAATGAGCATTGGCTATAGCAGGAGGGAGGATTTGAGCAGGACAGTAACATCATTTCACTCCTGCTGGCTAAATTAGTGGAATCAAGTTGACATAAGTCAGTGCCTCAGAATAAACTACAATAAATAGAACTAATCACTAATAACAAAGGAAACAACAACATGGATATTTCATACAGGGAAATGATTCCTTAACTTTGCCACAGTAATGTGGAAGCACTGGTGCAAAGGCTCTCTGGAGGTCTCCTGTCCTGCTGCCTGCTTGAAGCTGGACTGTCGCCTATACTAGAGCAGCTTTGCTTGGCCAAGTTGTGACACTCTTGCTGGATGGTGATCCCCCTCCCTAGAGTGACGTGTTCCCATGCTGCACCACCTTCCTAATGAAGGGAAATTGATTTTGCACCTACCAGAGACAGATTTTACTCCCACGGTCCCCAGCACCGTTCAGCAGCTGTGGAGGTGCAAGACTGTGCCCTTACAGTGGAGGTTCCTCAAGGTTGGGATTCCCGAAACAGCTCCAGGAACAGATCTGATGGTAATTGATTGCTCAATGATTCAGTGATTACTCAGTTTTTTCTCCATCCACATCTCAGTATTTCATTGTTTGGCAAAATAACAGTCTGACTTTGTGCTGACATTGGTACCATACAGCAGAAGAAAAGATGAAGTTTGAAGTGGCTGTGTTATATTTAAGATGGAAGAAAAAAATGTTGCTACTAAAAGAGAGCTTGTTGTGAACATGTCCCTATGAACATCTCACTCCTGAAGCTCTGCTCCAACCCTACCCTGCACCATGTCCAACCCTTGCTGTATTTAAAGGTGCTGGGCACAGAAATTAAACCATTTCCAGCTGTCTTGCACATTTACCATTACTGTCGGCAAAAGGGCTCAGGCAGAGCTGGAAATGCAGCATCCACAATCCATGCAGCCCTGGGCACAGCAGGGCCAGCTCCCACCGACACGGTGCTTCTGCCCCTCACGAGGCTGCACAAGGGAGCAACAGTCGTGTGCGTGGGGACTGATCCTGCATAGAGTGAGGCCAAGGAGCAAGGAGAGAAGCAGGTAGAAATGTACAGGGAGGATGACTCAGAAAGCTCAGCTGGAGGATGAGGAGGGATGCATTTAGCCTTTCCCTCTTGGTGGGTGGAAGGAAACTGTTTGCGATGATTGTGGCAGAAGGAGTGAGGAGCTGAAAGTGAGGTGATGAAAAGAGGAGAGCTGGGCTTTGCTATATTGTGTGCATTGCAGGCCTTTCCACGACTCCTCTCTCTGGCCTGAAGTACCTACCTGCATCTGTGCTAGTGACAAGAAGTGGCTCTGGGCAGTGCAGGGACATTCACACAGGGCTGCACACGCATTCAGGGCCATCAGCAGCTCCTGGCCACAGTAAGGGTGTAGCAAAATAGGTGCCATCTGCTTCAGCTGGGGCATCGCACAAAGGTGCAGGCAGTAAAAAACCTCTAGGTTAGACCCTGTTGGCAATGATAAGAAATTCCACAACTGCAAATAAAATAGCCCAGGGCACAGGAAAGGAGTAGCTACGGTGTATGCAGTGGGAGGGGGTTATCTGTTCTGCTGTCTGTACCCGTGCCCCATTTCCAAGCTGTCCTGCAGAGAGGAAGAAGAGCAGCCCTCAAAGGTTCATATCACACAGGTGCTGAGTGAGATTCAGCAGGGAGCTTGGGATGGGCAGCAGCTGAATCCATCACTATTCTGCAGGACAGGACCTGGATGCTGCTGCTGCAAATTTTCAGCTGAACAAGAGCCAAAAGTGTTCTGCTTGTGCAGAATCGGCGAATGTCACAGCATGAGAAATAATACAGAAATGTGTCATTGTGCACAGGCTGCGCAGGTCTGGTACAACACCAGCCGGAGGACCTGGCCTAGCTCTGGCTGCAGCATTTCAGGTGAGATTTGGGCTGGTTGGAGAGAGCTCAGAGGGAGCAAAAGTGCAGCCTGTGAGCAAAGACTGAAAGTGGGACTGATTCACCCCAGAAAATTAAAGGCTTGGGGGGAGCCACAGCAGCACGATCCAGTTGTGTACAAGGCTGAAGGCAGGACAGGGTGAGACGCAATGGGATTAAACCATGGTGGGGAAATTCAGGCTAGACCTAAAGAAAAACTGTTTAAGGATAGTGAAGCAGTACGACAGACTGCCAGGGAGAGCAGAGATGCTCCAGTGTGGGGAGAGCAGCTCAGGTGCTGTATTGGATGTAAACAACTGGAGCAGAGCCTCCTTTGGGCACCAGGTCAGATGGGATAATCTCAGCACTGCTGCTCCAGCCTGCTTTGCCAACGTGCTACATAGTCACATAACTCTCCCGTGGACTGGTATGGCTTGTTGGTCTCTTCATCACTCATGGAACCAGCAGCTTCACAAACTTGAGGGAGATGGTGACAATCATGAAGCAAATTGAAGGTGAAACACTCCCTGTAGAGCAGGAAATCAGCAGTTCTTTGAGTAGAGCTTGCAACAGGGCAGAAAAGCTAATATTGCAGAGTCAGGAAAATATAACTTTGGCTGAAAGCCCATCCTGTAAACAACCTGAAAACAGCAACTGGAAGCAAAATGACAATATATATATGAGGAAGAAGAAGAAGAAAGTAATAGATACTAATCAATATGCAGCAATCACCTCAAGGAGCTATGAAGCAAAGATATAGATAGAGGAGGGAAAACAGACAGAGGAAAATCCATGCCTGGGAAAGCCATGACCCATAAGAAGTTGTTCACTAAATACAGTAGAAACAAAAGAAACATTAATTATGTTGCAGGTTCATTTCATAGACTTAAAGAAGCATAAAAAGATTTTGGTCAGGAGCAGCCTCGGGTGTCTCTAGTCCAACCTCCTGCTCGGAGCAGGACCGATACCAAAGCAACACCATCTCACTTGGGGATTGCCCAGTTGAATTCTGACAATCTCCAAGCACGGAGAAGTCACAGCATTCCTAGATGAGGTATATTGCTAGTGACAAGCTCTCAGTGTGTCTCTCTTCTGCATTTAGAAAGGATGGGAATGTAAGACATGAGGATGATGAAATACTCTCTGGTCTAGTAACAACTGAGAGCATCTCGGGTGACATCTGTGAAGTTTCTAAAACAGCAGATCCACGTGATCTGCACCTGAGGGCCCGCAAGCAGCTTGCCAAGCTGAGCTGCGTTCACTCGCTGCTGAAAAGCTCAAAGCCTGGGGAGATGCCAAGTTTGGCAGGATGCTAACGTGGTGCTCGGCAGGTGAAGCGGGTGTCCTGGTTAAGAGTTGGTCAGTCCAGCGTGACATTCAGATTGAAAAATGGAGAGGACACAGAAGATTCAATTAATATAGAAGTCAAGGATTGAAAATACACCCATCAGTGTGGTGTAATGGAAAATGTCTTGTCAAATGAGCCTCATTTCATCCTTTGAGAAAAGTACAAGTTTGTAGATAAAGGTTACCATGTAGCCATTATTTGCTTAGCTTTTGGCAACATGTTTGACTTAATATTATATGACACCCTAATTACAAATTTAGCGCTATACAATCTCAATAAAGCCCACAATAAATGAATGGAGAGCTGCAAACCCATCTCCAAAACAAGGAGTCATCAGTGAACAGAGATGATTTAGAGGGATTCTGCAGGAGTCGGTCCCAGCCTGACACAAATCAATGTTTTCATCATTGATTGAGAAATGAGCACAAAACACAGCTGATAAATTATACAGCTGCTGGAAGCAGGAGGACTGGCAGTGAATAATTATGGCAGAGAAGTTATACAGAGCAACTGGGATCTTTTCTGTGCGCAAACCCATTTTCACTTGGCAGTATTAAAATAGGCCAGCTTTCAAACAGGAACGAAGGAAATGTTTCATCCAGAAAAGATGAGATGCAAAAAATCTAGACATCATCGGGGAAGGTAAAAGTCAGAGGCAGTTGCTTTTGCAGCACTCCAGCAACACAGCGCTGGCCCCACGTGCAGAAATTGGAGGCAGAGGATGAGAAAAGCAGAACTGTCCTGGCTGTGCTTGTCTGCAGTGCAACAAGCGGTGGCCAGAGAGGAGACAGCTGAAGTCCCAAAGGAGACAGACAAAGTCCCAAAGAGGAGATAGACAAACTCCCTGAGCTGCAGGCACCCCACGGGGTGCAGGCCATGGAGCTGGGGACAGGCTTCAGCTTGCAACCTACTGCCAGCTCTACCTTACAGCAGCACAGGGACCCGGCCACGCTCGTCCCAGCAGCACACTCCAGGCCACTTGTCCCCATCCTTTTGGCGCCCTCTGAAAGTGTGACACTAAAACAAAAGCACTCTCTTTCCCAAGAAAAAAAAAATTGGTTTGCTGATCTCTTGCATCACACTTGGGTTACATTCCTCTCCCAACATTATTTTCTGCCTCAAATTGTTAACACATTTATAATAAAGGGAAGCTGAGGTGGTTTTTCTGAGGAGGCAGATAGGGTAGCTGGAGATGAGCCATCCAAGGCTTGTGGGAGAGTCTCTGCAAGGAGCAGGGGCCCGGCTGCAAGTTGCCTCGCGATGACTTGTTTATGCCACCAGCAGAGAGGTATTTTCTTGGGCAGATTCTGGACCTGCAGCCCCAGAGGGGCTTTTGCATCACCTGCTCCCAAATCACCCCTGGCTCCAGCAGCCCAAGGGCCCCGGTCACCCTCTTGGATGGGGCCAGGATCAGGGCACCTCACAGCCAAAGTACGACCCGGTGAGGCCACAGCCCTTCCCAGCTGCTGGGGAAATGCTCGGCTTTGCCAGTATTTTTAGCTCTGTCTGCCACATCGCTCAATTTCACGGTGTGACCTAGTTTGGCAAGGCAAAGCACACACCCCGCTGGGTCCTTGCTCAGCCATGTGCTGGGGAGGATGCCAGCAGCCCTGGGAACAGCTCCCCCAGGGCACTGCAACCAGGGCACACAGTGCTTTGCCTCCCTGCAGATCAGCACAGCTGACCCAGGGGCAGATTTTGGGGAGGAGGAGGAGGGTCCTGTGGGAGCCAGGGCTGCCTGCAGCAGTGACACGTGCAGGGCCCATGGGTGGGCACTGCTCTGTGGGCACTTGACAGCCTTTTTTGTTGGGGCTCGGTGCTTCTGTTTCTTTCTTGTCTCATGCAAAATCAGCAGCTCCCAGACCGGCACGGATGCAGCCTGAATTTGGGTCCCCAAGGGACTTGCCTTCAACAAAGCTTCCCAGCTGGCCAAACTGTATAGCCAGCTTGGCTAGCCCTCTATTGAGCCCCATACAGCCTGACTCCAGTGATGGGGAGTGGAGCTGCTGTGATGCACAGTTCATGTCCAGGCTCTGGTGTCCACCCTGCCCACAGCTCCGGCAGGGACCAAGCTCAGTCCCAGCATCGCTCGGCAGCTGATCCATCTGCCTTGACCTTCTGTAGAGCCTCCCCCGGCAGCTGCTGTGCTGAGGGCTCCATGGCACATATATGGCCTCCCTGAGGCCATATAATCCTGGTGCTCAAGGACTGGGGGCTGACAGGGTGCTACCAACCACACCAGCCAGGTGCTATTTTAAATCATCCATCCTCTGCCAGCGCTTTAAATCCCCACTCGCCACCCCAGTTTTACTGTGAGGGACATGAGCAGAAGCACTCTCCTCCCACCACCCATTTCGCATCAAGGAACGGCCACAGTGCAGACACTATCTCCACGAATGTGGCATCTCTTAGGCACTTTGAAAACCTCTTTCCTGACACTTGGAGCGCACTGAAAGGTTCATTGCTTGTGGAAGAGGAGCCCCAGCAAGAGGCATGCTCACCCCAACAACCCCTGCAAGGCTCAGCAATCCCCACTGCTTTTGGGGACCAGAATCTCCTTCGCTACCAAGTAGGTGTCCCAGCTGGAGCCTTGAAGGTGCCTGTGCTGGGTCAGGCAGCCCCACACCAGTGCTCTTCGATGCAGCCAGGGCACTGATCCACAAGGCCAGCACGGCCTCCTCCTCGCCAACTTTCCCACCTCATTACCCCTGAAATCCCGGGGGTGCACCACTTTGCCAGCCCCACACTAAAAGCTTTTCCAGTCTTTGCTTCATTAAAAGCTTTCTATTTCCAGCAAGGAAGCAAGCGGAGGGGAGGGATTTTACAGCCCTCAGGTGGCTTAGTGCTGCGGCTGAGCCATGGGGCAGCAGTTTAAGGGATGTCCTGAGCCAGGCTGGCATCCCCCAGCTCTGCAGCAGGGAGAGAAGTCACCCACCAGCCACTTCCAGCTAATTCAGTGCCTAATTCAGGAGAGGGACAGCAGCAACAGCCTGGTCACATGCTGGAGAAACAGACTCACACCAGTGGGAGAGGGGAAAGCACCAAGGCGGGACTGAGGATGAGAATGATGAAGCCAAAGACGACAGAGCTGGCACACATGTCCTTCCTCGCCACTTCCAACCACGCAAGAGCCAATGCACCGCACAGCCTGGGCAAATTCTCACTCAAAATGCAGCAACAACCCTTCTGGCAATGGCAGCGACTGGCTGAAACCTACCACGGAGTGCCTCTACCTTGAGGCAGCCGTTAGTCACTGCAAGGAAAAAGAGTTTCGCAACTCAGCCCATGAAGAGGGCGCACATGCGCCCGAGGTAGAGTAAAAAAATTATATCGGATGCAAATGCAGCCACAGGCACAGCCAGTGCCAGAAAGCACCCCGCTGTGCCTCCCTGAGCCCAGTGGGGTGCAGAGCACCCTGGCAGTCAACACCAAGGGCAAACGGAGCATTTGGGGCCACGCGTGACCACCTGAAGTGGCTCACGCAGCAGCAATGCTCTCAAGCACAGGCACAGCACAGAGCTCACCCTGTCCTGCCAGGGGACACGTGGGCAGGTCAGGGCTGCTCAAGTGAGGCACCAGCCTTATTCAACATATTCCTCTGTGGCTGTGCATCACATCTAATGTGCCTTCTTCGAGGAAAAAATGTGTCATTTATGGTACATTTAAAATTAATGCACATTTGGTGTTCTTTCTGATCCCAAATTATACACTGCATGCATGCTATAATGTAGAGCTGTGCTCGTTCCTGCGAGGACAGCGTTGCCCACTGGTGCTGCTAAGCCTGTCGTCCCCAACAGACTCCACTGCTAAAGACAAGATTTCCAAAAGTAAGTGTTTCCAGCAGCTATGTTAGTGTTTGTACCTCATCAGTACCAACTTCTGTCTGGTGCCAGGGATGTCCTGTGCCATCCAGGGGGGCTTGGAATCAGCTCAGCACAGTTCTGTGCCAAGCCCACGTTGGACAAAAATGTCACTCCTCACTGATAAACCTGACTGCATTTCCAGAGCTGAAGGCCTGGCTGCTTCGTGACAGGAAGCTCATTCCTGTCCATAGCCCCCCTGACAGAGTGAGGCTTAATTAAGAGTCGTCCCTGTGGGTGCCGGCCGCAGCAGAAAGTGGTGACAGTGGCTCTGTCAACTACCAGTGAAAATGCCATGTTTGCGCTAACACTCAGGCCCCAGGTGCATCCCTAGCGCTCGGAATGCTGTTCAGGGCTGCTCCTGCAGCGTGCAGCGTGTCTCCAGGAACAATCCCAACACACAATTATATAGATTTATGGTATATTCACTTCTAAAACTAGGATGAACATTAATACTGCTTTAGTTTTGCTTTCCCTTATTATTATTTTTTTTAAGCAATAGGCCAATGCTTTTATTGCAATTGCTAGTGCCACATTTTCCCCTAAAAGCCTTGATTTCAGTAAGGGAAGGAAGTTTGGCAGTGCTGACTTGCCCAGCACGGATGTCCTCAGGCTGCAGCAAGCCAGACATGCCGGCATTTCCCAGCTTTCACACCTGGTGCCCGCAGGCAGCTGCACCCCATCTCTGTTTCCCAAGGCAGCTCCCAGGCGTGGGACATGGGCACAGGCATGGCTGCCCTGCCAGCTCCTGGCACCTTTCAGCACTATTTATACCAAAACCCAAATTAAGGTCATTGGGAAAAGGAGGGTCAGACCCTCCATGACTCGAGGAGGGGATGGGGACAAGGAGCACGGACACAAACCCCACCAGACCCAATGGGAGAGAAATCAGCCATCAGCCGGGAAGGGACCACTAGTGGGAGTCTATGCCCTAGTGCCAGCAAAAGCAACATCACAAAATCACATTTATCAAACAAACAATGTCTTAACCACCCCAATGCATCCTGCCCCAGCTCCTCTGGGAAGCCATGGTCCTGTGGCATCCCGTGGCCATGTTTCAACAGGGCTCTCAGCACAGTGGGCAGCAGTGGGCGCCGGTCTGGCCTCATGGAGCACCTGTGGGAGAGGCAAATATTTGCTGTATTTCTTGTTTGCTGATTTTATTACCAGCTCTTACTCACAGCATCAGTAAATTAAACCCAGAGGCACAGTAAAGCCCCCGCATCTTGACAGCTTAAACACAGTCCTCAGGCGGCATGCAAGGAAAATCACATGTCGGAGGAGGTCAGGGGAGCACGGGTAAATAAGATGAGATTAATTTTGGAAGAACACGCAGTGAGAATGACGTCTGCCAGGGAAGGAGCATCGCAGGTTCCCGCCGCAGCCCCGGCTGTTCCTGCCAGAGGAGCAAAGCCCAGAGGGGCTGCAGGAACACAACTGGCTCCGCACAGGGTGAGAAACCTGAGAAGTAGCAGCAGGAACCATCACAAACAGCCATGCACGAGCCAGAGCCGGACAGCATAAGATCAAAGCTCTCCCACTTCCCCGGGCAAGGCTTCCTGGAGATTTTGGACAGGTGCTTCCAGCTGCCACGTGGGCAACAGTGGTTCGTTCTTCTTCCCAAACCCCACTGGAGCTGCCTTTTAAGAGCTGAACCACTCATGAGGCCGCGTTAATGAAGCAACTAAGTAGGTTTGTTACTTGCACTGAGCCATTTGCAGTAGGTCAGGCCCAAGGTGCTGCCCTGTGGGGATGGGAGTGCCACCGCTCACCAGCACAGGAGGTTTGGAGAGCCCAGCTGCAGCATCCCTCACCAGGCATTGACAGCAGCTGCGCTGTCAGCTCTTCCCCTGCAGGGACTGGGGCCAGTGTTGGAGTCCTGCATACAAATTTCTTCCAAACACCCTCCTTCCTCCATGGCTTCCCCTCTCCAGCGGGCGCCTGGTTCTCAAATCACTGACTTGGGGCACGTCTGTCCCCTCAGCGCAGCCAGCCACAGTCACTGGCAGAGCCCTTGGGCAGCACACGCTGCACCCATGGGCATTTCTCACCCTGCTTCTCCACACTGGCTGCTTGGAGGAGCTGAGCCCACACCACCGAGCAGGACTTGCGCTTGACCTGCTGTGAATCCATCCCTGGGACGTGTCTCTGAAAGCTCATTCAAGGCTTTACCCCCAGCAGTTGGCAACCATCAGACGTGTCAAGTCAAAGGCCTTGAGGGGAACCCTTCCCACTGCAGCTACCACTCAGAGCCCTGGTTCCTCAGGACCTCGCTCCAATCCTGCTACCTCATGTTTGGCCTTGGCTGGCATCAGGCTTGCTGTGGGAATAAGCTCCGTGTCCTCTTCACCTGAGATGAAACCTTCAGGTCTCAGCAGCTGTTTTCTCTCCCCCAGTAGGGCCAAACTCATCCAGCTTCTGGTCAGACTTTACCTTTTAGGGGATGTAACACATGCATGAAAAAATTGCAGGGACAGCAGGCGGTTTCCAGCCAAAGCCAGCACCCACTGGGCCAGCAAAGACTGGCAGGATGGTGGCCCAGGCCAGGACAGCTGAAACAGGCAGAGTTGGGCTCTTCTAAACCACCCTTCTCCTGCTGCGTTTCTAGCAAAACAGCAACGGGACTGTCGCTGTAGAGGCTGGGGTATGAAGGGATGATCCAGCACCAACACCTTAGCACAGGGCTGGGTGTCTAAGTGGGCAGGGACTGTTTAAAACCTCCAAATGGGGAATTGCACATGCGAGTGCAGGATCATTAGGATGCACCTGAGTATAAGTGCAGGATGGGGCTGAACCACCAATAGGACCCTGCATTGCCTGACCAGGCAGCTGGGCAGACCACAGCCAGCAGCAAAGCAAGCTGGAAAAAATAATTTTGCTTTTAAAGTTGTACCATAATTGTTTTACATTCCTCTTCTCCGAAGAAAATATTGTTTTAACATCCAGGGCTCAGCTATGGAGAACACAGCTAGGGAGGAAAGTTGTGATCAATTATTTAGAACAGATTTTCAGTCTCACATCAAAGGTTTATCTTCTGTCTTCGTACATCTGAACTAAAGTGCCATTTCCCTGTGGAACAGGGCACAAAAATATAGAAGCTCTAATTAGCACACCCAGGAGCCTAGTATTTTTCTGTTTTCTGCAACTCCTTCAACCTATGCAGCCACAAGCCCAGCGGCTCATACCCAGGCTACAGGAGTGAGTCTGGCTGCCAGGAAGTTTAGAGTTAAAATAAACAAACTCAGAAATTAATTACCTGTTTGAACAGAGGGGAAGAGCTCTCCTGAACAGCACAGAGCAATACAAGAAGAGCTGGGTTCAGGCTGACAGACCTGTCATCCTTCTGGAGAACAACCTGTGGTGCCCGTCCTGCTCCAGACTGCTCAGCAGCCGGGGCAAAGGGAACAAGCAGAACTGGTTGCTGCTATGGGAAGCACAACACAGGTCTCTGAAAAACCACATCCATCCATCACTGGGAGGTTTGGAGGCTCCATGCAAAGATATAACCTCTGCTGAAGGTACTTTTGCTTTTAAGCATACCCTTCGAAGGCTGAAGACCACTGGCCTGGGATGAGCTCAGTAAAGGCAATCAGAAGACCTCGGTCATCTCTAGGATTAGCCCTGTTCCTCATTTCCCAGGGAAAGGTTCCTGTACTGTAACCACCTATAAATACAGATGTTGAAGGGGCTCACATCAGGTTTACATCCTCTCATCAGAAAAACACAAAGCTCTGAATTGTGCTGCTGCTGAACGAGACATGCTCCTCTTATGTTTGCTCAGAGCTGCTCTGCAGAAACAAAGCAGAGCACTGTAAGGTGGGCACTCACCTGCAACTCACTCCCAGCCTTCCCAGGCTTGTCCCCAGCTTACAAGCCCTCCCTGTAACAGGCACCAACACCACCCTGTAACCAATCTCAACAGAAATTAAATCTCTCCAGCCTAACAGGCAGCCTGTACCTCCACAAAAGCCCCCGGCTGCTGGCTGCTCTACCTCCACTTCAAAAGCCATTTTTAAGTTTTCTTTGTAAGAATTCATTCTTCCCAATAGCAGGGAACAACCTCCAGCAACTGCAACATTTTCTGTACAATCGTATTAACCAAAATCTGCATCAAAGATCTGGATGATCCTTGCAGGGAAGGTCTCCGATCACTTCCATCGCTTCTGGACAGGCCTGGGTCCTGCCGGAGGTGCAGCCGGGTTGGGTGGTCTCACCAAGGGGAGGGCTGGAGTCCCTCTGTGAACAAAACACTGACCTGAAGCTCTGGCACTTAAAAATATCATTTTGTATTAGAGGAACGGCCTTCCTGGGTAAAGGCTGCACATTCATGGACACGATGGAGGAAAACACGATGCAGGGCAGGCAGGTAGAGATGGAGAGCCTGTGCCACAAGGGAATATAGATGGGAGAGGAGGTTAAACGCAGAAAACAGGTCACACTTCACAGTACTTGCAACCACCATGGTCCTCAGTGGTGCCACCAAACACGTTTCTGGCCTCAACATTGTGCTGCCCAGCTCTGGTCATGCCTGGAGGCAACACCGCTGGCTGCTGATGCACTTCACATCAGACAGCCAGGAGAGCTCAGCAAAGGAGGCAGCTTTGAGGAGTGTCTTCGGTGCTCTGGTTGGATGACAAATCCCTTCAAGGCAACAGCACCTAGTGCTAGCACTGAGCAGAAGAGTTTACATAAAGCAAGAATTAGCTTGATTATCAAGCCAAGTGGAGCCATCGGCAACAACAGATGTGAGACAAGAAGAGCAAGCACCGGGGGGACTTCTGAACACGGTCCAACTCACATCAACTGCTGCAGCCCTCAAGGGGGAAGAGCACTGGAAATTTCTTTCCAACGCCTGACAATACACCGAGTGACTCCTGCTGGGGTTAGGAACTGAAAACCGCATGTGTTTCTTTGCAAGTCTGATATAAGCAGAGGCAAATTGGGCTCTTAGTTATTGACAACTTTCTCTTTGTGGGACCCAACACAAAGAACCATGCAGACATTTCAATCCAGCAGAATAACTTTATTTCACAGGGCAAATACAGCCAAGTAGTGATTCCGGAGTTGCCCGCCAAGTGTCAGTTCCATGATCCATCCGTAAATGTTCTCTGATGGCTTGAGGATACAGGCTCTATAGCTAGTGTTCACATTAATTGATTTCTTAGGTTTAGATTTCAAGTGAAATACATTCAGACTTGCTCCTGTCAGAGCACTGCTCACAAGTACATGGTTGAAAGTCACTGAGGAGTTAATTACACAGTTACCTGATTCATATGAAAAGAAAGCAACGCTGCTGTGACCCACAAAACCCTCCCTCTCTCTAGTGCTGCTGCTCAGAGCCTTTTCAGCACACAGCAAGATAATATACCGTCATCCTTTGGGCCTTCGCAGTAAAAACAGCGACTAGAACATACAGCGGCAAAAATCAAGGCAGCATTTAACTGCACGTTCCCAGCACGTTTCCCCTCTGCCAGTCTCAGAGTGATTAACAACCGGCCACTCCTACTGGCACCTGTTTGAGGGAGTATGGCACACATCAGCCACCCTTCATGGGAGGTCCAAAGGGACTTGGGCGTGATGCAGATATTTGTGCTTAGTGCTGGCAGCTGAATGCCCCATACCCTGTCTAGAGAAGGATGAAAGCTTACGTAATTTCAACTAGACGTTGTTTTGGTTTTTTTAAATATTTAATAAATAAATATGGCTGCTGTCAGTATGAATGGGATGTAGCTCTCAGCCAGCAAGGTCAGACTCTCTGAGTGCTAGCCTGGCTCTCCTGTGCTGCTTGCCTGGCTGTCCACATTGGGGAGATTCCTGCGCTTTCTTATCTGCATATCTTCATCCTGAAGGAGAAATAAATAAATAAATAAGCACAAATTCATTCTTCAGCATCCTCTCTGAGCTGCATAAAATCTGTCCTCTTCCCCTCCACCTCTTCTTTGTCCACCAACCATTACCCACCAGAGATCAGCCCAGCAAACAAAATATTTATGCCATCACTCCAGCTCCTCACTCAAAGCACCAAAGCCACCTTACATCCTCACGTGGGCAGCTACACAGGCCGGGCACCTTCCCAAACCACTCACATGCTCCCACTGAGAAACTGTTCATGTCCAGCACAACAGGCAGCTTCACCTTTTAAACCTGCTGGCCACTCTAGCCAGTGTAAGAGTGGCAGGGATCTGACCATTCTGAGCTTTGCTTCTCAGGCTGTGGGCCACATTGTGTGAAGTCTGGCCTCAGTGCAGGTTTTCCTCAGGGTGGACCTGATGTCCCACAGAATCAAACAACTTTGGTTGGAAGGGACCTCTGGAGGGTAAAATACAATTTTCTGCTCTAAGCAGGGCTAACTCTAATGCTAGATCTGGTTCTTCAGGGCATCTATTTGGTTTTCAAGTATCTGCAAGGATGGAGTTTCCACCATCTCCCTGCACAGCTTATTGTGGTTCCTAGCCATACTTACTGGGCAATATTTCCCCCTGCACCCAGTGAGCATTTCCTTTAGCACAAGTTGTGTCTGTCACCTCTTATCTTTTTGCTGTGAATTTCTCCTGCCGTCTTCTCCATAACCACCTAGCAGGCAGCTGCAGACAGCAGCCACATCGTCTCTTCACTTTCTCTCCTCCGAGCCAGACAAAGCAGCTCCCTGAGACTCTCCTCATCCTGTACGCTCTCCAGCCCTGACCCACCTCACGAGCAAACCCATGGAGCTGCGTGGCCAGGTTTTAACCATGGCCAGGTTTTGCCACACACAGCACCACTGTAGATGACTGACCTGAACAGGGTGAGCATGCATCGTTTAGTGTCTGTACTACATGAAAAGCAAACTTATTTCTGCACAGTCCTCCTCAGCAAGTCCCCTCCAGGTGCTTCTCTCAGCATACTTCCTGACGCCCCCACCTCACCCCCACTGCACACCATTCACACAGGACTCAGCAACAACACAGGCACTGCCTGTGTCCAGGGCAGTTCGTACCGAGTCAGAGTCTTCTTCAACTTGGTTGCTTATGAAATTGATATAATCATCCTTCTGGTTGTCCAGAATTTCTTCCTCGTACTCAGTCTGGTAGTCTGACTCATCTAAAGAGAGAAGAGAGAAAAAACACTGGTTTTAACTAGCATTCAGAGAGAGAGAAAAAACGGGAAGAGGAATGATAGCTGTCTCCATTGAGCACTGGTGCAGGGCAGAGTGACTGCTGGCCAACTCTCTGCAGCTCAGTGGACTGGGACTACTCAAGCACAGATATCAGCTCTCTAGCCAGATCACAAAATAAACTGTGTCCTGTATGTGAACTGGTGTCCTGGAGCCCTCCAGAATCTAAAGAGTCTGCAGCAAGAGCAGCAAACTGTCCGTGTAATCCTGGTGGGCCCAGGCTGCCCAGCCTGATGGGACACAGACACTGGCAATGGGGAGATGCTCCCTGGTGAATGCTCTTCACAGAATAGCTGCTGTCTCTCACCCATCAGACCAGACAAGACCTGTAGAACACCTTCAGAAGATATGCCTGTGAGCTACCAATCCAAACTCCCCTGGACACAGCGGTCACAGACTCACTGGAAACAGGGACTTCCAGGCATAGACTGAGCTCTTCCTGGTGCAGAGATGATAATTACATGTCTCACAACCTCCGATCCACAGGGGAGGCTGACTTTTACGCTCCCTTCCTCTCCACAGGGGCCCATCACCTGCTCTCTCTGGTAATCCAGCAGATAAACGTAATTTAGGGAAGCTCAGGAGCTCTGCACACTGAGGCACAACAGTCAGCAGCAGGACATGTGACCAAGCCCCCAGTCCCCAGCACCGAAGCCTGCTCCCAAGGAACAAGATACATCAGTGCAGAGCCAATGCCTCTTCCAGCACCTGGAGATCACTTTAGGGTCTGTAAAACAGACAGCAGGAGAGTCACCTGCTAACAGGCCTGACTCTCTCCCACATCAACTCAACACTCAACGAATGTGCCAGGGCAGACGCCCGTCATCGGCCCCAGGACACCACACAACGCACCAGCAGCCACTGCAGAGCCCCATCCCAACCAAGCATGAAACCAAGGCATGCAGGCAGCAAAAGAAAGCAAGTGGCAGATGGTCACCTTCCTTTTGGTGTGGCGTCTATGGCACGCAGTTTTTCAGAATTCAAGTTAAGATGTTAAAATGGCAGAAAATAATTTTTGTGTGACACTAGTTTTTCTGCCACTTTCACGAAGTAACTCACGTGTGCTTTGAGTGGCTGAAGCAATACCTGTTTTTCAGCCCACTAGTGAAGAAAGTGGCTTGTGTTTAAACCGGATTCTTGATTAAGTATTTCTTTTCGGAACAGTCAACAGCATCTGCTCCACACTGAAGACAACAGCACAGTCTGTTCCACAGCATTTACTTCTAACACGATAACTACAACCAACTGCTAGAACATTAGGATTAAAGACATTTGGTCTTTGTTTTTTTATTTTTTAATATTTTTTTTTACTGTGGATCAGAGAATTATTGTTAGTTTATACTAAAAACACTACTGATAATCAATCTTTGATAAAACACACCAGAGAAACTGGAAACCCATCTGAACAGCAACAGACAGCACAAGCAATAGTTTGAAGTTTACAGCTCCAATAAAACTGACTACCATCAAAACCAAAATCCTTGATTTTCCAAGCACTATTCAGCATTTAACAGGTCGTTATACAAAAAAACAAGAGAGGAGTGTCCCTTCTCACATCCTTCACACAGTAACTCTGGGTGCTGGAGGACAAGAGGGGAAAGGAGAAAAGAAGGTGGCCCTGCTGTCCCTAAACATCACCTTCCATTGCCCGCTCAACACTGAGCGTCTGGGGCTCAAGGGGCGACCGCTGCTTTACACTACAAAAACTCCCAGAAGCATCAAGTAGGACTAAGGCCTCGTTGCCCTGCTTGACACACCAACACCCAAACACCGCAGCTCGAAAATGAGCCAGTGAAGAGGACATTACACCAGGGAAGGGTACCCAAGCCTACCGTTAGTGGGGGGAGTATGTTCACCGCAGGAAGAGCACATGACCACTTCTCATGCCAAAGATCTGCTTTGTGATTCTGTAGCTTTTAGCATTTCTTTTATAGCCTGATTTCTGCAGGCAACACACCACATTTGAAGAAAACCAGTGCTGTGTGGCTGGAGGGTTTCTGTTCCAGTAACACTGACAGGCTTCAATGTAAATCAGGGAATGTGGTAGCTCATCACAACCTAAGGGGCATTAGTGCTTCTTGATAAAAGTACTTTTTAAGCAGCAAAGATGCTGAGGGTGACCTAGTGCCCGATAATTGTGTCCCTTGAGAGGTTTTGGGATGTCTCTGGCTTCAGCTGTATTGCAAAACCAGTCATTTGACAGCAGATTAACATTTCTGTTTCCCAAATCTTTTTATCCAAATGACTGTTGCTACAATTGCTCTGCTACGTGACTTGATCTCCTTCAGCCATCGCGTGCAGCAAGCGTGCTACCTCACCTCACACTGTGAGACTTGGCCATAAGGACAGCCCAAAGCATCACTGCTTTGAAAAATGAGACATGAAACCTGCTGTGGGAAATCACCAAAGAGCCTGCGCAACTTTGGTCCTCAGAAATCCCTTACAGGTGGGACCATGACCAGGGATGCAGCTGAGCCACCCTTGGAGGATGGCATCTGTGCTCCCCTGGCCATGGCCTCGGCTGCATAAAATGCAATTACAGCTGAACAAAGACAGAAAATCCCAACTAAAGAAGTGTTTGGATGCAGAACAGAAACACAGCCACAAATACTGCAGTGGCTCAGCTGTGAAAATGAGCTCCTGTTCTCCTACAGACACTTCCCCACCTGCTTACTGGCAGTACGGGTACCCTGGGTCCAGCGCAGGGCTTCGCCTGGCTTCCCTCTGCTCGCCCCCCCCCCCCCGCTTTTTTTTTTTTTAAATAGTTTCAATCATTGCTCTCAGTTTACTTGAGATTGGAGAAGAAACTACACTGCCCTTTCCCCCAAGAAGATACGGCTTCTGACCTGGAGGCTCGACCAGCCTCTGCCCATCAGGGCCTTTCAGCCTTCGTACTGACACTTTCTCCTTCTCCCAGTGAATCAGAACATGATCATTGTCATTTTCTTTCTTTAGAACAAAATTATTGACATCATTTCTCCACCCAGCCTGAGACTTGCAGTGTGCTGTCAGGACAGGCAGAGCCTTTCTAAATCCCTGTGCTCCGAGATCTCACTCAGGAAGGGATTTCCAGGGACAAAAAAGGTTTCACGCTCTTTGACAGTGCCAATTCACAGCCAGGCTACCAAGAAGCACCCTGTCTTCTTACCTACATGGCACAAAAGCAGTGAGACCATCTTCACCACTGTCACAAGCAGATAAATGCAAAGGCTTGCCGCCATGCACAAGGAACCATCTGACAGCCGCAAGGCCACTGCCAGGGAGGTGTCACCCTCCATCTGAGCTCGCCTCGGTACAGACCGCTTCCCCCATAGCTCCAGATACCTCTTTAGCAAAAGCAATGCCATCCTGGAGGCACCAAGGTGATGCCATGTTCAGAGGAATGCCTTTACAGCAACTGCCCACTGAAAAATGGGCCAGGTCCCTGCAGGCAGTGCATGGAGTCACCCCCAACATGAATATAAAGGGTCCTTCAAGACATGGCACTCTCACGCACAAGTCTCTCCTACCATCCTTCCCCCTCCTCTGGACTCTCTACAACCAACAGATTTCAGCATCCACAAGGAGCACGTGGCACCTGCCCATCCCGTCCCAGGTAGCACAGTCCCTCCTTAGCCCAAAATCTCCCATATCTACTTTCTGAAAGACGTGTCCCTTTGTTACGCTCGTGTTCACGGCCTCACCCAGCAGAAAGCAGATCTTCCTAATGGGGGCAAATAATCAGAAACTATATGAAGGAGGAAGATCCGTCCCAGTACGCTGGTTAAATCTTAGCAGGTCTCAATGCCTATGCCTTAAATAACCATGTTACATGAACTTTTCATTCTTATTCACAATGGCTGTTTCAACCACATTTGATTAATATTTTCTTCATAAGGCATATGATTGCAATTAGCATTTCAAATTACCACAGGGACATCTCTACAAACAGTCACAGATGGGAGGACTGCTAACTTTAGATTTCCCTCTGCAAGAACAAGAATTGGGAGAAAGGGAGAGACTGTTTATAAAGAGCTCTAGCACTGATGAAATGCTCTGAGATTTCAGGCCTGCAAAGCTCTGATCCTTTTTGTTAAGTAAGCTTTGGTTATGGCACGTACAGGGAACTGCTCCGCAGGGCACGGCTGAGGTACAAGGCACTCGAGTGCAGGAGAGCCATTACCTGTTCCTCCTTAGTTCTCTAGTGCTCCCCATAACAGGACCGTACAGAAAGCAACGGAGCCAGTGAGTCACTCCAGATCCTAGTCACAACAGCAGGGAAAAAATCCTTCAGCCAAAGCTTTAAATCAGCCTCCTCCCATCTCAAAAGGACATGGACCAAAGAGCGAAGCCATCACAAGGACACGGGCCAGCACAAGAGGGATGAAAGCTCGTCTTTGCAGGAGTTGCCACATCTGTTATTTCACTTAGATAAGACTAACTTGACTAGGAATTGCTCCCACTGGGAAGTCACGCTGGACCACACTGGTAACAGGCTGACAGCAGATGTCTTGCTGTGGCAACAACATCTGACTCCCAGCCTCTCCTGGAGGAGGCAGCAGGAGAGGGATGCAGAGGGTCTAGCCTGGGGCAAGCTCGGGCACACCTGCAGGCAGAGGCTCTGGGTGAAGCAGGGAGACAGCCCACCACTGCCGGCTTTGTTCAGCTGACACCAGACCTGGCAGCCAGCCCTGAACCGTCACAGCTTAGAGCATGGGGTGGTAAAAGAAAGCAGTTAGAAAAGGCACACAGGAGAAGTGAGCAGCCATCCCTGCCTCACTGCCCTTCCCAACACTTCCGCAGTGCTGGCTGGATCACCCCACTCACCGTCTGCCACAGGTGCTTTCACGGGCTCGATCCTGGACACGATTTCTGCCAGGTCCGTAAAAGAGGTGGTGGGACAGGTCACGTTCTGAAACACAGTGGTAAGTTTTGGGTATGTTAACAAATACACACAAAAAATTCAAACAAGCCAAGACTGTATAAAAGCGATATTGAACAGACAAAGCTCCAGACACACCAATTCTCCACGATTGCCTCCTCAAAAGCCATTGCTCATCAGTGAGAAATTCTCAAAGCAACTCTCCTGATGTAGAGATGGGATTCCCATGTGCAAACAGTGGGACAACCTCTAACGGCTCCTTCTCCATCCATGCAACAAGAAGCCTTATTAAAAATTTAGCAAACTATAGAAAAGACCACAAAGACAAGAACCAGAGGGTCTGGACTCCGTGACAGACAGTGCTCATTTTACTTGTTTGTTCTCCATCACTGTTACTTTTTAAAAAAAGACCGGCTGCATCAGGTGCACCCCCAGGGAGCTTTTGCCTTCCCTTGGGAGAAGGAGAAGAGGCCCCAGTGCCCAGGTGGGACACTGCACATGGTCCAGCCCTGAGCCTGCAGACTGATGCCATGGGAGGCTGCACAGACAGGTGGGCAGCAGCCCAGGCACTGGGGTGACCAGGAGCCACCCAGAGACCCCAGCAAGCCATGGAGCTGGAGGTGCTGCAGCGAGTAAGAGCCTGAGGTAAGTAATTCCTCTTTTCAATGAACCCTTTCTATTTTTCCTCTGTCTCAACCAAGCAGTGGGTTGAGTGTTCTCTATTTTGTGGAGTTGCCTGCTCCAGTTTCTCCTCTAATAAAACCCAACTTTGGCATTTAAGAACCGTTTTGGTCTTTCTTCATGCCATGCTGTGAGCGGCCCCACCTGCCTCCTCAGGGCCAGGGCACAAGGTCACCACCAACACCCCTCACCTTGTTTTAAAACCAGTGATTCTAATTAGTACAATAGCACACACCCCCAGAGGAGAGAGACAGGGAAGAGCTGGCAGGGGGCCTGTTATCGGCATTGGGCTGCGGGGAATTGCTGTGACAGTCATCTTTCTAAAGGCCCAGACCCATCCACGTGCTTCCAGACAGGGCAGTTGCCTAACACAGAGCACCGATACTATGAATCATACAGCCCCCGTGGGGGTCACAGCAGAAGCCCATTACAGCTGCAGCAGATTGCTCTCAGTTGACCTTTAATCCGTAACTAACTTTTGATGTAATTTAGTACAGCTAAACTAAGGTGCGGATGCAGGACAAACAGCTGGTGGGGAGCAGTGGACAGAGAAAAGCCCAGAGGGAATTAAAAAAATACCTGTATGAAATGAAACAGCAGTAGCTTAGGACACACACTTTAAAATATACAGAAGTCAGGAAGCTCAGTGTGACCATTAAGGAACCATCAAGAAGGGTGAGTCAGTCCAGTCTCATTTTGAACATCCGACATGAATGGCCCCAGTGAAGCGTTTGCAGAAGGTTGTTGCCCAGGACAGGGAAAAAAAGCATCTATGTCTTCATTTTGTGCCATATGACTAAGCGAGGGATATGTGCAAACTCTGGCCACCATGCAGACACAGCAACGTTTGAGGCAATCACCTGTACTCTAAAAACATGGACTCTTACCACACGGACAAAGCGGTTGCACAGAGCACTCAGGCAGACATGTGCCAGGCTGTCTGTGGGAGCACAGAGCAGACAGGGACCAGCTTTGGAAGGGATGAAAGTCCAGGGCACTGTATGAACTCCTGAACAAAATCCTGCAGCAACCATCGCCAGAAGGTGCTTCAGGAAAACCACCATCAGCTCATGTGCTCCCACAGAGAAGTTGTGAGGACAGATGACCATGAAGGCAATTGTTAAGTGTGACCATACCCACGGGAGCATCTGTTACGGTCACTGACATACAGATGATCCTGCATGTAAGCCTGTTAGGGGATGGTTGGTGAGGCAGCTGCACCCCAAAGTCTTAGCACTAAGACTGGAATGCCACTTGGAAACCAGGTGTCTTCCCACGCTCGTCTGATGCTTTGCAAACAGGAATTTAATGTTTAAGCACTTCCTCTTACTACTTTTAAGGACAAAACCACACATCCATCAGTTAACACAAGGCAAAGAAGTGTCTCACATTAATTTGAAACCCACTCTAAAACCTTTCTGCTGATAATTTTTTTTTTTCCAAGGAGGAAAGTATTCTCTTTGGCACAATCTTTATTAAATAAATTAGAGAAAGACAGTTACTATTGTAGTCTGCTAGATTATATTTAGCTTTGACTATGAATAACACTTCAGTAGACAAAACTTCCCCAAGGAGATCCAATTAACAGTATTGCATTATTCTGTGCTGGGGAAGAGTAAGGGTTGTTCAAGTGAAGTTTATGTAAGGTTCTTGTTGTTTGTGTCTTCAGTTATTTGCATTTTTGAGACAAGATAAACAGTGATTGAATGATGAAAGCAAAGGAAAAGTATCTAAATGATTAAATATCTGGAGTTTTTGAGTAAAAATTCAATGCTTAGGACATGGAAACAAGATGATAAGAAACCACGCTCAGCTCTCTCAGATGTTGAACGCTCCAGAAATAGCTGAAGAACTAAAACATACAGAGCGTCAAAGCTTTTACTAATGAAAGGAAAGTTAAAAATATCAGCTGTTATCCTCGGAAGATAGCAGAGCTAAAGGACTTAAGTGACTCTAATGGACTAAGAAAAAAACCAAACCAACACCCCAGTGGGAGCCTGCAATACTTGTTATTTCGTAGAAAAAAATCTACTGAAACAAAAGACAGATGAAAAAAATCTTGGTTTTTACTGGATTCCAGAGTTTTCAGAGGAAGAGCAGAAGACCTCCTTGGTCCTCAAGAGTACAGGCTGGAACTGAGCCTTAGCGTCAGTTTGGGGGGAACGCACAAAGCTGATAGCTCCCACTCCATAACCCAGCCAGTCTGTCGACTCACTCTCCTGAACGCATTACTTCCATAATCTTGGTGCCTCAGCAATCAGCACTTTCTTCCACATTATCAAGTGCATGCACGGAAATGCAATGACAGGCTATGTCTACAACGAGTACATGACATGTTTTATCTCCAGGGCAGCTGAGGGGCCATAAAAACCAGGGTAGATTGTGATAAATGTTCAACATGCTGCTTGATGCACAGCTGTAGTATCATGATTTAACTGAAATATTAGCCTGAATATAACAGGCAATTTTAAAAGAAGACTTCTTTAAAAGAAGCACTTGTTAAGGCAATGAATATGTTTGAGCTTGTTACCCGTTGGTGATAAAAGTTAAGAGGATGAAATAGGACATATAACCATTTCTGAGACACACACAATTTTCTCTCCCTAAACTTCTCCTTATGACTATTAATATACAAAACCAAACACATATCAGCTTATAACTAGTCTGAACACAAGGTGTCAGAGACAGAATGGGGACCCGTCATCTGCAGCTCAGACTAATGTATCTCCTAGTCCAGGTCATCTTCCCAGTAAGAACAAGCTGATGAGTTTTGGAGCTCCTCAGGCTACTCAGATCATCAGCTACTTTCCCATAAAGCTCTGTCCCTCTGTGGTCCTCCCATGGCCACTCACCCTGCCAGGCAGCTTGGGTGGGATTCGTCTGATGATAGGAAGTCATCAGCGTTAGTCCCCCTGGCTCCCTTTACATGGCCGGAGCTGAGGGTGCCATTCATCTTATCCCAATGGAGCCACTTCCATTTCGTCAAGTGACTCATGCCCTACAGAGGCTCATCTCTCTCTGGTGACAAATGGGGGTCTAGGACAATGAGCTCAGATGTGGGAGTCATCCACCCCTTGTTGCTGGGCTAATGTCCATCCCTGCAAGTACTGCCCTTCCTCTCCCCTTGCTCACACCATCTCCCTCCTACTGAAAGTGCTCTACCACCGATCTCAGGAAGAGCTGCAAATCCTCAGTGTCATTTTTCACCTCTATTGACTTTCCTTAGTGAGGCTCACTACAGTTATAATACATTTTGGCAATCACTTAAAGTATTACTGCTCATTTCCCTATCTCTAAAAGACAATAAAGATGAATTACTGGGTAAAACATGAAGCTTTTTGTAACACTTGGGTTTTAAATCAGAGGAATTGAAAGGAGGGTAAGGATAATAAGCCAATATATTATAATATTGTACTCAAGTCCTCAAAAAGGTGGTAAGTGTTTCTTAAAAACAACTGAAACTTCCCTGCCAAGAAATTCAGTCAGCCCACCAACTCTAGAAGCTGACCTCAATCCTTAAACTGTAAACCCAAAAGTGTTTTATCCTACTTTTAAGTAGAAATCTTAACAGGCCTGTAACCACACAGCAACACTACGTAGCCTGTAGATTTACCATAATCAGGCATTTACCAAACTGTACATTAACTGCTCAGATGTGCTGAAGTGGGCAGAACAAGGTATGTGAAACCCAGTACCTCGACAGCACCACATGCTTCTGAGGAGCCTTAATGATGGCTCTACGAAATGCCTTTTCTAATAGAGGAGTGAGGAAGAAAAGCAACAAAGGAAGAAATCTATGGCTTTGCAGGGATTTTTAACTCTTGGCTAAAAACACATCTCCAGCAAGGCTTTAATTCAGGGTTTCTGGAAGCATCTAAGAACTATAGGAGTCACATCCTGAAAGCCAGCAATGGCAGAGCTCAATGTCAGTGATCCTGATTCATGTCCCGTGTGACAAGCACCAGGCAGCTTGCAGGAGAGCACCACTGCCCTGGCAGACCAGTTTCTGGTAGGAAGAACAATATTGAGGCACCACCTAAAGTTTGTGGTACAAGAATAAATGAAAAATAATTCTTAGAAGCTTACTCATTCCTACCCAGCATTACGCAGGGAGGAAGTCCACAGGTGCATACAAGCAATGGGTACAAAAGCAGCCCATCGCCTGAAACCACGGACCATCCTCTCTCACAGGACCTGCTGGGGCACAGTCACAGCCTCCACTCCAGTGTTCGGTACAGAAGGCAGCTCAGCCAGCAGCATTTAGTGCCCTCAAGACTGCTGATGCACACGGTGAAGGAGACAAGAAAGATGGGCATGTAAACATGTACACATCAGCTACAGGTCTCAAAATGCTGGCTACTGGTGAGCATCCTGCCTTCCTTTGAGGACTTTTGTGTTGTGAACAATTCCAGGTTACAAACACGGTATCAAGAACCTGTTAGAACAAAACAGCAACAGGAAAGCCACCCTACAGAGTGCTACATCAGTTCCTGGGGTTTCAGAGACCCCATCGTATTTGCTGAGGATACGGATGGATCTCTGCATGGGCACGCACCAGGTATCAGGGATGGATAGGCAGACATTGGAGCTTGGGTTCCAGCAGAGCACACTTTGGCCACACTTGTGTCTGATGATTCAAATGCAGGACCTCATTCATCCAGGCTATGGTTCAAGGAAAGACGTTTCTGAAAAACCGATCATACCTTTTCTTGCCTAAAATACAGTTTTAACTAATACCTGCACGCTCACAATAAGGACTTGAGGCAATCGATCGTTCTCCTTCATACCCCTGCCCAGTTTCTGAGCAGTATGCAAACTGGCGCCCATCAAGTAGTTCTTGCAGAATAGTGCATTTAAACCGAACACTTACTTACATCAGTTTTGGATTTGCAGGTCTCTTGCCTGTCTCTTAGCATCTTGTCAAGGACCCCACTCCTGCACCAGACATTAAATACTGTTTTCCCGTGCTGATATCCCACTTCCTGGAAAAAAGAGAGTCAGGGGGGAAAAAGTAATTAATAGCTAAAAAAACATTATGTCACATCTTTTGCAAATCAGTAGGAAATCCAGAGGTCTACCCCAAAGCCAGGATGTACTTTTGCTACCGTTCAGCCTTAGCTACGTAAGCTGTTCAGCCTAAGAATTAGGGGAACAATTAAGCAAACAAGGTGCTATTTTAAGTCCTAACGCTAACTTGACCTTTGGCCCCACAGTATGCAATGAAAAGTGCCACCTGACACAACTATTTTTATAGCAGTGGCTTCAAGCAGACTGCTCACAGAATAGCACCATATAAAGAGAAGCTTAGGATGCATATGTACACACCTTTCCAGTACTGGCTCTTTCTTTGGAAGAAGGTATTAATTAATTTGTGTCTTTTCCCCCTTCGGCTCAAGTCTAGCAAAGAAAAGTTACCATAGGGTACCCATTTCCAAAATCTCTTGCAATGAGTTAAGCCAAAGAGCATTGAACATGCAAGCGTCCATTTGCTGGAGCAGAAATGAGGGCACATGGACAACACCAAACGCACAGACTCCATGTTCCTCTAATTTAAAAGCATGAAGTAATTTGTGCTTGGAATAATAACATGGCACTGTGTCCTTTGCATGGAAACAACCGGAAAAAATAAACCGATTGCTCCAAGTCTTACTCTTTTTCTAACAAGACAGTAGAAATGGTGTTGAAAAATCAAATCGAAAGGACAGGGTAACAGGTGTCAGGAGTCCTGGATCCTATTTCCAGCTCTCGCGCTGGCAGCATGCACTAAACCTCAGGCTTGTGTGGCAACCCCAAGTGCTGGAAGCAGTCCTGGCTGAGCTGGTATTGTCTCTCTTTGGTTTTTGGACCAGGGTTCAAAGCACAGGGGGCACTCAGGCTGGAATTCGCCTCTTGTAATCTATCATAGCTTCTCAGCCCAGGGTGGATGTGATTACTCAGGAGGAAAAGGGACCTGACAAATCTACAACTGGGTCAGATTGATCCAAAGTAGCTGCGAGAACCTGAGCTTTGGGAAATGAGATGCAGCCAACTTACCGCTCTAAGCTGATACAGAAGAGGGGTTTTGACAAAAAGAGGGGATTTTTAGTCTTTTGAACATGTGGAATGGTTATATGGTGCCCATTTCTGTTTTCTGGAAAATCCAGGTACATAGCTGAAATAAAAAACCCCACTACTTCATAGCCTATAATGATAAAGGAATGCCTAGATTGCCCTTTCCTTTAAGGTCAGCACAGTTTAAAGCTTCCCTGTGGACAGAAGTTATTTAGCTATGCTGCAGGGAATGAAAATCCAGGAAGGTGCTGCCCAATCATACCTGCAGCGTCTCGTGCCAAGAACTTGCTCACAGAAAGTGACATCTTCGAGAAACTGCACTTTTCTCAAGTTTTATTCCACTGAAAAAAATTTGCCTGGTGTCTGTAGATCTCTTTAACGACACCAAATTAGACAGAGACAGAACAATGATTTGACAGCTTACTATCTGTTACTGTGATGAACTACCCAGACCTGTTCATCAAGGTTTTCAAAACAGCCAGGGCACTCCATCTAGCGAAGAATATTATTTATCAGCAAACTCTTAGATCCACCATTGGCAGACAGCACTGTTGGCGCAGGAGCTATGAGACACTAAATATCCCTGAGAAAATATTTATATTGGGGAAAACAGCTGGTGGCTTGGAATAGCTGCTGTTTGGTCTTAAGGACTCACTCAAATGTGAATCTGCAGGGCTTAATTACCAGTTTTGTTTAGTATTTATAACACAGTATCAGAGAAATCAATCTGCAGTATAATGAGTGTTGTAGGTTCTCACTACATCTATAAAGGAGATCAACTTAAAGAAAAATCTGGGGGGCTGGGGAGCAGTTTCCAGCCTAGAAGAGCAAAGCTATGCAGAAACACCTGAACATGGAAGATGCTTGCATGGCTGAAGCGGGCAAAGAATGGAAAGAGACAGTAAAATAACTTCCTTGACAAGAGACAATGAACCAGCATTGCTATCATTACCTCAACCAATGCTGAATTATGTCAGTAAGACAATACAAGTGCACATCTGGAGTCAGTTCTTCCCATGCTGGTTTCTGATACATAAACAAACAAAACTAAACCCCAGAGATGTGTAACCTGGTACTACCCTTTTTACAACGTCCTTCCACTGACATTGGTGCCATTTTCCTGATACTCTATCAGGTGCAGAGGAATTATGGATGATTGTTTTATTAATAGAAGTGTTGAAATGTTAACCGAGCCAGATATTTTAGCGTGTTGCCCTCCATTTCAGTGATTCATGGCCTCCCCTACAGACAGCTTCAAATCTTTCATGCAACAACAAGCTACATAATGAAGGGAGAGAAATGACACCATTTGACAAACCCCAACTGCCCGAAGCAGCTCAGACACCCAAGAGTTTTTACCAAGCAGCTGAGCAAGAACTGCCATGAAACAGAGCAAGGCAACTGATCCGTTCACAGGTCATTATATAATAAAGATTACTAACTCAATTTCTGCTGTTAATCCAATCTCACAGGCATGATATCATTCCACAGCATTATTTAGCGTCAATTATTCACTCTGTGCCAGCTGACTTCTCTTACTCTCCAACATCTTAGGCACGAATTAGCACCACAAACCAGCAGATTTCTGTGGAACAGCAATACCGGGGAACTGCTTTCCTCAGGATGCACTTACACAGATTTCATCAAATTTCCCAAAGTCCAGGGTACCGTATCGGTCAATGGGCGGCCGGATATACTCGCAGTAATCGCTGTTCTTCACCATCTCCAGCTGCCGCACACAGCACACGTATGCAAGCCGCGTCTGGATCTCTGCCATATTCAGCACCTGCCAAGCAGGCCAGACACACCAATCATGATTAGTTCAGAAATTTAATTTCAGAATATATTCTGTATTCACAATGGAGAAAAAGCAAGTTATCGATCTTTTTTTTTTTGCCAAGAGCACACAGAAGCCTGCTGAAGCCTTCACACATCAGCACCTCCATCTGTTTCGCAGGCAGCATGGACAGCTAGCCAAGGAGTCTCCATAATCAACAGCAGAAAGGGAATTGCCTTCCAACATACTTCTGCAGTTCAACATTGAACTGAGTCTTTCCTTTTGGGATATAGTGGTACCTTAAGAGACAGATCTGTGCGGAGGTGAGAGGGGCAGTGATCCTTCAAGGCAGAAATCAGTGATGTTCATAAGGGTCTTCCATTTTCCCCCACCAAACACTCCCAGTACATGCTGGGAGCAGCATGGTCAACTCTGCCAAGGCACAGCAGGGCACTCCACAGCTGCCCCAACTCCAAAAGGCCACTTCTCAGGGAGACCAGACCTTGTCAGGGAAGGGAGTTATCACAGAGGAAAACTTTAGATTACAGAGCAGTACACAGAGTTTGTAGTGTTTTCCCCAACTTTGGGAAGCACAAACAAGTTTTTTGCTTCCAATTCCAACACGGGAGTGTGTTAATTGTGGCTGGGAGGGAAGAAGAAAAAACAGCATTCACTTAATTGTAGCTGGGAGGGAAGAACAAAAAACAGCATTCACTTGGGGGACAGCTGCAGAGCCAGATAATTTAGGAAATACAGAAGAATAAGTAACAGAGTTGGCCTGACTGCATGCAACAAGAGAAAAAAATAAATTGTGCTCTGCAGCCCCGTGTTTATCAGTAGTAGTAATGTTGTTTCTGCCTAGTGCTAAAATCTCCCTAAATCAACAGTTCAGAGACATATAGGATAGAAACACGGAATTGGACAAAGTTACTACTTTTATCTGTAAAATTCATAAATTCTGACTTTATCAAAACTTAACACACCTCTAAGAAAACGTTTCTTTGCTCTGACAACTCTACCACCCCCTTCCGAGACTGAGGCTCTACCCTCTCCCGTGTCAGTGCCTTTCCTTTGGTGTCAGGGCACTGCACAGCTGTCTTTGTCCGTGACTAAGAGCTCAAACCCAAGAAAGATGATGGTCTGTCAACCAGGCTTGCTCCCTGAAAGAACAAGGGAAGCTTCCTGCTCTGTGCATAAAAACAGCTGCCATTTTAATATAAGTCTACAATACCTTGACTTTCTCGGCCAGTGGATTCCACCTCTTCCAGAGCAGCCACCAGCCAGACAAGCAGTCGCCATAGTTGGTGAGGTCTGTCTCATCCCGGCTCCCCACATCAATCGCGATCACCACCTTTGCACCCATGGACCTCGCAACATCAGCTGGTGGTAGAGAAGGTGGTATCAGTACCAGTGCTGCCAACCCTAAGCTAAAGCTTACGTATGTACTGCTAGGGAGTATATAACCTGACATTACACCTACCATGAGTGTGTCTGAACAGCCTCAGGTATAAGCACTTGCAGCAACTCTGCTGAGAGACCACTCTCCCCTCAGGGAGGCTCCTACCATACCTGCTCCATTTTAACGGAGAGATCCCAGTGTGCACCGACCGAGCCCCTGCGTAACCTCAGGGTGAGTTCCCATTGCTGAACTGCTGGTAAACATCGCTTATGGGGTATGTTTTGCCCTGGATCGGTGGGATGACCTGACTCTCTCTGAGGCCACACTGTCACCAGAAGCCATGTGAAGGCAGCAGCAAAACTATATGGCAGGCAGCAGGGGAGAGGAGGTGAGACACAGAGCTCGAGGCCATAGTTACACCATATTAGGTATAATGTGAAAGAGCACATTAAACCCACATTAATTCTACCTCGTGCAGCAGTTCTCATGAGAACAAAAAATCTGGGGGACCTGTAGAGAGATCCTTAAAGAGAAGAGTCAGCAGTGCAGGGGTCAACTCTGCAGATAGAAGGTAATAAAGGAAAGGAGCAGCACAGAAACCAGACTGGGAGTATTTCAGTCTAGAAAAAGCTTTGGGATCCAAGAGAAAGATTAATATTTGGAAGTGGGAAAGAAAGGAGGCAACATTTCCTACTTCAAGGTCAGTAAAAGGACTAGCTGCAGCCTTTGGATACGGGTGAGGATTTAGGGAAGTGCCAAGGGAGGGAAGAGAAGGACAGGTACCTCACAGAATTAATTTATATTTCTTGCACACCCCCAGAGTCCAAGATAGTTGCAGTTTCCAGAATAGCTATGCGTAGGAAAACCACAGCTCTGAAGAGTCAATTTAGATGCTTAATTTAGACACTTATGTGCAGGTGGAAAAGGTGCTCTGGTTTGTAATTCATACTTTTGCTTACAGACACAAACAGAGAATGTTAGATGCAGATTTTGGGGGTCTATTTTGTGTTATTTCCATTTCTGGTTTTTAGGCAAATACAGCCCCGATGCAAAAATATAGTCTGGGTCTGTCTGGAACATGTAAATGACTTAGGTTGCTCAGATGTGGAGTCTCTAACTTAGATTCCTTCCTCTTTATTTGTACACAATTATAGTCACAAAATGCAATGACACCATGCATCTCTCTTCTATCTTGGCTGCCCTCCTGAGCCACCCACCTTCCAGTGCTTCTGACTATGATGACAACCCTGACACAAAACACATCCCAAACACACACAAGTGAACTCACATGCCCTGGACCCTTTTGGGTTCAGTCCTCAGAACACCCCAAACTCCACATCACTCTTTTGAACACCACATGATTCCACCTCTGCCAGGTGCTAGCAGCTAACCAAGACACCAACGCCTGTCAGCTGAACCCTTCAGGCTCTGGGTGACACCAGTGTGAACAATGAAGAGTTAATGCTGTTGCTTTCTCAGAATTATTTCGTAATCAACTGGTACTTTTTGAAAAGAAACTTGAAGATAGACTATATGTTTGCAGTTTAATTTCTGCTCTCTCATTTCAGTAAGCACTAAAATGAATTCAAAATTAGCTTGGAATTATATGTTCAGAATACGTCTATTAGGAAATACTTCCTAACAAAAGTAGTCTTAATAAAGCCGTGATAAAGCAAACACCTAGGAAACTGAGAACAATGACTCCTGGTAACCATCACGAGATTAAAAGTGTCTGCAGTCTTTCTCCTTGTTTCTTTTTTTGGGAGGGGGAAAAAAAAAAAAAAAAAAAAAGAGGACCAAGTTTTGCAGACTGTTTGATGGGCTGTGATCTTGGTAACTTCTTCCCAACTGATCTGTGCACCTACCTGGAAGGTTGTTAATATAGCCTCCATCCATCAAGAGATGCCCATCCTTCGGGTCACAGAGAGGAGGCATATACCCAGAGAGAGACATGCTGGCACGGACATATCTCCACAGAGAGCCTGCAGGAGTGAGAGGGAGGGAATGGCAACAGCATTAATTACTGCCACAGAGGTGGGGCAGGCTTTTGCATTCATTAAAATAATCGGGACATAGAGGCTCTCCTGTGAATACTGTTAGAAAGTTATTAAAGCAGTTTATTATTTTCTATACCGTAATCCTGGCTGGGGTGGGGGGGGAGGGGGAAGGCTATTCAGACACACTACCAGGCAAAGGCCTTAGAAACCACAGTTTTAAGCCCATGCCTCAAATTTATTGCCTTCAAGGAAATTTCAGCATATGCCTGACTGCAGGGATCATCTTTAGTGCTTTGGTGAGCTTACACTGCTAAGGAAAGGAAAAGGCTTCTCCTGGGGACAAAGGCAGAAAGAATAAGCAGATGGAAGTGCAGCTAAAGCCATTATATTCTACAGAGATCCACAAAAACCAGACTTTTAGCAGGAGCTGAACATGAAAAATATATGTTGTAGAAGCCCCAAAATTCTGTTTTCCCTGCTCTGTAATAAGCAAACATCTTCACACTTGTAAAACCAGTGCAAGTGCATGGTGGTGATCTTATCCCTTAGGACATTTCTGTTAATAGTGCTGTGAGGAAGAAAGTTATAATCTTTTAAGCTGTTCGAAAGTTTAATCTAGTAGAAATTGATTGGATCTGTTTCCTGTAAAACATTCTGCTTTAAGGCTCTTATTTACTGATTTCTCTCTTAACATTTGCATCAGCTGAATTGGGAAGACACTGCATTTACAAAGAGGCCAAGAGTCTTGTCTGACAAGCGAATCTTTAAAATATCAAAAATAAGTAAGACTTGCAGTTTTAGCTCACATCTCAATAACTGACTACTTGGTGCTTCAAACAGCAACTCTTCAGCTAACTGAGAATTTTTTTTTTCTTTTCTTTTAAAAATATATAACAGTTCTGTTTCTAATTATAACCTAAGCATTCCTACTGTTTAGCACAGGTCAATACTGGCAGATTTGGGTTTTATTATTAATAGTTTTAGTCGAGTTGGAAATTCCACCCAAGAAAAATGCTGACTTCTTGTGTTACACCCCACAGATGAAACCAAGATGGGAAATTGCAGCAGCTGGAAACTTCCTTCCTCTCCTTTCAGTGAATTCTGGAGACAACCATAACCATTCTCCAGCTGATTTCTATCCTTACATTAAACTTCCACAGGGACAAGTAGCTAGATGGAGTGAGTTTCCTGACCTCAACTGGCTTAACCTGCTGCAGAACGGGAATAAAAACCCTCTAAGAAAGGTTTTGTATCCTTTTTCTGCTTGTTTTAGCTCCCTTGGTCATCCTTGATCAACAAAGCCCCGATATCAGTGTAATTTAGCGGTTCTGTAACCCACGCCCTAACGGCAGGAATGGAGAGCCTTACCTGAGCCAGCTCAAAAGACAAAACATCAGAGACATGGCAGCGAAGGCTTCAGCCACCCAAGGAAATATCTGGGGCACCTCGTAGGCTTGTACCGTCTTCACTGAAGCCCGAGTCACTGCACCATTACCCCAAATAGACAAAAGCTAAAGCAAATGTCCCACAGGGCTGCCACCACGTCCTGACAGCAGAGCAGACACCTCAGATCTTTCTCCTCTGTTCAGTCAGTAAAGTACACCACAGTTTTCCACCAGAGAAATAAAGAGGACTGGACACAAGTAAGAACCCAACCCAGCCTCTGCTTCAGGCACAGGAATCTATTGGGAAAACCACTTCATTTATAGGGAATTTGTATCTTAAAGTGTTTTGGTTGCATGAAGTCTGATTTATGGATAAAACACCTGCACTTCACGAGATGTTTTAAGGAAACAGAATGGTGTCAATGGACCCATTTTCTCTCTAAACAGTAAATAGAGCACCTCATTTAATTTCTTCCCAACAGCTCTGTTCCCTGTTATCTGTGTACAACCACAGTTTGGTGCTCAGCAAATAACAGAGAAGAGAGAAACAAAAGGAAAGACAAATTTAAAGGCAAGAAAAATTCCAGGAACAAGGGGTAACAATGAAGTCTCAAATCATTATTTAAGACCTGGTGCTGGAGAAGGCCACCTGCACACTCACCATCCGTGTGGACCCTCATTGCAGAGGCAGTGATGTCAGTTGTGATAGTGAAGTAAGGAATCCACAGATCCTGCAACAGAGGGGGTCCCAATTTTACTAAATCTGTAACCTTGCATTTAAACTAAAACCCGTGCCCAACACAAACCAAAGCAACAACCTCTGTATCTTAACAGAGCTGCAGACACAAATGCCTGCATCGATGGAGAAAAACCCGTCAGCCCTGTGTTTAAGTTCATAAATTTGTTTCTTATGCAAACACTTCATTCAGAACCAAGGCAGACAAAAATCCTTATTTCCTTTTTTTAATAGCAAGAAATACTTGTTCCAGAAGACTGTCCAGCATACAGAGCAGCACAGAAACCTCATCACTCAAACTAGAGTTTACCTTTCTGATATCTGTTTTTCTTTCAGATCAAGTGTGGCGGTCTGATAACTCTCATCTAAAGAGATCCCTAGGCTGTTTATTGCTGGAGGACAATGTGAAGGGAAGACTCACCTCTTATATATTCAGTTCTTATGTTGGTCGCTAGATACCTGCTGCCTCCCCTGGAGATGTGGCACTGAGCTAGAAAGACTTTGATCTCACCCAGTACAGCCATTCTTGCATTTCACCCAACTGTTTCTACTCAAGGTGGTGTTCATCCACTGCACAGAGCAAGTCTTCCATAATCATATTCACCATGGATGAGTATGCAACTCCTCAGTTCCCTCTAACCCCAACCTAAGACTAGCAGGCAGCATCTCAGTTCCTGAGACACCACAGCCTAAGACAAATTGGGAAGAACGTGAGTCATGACCTCTTGACTAAATGATATTCAATTTGTGCCTCGTGGTGATGAGGCTATGGGTCATTTCAGCAGGAGATGCAGAACAATGCTGCTGAGACCCAAAGCTGCCTAGAGTCAAAGAGGAGAACACAAAACTTTGCAGCATTACCAACAGGAGCAAAAGATCCTGCAAGGTAGATCTTCAAGAAGACCCCAGAAGTTGCTTGAGATACTGCAGTGTAAAATAGCAGTGAGGAGTGTGGTACATAAGAAGGAGGACGATATACAAAAAGAACAGCTGAGCTAAGTGCGTGCCTTACAAGTTTATTCAATGGCGCTAGACCAAACCAACAAGCCTTGCTCCTGGCAGGGGAAGTTCTCATTTTTGTTTCAGCCATGTCTGTACTCACATTGCACTAGCTGGAAAAACTGAAAGGGAAGGTGACCTCCCAACTGCATTGGAGTTTCTTGGAGAGAGGATAGTTTTGGGAGGTCTCCATGGTGTCTAGTGAAAGGGTAGCCTGCAAAGGGGAAGGAGGAGGACTTGTTTGAATAAATTGAACTTATGCCCAGAGAACAACAGCTCTGTCAATCAGCAAAGCTGAATCAAGACTGAAGAGGTAAATCTGCTTTCCCATCCAGCAGCCTCTTTGCTTGTGGGACAAGGTGTCTGGGCCTTCTTTAGCATAGGTTTGATGTCCCTTAAACTCAAGCCAAACAAGGGTTTGGACTCCAGCTATCAAGTATGAGTGAGAAGCACTCCCCCTCTGCTCAGTCTGTACTTCTAGTGTAAGTTTCTGTGCTGTTCAATATGAAATTCTGAACTGCCAAGAAGGAGGTTTTTTTCTAGTGAGTTTAATCTCTTAAGCAGCTCTGCAAAGATGGTGGAATTGGGAAGGCTAACAGGCGCTGCACAAGTATTACAACCCATCTGGTATAAATGCCATAGGAAGGCGGATGAATAAAGTGTGACTACGACACTATTAGGGGTGCCTCTCCATGCTAAAGATATTCTGATGATTGCAGATCTCAGTGCGTCAACCACATTTTAAGCAAAAATAGGGGAATGGGGAAAGAAGTCTATCTGATTCTTCCTTTCATTTTCATGCAAAACACATGCATGAAGGAAACTAAACCAAGATCCATCATGCAATAATAAAGCCTGCATTTCTCAGATATTGTTCCATTTATTTTGGAGACAGAGCATTATTCAAGTCTGAAACAGGACTTGATAACAAATCTTTTCTGATTCCTCACACCTGAACCTCCAGCTGAGATGACTTGCAAGAGCATTTTGTGCTTCTGGCATGGGAGACAAAAATTCCAGAGCCTGGTGCTCTCCCAGAAGGATGGGTAATTTCAAAGGAAAATAAATGTATTTCTTGAGAAATATCTTTCAAGCACCCTGTCCTGGATTTCTGCATGCTTTCCTGGAAGAACTTGCACAGGCTGATCTCTTCTTGTGGAGTGCCTTTGGCTGACATCTGTAGCAGCAATCACGGGGGTTGCTGGTAACCAGGGCTACCCCACAAACAGCACTGCTGGGAATCAGGAGACACCTACGTTACAAGGGTTGTTAGAGAGCAAGTTTAAGAGAAAATGGAAACCTCCCTTACAATGTCAGAAATAGCAGTTCAACGTAAGTGCTTCTGCTCCCTGGCTCTGATGCAGAAGAGGGATGAGGGCACATGTGCTAAGTGCAGGAGTGCCACCTCACAGCCACGGGTAGTAAAAAGGAGGATCTGGCCCAGTGCTTGCTAATTTTAAGCTTTTAGAGAGACACAAGGGCCATTACTCACCCCAGGCCCTCAGGGAGGAAGTTCTCAGCTTCTGCTACAATCACTGTGGATCCTCCCAGGAAGAAGCAGTTGTGGCCAAGCATCCAAACACAACGTATGGTTGTAAGGCTATAATTAACTCTTGCTAATATGTATTTCCAGTTGGAAATCATTGCTACCCAGCCCCCTCCAAAAACACTTCCAACTACTGAGAAAAGATGGATGTTTGCAGTTTGGATGCTTTGAAATAATGCTTTACGGAAACATTTGTTCAAGGTTTAATGCTTCTTAGTTCAGCTTCTGTTACTTTATAAGTTGCCCTCTACACTTAGGCAGCTTTCAATTTCTGTCTGTCTAGTGGCATGACTGGTTAACCTGCACTGATAACACGAATTGCAATGAAGGAGTAACTGCCTCTTTCCTTGCAGAGCTACACAACGTTTCTCTTTATTTATCTGATGGAAGTCTTCCAACGTGAGGAAATTCTCAGGCACAGACTGAAAGACACTATGACACTCAGCATGTGCGCACAAAGATGACGCTGTTGCATGCCTCAGAACTGGATTTCTCTTGGACAAAACCTTCCTGTGAATGCAATGTTAGAACAGATCATACAATTACAGCTGTTAAAAATCATAAGGAAGGAATCTACTACATCTTAAAGGGAAGTACAATAAATTGCTGAAATCAAAAGCAGGGGAAGCTGGGGCCACCTAATCTCAGAGGAGATTTTCTTCCATTTTGTCACTCATTCCTTCTCAAAGCTCTGCTCAGCATTATCCTACAGCTTCATTCTGCAAGGTACCATCCACAAGTCACACCAAGTTAACCAAGAGAAGGCAGTGCTTCGCACCACCGAGAAGGTCTCAGTGCATTGCATAAGGCAGCTCCTCGGCTATGTCAAAGCAATTAGAGCGGAGCTGGTTTAGTCATTGGACAATCACATGTTTTCCTATCAGGCACTGCTAAAAGCAAAGATAGGAGCTGGCATGCTTCAGGAAGGGATACGCATGATTAAAGAAATGAGAGTATGGCTGGTGCTGCCCAAATAACAAAACAAAAATAATTCCAGTCTGAGAAGGGACTTATCACTCTAAAACCTGTTTGTTTCCAGCACCATCCACTCTGCACAGCAAAATGCTAATTTAAGCCATGTGATGATTAATCACTTTTATACTTACATTTAAGTAGGGAAAGTTTTAGATGATTTTTAATAAATGTATTTAAAGTATACATAGTGTTCATTTGCTATATAATGTTTTATCACAAGGATTCAAAACACAGGAATAATTTGGTTAAAACTGCAAACGAGGTAAGATTGCAAGACTACCCAAACACTCTCTAAGCATGGTGATCTTGGAAGACAACCATTGATAATGTGCTTTATAAATTCCTACTGCTGAAGGACGGAGGATAGGTGGGAATCTGAATGTGGCTATCAGCTCAGGTAGACCATACGACATCTAGCAATTACAAAAAGGTCACCATATGCAGAACAGGAAACAATACGCTTTGACGTTATTGCAGTTTTCAATAGGCTGTTCATAAAACTCCCTCTAGCTTCAAAAATAAAATTTAAAAAAAGCCAAACCCATTGCTACCCTCTTCAAGACCTTCTTCTGCTATGCCCTAAGGGTCTCTTAGACCTGATTTGCAGAAAAATAACGATAAAAGTCTCAGCAGTTCTACTTCAGTAATGCAATTTTAACTTCTGCTCTCAGACGAGGGGATCCCTTTGTCAAACAGAACAGAAGTAGCTACAAATAATCTACTCCTTGTGTTTTCTAAATCCACCAAAATGAAAGAATAGCTCCTTCCTATATTCATGTGACATTACGTTCACAGTTTTAACATGTTTTCTGTCATCCCACAGCCCCATATCTCATATTACCATGGAAGAAAGCTACTTCTACTACAACAGAATACAGGGGCATCATTTACCATACATAAAGTGAATAAGCAACCTACCTCTATCTGCTTATCTTTGAAGATGTTGTTGATGCTGTTGTTAAAAGCTGCTCCAGAAAACATAGAGGTTATTGGATATGTCAAGTCTAGAATAGTCTTAAACACTGAGTTCATAACCTAAGTGGGGGGGGGGGGGGGAAAAAAAAAAAAAGGCATTTCAAAGGTAAATTGCAAGAAACCATATTAATCCATATTAATGTATGCAATTCAAGAGACGACATATTCCAGATTCTACAGCCAACACGTTGGAAGCATTGCTATTATAAGTACAAAAGTTGTCAAGGGGACAGAAATACAACTACAATCAGTAACTCCTTGTATGGTACCATAAATTTAAAATAAAAAGCAGCAAACTCTGTAGCCAGTTTGCAATAAGGCTATGGAAGAATGTACATTTGCATCATTTCCCTTCTACCCATAAATCAAAACATCCCTCTAAAGCAGTGTGCACGGGCATATCTATGTCTTCGTACATCTCTTCTCATTTGTGGATCACACCTAATTTTTCTTCCAGTCTTAAATCTTTTATCTGCCTCAGTGTAAGCACTTACAAAACCATGAATGTGATTCTCTGGGACTGCAACAAGGTTAAGTCAGTCACATGTTAAAGAGCTTTAAACACGCTTTCTATGTATCAGTGTCCATGATTTCTCATTCCCAAAGTGAGTTGTGCTCTTCACCTGCTGCTTGGTAGTCAGCATTTAGATACTACTGCGGGCACTCACATAAGCTAGATAAACCAAATCACATTAGGTTTCTTAAAGCACTATAGATACCTATTGTATTACATAACAGCAGCAGGCACTGTCAAATGTGTCTCTTCTAAACACACATATACTGTAATTAAGCTTCCATGGATTCTTTTTTTTTTTCCCCCCATTTCAAGTGCATTACATTTGTGCACTAACCTACAAGATAAAATGACGAAAATACCTAAACTATATGACATAATGGCCACTGCATTTGTCCCAAACCCACGCTATTGGTCTCAAATCCTAATAAATCCTAACAAAATTCAATGCCTAATATATTACATCATACTCGGTTAAAATGCAATAGAAGACCAAAAAGCCCAATTAACTCATTTGCATTTAAATAGGGTTTCACTGGATGAAATATTTCTATTAGATGAAATATCTTCTCTCTCTATGTGTTCTCTATAATTTAACAAACAACTTAACAGACAATATGGCATTGTACCCAGTCAGAGACCTATAGCATGAAACAGCCTCTAAACCTGCAGTCTATTAAAAGATCTGTGATTGACATCTGGCCTTTGCTTTCCTTTAGCAATTATTTAAAGAAGAGCAGGATTAGCCTACATTGTCATGTCCAGCTGCTTTTAAATATATATTAGGTATCTGCCCAGAGAATACATGTCCAAGTATTAAAAAAAAAAAAGAAAAAAGATCCTTAAAAACAAGTATATAAACAGGAAACATGGTAGAATGTAAAAGCTTAGCACAAAACCAATTATGAACCTGTCACCTTCACTCAGGTCTTCATTTTGGATTCTGATGGGGCGACGACAGTGTGCCAACCTAACTATAGACACGCTACCCACAGCTTCAGAGTTAAATGGAATTAGTTTTGTACTTAAAATAGGGATTCGGTCTTTGATGTTACTTAGAATGATTAAATCAGGGAAAGAGGCATTTACAAAAAGTCCTTTATTTAATACTGAAGAAAAATCTCTCCAGCTCAGCACCAAACGTCGGGCTATCCTTGTGGCAAGTGATCTTTAGAACGCTGAGCCTCTACATTTTCCCTGCAATTAATGCTTGCAGTAATCTCATACATGAACAAAATACTTCTAATTAACAGTTATTTATTAATATTCTCGTTTCTCATAACTGGAAGATGCCCTTTTAGCTGACGCTTATGGCCAACAGCCTCCCTCAGCCTTCCAAGAATAGCTGCTACCACCTACCATTCTCAAGATAAATGAAGTTAAAGATCACCCTTTGGAAAGGCAGCCAGAGCCTTCTGACTTCTGCTCCACTTCATACTTCTCTACTAACCAGCAGCACAAGGGCCAACACCAGAACCTCCAAGAATAATGCAGCTTTGGTTCCCTACAGTACAGTGATGGAAGCGCATCCTTAAGGCATCTCTACCAGTTCTCTTCGGAGTGAGCAGGTATTTTGCAATCCTTCATTAACTTCTCATGAACTTTCATTTCTACAGCTCTGCTGCAAGATGAGCTTTCTTTTTAAAAAGACCTTCAATCCTAAAATTATTTTTAAAAGCTACCCTGTGGCATAAGGCAACTTCAACAAGGAAGGGACAAGGTTCTTCTCACAGAGCAGAAGAACAAGAGCAAATGCACATGATGATGGACAAAAAGAAACCTGAATTGTAATCTCTGGCTATTTTGTTCTTTGATGCAGAATGGTGGTAAAATGGTGTCAAAAACCAGGACAATCCCAGGATTTTTCAATGTTCCTGAGTATAAAAATAAGCAAGGGTATGGGAAAACTTATTGCAAGAACAAAAATTTAAAACAGCAGAACAGATTAAATATTTTTTAAACTAATAGAGATAGCATCCAAAATTTCTTTTAGTACCTTTTCAGTGTTTCATAGAAGTTTCAGTGAAACAAGCAAAGGAATTCACAAAGAAAAAAATGTTAAAGATGAAATAAAAAAAATAACTTAGGCCAACAGTTTCAGATAAAGAGCACTACAGGGATATATTTATCCTGAAGGCAGGAATTACAGATAATGGAAGTTCAGATTTAAAGGTAAACTATTAAGAAATCTAAGAGTTGAAGAAAATTGAAATTAACCCATCTAAGAAACCGCAGCCATCTCAGAGTCTGGTAAAGGAGAGAAGCAAGGTAAGTAAATGTATGTTTAAAACCAGATTCAGATGTCCTGATCCTGCAACATTAACATGCATTTGCATGATCATTAGTTGACGTGATCGCTACAGGGTAGAAATAGGATGGTTTGGTGCCTTAACAGGACGTTTCAAAGCAATAGGCATGTTTGGGTTTTGCACGCAACCTTTTATCTGAATCTCACAAATTATAATCCTTGATTTAGGGTAATTTCAACACCCCAAATAATACGACTGAAATGGTAAATATGAACCATCAGGCCTTATCGCTACATGAAAATAGATTTTTCCTGTACCTCTTGATGTAACAAATTTTTAAGATTTAACAAAACCACATCCAGTATTTTTGTCTTCTGTTGTTAATAATGTCAAATACTGAATTCCATCTGAAAGGCAACAAGAGGGAACAGTTCAGCTGGCTTACAAGGGAAAAGCGATCTGCCCTGGTTTAATTTTTGCAAGCAGACAAGCCTAGTGAATAAAACCTTCCAAACTGGTTGATAAAGTTTTAAAGATGCAATTAAAAAGCACCAAACCACAGCAGAATATGCCTTGGCAGGCCAATGCTGTCCTTGAGCACCAGCAGGCTGGAGGACACCCAAAGCAGGTTCTCTGCTGCAGCTCATCAACCCAATTTAAGAGACAATATGTGCACATTCATTAACATGCATCTGTAACAAACCTCTTACTTATTTAGGATTCGCTTTGCACTTTAAAGCTGCTTTAGCTCATATTACCTTTTGCTGTGCTTGAACCAGTGCTAAGTCACAGTAACCAAGACTACCTTCACCTGGGGGACTGGTACCAGTTTATTTTGCTGATCTCCCCTGGTCAGGAGGTATCTTTCCCATAATATCCTGTCTGCTCTTCATGCCAATCTAGTTTGGCAACATTTGCCCACTCAGCTCAGATTTTGTGTTTGTTTGCAGGGATCTGTCCTTGTAGCTGTTGTTATACAGGAAGATCTGGCATACAAACAAAATAAAATAGTGTAGGATGCAAAGTGATTTATGAAACACTGCACCTACTTATGATGCTCTCCCTCTGACTTCCACAGCAGAAGGACCATTTGTGGTCCCCATGGAGTGGGCATCGCACCCTTCCCCACTAACCCTTCTGCTGAGCCAGGCCAGGGCAGTTGCACACTGCCACCGTGCTCCTCCACTGTGCTCCCAAGCCATCGTTAAGCTGCACCTGGTTCCACATGGGCTACAGGTGCAGGCATCACCTTGTTATGGCAGAGAACAGCTTTTTCTTCCTCAAACCAACAGATGTAATGGATCAAGAAGAGTATCAGGATCCAGTCTGACAGCAGCTTGATCTGACCCAAACTGGGGCTGATGGTTCTGCCTCCCCCCCGCCCTGGGTCAGCACAGCTGCCTTTGCAGCAGGCAGCTCAGGGAGCTGAGCTGGCCAGAAACTATCATGACAGCAGGGGGGAAAAGATGAATTTTTGGCCAGATCAGCTCATTAAACCACAGTATCTCCCAATGCACAAATACTAGAGCCGCATTCGGGAGAGGCAGAACCTCATGACTGCGACCTCAGAACCTGCCCCCCCCATTTATTTTAGCTGTCATATAATCACAATCAATCACAGACAGCAAATGACTGCAGCATCCTACCCAACAATTTTTAATTCTCATTATGGGAAGCTTTTTAGCTACACATTCCTGTAACTGTATTCCCTTCAACAGCATAATATTCCATTCGTTGTGAAATCTTATACTTTGAAATATTTATTCTCCAATTGAAAAACCAAGGAAACCCAACAACCTGCAAACATGAAAGCTTTTGTTTGTTTGTTTTGCTGGTTAAACACAGGTAGAGAAGACACAGAGAGGCAATATATAGTAACTAGCCTGACAGGTGATTTTCGTACCCCTCTGTATTTTGACAAAAGAGTAATTTATTTCTTTGCTGCTTCATTAGGTCCAGAAAACCCACCCCATTAAAAATATCCCTTCTCCTAGAGATATGCCAATCTCTAAAAATATCAAAAAGAGAAGTAACTGCAAGACAAAACCAGCATTTATTTTGATGTATTAAAAAGATAAATAAGTATCAGAGTTATCTAATCCAACATGGTGAAAACATTTCAAAAAACTCTACACGCTAAAAAAGCCAGGCTGCAAGGTTTTGCACGAAGAGCACCCAGCAATAACCTTCACCAGCAAAAGCTCACAGGCTTCAGAGGAACAGAATCAGCAGCTTCTGTAGCAGGGAGTGCTCAAGCCTTTTTGCGTGACATTGGCTTAATGAAGGATGCTCCCCAGAGCATCCCTTGCACAGCAGCTGCCTCCTGCAGTGGTCCTTGCCGGCAATGATGCTGCTCTGCAGGACAACAGGAACAGTCCTGTAACTTCTGGACACTGGGAATTTGGGGCTTATCTGCTGGGTTTGTCACCTCGCTCATACTCGGTTCCTTTGGGTGGATCTTCCTGAATCCCCAACAAATCTCCCTGCTGTTACACACAGAGCTAGTGCTCAGTGAAAGGAGCCACTCTCCTTGCTCAGTCTACAGTTGCTCCAACACAATACAGGAGAAAATAACTCAGAACAGCCACTGTTAAAAAGATTTATAATCCCTCAAGCTACTTTGTACATTAGCTGTGATCTGATCCTGGAGAGAGGGTTTTCATGGTTTTCTTCAGTTTACAATGCAACCATTTTGCTGGACTGTGCTGTTAACAGTGAAAAGGGCTTCAAACAGAGCAGTCTTTTCTTTTTTCATTCTCAAACCCTTGAACAATTTCTGGTTTGGATGTGGACATGGCAAGCTTGTCAGAACACTCATGAAAAACCTCAAGAAAATCCATTCTTCATTAACAAGATGAAATGTTTGCTCTAACAGAGGTCATTAACCTCTCCTCCAGCTATTTATTTGCAGATTTCAAGGTACCAGTACCTCAAACAGCCTGAGGCTGGGCCAAAACCTGCCTTTTCCTTTGTGAAACGTTCTCTGAGCTTTGCAATTTGTGTTCAAAAGTTAATCAATACATTAAATGTCTTCAATTCATCTTTAACTATTCCTGGTAAAAGCAAGTGTGATTCCAGATTAGGCTGGCAAGCTCAAGAGCTGCAGTGCTGGAAATGAGGCTGGCTTCGGTGGGAGCACAGCCCTGACAAGCCCCGAAAACAGCATTTCCAGCTCTGCATCACCCCCTGCACAGAAGAGATCTGACAAGTTAACAAATAAGAGCAGATAATCCTCTGGTCAAATGCACAGAGGAAAATTCCATCACTCCAGCCTAACCAAGAGCAAGGGAGAGAGAGCAGTGAGCCACAAATTGCTGGAGACTAGGAAAACATTGCAGGGAGGTATCACCACATGCTCACCCTGCTCAGATGCTGTTCTGTAAGCATTTGGTAGTGACCAATGTGGGAAATAAAGAGTGCAAGGTTAAAGGGATGTCTGATACGATTCAGTACAATTGTTTTTATGTCCTTAATCTCAAGTCTCCTCCACCTTTGTGATTCCAGCAAACTGCTCTGTATTATACACAGTTTATGTTTCGGGTGCTTCCCAACCCAGCCAGGCACAGGCAGTTTTTAAACAAAAAGCACAAAATCCACATTCTTCTAGCAAACAGTGACAGGGAGGTGAAACAGAGCCCCATGGTCCTCTGCCCACCAGGACAGCACAAACACACTGGGGCCTCAATATGTATTTTAATGCCCCAGACTATTTAACTTGCCAAGGTACAGTAGATTTCGTCTCAAAGCCATGGCAGATTAGAAGACACTTGGGAAAGGTAAGCAGTACACGTGTGCCAACTACAGACTCCTATTTCTCCCTAAAACTCAAGATCTAAGCAGACCCAGAGCTTAATCTAATTTAGAAAATTACCCATGTTGCTTCCTTTTCAATAAGAAAACCAACATGAAAATGTGGTTTTCATATGAACAAGGCAAAGCTGTAACTAGCAAACTTCAGAAATAATGCTAATCTTCACCTTTAGTTAATTTGAACCAGTGTAATCTGGTGCTAGTACAATTTTTCCTCAACAACTTATCAATGAATAAATTCACCCACAGAAGTCACTATTTAAAACAATGTTCCCAAACCTTGGTTTAACTATGAAAATACGGTTTTGCTTGTATTAAATATTTAAAGTTAAAAATTTCTCCTGAACCAGAGTACCACACTCTGGAGTTCTCAGGCTACACCGTGAATTACACATTTTGTATTTAGTTTAGAGAAGGATTACCTCTGTCAATCAGTTCCACTGAAAAATGACAGCATGTGAGAACGAAAGAGAGAAAATTATACAAAAGAGAAACACATTTGTTGAGAGTTGGAAAGGAAACAGATTCTAGCACATAAAAAGAGAAGATAAAACAAAGATAAACACAGGCTAACACACTTAAACAACATCACTCTACGTTTACAGTGTGACTAGAATTTGTGCAGAGCAAAGTCAAGCATTTGACTCCTGCCGCCTCAGGCACCCACATCTCCTGCCAGCGCAACAGCAAGTGGCTTTCCCAATTCACTCCCTCGCTGCTGGGCCGGGGCCCTTTTCGCTGTACAGACACCGAAGTGCAGACGGCTGCACTTTCCTTGGGTGGCTGCTTGTGCACTGCTGCCTGCTAAGGCTTGCGGTTAAGCTCTTGCACTCCATCTGAGAAGTGCAACATTTCCAACGCTTACCATGGCCCACTGCCTAGCTTTAATCCTCATCTGATTGTAGCTGCGTTCTTCGGCATACAAGGCACTCATAAAAGCACCAATAGATGTTCCTCCGATCATATCTACAGGGATGCCAGCTTCAATCAGCGCTCTGATAACTCCCACTTGGGAGCATCCCCTGTGCCAAGGAAAAAAAAAAAAAAACATTATCAGACAAACAGCCATTGAAAGAGCATAAAGACATGAATGCCACCTTCTAAGGGAACTCGAGTGTGTACTAGCTGAACTGTCAATCTCTTGCTAAACAAGCGTCAAAGCCAGAAAAAGATGTCATGAACGCAGAAATCTTCAAATAGACTCCCTGAAGATCCTAGGAAGCACAGAGCACTCAGCTGGACTTCTGCACGAAAGACAGCGATACAAAAACAACAGCCAAGAATCAAACCAGTGGATATGGAAGGGAAAAGTCAACATGGCTGTAAGAGAGCAATGCATCAAAAAATTCTACTAGAGTTCTTCCAAAGCAGCCAAGGACAGCTGGACTTCAGAGACCTTTCCACAAGAGTCTTTCCCAGTGATTCTTCAAAGAAACTCAGCCAGCCTGGGATCATGGGATGGGTCACCACATGGATTAATAATGACTTTGAAGATGGAAAACAAAGAGCAAGATGAGACAAACAGGGATGAGATGGTAGGAGTTTCATTCAGCACACAGACCCAGGAGAGGGGCAGATGAGGAGGCAGCATTTGAGGATAATACAAATTCCTTCAGGATAGTGAATCTGCAATCTTCCTTGATTTCAAGAAATGTGGAAGGACCTCAGAGCAACGATGGAGTCAAGTGATAAACAACAGATGAACTTCAGTGCTGATGGGACAAGAGAAAAACAGAAGTAGCAATGCCCCTACAGCAATGAGCTCTTAACTAGCTCTGCTCACGCAGAGACATTTTTGGAACCACTGTGGATGTTCTCTGAAAAATATTAACCTAGTGTTCAGTGCAAATTCAAAAGGCAAATTAAAGAAAGCAGAATAAGCCAGAAAATGTAAGAACATACATCCAGGATGGACCAGCATTTTGAAAACTGCAAGCAAACTCAGACTTCTCATGAAAAAAAAATAGCAGAACTAGAAAGGGACAGAGAGAAGCATAAAAGATGACCAGAATATGGAAGGAACTTCACATGAGAAGAAACTAGACTCGAATCTCCGACTGGGGAAGATGATGACTGACGGGAGACATGCAGGGCCAGCCAATGATATCACCATGCAGAAAGTTTAATGTAAAGGAAAGAATTTACACAGAGACACTTGTATGTAAAGCACAAATTGGGGAAACCACTGTTACCACATGCTGAAGAGGTCAAATCACAAATGGATTTAAATGTGGACTGGATGAATCAAAGGTACCAGGCTGTCAGTGGCTACTAAACATGAAAAATAAGAGGTGCAGCCTTGCGTTCAGAAAGCTCAGAAGCTGCTAATTGTTGCAAATACTCATTTCTGAAGCAATCGCTACTACTTGCTATCAGAAATGAGAAAGCAGAGGTGGAACACTTGATCTGATCTTATAAACAGTTCTTATAAACAGCAATCCCCTAATGGGAGAGAGATTCCTGTCTGTTCTACAGAACCATTACAAAAACAGAGAAATTAGCAGTGGAGGCTGATTGCCTTCTTATTAGTACAAAATTACGGCCTCTGGTTTCAAATGCTTTGTCAGATTAATACCAAGCATGTCAGTTAGTTCATTCCACCTGGATGGATGCTTTGTAGTCCAAGCTATACAACAGTAAAAATCTTCCTTTTCCCATTTTCATCCCATTTTTCTGTTCCCTCACGGTTTGCTCTATTTCCATCCTCCTTCCCCTTGCTGTTTACATCCTATAAATACTTGCTAACAGCTGCCAAGTCCACCGTAGGTGTCATTTGGCCAAGCTATGCTGAGTGCATTCTTTCCATCTAAATAAATCCCTTCCAGCTGCTGAAATGCTTTGAGACAGGTTCTTGGTTATACTGGTGTAAATGACTTCAGTGACAGATCTGCACTGGTGTAATCCAAGAGCACAAAATGGCTCATTTAGCTTTCCTCTCCAAATTCTCCTTCCCCTGCTTTACTATTCCTTCTTCTCAAAAGATACCCTAAGTTAAAAGAATTATATTTTTATCCCTGCCAGAGTAGCCCATTGTTTTTAGGGTTTTAGGTCACAGCTATTTTTGCAATCTGCTTCTTGTGCCTAGCACTTACTGCTGCCTTATCCCTCTGCATAAGTCACTAGCTGACACTGACGTTTCACTGAGGAACAGACCTTACACTACCCAACCTGCTTTCTGGAGAAAGCCTACATCATGTGGATTTGTTAAGACGTGTTAAGTACTGTAAAGCATTTCCTGCTTGGAGGGCAACTCTAAACTGCCCAGGACTAGCTCCAGACTGGATTCTCTCCCTTTAACCTCTTCTGAAACTGGAGCTCCTCACTCATGCATTCATGAGTCCATAAAATACAAGGGATTTCATGTAATCACTCTGGATTTGTATTTACTTTGCTGTATGATGTCCTTGAATGAATAGCAAAAGATTATTACTACTTCTATTGGCAAGCCATCACCTCTGTGTCGTGCCTCAGCAGAGTCCCTGCCAATATCCAGCTAAATGTGTAACAGCCATGTATCTCCAACAGATGCATCGATTTCAAAGCACTGACCTGCAAGATGAGAATGAAAGTACTTTTTTTGCTCAGAAAGGGACCTCCTATAAACTGCCAGACTAAATTATGTTTAATTTATTACACAACTACAAAGCTGATTCTTCCAGTTCCAGCATCCCGAACAGGAGCATTCCTGACTGAAGGTATTTATGCAAACTAAAATCCTGAAGAAAGGCAAATGTGCCCAAACCCACCCCATTTCTCCATGTACCACCCAGCCTCCTAAAAGATTTAAATGGGTTTTTTCTCCTCCCTATAGCTTTAGGCCATCATTACCCCAGCAACACTACTACATGAAACTTTTCAACAACTCCTTGCAGTTGGTTCTCTCTTGGCCACTTCTTCACAGCTCACGGCGTACGTAAACACGGGCAGGCTGCCAAGAGAAGCTGTGTGCCAGAGCCGGCTCTTTGCCAGGCAGCACACATCCCGCTCACTGACAACTTGCTGGTGCATCATGGATAGCCGGTGTGGGCAGCTCTCGTGCTACGACTAAAGAGGAAAAGAAATTGAAGCCAGGAGCTAGGTCCCTGTTAACAGACTAGTAGTGCAGAAAAAAAACAGGAATTGTGCACTTATTGTAATACCAGGCACAATTTCACAGGGGACCTGTCCTGTTTTAGGGCAACATATGAAAATACAAGCATTTGGCAAGAGGAGTACAAAGGAAGATTGCTTGTGCCGACGCTGTACGTACACATCAGTGCCAGAGCACTTGCGTGGAGCAGAGGAAGGGATGGGGAAAACCTCCGGTTCCCTGGCTGACACAGAGATGAATGTCACTTACTCCAGAGGAAAGGAGGAACAGGGAAATCCACCTACATATGAGGAAGGAGCATGTCAGATAGGGGATGCGCAGTATGTTGCTGGAGCTGCACACGCAGCTGTCCTTTGCCTTAAAGCTGCCTGACAGTGCAGCTGGATGGAGCATTACCCCTGCCAGGATTAACGCCTGTCCCCAGGACAGTGACAAGGACTCCTGCCACCAAGGACAAATGGCCTAGAAGATTACTTTCAAATAATTTGCACCGGAACCCAAAGATTTGCCCAAGAAGTGCAGTCTATATTTTAACAAAACCTCTTTTCCATTGTATATCACTTCCTAGGACAGGCCTGATTAATTAGTGCCCTTTGCAGAGACAGCAGAAACGGCATCAACCAGTTCGAGGAGCAACTGGAAATAAGAGTCACGCTCCATTTTTACCCCTGCCACTGCCTCGCAACCTGAGCTGAGCAAGGCAAGTCATGGGCTGCTCTGCACATCAGCTGCCCCAAAGCGCCGCTTACTGCACTACTTACCAACCTTGTGCTCAACATGCTTAAAAAGCCTCCAAAAGCTGTGCTGTATTTCTTAAATTCCAAGCACCATTTCTTCTTTACTGCTAATGGCCACAAATAAATGACCACATGGCAGGGAGAGAAGTTATGGGGTTGAAGACGTGCTTCCTTGAAATAACAGCACAGCAAGCAGAGAGCACAGCCTTTCTGGCAGAAGGTCTTTCAGGAAAATTCCTGCTACTGAAACAAGTCCTTGCTTTCACCCCCTGGGGAAATGCCACTGGCATGTGACTGTAATGCACGAAGGCCAGAGCACAACTGATAAAAGAAAAATTCTTCTGTGAGACATGCATGTGTCAGCTCCACACATGCCTGCCAAGAGCTCAGATTAGATACGACTCTCAGGAAGAAGCGAGCAAATGCAGCAGGACATTTCAGATTAAAGTGTCAGCAGGAATACAGGCTGTCTTCTGTGCTTAGGTCAGGGGGCTGAAGAAAATACAATTAATACAAAAACAGAGCCTGTGCACCGATATTTTCTCCACAAGCCACATTTAACATATCAATAGGATATTGCCTGTCAGCATTAGAAAGAAAAAACACAATACTGTGAGCACACAGAGAGGGGACACTTGTTTTTCAGACCATGACTAATGGAGCAGCAAGGCAAGGCTGCAGCTTGATCACACTGCCCACCTCCAAAGTCCACTTCAGTTTCAGAAAGGAAGAGAAAATACAGCTCAGGCATTCAGCCTCCCCAGCACCCATCTCTTCTCCTAACTGACTCATCAGGACGAAGGAGATCTCTCTGAATGCACTGAAGAGATGCTATTTCCTCTGGTTAAAAACAGGATTAAGGTCATGGCTGCTGCAGAGCTCTACTGTGTCTCTAACCAAAGCCTCCCCGGAGCAGGACGCATGGCTTGCTCCACCACCTTCCTGATTAGTTAACTGGGAAAGTAGGTAGAAAAGTAGAGAAATTGCCAAGGGGACTTTACTAAGCTCCACTAGAATGTAACAAACCTGAGTTAAGGCACCCTCATAACCTCAAAACTCCTGAAGAAGCAAAGCTATATAAATAAAAACAGCTTTTCCTTCTCATAACAGCTTTGATTCAAAGCACATTACGAGCAGTCATTAGATCACCCAGCTTATGGGGTAAGCGCAGATGAGTATGTATTTACTATACCCATTTTAGAGATGTGCAAAAGTGGTGTGTTGAGTAACTGTTCTCCCAATGCTGCTTTGAAAGCACTAGAGAGAAAATGAAGATGACTGAGCTTCCAGCCCACAGGAAAGGACAGCATGTCCCAAAACACTGCCAGATACGGCATGCAGGCTCACCTGCACTTCTCGGACCCGGATCTCAAAAGTGGGGCTGGTTACTGAATCGGCAGGTCTCAGACTAATGGATACCGCTACATCCGCTACAGAACTGTTATCTGAATAACATCATTTGTGGTGGTGGTGTTAGATACTTCTCAGAGTTATTCTGGAGGTGCTCACTGTACTGGGACGGGGGGAAATTAAATGTTATTTAAATGAAGGGATATATAGAGTGGTATCTGGAAATGTGAGATAAATAAAGAAGAAACTTCTCTTTAAGAAGCAGCATTTTTTTGGTATGTGTTTCGTTGCTGATCCAGACATTGAGTGGCACAGTCACTGACTTAAAAATCAAGCAAGTCTTCTACGAGTTGCAACTGTATTACCTCTAATTTGGCACCTTCAATCTTTTGCAACAATATATATAAATGTTGCTTTGAAATCTAATCATACTTGTATCTTTCCAATAACATTATTTCCCAGCTTTCCTGACCATAAAACTTCCCAGTATCATAAATTTGCCTGAATAATTACAGTGATTATCTGTCACCTCAAAAAGATAACAGAAAACAGACCACTGCATTTCTGCTCCTGCTGTACTACTTGTGCACTTACAAGGAAGTTTCCAGTCTGGACAACATTAATTGATTAATTAAGCAAGCCCCATTTCTAAGCTAAATAGAGGGAATAATCCTACATTACTAGGTTCTCAACCTAACATCCAACTACCAACAGGATCTTTCCCAGCAGCTGTCCTGGAGGAAGCTTTCTCCCTTCCACTGCCCATTTTTAAAACTATCACCAGATACACACGTACTGATGCAGAGACCTGAATTCTTCCTGTCTTCCCCTTCATTAGCAACAGCCTTGTTTCATCCTCCCACTTAGCTTTGCCCTCAGATTCCCACCATGTCCTGAAGTTAGAGCTAAGGAGCCATTTTCCCTTTAGCCTTGCCATGCTACAGAGATTGCACATTAACCCTGTGTACTCAGTGCTATGCAGGCATGTTTGGCAGAAAAAGCAACTCCTATTTATCAGTGAAACTACGTTCCTGCAAGAAAATCCAAATACAATATCCTTTTAGCATTGATCTTGTTTCTGCTTTATATACTAACTTTGGAACAAGCTTTAAACAGAGAGATTTGTGCCTGACACAGAAGTACATGAACGAAAATTGTTCGGCCCTTCCCAGAGGGCTGTCAGGTCTACCCAGTCCTGGGGTGTAAAGGGATACGTGAGTAAGCCATTGGAGGGGAGAAAAAACATAAAATACAGCCAGAGTAAAAGTAAATCAGGAAATGAACCAGAGTTTTTGTTTTCTGATCCCACCTGCCAGCAGCATGCTCTGGTAGGTGTGTGCAGGAGGAGGAAGGAGGGAAGAGAGGCTGAATGGCAAGCTGCACCCCCCCAGTCACTCTCCGCTTGGGGATGCCAAACAAAATCCTGCCTCTTGCTCTGAGGCAAGAAACAATTCAGTTATCTGCAAAGAAAGATAATTTCTTTGGAAAACAAATATATCCTCCCTTCCCCCACCCCTCAGAGTTATTTGTGAAAAGTCTTAGAAGAACCCATTTTGAGCACGTCTGGAAGCTGCAGAAATAAGACAAAAGCATAGCACTTTAAAGAATTTAACTGTGATTTTACTTACAACTTCTCCAATCTCCTCTTTCTTAACAGGAAAGCTCATTGCTCAGATGAAGTTAGACAGATTCCTAAAGATCACAGCAATGCAAGAGCTTTACCATCTTCCTGAAAGCATGTGGACTTGCCAACAGAGCATTACGACTGCTACATGGAAAGCGCTCCCTCAAACTTGCAGCTCTGTAACACAGCACGCTTTTCAGCTGATAAAAAGAGGTACAAAACGAGTAACAAGAGTTAAACCACAACTCCACCATCTCCTTGTTTAATTTCATCTGTATATCAAAGGCACTGCTATGACTAAATGAGTTTGGTGGGTTGAAGACTGGAGATCGGGACAGGACAGTCCAAATAAACCACTTGCAATTAATTTTTTTTTTTTTTTTTTAAGTTGTAACTTTGAAGTGGATAGCTCCCAAGCTCCCACTGCTTGGAGGATTTAATAAAAGCCAGTAAAATCTTCAACCTCCATGGCCAATGGGAGCAAATGAGCAATTACATAGGTGCTGCTGATGGGAAAAAGAAAAATCAGATCATTAAGCATTATATGGGTGCCAAGCCATATGAACACGGCTTTTATGTGCATGTGATGACCCAACTATTACACAACTCACTGAGCAATTAGCATTCAGATCTGATAACAGCCACACAGCTCTGTCTGTGTTTAAGACAACTGCACTTTGAGGCAGAATTTTGAACGGATGCATAAACACGATTAATATGGCTGAGCTCTTGGGCAATACACAAGATGGTCTGTCCCTGAAGAAATCAAAACAAAGCCTCTTAGGAGCAATTACGCTGCAGTCTATTACCAACCATTCGCAAACAGAAAGTCTGAAGCCTTCAGTACAAGTTCACAGCCATGTCTCATGAGTTTTTTTCCAACAAAAGCAAATACTCAGAACTCACTATTTAATTTTTAGGACTCAGGTTTTGTTTGTTCAAACATATACTCTAGGGCTGACCTGGATAAGACTCAAATTAGGTATCCAAACATAAGTTATCATCATCATCTCGAAGGAAGAACCCACATTCCTTATCTTTCTCCTTCACCCTCTACAAAACAGCACCAAAAGTAAAACACCAAGTTAAAGGTGTAATTTTATCTTTAAGGATAAAGAGTTTAGACTCTTCTCTGTTATTTTAGCTCCTGGATATTGCCCTGAAATCAAATCTGCTTTTTGAAATACATAGGGAATCCAGGAGCCTGACTGCGTGGCTGACCCTGGAGTTCAGATGTCGGTCTGGTTTATCTGCATGTGGCAATGGATGCTTTACTCATGACAAGAGGACAAACATGCAGGGCACAGGCCACTTCTCCAAACACCTATATGAATAATTACAAGCTCTGAAGCCCCCATACTTCAATCTGAGCTTCAAAAAGGGATATAATAAAGAAAAATTACAACTCCACTGTGCACTGAGATACAGATATCTATCTATACACACAAAAACATATTACAGGTCATTAAATAGCTTCCCTTCCTCTGAAACGCACCTACCAGAGCAGCAGGCTAACCATACGTGAAGGAGGGTGAAGACTGCAGGCTGACTAATGCAAAGGTCATGAGGATTAACCTCAGGGCTGCCAACTTTCTGCCCTTCCAAATGTCAAAAGACAGATTTGGCCTGGTGTACAAAGGGATTACTTTGAAGAAAGGGAACTGGAGGAAGGATATTTCAAGTATTCAGGGTTTTTTTTCATGACACAAAGCAGATTCAGCCTCTTTTGTATCATTTTGATACTTCCATACTGCAGAAATCTTGCTCTATCAGCCATTATTGGCCACTGACAGACTGCAGATGCTGGACAGTAAGCTTCATTCTTCCGTTTAAAAGAAGGGAAGAAACATTTTTGAAGTTTCTTTCATATTTCAGTTCCCTTTCCTGACACCCTTTACAGCTATATCAGGATGAGGAATGGGATCCTTTTAGTAGTGCATATTCTTCAAGACCTGTCTTGCTACAGAAGAGGAAAGCAGAGTCCTTATGTGTCATCTCAGTATCTTGAGCAAGCAATCAGAAATGAAACACAAATTTCATGGATGCTGCCTGACTGTGTCAGGGGGAGAGAAATAGAAAAAACAGGAACTGCAATAGCTCCTCACTCTTATCTTGTGTAAGTAGAAATTAGGAAATGGTGTGAACTGAGTGTAGAAGGACCCAGTCTGTGACGGACTGGCTCTGTACAGGACTGCCAGACACCAAGATTGAGACAGGGATCTTGGCCAAACCCAAGCAGAGCTCAGCACCACTGACTGCTGCTCTCCACACCACCAAGGCTGCTTACCTGCCTGAGGACAGTGCTGGACCCACATTAGCTCTGCAAGATCACGCATCACCACATCCAGCCATTAAACTTTCCATGATACCAGGAAAGCAAACGCAGCCCCCACCAGCTGATTAGAACCTGGCACATCCTACAGACTCAGCTTCAGAGGCAGGTACTCAGGAACCTGTTGGCTTCCATCAGAGCCCCTCTCCTACAGCATCTCTGCACTGTGGGAGAAGATACCAAAGCTGGTGCTGCCCAGAATTCGCTACGGGCTACAGGGTTTGCTTTTGTGGGCTCTTTGCTGCCCAGAACGGGCAAGGATACTCTCAAATCTCAGCAGCCCCTGGAACAATGTTGACCATGTCTTGGCACTGTACCCAGACAACACAGGGTTACCAGCAGCCTGGTTATTCCTCAGCCACTGCACAGTGAAATAGAGTTAACTTTATAGAATCATAGAATCATAGAATTATCATAATAATTGGGCTGGATGTCAGGTTTCAAGCAAATTCCCCAGACACATCCAACCCATGAGATGAGAGCATAAATCCATATACATTTAGAGATAACAATACCCTCCCTAAAACCCCAAACAATTCCTAATGGCAATGGTTTATACTTCTCTTCCATGCAAGCGCTTCAGAGCAATTTATAAAGGGCGACCTGCACAGATGCCAAAGCTGAGATGGCAAATGCCTCATTTTACAAAAGGAGAACATAAGTTATAACCATTTAAGCCATTTACTCAAGCCCATGCGACGTCAGGAGCTGAACACCAGTGAAGTGAAATCCTGACTGCCCATTCCTCGCTTCAGTGATTTAACCCTCAATAGCTGCAGTAACTCATGATACCACGAGCACCTCGGAGAGGCTGTTGTTGCTCTTTCAGAACTATCCTAACCAAGGTCAGAATGAAGAGCAATGGTTTTAGCAAGAATTTTGTTTTATAATTTACTTCAGAACAAGTGTTTTATCAGACTATGTTTTTTGAATACTTCAAAGAATCAGAATCTAATTTTTACACATTTTTCAAGCTGTCAGCCCTCTGTTTACTGTGAATTTTAAGCACTGTGAGATAGAGATAACAAATGAAGGGGATACCTGTACCCCCTTATAAACCACTGAGAGCAACCCTAAACATTGCTGTCAATAATCTACTTGCAAAGTGCAGCACAGTCCTGAAGCTCACTGCGTGATCTGAGAATTATTTCAAAGCCAAGTGCATTTCTGTTAAGGTGACAAATAAGGACACCCCCCAGTATGGTAGAGGCAGTTGGCAAACTACATTTTTTGCAATAGGTCTTTTGAGAGAGGACTTGAAAGCAAAGACTGAGAAAGGAACTAAAGGGCAGATATAAAGATGACAAGAAGGAATGACAGTGGAATGAAAAGGGTGTGAAGAAACCGGGTAATCTTAGGGCTTGGATGTGTCAGAAAGGGAAAACAGAGACTTACATACTAACAGAGACATGGCCAGGTGGAAAAAGAAAAAGGTTAAATAGATTATATATGATCTAGATAGCAATGGAAGCATGGAGAAGACATTATTAAGCAAGTTCTCAAGATCATAGAATCATAGAATCATTTTGGTTGGAAAAGACCTTCAAGATCATCGAGTCCAACCATCAACCATGCCCACTAAACCATGCCCTGGAGTACCCTGTCCACTCGCTTTTTGAATACCTCCAGGGACGGTGAATCAACCACTTCCCTGGGCAGCCCATTCCAATGTTTGACAACCCTCTCAGTAAAAAAATTTTTCCTAATATCTAACCTAAATCTCCCTTGCCTCAACTTGAGGCCATTTCCTCTCATCCTATCTCCAGACACCTGACAGAAGAGACCAGCACCCACCTCACTACAGCCCCCCTTCAGGGAGTTGTAGAGAGCGATAAGGTCTCCCCTCAGCCTCCTCTTCTCCAGACTAAACAGCCCCAGCTCCCTCAGCCGCTCCTTATAAGACTTGTGCTCCAGGCCCCTCACCAACTTGGTTGCCCTTCTCTGGACACGCTCCAGCACCTCCATGTCTTTCCTGTAGTGAGGGGCCCAAAACTGAACACAGGACTCGAGGTGCGGCCTCACCAGTGCCGAGTACAGGGGAACAATCACCTCCCTGTTCCTGCTGGCCACACTGTTCCTGATACAGGCCAGGATGCGATTGGCCTTCTTGGCCACCTGGGCACACTGCTGGCTCATATTCAGCTGGATGTCAACCAGCACCCCCAGGGCTTTTTCCGCCAGGCAGCTTTCCAGCCACTCCTCCCCAAGCCTGTAGCACTGCACAGGGTTGTTGTGACCCAAGTGCAGGACCCAGCACCTGATCTTGTTGAACCTCATACAATTGGCCTCGGCCCATCGACCCAGCCTGTCCAGACCCCTCTGTAGAGCCTCCCTACCCTCACACAGATCGACCCTCCCTCCCAACTTGGTGTTGTCTGCAAACTTGCTGAGGGTGCACTTGATCCCCTCATCCAGATCATTGATAAAGATATTAAACAGAACTGGCCCCAGTACAGAGCCCTGGAGAACACCACTTGTGACCCACCACCAACTGGATTTCACCCCATTCACCACAACCCTCTGGGCTCGGCCATCCAGCCAGTTTTTCACCCAGCGAAGAGTACACTTGTCCAAGCCATGAGACGCCAGCTTCTCAAGGAGTATGCCATGAGAGACAGTGTCAAAGGCCTTGCTGAAGTCGAGGTAGACAACATCCACAGCCTTTCCCTCATCCACTAGGCAGGTCACCTGGTCATAGAAGGAGATCAGGTTGGTCAAGCAGGACCTGCCTTTCGTAAACCCATGCTGACTGGGCCTGATCCCCCTCTTATCCTGGACTTGCCATGTGAGCGCTCTCAAGACAAACTGTTCCATGATCTTCCCCGGTACCGAGGTCAGGCTGACAGGCCTGTAGTTCCCCGGAAACTCCCTCCGACCCTTCTTATAAATGGGAGTCACATTGGCAAGCCTCCAGTCCTCTGGGACCTCCCCTGTTGACCAGGAACGCTGATAGATGATAGAGAGTGGCTTGGCAAGGACCTCTGCCAGTTCCCTCAGTACTCTTGGATGGATCCCATCAGGTCCCATAGATTTGTGAGTGTCCAGATGGCGTAGCAGGTCCCTAACTAATTCCTCCTGGATTAAAGGGGTTATGTTATGCTCTTCATCCTTACCTTCCAGCCCATGGGGTGGAGTACCCTGAGGATGACTGGACTTACTATTAAAGATGAGCACTACTTTTATTTTCCAGCACAAGGAACTGGTAATACCAGCATATTTGGGCTCCATAGATCCCTATCCCTCATACCTTGGGGAGCCCCTCATTAGACTCAGTCTATGTAAAGTTTTGAACTCAGCAAAGAAGCTGAAAAACATTTGCTGTGTTCCAACTTCTGTGAGGAACATCAAGAGTCTAGGAAATTCCCATGGGATTTTCTTTCATCCCTTCTGTAATCTCTATATTGAGCATGTTTAGGATCCCATAGGGGAAAAACACTGCTCTGTGTTCTTTATGACAGTATTTTCAGTGCACACCTCCGGAGGCAGCTTCTGAATTCAGGCAGCAAATTCCTTCCCCCTGCCCCCCACATGCTTGTAACAGCACATTGTCTGGGTGCTTGTGGTCAAGTTTAATAGTTTAAAAAAGCAACTCCCCTCATGCTTCCAGTTACTACCCTGTATTTGAGGTAGAGTAATTGATCTTACAAACCCACCATCTCCATTTCAAGTACTGCAGCTCTGTAGTGGTAGTTTTAAGACAACGTCCACACATTCTCCCACTGATAGGAGTAAAAAGCCCGATACCATTAGTTATGTGTCTTAGTCAAGGGATGAGGATTAATCTTCCTTAACTGCTGGAACTGAATCCAAAGCACCTCCACCATAAAACTTCACGCAGTCTCCCCAGGAGATTCTGTTATTGCCAAAGGTTGAACATCAGGGTTTTATAACCACGATGCTACTATCACCTGCACCACAGGAAAAGAAGCTAGAGCACGGAAAACGTGTTGTCTGCATCATGTGAGCAAACTGTCCATCCCAAGGACAGCACTTGGTCATTGGAACATCGTTTCCACCTCAAATTTCAGCTTTTTATTCCTCAGATGTTTCATCACACTCTGAAAGCTGGGGTATGAGTTGTCAGCTCCACCACCGCACTACCAGCCAGCCTGCTCTACCCCGCGGTGTCCAAACCTCAGTCCTGACCTAGGAGACTTCACTTTTATTATGCCCTGGAAGACTTGCTAAGCTTAGACATTTTCTGTGCAGTCTTCCCTATTTTCAGGGAACAAGACACACTTCTCTCTGCTTTTGTGGACCATGGAGCAAAAGATGACAGACCAGAAGGGATCTCAGTCGCTAGGTAACCTGCACAGCTACAGCTCTCTGTGCTCTTCTGCACGGCAGCAGTGCTGGAAACTGGACCTTCCTGCATTGCCATTTGACCTTGGTCTTTGGTAGAGCTAACAACAGCCCCCCAAAAGAAGAGGTTTTATTTCTAACATCCCTTCCTTGCAGCACATTGCCCGAGTAAGTCCAACTGTTGCGTTACCATGTTATGCTGCTGAGTATTTGCATGTTCATTAATTTTGGCAGCTCGTCAACTTTTCCTTAATCAAGTCAAGCAAGGGAAAAAAAACCCAGTGACTTCATAGCTTCTCTCAGAAAAAAGCTGATGAGAATTTCACAGGAGGTGAAAGCACAATTTCTGTTGCCTGCAGTGTATCCTCTTGCCAAACACTGAAGATCTACATCATACAATGAAGCAGCAAAAGTTTCTCACAGTTCAGATGGCAAAATCCAATGAAGTAGGAAGCATCAAGCAACTAAATAACAGGGTAGCCACAAAACACCTCCTGTCCTCAATTATCATGGGGAAAAAGACAGAATTAAGAATCAGCCTGCCCTCACCTGGGATGAGAACACAAGATTTCTGTACATTTTAAGGCTCCTCTCCAAATTAGAATAACAAACAAGATAGAAAAACAAAAACCCCAAAAGATACTAGTATCTTTAACAATTCTGACTCCTCACATAAGCATACTGCAAATTCAGCCTCTGCACTTATGTCAACTCTGATACCACTTAATTGTTGAGACTGTAATTAAAGTATTGCATTACAGGCTGTGGAACAACACATCCTTTCATCTGCTAAAGGTAGTCGAGAGCTCCCTAGAAGGTTCTCTGCCCCAGAGGCAGAGACAAAAAAAATGTGCAAAGATACAACAGTAGGAATATAGTATCTTACAGCACAGCATTTACTTGCTTTCAAGTGTTTTACATGGATAGGCCAGGTCATCAATATCCAAAATCAATTTCTTTTTAAACAAGATGGAGCAGGGGAAGCACTACAGGGTTTGTTCATATGCAAGAGCTCCTCACCTCCTAGCCAAACTTGCATGCTAAAAGCATGCATCAACATTCAGAAAAGGAATATGATTTTCTAAAGTCTTGGAATGACTGTTTCAATTTTTTCCTTAAGTTATGTTGGAAGCTTTTCATCAATTCTTTTCTAGCATGATTGCTCAGAAACACAAGGGGGCACAGTGACAGCTGGGAAACCTCTCAACGTGCTGCCACAATTGGGCCCAGCCTTCAAATAAAAGTTCCTTGTACCTGCCCTGGGAGATACACATGTGCATCCACCACATCCCAAGGTGGGTGTTGGCATACACTACCTTCTCCTTGCTTGACCCATGTATATAGGACAATCTAACCTGCGCATTCCTTGGTTCCTTCCAACCGCAGAATGCAGTTTTGCCCAACCTCACTATGCTAGGGATTACTTGTAAGCTGCAAGTCTTTGTGCAGAGTAAGCACAAACAAATTCTGTCTTTGTGCCTTCTAGATGAACAGCAGTGCCAAGGGATTGGTGTCTGGTGGCAGAGAAGGTAAGCAAGACTGGTAAGCAGGTTTTTACTCAAACTTGCCTGAATGAACTGGAGTTGCAGCCAAACATAATGGATGCAGCGACAGTAAAACCTCCTTGTTTTATTCTTCACGCAGTCGGGTCTTGGAGTCACACACTGAGAGTGTGGAAGACAAATCTGATCTCCTGAGAGCAGAATAATTATGAGATCTGTCTCTCAGGGACTCTTCATCATTGGGTAAAGGCATTGAATCAGAAGATAAAGCCAGGCTTTAAGGAGCACAGAGACCCAAGTCGGGCTCAATGCAGCAGCCAATAAGTGACCAGGTGGTACATGGACCTGCACGTTTGGCCTTCTCTGAAAGCATGGAGCGTGACCACACTGCATGTGGCACAGGCTTCAGGAGCACAGACAGACACACAAGGCAACAAGTGGGTTCATCAGACACAAATATCTTCATAACAAGAAAGGAATAACTTGCTTCTCCTAAGCTGCTGCTTTTATCCTCCCTTTTCAGAGGGCCAGAGCTGAAAATAAAGAAGAAAAGGCAGAAAGAACGAGTTGACGAAACAGGCCAACTACCCAAAATGAAAAGGCGTGAGTCTGAGTCAAATCCCTAGAGTCAGCAAGAAAGCTCTGTGGAAAAAAACTGCTTGACATATCAAGAGCTGAGGTGAAATAGTAAGTTTGAGGAGAAAACTAAATGGAAAAAGGAGAAATGAAAAGACACCCTGATGAAATATCTACAAATATCCTTCAACAGCAGCTCCTCAGGGAAGGCTTAAATGCTCTGCCTGAAGGAAAGGGCAGTGGAGAGAAGGGAAAGGCATGGCGTGCTGCAGAGCCCCGTCCACCTATGCATCATGTAGCACAGACAGGGCGGGATATGCAGACTCCACAAGTACCGTCTGGTAAAGGTCTCTGGCACCACGTGCATTCATTCCCAGCATGAATGTGCAGCTGATTATTATGCCTTATTGTAGATAGTACATCTGAAAAAGGCAAGTAACTTCTTTTAATAATAGCTCTTTCCTTCTCAATAAGCATACCTTAGGCACATCATGTGCGTTACTGCAAATATAGCTTCTTATCAAAATAACCAAACTGGAACAGATCTAATGCTTTGTATTTTCCCATTATGCCTATGTGGAATAGGCACGTTGGACCAAATTCACTCCTAGAATTATGACGTTATAATCAACAACAAAGCTTGTCATCACAATTTTGCTTAAGTCAGTCTTCTGAAACAGCATGACCCATTTTTTTTTCCAAAGCCCTAGGGATTCCCAGATACTTCTGTATTAATTATTTACTCCCCGTAAATTTCAGTTTTCAAACAGCTTTAAAAAACAAAGAAAGGGTGGGCTGTATGTGGGATGGCTGAAGGTCATGCAAATGATTTATGGGAGGGTTTATGCCTTTGTTGCAGGGTTTGATGTGTCATTATTCTTGCAACTATGTAGCTCAAAGGTATTATTTTTCTAAACATAAATCCCCTTTCCTTCCCTCAAGCTCCACAATGTTTCTAACTGAAATTAACTTAGCATTTAGCAAAAGCAAAAAGCTATAATTTTAGAACTGTATCACTTCGATTTGTTTTATTTTTATACTCACAAGAGAGAGAAAACCTTTAGATCCTATGAGCCTTTTGTCATGACAAGCCACAAAGATAATTACTAGGAAGCTGCTCTGGTAAAACCTCCCAAACCAACTGTCACTAGGAAGCCAAACAAACATTCCCAAAGTAACAACTAAATAATTGATATTACTGGAGTCACAGAACACAATACCTTTAACAGAAATAACCACCAGCCAGCACCCTGTAAGTGTTAGCTCTCTCTGGGCTTTGTGACCAGTATGATTCATGCTTCTAGAACAAGGCAGGAGGTTACTCCATGTAGTATATTATCCAAAGGCTACACTATCAAGAGCCTGTGCAGCAACCCATCAAGATGTTTTTAGCTGGAACGGGCTTTAGTCACAGGATCATTTTAACTACCTAGTGCACAATCTCTTGAAGTTCCCTTGTTCATAGAGATGGGGACCTAAGAACTTATTCTGACCTTCCAAAAGCAGATTTTTACAGAGTTCAGAGTAACTTCGTCCCTTCCCCAGAGTCTTAATTATATTCTCACTTCAGAATCAAACTTTTAAGAGATCCGAATCTTTCGTCTAACCACAATTTAGATGACAATTCAACTACAGAAATAGCATTCTGTACCTTTCCATTGAAAACACAATACTCACACCATCCATGTGCCAGCCTGAACCTCCAGAAAAAGCATTTTAGTCCATGACAAATACAGTTTCAGAGAAAGAAGAAATTATTGTATTTATCCATTTATCCATTTAATCCTCAAAGTCCTCCATATTACATGGATGCAGAAATGAGCAAATTAACGGATAATGGCACATGGTCACATTGCTGAATGGGTGGTGCGCATCCAGAAATCCTAAAGCCAACACAGTAGCAGTGCAGCGGTTCAGATTTGTGGAGAAGGACAACACCGGACCAACACACAGCTCAGTAATCCTGCTCTTTCTTACCTCTGCTCTTGAAAACCAGCAGGTGGTAGCTTGCAAATTAAGTAGTAGAACAAAAAATAAATAGTTTGGCAAAAATTACAGCAGTGTTTACAGAAGGAAGAAAGGAAGGGAATGAGCAAAATGTGCTGCCAGAAATATAGAAGTGCACATATTTTAGCATGACACAGGCTTCAGCAGAGACAGAGATATCAGATAGCTCGTACCAAAAAAAAAAAAAAAACCCATGAGTGCTTTGCATCAGTTGATTAGAAGCCTCCTGAGATACCCAGATTATGTAGAAGCTCTCCTCCCCGGCTTTACTTTGTGTCTCCACAGGACAGTGCTTATCTCAGAAATGAAATACTAAAATCATCTTAGGTGAGGAAACTGTGAAAGCAAGCAGGATAAAGGCATCTTTGCAGACACTCAAAGAAACAGCCACAGTGCTGGTTGTCTCAGCATCAAGTGACTAATCAGAACAAGCTGTCACAAAGGAGCTCTAACCTTTACTGTAGCGAATACTACCCCCAAAGCACGCACTGGCCCAAAGACAAAAATGTGATATTTCTGTAGACTTAAATAGAGCGACTATGTACAAATTGTTTTTTTTATTTTTGAGAGCAGTATTTCAAAGCACTGTTTTAAAGAAAGGCTTCCAGAACACAATGATGAAGACAACAAAGACAGTGCTCTCTTGAGACAAAGGACTACTAAATTTGTCTCAACATAAAACTCTCAAAGCAAAAAGGGATTCCAAAGAAAAACGTCAGTAATTTATTTCCAAAGCTCACCAGGAATTCAGATGGAATTCTAATAGAGTGTTCAGCCCACATCTTGCCCTCATATCTGCAAAAATACAACCTTTCTGTAAAGTAAGGCTGTCAGAAGTGTATAGGTACCTGGGGTTTTGGGCAATTATAAAGAAGAGAACATTCTCCCATTAGAGGACATAACTCCTCTTGCTGCTCAAACCTTGAAGAGCTTTGGGGACCTTTGAAATATTGTGAGCTATTTTCTAATACCAGAATCCATAGGAGAAAAAAATCCATAGTGCAGGCCAATAAAAGAAAGAAGCATCATATTTAGTGCCCTGGTCATCTCCTGGTATTAAGCCCAACTCATGAGAGGTCTCAAGAGGTCACAAACACTCATGTTCCTTCTGCAGAAATCCAGGCACAAATCCACACAGCAGGTTAAGTTTGTGTAACAAAAGCAATTCCTCAGTGTCTCCCCCAAATGCTGCTTACAGAACAGTGCTGATTTTATCGAATGCCTGTTATCCTGAAGAATCTGTCGCAGCCCAGTGACAGCGGTGCTCTGGGATCTGGTAGCAATGCACCAGCTTGTCCAGGATAAGCCGCCTACCTTGCTCCTCCGCCCCCAAGCACCAGTGCAATGGCGTTTCCAGTCAGAACACGAGCCAGGCGAGAAAAGTCAGAGTGACGGTCTGGTGGTTTCTGGAACACACGTTCATACATCTCTATCTGCAGAAGAGAGACAGAAGATGGTCATTCTAAAGGCAGAGTAGAGTCTACACTACCAGCTTACAACATACTGTTAAAAAGTGAATAGCTGTTCTTCAAACAAAGAGGGCTAATGAAGTATCCAAACTCTTCTACTGACCATATGCATCTCTCATACTTTTATAGTAGTTGGGAGAATTTCACTGTAGTACAGTATTTTCTTTGGAGTTATTTCTTTCTTGACAAGGATTTGAAGTTACTGGGAAGCATCCCAAGTCTGCCTGTGCTCTACCTTTAGCATGGTTTTTGCAAGCATGGGGATCCTCCCAATGAAAAGGACTCTGCCGTGTGTACACACCTATCGATAAGACCTTGAGATAGTATTTACCATAAAGAAGACGCGAGCCCCTTATCCCTATGTTTCCTATAGTAAATCGAAGCCAAACAGATTTAGAGAGAAAACTACCTGTGTAACAGCCAGTTGCACATCAGAATATCATGTAGTATCGTTATCTCAGATTACCTTTGATACATGGATACAAGTAAAGTACTACAGCTAAGGGACCAGCCACCAAAGCAGGAATCTCTTACCAGCTTGGGCAGGCTTCTTTTCGAAAAGACTCTGCGTGGACAGTGGAGATGAAGATGAGCAGAACACCAGCTCCGCATGTTGAGCCATTCCACAGTTCGGGAAGGGAGAGGCCCATCTTCCTTATGGAGTAGGACAAGTTGCTTCTGAGCTCGGACCGCAGTGTTCTCCAGCATCCTCTCCAGCTACAGCACATCATAGACACCAAAGGAATAGGGGTATCAGGTATTTACTGCTCCAGTATCAGTTTAACAGAATACTGTATTGTGAATTTTTTATATATATATATACACACACACATATATATACGTATATATGCACACACACACACGTATACGTCTGACCCCTATTCCTATCTGAATCTGCAGACAACTATGCACACTAAGAACCCTCAAACAAGATTGATTTAAACAACTACATTGTTAGCTGTGGGCTTACATGGCACATAGAACTCTCAAATCACACAAGGACTCAAACCTGAATGCTTAAAAATGAATGCTTTTTACCTAAACCACAGACCATTAAATGCACAGCACAGACACACACTGTTCATACAAAATGAGATTGCTTCCCAAGTCATACTTAAGCCTACAAATGTTCAGCATGTTTTGTTCCTGCACTTCCAATCAGACCACTTCTTCCTCCTTGTATTCCTTATTTTTATTTTTTTGTTGTTTTAGGCAACTGATGGCAACTTGCTTTTACTGTGCTTCCTGCCTCTCACATACAGTCATGAAGAACCAACACAAAGTGACACACAAGAACACTGCAGGTGGTACCAGTCCCAGGCTCTTTGGAGGTCAGACTCAGCCCTTCACAATCCTAAAAAAACCCACTTGTGACTTCATTTTTTAATTTCTTACAGAATTTTACGTGCCTAGTCAAACAACTTTGGTAGTAAAATACCAAAAATAACAATAGTAAGGGGAAAAAAAAGTACAGCTTACAATCTGTAATAAAATATATTAAATTAGTCATACAATACAATTTATATCTACTTTTTCCTTAGCACACACCATGAATTCCATCCAGGCAGAAAAGAATTTCTCTCTCTGCCTGGAGATCCTGCAAAGAAATTCTGGCAGAAATGCAAAGCTTCAAAGCAATCTGACTTTTGATTTACCATTGGCCAAAATGACTCTTTAAAGAACTTAGCTGGAAATACTTCTACATAAAACTTGCCACTTCAGAGGATCCTCGTTCAATTCATTTTCTATTTATAATACATATTTCCCAGGAATACTGCATTATTTATGCTTCGCTGTGTATTAAACCCAGGAAAATTCATGAGTATGAAGCAACCTTCTTTGATCTGGACTGTTAACACTGCAAATATGGGAAGGAACTATTTCCACACCTCTCCAACAGTAGGCTCCTGGTCTCCCAGTCCAACGATTAAGATGCAGTCAGCCTGCCGGATGCAGCGTTGAGTCCAGGGAGTAAGGGTGCTGTCTGCCTGGTAGAGTACAATACGGTGAATATCCTCCTGCTGTCCCAGCCAGCTAGTTAGTCGGTATTCATGGATACTGGGGACAGAAAAGAAAAAAACCAAAATTCAAACAGTTTTATATCACAGCTCCTAACAAAGTAGAGAGAAATCTTACATGTCAAGCACAAAATCTGAAGGGCATCAGAGACCTGCATCTCTTGCTTGTCCAGCCTAAGAACCTTATCTGCTTACATTTCCAAGATCATGCTTTCTTTATCTCTCCATTATTTATACCATTAGATATATACACAGAGGAAAGAGGATGCAGTGATGCCTAACTTCAATAAGACTTCCACGGAATCCCTAAGAATGAGTACACAATACCCACTTGGAGCAATTCAGCTTTTCCAATTTCACAAGTGAGAAAGTAACTATGGAAAAAAACCACCCACATTTGAACCAAATACTCTTGAAACATTGTTGTCTCAAACAACTTGATGAGAAAGCATAATATATGCTAGAACACAGGATTTTATTCCCAAACACTGTATATTTATAAGACCAGCGTAGTATCTTTCTGCATTTTTTTCCTAAGTAATAATGAGGACAGGTACCTGTCCAGTGCAGCAGAACCAAGTCGCTGTTTGATGTTATCGCTGGTGAGCAGCAACGCAGGACCTGGAAAAACAAGAAGTTTCATATGTGAACACCCGCCATTCAGCTCCTGACAAACTGGATTAAGAAAACATAGCTGTAACAAATGCAGTTCCATGAATTTGCTTTGAAGATCGTGATGTATCAGTGCATTGATCAGACTTGCTGTAGAAGGAAGAGCTGACGCAAAGTCTTCACACTTATCTACAATAACATCTTCCCATTCTCCATATTCCTAGAGCGCTCTTACTGCATTAGTTGCAACCTACAAGCTCTCTTTTATCGCATTCCTCAGTGTCACGTAGGATGACAGTTTCTACTGCAGCTGCATTTTCACAAACACAACATTCAGAATATCACATACCTTTTGCAACCATAGAAAGGCCAGGAGTCTGGTTTCAAAGCAAAAAGCTATTTCACTGACCTATTGAAATACTTTATTTGTTCAGCCTGCACTGAACCAACTCCCCAGATGAATCCTACAGCTTTCTATAGTAGTGCTACTTCTTATTCAACATGCCAACAGGAATCTATACCACTACCAACCCTAAGGAGAAAGAGAGTCCCAAATCTATAGGACACAGTCCGATTCACACTACTTCCACTATAGAGATAGGCATATGCACATATCTGGCACAACATTATATGCAAGGTGAAATTTGGTGCACATAAACCAAAGTGCCTGCAAGAAACTTAATTTTTCTTATTAGCAATTCTGTTTCATCAGCAGCAATACATGCCACGTGTGGTGGACGTTGCAGAATAACTGCAACTAAATACAAAAAAAAAGCAAAGAAAAAACTTAAGGGAATAACCTCATACCTAAAGAAAATATTATCTGTCTCATATTGAGAAATTCAGCTTTACAAACATGAAAGAGCAGTTGCTCTGTATTAATGTTTTCATTATGTAATCCTTCATTTTTTCATTAACAAAAGAACTGAAATTTATGTACGAAATAACAAAACACTTAATTATGTGAGGTCTCTCAAGGCACTAATAAAGCAGCATGGCTTAATGTGTTTAGTAAAAATCAAGGAACCATGAATGCACAACATGGTAAAAGATCACAATTTCACACTTATGTGCTCAAAAAGCAAAAACCCACAAGTACAGTATCTGCAGCTGGCCATCCTGACTTTCAGGGCCAACTCGTTTCCCTCACAATGCTTGATTCTTCCTGCAAAGGCTTCACTCTCTTTTAACATACTTTAGTGTTAGACTTGAAAAAAACTCGTAAGTATGATTTTTCATCTTGTATTTTCAAACATCCAAATTGTGTTTGCTCTCTGTTACACTGATAATGAAGGAAGAGCAAACAAAATGGACAAAAATATCCTGTAAGCAGAGACCAAAAAGTAAAAGCTGATAAGAAAGGACAGAAAGGAGGATGACTTGAGAGTAGAATTTAATCTCCTCATCATCCAATAAAGTTTATGGTGGTTGGTTCCTATGAAAGCAACAAGTCCCAAGTAGACGGAACTAGTTCATAAGCATATTTCAAGAGCAGAGCTGGTTTAATCTGCCCTTCACTCCTGCATCTGTGCTGCTCCTCCGTTTTTGCTCCTTGAACCGTCTGTCTGCCAGGAACCCCAATGCTTGTGGGGTTTTTTTTACCACCTTATTTTTAACACTGGTAGATTCCTTGATCTGATTCACCATTCAGCCTCACAAAGAGTTGGTCTAGCACAACTTTGGATGGTGTAATGGGATTAAGAGAGGTCTCCCAGAAGAAATACTGATGACATTGCATGCAATGAAGACAGCAAGGGAGAGAGGGCAGGTCAATTTTGAAAAAGCATTCAACAGCAGAGTTATCATCTGTGTTCATTAATGTGTCAAAGTTCTCAGCAAAATAGAAATGATATGTAGACCAAATATTCTTCCAGGATATGTGACTTACAAAGCTTTATGACAGCGGTGGAAGTTTAGTAGGCAAAGATGAACAGCCAGGAATGCAAAATGAGCTGAGGAATACAATAAAAATGTCAAGTAAGAGAGACTAATGCTGAGGAGGGAACAGCATGCTCCACCTCTGCATTTGGCTGTTACCTCCCTGCACCTGGTCACTGAGATCCAAGAACATCAGCAAAGGAGCTTGGAGTACAGCATATTGATCTGATGCACTGGGGCCCATGCCCTAAGGGGAAACCATTAAACCCAGCAACCCTGCCAGCCAGAACACCTTTTAATACAAGGTGAGAGAGGCAGACTTTGTAGAGCAGGGGTGCATCTTTATGTTAGTTAAGGTGATGGCTACTTCACCCACAGATATCTTGAATGGGGACAACACATCCCATCAAGCATCAAAAAAGAGCCTTGGAGAGGTATATTACTTCAGAAATCACGTCCACTCACCTCACTTCTGTATTTGGAAAAGAAGCAGTTCACAGTATATGACACAAACAAGTGCGCACAGGCAGACACACAGCTATGCTGGCTCGGGAGGAGTCTGCCCAGCATCCCCTCTGCACACCGGCAGCACAGGACAAAGACACCCAGACCCTTATTCATCCCCAGCACAGAACATGGTGATGCTTCCAACTGAACCAACTCTGTTTTGTTTCAGAAATAACAACCATCTGCTCTACACTTCCAATTTCTAGCAAGCTCCCAATTAATAAACCATTAAATAACCCTCCATTAATGTGATCAAGAACACCAACATATGTGTTCTCATAAAACAGAATGACCAAAAGTGTTATTTAAACTAAACTGCTGAGAGCAACAAAGTAATTAAAAAAAAAAAACTAAAAAAAAAAAACCCAACAACCCAACGCCCAAAATCATTCTCAAGTACATACCCCTCGAACAGCCACACCAGCAGGCAGGAGTGTCCAAGGTGATGTGCTAGTGCATCCTCAATGCGCATTATTATAGTTACACACCATCATCTAGTGATGCTCTCTCCACACCTGACATCAGTCTCACAGGTAATTTACAGCTACAGCTGGCATCATGAAAACATCCCTCCATCCTCCATCAGCCACCTGCACCCTTGAAGGACTGTTCTCTTTCAGTAGGATTAGACATGGGGTGAATAGCTCAAAGTTAAGAACATAGGACAGGTGATATGAGGTAACATTAAATATTTATCTAAGCCCAAAAACATATCTCTGATGATGACCAGCAGATTGCTGGGGAAGAGTATTAGAGCAAGGAAAACTTAATGACATTCTCCAAGCCTCCAGCAATTTGTACATCATTAATTTCTCAAGCCAGAGGTGGTGACTTTTAATAGTCCCTGTGAGATTTTTCTTTCACCAAACTTGCTGGGATTCTGAATCCCAGCTTTTATGCGCTTCAGGTGAGAATACTGCATGGCCGCAGCCTTACCTGCAGGCACAGAGGGTCATGATTCATGGGGAATCCTCATGGAGCATCTAAATCGGTACTCCAGAGTCACCTGTTTTTCAGTACAGAACTACAATTCCATGAAAGAGAGGTGAGGAGGAAAAAAAATGCTGGCAAATATCAGAGGTCTAAGTTCATTTTACCTTTTAAATAATAATAATAATAATATATATAATAAAAGGCACTCAAGAAAAGGGTTGAGACAGCCCTTCAGCAAGGCTTCCAAGCTCAAATCCTGCCCCAGTAAGGAGACATAAACATCACACGTGAGAGAAAAAACTCTTCATTTCTTTCCAAAGATGAGCATGGTACTCACTTTGGTAATTTTTTTCCACATAACATCAATTTTGTAAGATAGGCAGGAGTGGGAATACAGATATCCTAGTTCTAAGTCTAATAAAACATGATCAAAAAGTTGCCTAGAGAAATCAGAGGCCCAGAGGTCAAGGAGTGATTTCTGATGCTTAGAAATGGTTGCAAATCCACCTCACCTGGAAAAACTACTCACACAAAAAGATACGTCCAGTACAAAATGCACTGGGGAAAAATTCTAGCACAGCAAACTTTCTTGCCTGAACTTCATCAAAAGAGAATTTATATTTGGCCTAATAAAAGTCTACAAAATTATGTGTCAAAGAGACAGAACTGATAAACGAGTTTCCTATCTCAGTGTCAGAAGATCTTGCCCAGCAAAAAATAACAAGTTGTGCCAGGGTCCAGGCACCACATTAAACACTTAACATTTAAATCTAATCTGTGTGTAAAGAAATTCAGGCAGAACTACAATTGGAAACTCCAATAAATTATTAGTAAAGATAATGCAGTGAGCCCTCCAATACTTTATATATTTTTAGAAATTAAAATAAAGCTTATATTTAAAGGGCAGAAAGGAAGGAGAGAGACACATATGTTGAATTTTAACCCCTCTCTACTTCAGTTTGAAATTATATACAATCAAAGGGCTCCCACATATAATCAGAATTCGCACAGCCATGTGGTATCATTTAGCTGGTCTCGGTAAAAGAACAAAAAAGTAGTTAGGCAAATACTTTTTCAAAATCTGGATACTGTAGAAGAGTTTTCTGATAAGAGATGCTCTCAGCTCTACCAGGATTAAGGGGAAAAAATATTCGTAATAAATACAGACACGATGAACATTGACCAGAAATCATCAGCATGGTTATCCTAACCTGAAACTTTGCACAGCTGTAAAACTTGCCCACCTTCATCTCACTCCAGAAGTGGAAAATTCTGTTCCTTTTTTTTGGAAGTTTTATATTCTACATCCTCTTTCTTTGGAGGCCCAAAGACCAAGATTCAAAGAAAGGACTTTCACACTGAAGCATACAAGCAAACAGAGTGAGGAAGCAGTGATGTAGCCTCCGGTTCACCATGCTCTGCGGGACTTCCCTGCTCTCTCCTCAATGCTCAGATCATATTTTACATTTATACCTGTCTCAAGATGAAGGCAGATTCATGTGGAGTTATTGCCACCAGGTACCAAGTAACTGCTTCGCTGTCTAGCTTTTAAAAGAACAAACTCCATGGGAACATGAACATCCCTTAGTATTTAATTGAGACACAATCACACTGTCCAGAAACAGTATCTGAATTATCATAAACCACAGAAACACCAAATCTCAAAGAAACCAGCACGAATCACTTGGATAAAGCTGTGGGTGGTACCACACATTGATGCTCCCTGTGTGCAGAATGCAAGCAGGACCTGGCCAGCCAGGTCAGTGTGCTCTGGGGCCCAGAAAACCCAGTACAGAGAGCAGTCTGATCACATGAGGTATTCTCATTACAAATTTAAAAAAAAAAAAAAAATTGAAAAAAATTTATTAAACCCACACAACAGAATCAAGCAACCATATCAGTAAGTTCTGCCTCATTACAGGCAAAAGCGTTGTGGGTTGGTTTTTTGGGGGGGGGGGGGGGGGGGGGGAGCGGGGGGAGGGAGGGGGTAGCGATTCTGAATACTTTTCCAATTCTTCTGGACAGTATATATTAATTCATGGTGTTATGAAGCTTCCACTATCAGACTAAGGTATTCTATTTGCCATTATTTTTATACTCCTTTAATAAGATAGAAGCAGTTAAAAATTACCAAAAGAAAAAAATCCTGTTAAACAGATTAACCTGCAACCAGCTCCAACTCCTAGCACTGCCAATAGCCTTCTTAATGCTGGTTGCAGGAAAGAGAACCCATCCTCTCATCTAATTTTGCAGGTTGTGTTACAACCCAACCTGCATCCCAACCACTCTCACCAGGATGAGGGTCAGCCTGCAGCAAGGGCAGGTGCCTCCCAAGAACTGCAGTAGCTGATACCTCATGATGATCCTTGCACTGATCTCAGTATTACTGCCTGCATCCTCCTAATTTCTTCTATACTCGTCTCCAACCTGCAGCAAGGGGATCTGAGGCATCACTGCAATATTCATTTAAGTTGATATTAACAAGAAGAGTAAAGAATTTTCTAAAATAATATATTAAGTTGCAAAACAAAGCTAAAACCAACTGCTTTTACCCCACATACTAAGGCTACCCTCCACTGCTCTGGAACATATTTCAAGCCCAGAGCAATGAAACAATATGGATCAAATGTTAAGTGTTAAATGGCAACATCTGATTACAATTTACAATTTTAAAAAGTTGGTTCAAGAAAATACAAAAGACTAAACAACAAAAATATACTAATAACAGCAAATCTACACAGCGAAACCCCTTATTTTAAAAAATTAGGAACATGCACACTGAAAGAGACTTCCTTAAGAAAAAGATTTTCAGTTAAGCCTTCTCAAGCATATTAAATAACACCTCTTATTTCCATAAATACATTTAAGGTCTAACTGCAATTCACACCCAAATCCCAAGTGCTAATTAGCCAATTTGAAAAATTAGAAGCAGGTAAGCACTCAGGTGGCAGAAGCACAAAGCTCCAATACACCAGCTGCTCACCAAAGCCCTAATGCAAATCTTTTCACATAACATTTCGATTCCCCCACATGTAAAATGGACACAATTCTAATGACCAGGTAAATACCAAGACAATCTAAAAATAAACTGAAATTTTGCTTCACGACACAGACTTTACTACTCATTTCATTTTTTGGTTCAAGAAGTCAGAAGAAAAATCATTCCAAAAACCAGCCCCTTTCATTATAGCCAAGCACCATCTGGCACATTGCTCACAGCACTTTGTCACACACCAATAAGGAATACCCAAACAATTTATAGCCATAGTATAAAGGAGAAAATACAAAAGGAGAAAAAGCAAAAGCTACAAAAAAAAAAAAAAGAGAGAGAGAAAGAAAGAGACTGCTGTTTCTGCTAAATAAAAAAATAAAAAAAAAAACCCACACAGCCTGCATGAAAAAAACCTCAACTCTGCACAGTATGTAAACACGCACAGTAAAGCCTTGGCAGAAGGTTAACAACTGTCTCAGAGCATTGTTGGACTGAATAAGCAATAAGCTGACCTGACGAACAGAGGCTATTCAAGGCCAGAGAGCTTGGTCTACCAGCTGTGTTTTGAACCATATGGCTAGCTGTGTTTTCACACAACACTTTCCTCTTCCCACTGCAGCCGTCTGCTCCTTTTTGGCAAGAATTTCAGATGCCAAGGTTGTATAGTGCCATCTATAGCTGCCAAGCACTACACAGACGTCGGGAAGAGAAAAGGGAAGAGAAAAGGGAAGAGAAAAGGGAAGAGAAAAGGGAAGAGAAAAGGGAAGAGAAAAGGGAAGAGAAAAGGGAAGAGAAAAGGGAAGAGAAAAGGGAAGAGAAAAGGGAAGAGAAAAGGGAAGAGAAAAGGGAAGAGAAAAGGGAAGAGAAAAGGGAAGAGAAAAGGGAAGAGAAAAGGGAAGAGAAAAGGGAAGAGAAAAGGGAAGAGAAAAGGGAAGAGAAAAGGGAAGAGAAAAGGGAAGAGAAAAGGGAAGAGAAAAGGGAAGAGAAAAGGGAAGAGAAGAGAAAGGTGAATGAGGAAAGGCCAAGCGACCATAACAAAACCCCTTGTTTGTCACATTCTAGTTGCTTTCAACTAGAATGGTTATTTTTATAGTGAATAGTCCATCCACTTAAGTTTCTGTTTGTTTTATTTACAGGCTCCTAGTGCTGTCACACATCAAAACAAGCTGGCAACAATCCATAAGAAGTACCCATTAGCAATATAGCTACGGCTGAGATCTGTGCTCTGTTATAGATACAAAATTTTTCTGCCATCTCAAAATAAGAGGAATCTTCAAACGCCCACAAATTACTTCCCACTGTAACACATCTCCACCGTAAGCTGCACACAAATTCATATTTCAAAAGGTTGAAGAGTTCAAACATTGTTGTGGTTTAACCCCAGCCAGCAACTAGCACCACTCAGCCACTCACTCACTCACTCCTCCCCCCGTCCCACCCCCGGTGCAAGTAAGTAAAACTTGTGGGTTGAGATAAGAACAGTTTAATAATTGAAATAAAAAAATATAATAATCATCACCATAGTAATGAGAAAAGGAAGATAGAACAAAAAGGGTGAAATATAACTCAAGAAAGTGATGCACAATGCAATTGCTCACCACTCACCGACCGATGCCCAGTTAGTTCCTGAGCAGCGATCCACCCCCCCCAGCCAACTCCCCCTAGTTTATATACTGGGCATGACATCACATGGTATGGAATATCCCTTTGGCCAGTTTGGGTCAGCTGTCCTGGCTGTGTCCCCTCCCAACTTCTTGTGCCCCTCCAGCCTTCTTGCTGGCTGGGCATGAGAAGCTGAAAAATCCTTGACTTGGTATAAACACGACTTAGCAACAACTGAAAACATCAGTGTGTTATCAACATTCTTCTCATACTAAATCCAAAACATAACACTATACCAGCTACTAGGAAGAAAATTAACTCTACCCCAGCTGAAACCAGGACAAGAGTCAACAGCTTTTTCCTGTGCCTGCTCGCCTAGAAGATTTTTTAAGCAGAATAAAACTGCCAGCTCCAGACACCCTTAAGGTCAAAAAGGAAATAACTAGTAAATGTAAGTGGTTATACCTCAAGCATCACGTAACCTGTACTTTTCAAAATAATAAGCCGTGAGATAGCAGACTAGCAATTCATCAAAGGACTACAGGAGATTTACTCAAGAGATCTATGATAGTGTATGAGGATAAGAAGAGGATGTTCAGGAAATGTCAAACTGTAGTACCGAGCGTGAACTGAATTGTGAATTAAATACATGGTTTTGTGAGCAACTGGAACTTGCACACACAACTTCACCCATGGATAAAGCAATTAATGACTCAACTATGAGCTGAATACATGGGTTTGTGAGCACGAGAGACAAGCTGGCAACAAACAGGACAATGATTTAAGACTTAAGTTTGGACTTCCAGTGCCAACCTGGATCTGCTCCACAAGCGTCTTCCATCAAGTCTTATGCTTACCACTCACTGCATTACCTCAACAAAAGAAAACTGCATTAGAAATTCTTTGCTGGATGAAGCTGTACAACTGAGGAAGCCTGAAAGACTCTCACACGAAAGACACACAGATTCTCAGACAGGCACCGTGGGAAAAGTGCACTGGTGGTGGGGTTTGTCCACTGGTGGTGAGGTTTGTCCACTGGCATGCCTGCAGCCTTAGGAGCGCTGATGGCAGCCAAGGCGAGAGGCCAGATAGACTGGCTAATATTTCTGAGTCACTAAGGCCACAAAGTTTTCCACTAAAATTAAATGCACATTAGGGATGAGGACAGAGAAGCAAGAGGTCATAAAAAAGGCTGATCCTGAGCACTGCTGTCCCGCTACCCCCCCAACAGAGCATGAATCCACCTTTGACTAATGCCAGGTACCTGGCCATACCTCTCTAAAAAGATTAGAAGCATTTATTTCCTGTAATGCAGTAACATGTAAACACTTCTTACCCACAGCACTGAGAGCATGCTTGAGCTCCAGAGTAAAAGCCGTAAGTGGCACCTCTTCAGACACTGGCATAATTGCTACTGTGGAGAGATTGCTGGCAGGATTTCCGGCATCCCACTTGCTACTCGAGCTGTGTAATCCAAGAGGATGACCTGTTTGAAAAGAAAAAACTTGCCATCAGCCAACCCAGAAAGCTAGGTGTCATTTTATTGTTTTCAACTGTCAGGCAGCAAGGGAAGTGTCACCGAATTGCTTAACCTAAGATAAATGTAACATCCTCTGTATCACATAAAAGGAAAGAGTTCCCACATATTTCATTCGTAAGAGGATGAAGATCAATGGGTGGGTCACAAGAGACCCATGCAACGCTACAGGCTTGGGGAAGAGTGGCTGGAAAGCTGCCCGGCGGAAAAGGACCTGGAGTGTTGGTCAACAGCCAGCTGAATGTGAGCCAGCAGTGTGCCCAGGTGGCCAAGAAGGCCAACGGCATCCTAGCCTGTATCAGGAACAGTGTGGCCAGCAGGAACAGGGAGGTGGTTGTTCCCCTGTACTCGGCACTGGTGAGGCCGCACCTCAAATACTGAAAGACTACAACGAAGGCATTGAGGTGCTGGAGCGTGTCCAAAGAAGGGCAATGAAGCTGGCGAAGGGTCTAGAGAACAAGTCTTATGAGGAACAGCTGAGGCAACTGGGGTTGTTTAGCCTGGAGAAAAGGAGGCTGAGGGGAGACCTTATCGCTCTCTACAACTACCTGAAAGGAGATTGTAGCGAGGTGGGGGTCAGTCTCTTCTCCCAAGTAACAAGCAATAGGACAAGAGGAAACATCCTCAAGTTGCGCCAGGGGAGGTTTAGATTGGATATGAGGAAAAATTCCTTAACTGAAAGGGCTGCCAAGCATTGGAACAGGCTGCCCAGGGAAGTGGTTGAGTCACCATCCCTGGAGGTATTTAAAAGATGTGTAGATGTGCTGCTTAGGGACATGGTTTAGTGGTGGACTTGGCAGTGCTGGGTTAACAGTTGGACTTGATGATCTTAAAGGTCTCTTCCAACCTAAACGATTCTATGATTCTGTGATTCAATTTCCACCATCTTTGGCTGCTGACACAGCATGCGTGGGTAAAAGTCAGGCAATGTTAAAAATATCTGGATGCCAGAAACAAGTTAAATACAATGTGCATTTACCTAACCTGTTAAGAGAAAGAAAAAAAAGGCATTTTGAATCACTTGGAACAGCCACAACTTTGGAACAGGCATTGATTTAGCCTACAAGAGGAATGAGCTGAAGTAACAAAACCCCAAAACCTGTTGTCAGTATCAAAATATTCCAAAAATTAACATTCACTTTTCATGGTATTCCCGATCATGGAAATAGATACCTGTCTTCAACAAAAAAAAGTTCCTATAGGGAATGTGTATCTCCACCTATTTTCACTTCTCTGCAAGATGGGAAAATGTGGAGCTTTACAGATATGTGCTTAGGAGTATTAATATAAAATATGGAACCTCTGTAGTAGCCACAAAGTAACTGTGGAAGTATCTCCAATATAACATGGTAAGCTGAGTAAGAACAAAGAGTACGGGCAGAGGAAAGCATTTTTTGACAGAAGTACGTGATGCATGTGACAAAGATTAAGATCTTCCTAGATAGCTTAGAACAGGAAAAGATCAATGATAGGGGTGTTCTACAAACTGTTCTTTTTATTTTGATACTAATTCTTTTCTCTTTAACTAAGCCTTCTCAGACGACCTTACTTTGCTGCTAATGCCTATCAACTCAGCTCTAAGTACACAATAAACTTACTGTCATCTAAGTTAGGATTTAACATCCTGCTTATCTCATTTCACCCAGCAAAGGCCTAAGATGCACCATTAAGATGAATTCTTGAGATGGACATATGGAAGTACTTGATATACCATATGAAAACTCATTCAAAGTCTATATGCAAGATCGACAGTACACTGCAGGACACAGAGAAATACCAGATAAACTTTTTTCAAATATATTCAGCAACTGAGTTATTCATTTCAAGTCTTCTAAAATAGCTCTGCACAGAACATTAAACAGATTTTCCACTCTTTTTGGCAATCTTCAAGTAGCTATTTGTAGGTTCAAACAAGTTACACATCACCACTCAACTCCTTCATCTCCACCAGTCCTTCCCTCCTCAGAACTTCAATGGCGATTCTCTGATTGAACTCCTATCACTGTCACTAATTTTCCTCCCCTTTGATCCAGATCGCATATTGCCCTATTTCCCAAGCAGTGTGGACTCTGCCGTAGGCCACAAAGGCATTTCAGCATGCACAAAAGTTTAAGTACAATTATCACTAGAGATTTGTACACAACCGATTGTGTACAGAAAGCTGAGCATGTAAAGAAAGAGCGGACTTTGAGATTCACTCCCCAGGACTGCTCCAAAACATGAGAGTTGGCTACCTCATTCTCAGTCTCCTTGGAATATTGCAAAAACAGCAATAAAAGTAATTAAAAAACCCCAACCAAACAAACCCCAAACCACCCACAACAGCAAAGAACCCCACAACACCCTCAGTAGTTAATGTGCATCTGCTTTCTTTTAAAAGCTGCCCAAGAAAATTTGGAAAATTTCCTCACTTCAGTCAGTAAATATGCTTTGTTTTGCCCGTGCCACATCCACAAAGCTTAAGAACCAATCCATAGCAGACCATTTGCTCTCAGACAATTCATTAAGATAATGCAAATACAGACATATTAAATCAGTCTACACGCAGATGTCACTCAGCATGACTATCTGCTTCAAGTCTATTACAGCTGCTATTTCCAATGCTCCCTTTGAGCTCTTCTCTTCCAAGAAATTTCAAGGAAATTTCACTGCACATATGCAGCAGTAATTTTCTATCATCTCAATTGCAAATCATGCCATTCCCACACTTAATTAACCATGCTCTGCCAAAAAAAAATTTGTACACATATATATATAATAAAATCACCATTCACTTGTGACAACAGCTAAAATATTTAGCGACAAATTCTCTTTTCAAGTATGTGCTTTCTGTTTCCAGATTTAACGATATAAATCTAGCTCCAAGGAAGCACCAGCATCAATGGGAGTAGTCCAGGAATGAGTCTTACCTCCCTGCTGAAGACTGCCAAGAATCTTCTCACCCAGCAAGTGAATAAGTCTAGTCACAACCTAGCAATGGGAGAGAAAGAAAAAGAAAAGAAACATTCAGGCAGAATGTACTAGAAATAGTGCCTCTAAATGGATACTTGCAAACTTTTTTAAGATGTTATCTCAGGTTGAACCATACAAAGACAAGGTTTTATAACCATAGCTTCTTTCCTGGCTGTAACGTATGGTGACCAATCATTTGTCTTGATTTCTTTCACTTTATTTTACTCTAATCTGGAAAAACAAGAAAACAAAAGAAAACCAAAAAAGGCAGTATTTAATTTGCTTTGGGAACAAAAGAACAAAACCCAGTTATTTTGGGAAACACGTCAAATTGCATTTTCAGTTCTCCTAATTTCTCTCTGCAGTGCGCTTGCACCTCTAAGTCACTCTTAACTATTCAGTGGCTGTTGCACACCTCCACCTTCTATAGGTACTAAAGGCTCAAAAAGGTTCAAGTCTGTACTCAAACAGATCCCACACACAATCTTGCTTCCATCTGACCCCCTGTGAATTAGTTTACAGTAACCAATTTAAGATATCTTGAGTAAAAGGGATAAATAGACACTCTAAACACCTGCAGAATCAGAACAAACCAAGAAATTGCTTTCCCCCTCAAATCATGTTTGCGTGGTACCTTTGAAGGGACAGATTTTTTTTCCAAGCTTTTTTCCCCAACAGGACTTACATCAATAAAAACCAATATTCAAATAGCCAAGCATATCTGAAAACTGACAAGCTTATCTCCAACATTAACAATCAATAATTCCCAACAAGTGGTGTAGCAGAAGACTAATAATTGCAATACCAAGGAGTGACAGACTTGGAAAATGCATCATTTATTCTGCAAAAGCTATGTGCAAATGTTTTACCAAATAAGGAAAAGAGATATTTAAATGCATTAAGAATTAATAGAGCAATCATTAGATACTCCCCCCCAGACAAATAATTCAAGGTCAAAATAACTCTAATCTTCAGGAGGACATAAAAAAGTCACAACCCACCACAAAAAAGTTCTCCAAACTCTTAACAAGCTAAACAAGCAGCAGCAAATGGCTACCTTGGATTTTGCACACAGACAGACACACTGTTCCCATAAGAATAGGTGCTTCAGGATGCATTTTTCAAATAAAAGACCATGTAAGCATCAAGACAGGTCAGCATGCCCATCAGAATCACTTGTATATCCTGCTTTTAAAACAAACAAACAAACAACAAAAACCCAATAAATTGCCCTAGACTATGAAACTCCATAGCTTTAATAAGCACCAATATTTTTTAAGCATCTGTAGGAGGAAGGAAGAAGAGCAAACAGGTAGCTTCCAACACAGTGCGACTTACAGTAGAGCAAGGAGTAAGACCTAAACAAAGTTATTTCAGTAATTTCTGTCCCATAGCCATAACTGCAAGTTCCTAAAAATGCCACATCAACATCTCCTCAGTGATCCAAGATCACCTTCTTTGAAGTTTCTCGTATTTGCACCAAGAGCAGACACACATTGTTCATACCTGTTTTGCTGTGAGCACCGATGCAGCCTGACCCTGCCACTAATGAGCGATGGTGGAACGACAGCACCTCCCAACAGCAAGTAAGCTCTCAGCCTCCTTCCTTATCCTGGAATCTCAGACAGGATCTAAATGCTTCCATTTGTCCAAAATATAACAAGAGCTGATGATCACCCAGCAAACTCGTTACCACTTTAACGCCAAGATCTGCGGTTCTGGGATTCAATAAATGGCGCTGGGTGTAGCTACAGAAATCTGCCCCAACTATGGGGAGCAGGGAGAGAAAGAATAAATTCTTAATAAAAATTATGAGACTGATTGCCCTTTCAAAGGGAAATAACCTGCCTCTCGAGAGCGCTTGGTATACCCAGTTCACATGCATTCACCTAACCACCTGTATCTGCACACTAGGACTTCCCTTAAACAGTTTTGGAAGGTGTTATGAACATTTTACACTTCTGAACCACTTCAAACGTCAGAATTTTAATTACTTACTAAAACCATCTCCTGTATTTATAACTTCTTCTGCTTTATAGACAGCTAAGGAGAGCTCCAGCTAAGGTAAAGAAAATGTCCAAGGTTAATGACAGAACTAAGAACAGAACCTATTGGTCTCATTTTCCAGTTGGCTGCTCCTATTACCAGGAAATATTATTTGTCTTGTTTGCTAGAGCAAACCTTACAGCCTTGGTATGTATAGATATGGAAAAATTATTTCCCCGGTGACTTTGTAAGACAAGCAAATTGCTAACCATAACAGGATGAGTCACTCTGTCGCAGTCATGGCAACATCAAAGGAACATCAATTTGTGATCGGAGCTAAGAACTGGCCTGAAACGTCCTTGGAGTTTTATATTACATACACTAAATTTTCTTTGACAAAAAGGCAATGTTTTCCTTTAAAAGAGACTTGTCCATCTGTCTGACAGGGAAGTCAATATAAATCACATCTCTCCATTGACAACAGACCCAACCTTCAATGATCGACCTACACCCATTACTGTGCAGGGCAGCCAGAGCAGCTCTCACCAAATTCAGTACAACTAGGGAGAATTCAAAACCAACAGACAAAAAAAAAATATCATCCTTCAGGTTTCCAAGCACCTTTATTCTAGCCCCTCCAGTAAAAGGGCACAAGAAGGAGCAGCACAGCTCAATGCAGCACAAGAGACTATAACAAGGAAGCCAGGGGACCTGGGAGAGGACTTGGGGTGTCACTGAGGAAGCTGGTTTAGCTTGGGGAGGAGGAATCAAGCAGAAATTAGCCCTTGAGCTAGGTGGTCTTGGACAGGGACTGAAGGAAAACAGAGTTATTCCAAGTGTGCCTGGAGGAGATGGAGGCAGGAGAAATACAGGTAACAGGGCACTGGCAGGCAGGTACCTCGGTGCAGACATCTGGGCAGTGATTCAGCAGTCACTTACTCCCACCCCACCTATTAAGCTGTGTTTTGTAGGAAAACCTCTGGGAATTGGCAGTGAGGGTTTGGGCGGAGGGGGAAGGCAGGAACTCTGGCAGCACTGCTGGGAAAACCGGACTGACCTGGAAGAAACACTGAGTTTTCAATACTCCAGAGGTGTGGTGTGCCATACAGCCTCCAGCACTGCCCCCAGCACAGCTGAGCCAGTGACAGACTGGGTACTGTTTTCCCAAAAGTAGGCAAGACTTCTACCCGCTCTCCCATGTGAACACCAGTCTTTCCCAAGCATGGTTGCCAGAAGAGCGCAGAGCAGTTCCCAGACATCTGTACATGCAAAATTGTCTCATTTCCATGGTGTCACCATCACCCAGGGCTAGACAGCCTTCACAGCACAGTCGGAAGCGTCTGGTGTGCTCATCCCTGTGGCACATTCTGGATTTTACAGTCTCTTCTAGCACCCATCCACCCAGCCCTACAAACACATACCCCGCTCTCCAAAGACACTGAGTCGCAGCCTGATCCACTGGCACAGAATCAGGCAGTTCAGATTTAAGGTTTGAAGAAAAATCTGCACTGCAAAAAGGCAGCGAGTTGGAGTCCAGACTTATCTGAGAACACCAGGAGGTTTCTAAATTAGGCAAGAATTGTTAATTGCCTGCAAAGTAAATGCAACTTTTTGATCCCTTGTACTAGGGATAGAGCCAAACTTGTTTTAGTTTGTGAGGAAATTGAATTTATCATTCCTCCTGATTAGAAACTGTGCTAGCAGTGAGCAGATCCTGCTCAGTTAATCACAGTTAATTACTTCAACCAATAATGAGAAGCAGAGACATCGATTAGGCACTTCTGTTGTAAGGCCAGCCATGAACAGAGCTACACTGTTAAAATTGCCACGCTGCAGGTTAAACTCGCCCTTGGGACAAGGAGCACACTTTCCTACCCGCTGCTACCGTCTCAAGCTGTGAAATGATGCGGAAAGGTCACAAGGCTTTGCCAGCAACCTAAATATACATCTATAGGGTCTCACAGCACAAGTCTGGACTCTAGAGCCATGGAGCCTGCTTGGGTCATAAAGATGACTGAGTCAACTTTCAAAAAAATCCCCAAAGCAAACAAAAATCCACTCTCCTGAGCTTATGCAAAAAACTTTTCAGGCCAGAAGGAAGAAAACTGACCTTACAGGTCTAAAAAACTGAGTATATCTCCATCTCAGAAGCTACTCAAGATTCCAGGTACATCAGTACCATTCTCCAAAAGCCCCAAAACCTTTCCTGATCTTGCAGACACTACTGCAAGTGTAAATTCATAACACCTGCACCAGAGCAGGACATTCAGTTGACACACACATTTTGTAAGGGAAATAAAGTGTTGTTCCTCCTCCCACCTACTCACCTTTTCAGATTAACTCACCAGAACACTTTTGTGCAGTGCAGAAATACTCTTTATCCTGTTTTTTCTCAAATGGTGTTAGAGAGCACTTTCCTCAGCACAGTTCCACCTCTCTGACCCTGCTTAATCACTTACGACTTCATCTATCTAGAAACATGTTGTCTTCCTGGCTGTTTCTAAATCAACTCCATCCCCAGTAAGACCCACTCGAGCTCTCTTAGCAGCCTCCAATCCCCCCAGCACCCTCATATTGAACATGAAAGTCTGTTTCTGCATCTGCTACAGAGAAGGCTCTGGGAAACCATTAATCTTCCCTCTGCTTAACAAATGTTAAATTACTCAACAGACCTGCAGACTCTGCATTGCAGGTCAAGGACTAAACACATTCCCAAGGGGACTGTATTTGCCTACTTTAGGATGACTAATTCCAGTTTCAAAACAAGTGTCCTTCAACTATGAGGCCAGGCAGTATTACAGCTCTACATCACCTGTTAGCGATGGTGCAAACACAGAGCTGACTACTCCATCCATCTCGCGTCTTAGGTGTTATCCTGAGCACCACTTGCTTCACAGCTACTGTAATTCCCACTCCAAGTGGTTATGGTCACTCTGCAGTGTTGTATTCTTATAATCCTTTTAAATATTTCAACCTATTACCCACAGCTAGCCAATCTTCCAAGGCTGGGTTCCAGTTAAAGCTTTTGTTCCTATTCAACTGTGAAACTTAAGAGTTGCTTTACAATAAGCCCTTTTGAAAGTGACTTTCCTGAGAATTCAGCTGTAAAATACTTTCTTACAGATATTTATTTCATTCTGTGAATCGTACGGATTGCCTGGCAAATTGACATTCTGCTAATAGATAACGATGGTAACAAACAAAGCTTCTTCCCATCTTAGCTAACTTTCAACAAAACTGATTTAGAGAAATCACGGGAAAACTTCACAAAATCTACACCAATATCCAAATCCACAGTAAGAATTAATTGATGTAAAAGGTACTATGTAGTACAAATCCATTTTTTTTTACAACAGGAGAAACATATATAAGAACAAAACATACATAACAACAAAAACAAAAACTAAAAGATACATTCATCAACTCTGCTCCACGCTGCACTAGGGTTCAGGTTTAATTGTATGCTATTTTAAATCTAAGCAACAAAGCTCCTATGCAAGAAAGCAAAGGGCCAGTCCCTAGGAAGGACAGTACCATCTCCTGTCAGTGTTGTCTTCTTGCAGGTTCCTGTTTTAGAAAACCAGCTTTGGCTAAAGTAAGCAAGGAACAAGCCTGGCATGCCAGTTTTGATCCTGTACAACCAACAGATATATAGCCCTACAAATCTGAATGTGGTTTTCTTTCCAAGTCTGTTCTGATCCTCTCTAGAGGATCCTCTACCATCACCCAGATCCAAAAAAACCAGTATTCTCACAGTGAACAAGATGGCTTGCAGGTGAGCTAAGGACTTTCTCTGGTGACTTTGAAGTTTAAAAATAAGATACTTAGTAGTTAAGCCTTTAAAACTTCAAATCAGTCATCCAGTAGGCCACCTTTAAATTAAATATGTTAAATAACAATTTATTGGTGCCTTCATAGCAGGGTGTTATAGACCTTCACATACATATGTGATTTAGTTAAAGGACACATAAAAGGGCTTTCTACCACACTGAGACCCAACATGAATAAGCTAGCGTGGAAAACAGGGCTGCCAAAGGTTTTCTATTCTACATTGAGGTAAAATAGTAATAACGGCCATTTTAGCGATGCAAATTCACATAATAGCAGGTTCATTTCTGTGGAGCTCTTAGCAGGAGCTGAGATTTTTCCTCTATCAGCTTTCTTAAGGTTTTTTTTTGAGGAACAAGGGAGGAGGAAAGATAAATTAGATCCTCACCTTGAATAAAAACATGGTGTTATTGAAGCTTTACATGGCCCCAGATCAGATAGAACACCCTGCTTGTCACAGAATCAGGGAGCTTAGCAAGGGGTCTCTGATTAAAACTTCTGATGGTTTGAGAACCACCGTGACAAAGCAAATCTTAAATGCTCACTCACAACAGTTTCTGGCACCTTTACAAATGCCGCTAAAGCATACAGAAGAACTGAAGCTTTATTCTGGGGCTGTTTGAGCTTCTAACACTTGTGATCAATTGTGTCTTGAAGAAAAGTGTCATTGTCACATCACTGCTATGACTAAGCGCTCACTCCTGCCTGTCTCATGTCAGGCAGCTACAGTCAGTGACCATGCTTCCCCTGAACATTTTTCTTCTCTCCTTTTCTCATCCACTTCTCCTACAGTCAAGGAAAACTTATTTTAATGGGCCATGAGAACAAATACAGAAAAATCTAGAAGCATGGCCTCTCCTGACCTATTCCACAGTGCCACATCAAACTTAAATAACGTGATGCACAATATATACAATGCCTGAGGGAAGCGTTTTGAAAAGAGGGCACATTACTGAACTCACTTTGTAAGGCAGATAACCCTAGGGAAGGCTCCATCCACTGCAGAAAAGCTCTGGTTAAAATACGCATACAAAGATAGCAGGACTCACTGTTCAAGATGGATGATGGGTTCTGAATATACTTAAACCCCAAGGGCAGACTTAGAGAATTAAAAGAAAGATGGAGAAAAACTCTGTATTTTCTAGCATGCAAAAGGTTGTCTTACAGTCACTCCCCCCAGCTCCTAAGCAATTTCTCAGTGCAATTTCCATCAGCTACAGCAGGTCTAAATTTCAAGTTAGAATTATAAAAACAATCTCAGCTCAGTAGAGGCAAAGATAATCTATGAAACGTGATCCAAGTTATACACTGATGTTGGAACATCTCTGTAAACTGTTCACAGATTCTGCGCTCTTGCTACTGCTTCGAAACTGCTTTGTGGTGCCAAAAATCGTGAGCCGATTCTCTGTCCTACTTTTCAGAACTGAAGGCAGTGATGAAAATAGAAAGAATCAATTCCCTTTCACTCCTGCAACACTGAAAAGCTTCAAGCAGCACCAGAAGCAAGCACCAAGGCTGTCAGAGGAGCAAATGCTCTCACTGGCTGAGTGCCCTAATGGCTATGCTGGCAAGCTGTAGCCCTCAGGCATGAGTCCCGAGAAAACAAAGAAGTTTTGCGCTGTGGACAACTTTCAAATGGGAATGTCTAGGATGCCATATCCAGAGTGACTCAAGGTTGGGATGCTTTCCTGAGAAGCTAGAAGATGTAGATTTGACTTCTGCACATTAAGCAGGATCTAGAAGTCAACATCTGTCATTTCTGGGCATGTACTCTGAAATTTTGGCTGTTACTTATAACTGAGATTAGATTCCCCGTGCTCACCATCTGTTTCATCCCTCGGAATAACAGGAGCTATAGTGGGTCACACCAAAGACCCCAGCAGACCAGTATCCTGTCCCTGACGGAACCAAAGCAGATGCCCCAAGCAGAAGACAAAACAGAGACCAAGCATACAGTGCTTCCCCAAGCATCAGCTGTGCAATTTTTCCAGATTGTACATCACAGCTCAAGGAACTTGAATTACTGTACGGACTAATAGAGCATGATTTCCCTCATTTCACATTGCTCTCATTGGCAAGCACCACCCATGTTTACTATTTTCTTACCGATCAGGTAATACTTCCTTACAGTGCATTGCAGAGTTGGAACCCTTTCAGGATCATCTACAAACACATCATGACTGGTGAAAAGTAGGCAGATGAAGTCCCTCCACTAAATCCTAGAATTAAAGGGTTCTTCACCCTTGACAGGAAATAGTAAAACTCTGTATTGGCTTTGTGTGGCAAGGTTTTGGTAGCGGGGGGGTTACAGGTGTGGCTTCTGTGGAAGCTGCTGGAAGCTTCCCCTGTGTCCAACAGAGCCAACACCAGCCCGCTCTAAGACAGACCTGCCGCCGGCCAAGGCCAAGCCAATCAGCAATAGTGGTAGTGCCTCCGTGATAACATATTTAAGAAGGAAGAAACAGTTGGGACAGACGGAAACGGCAGCCGGAGAGAGGAGTGAGAACATGTAAGAGAAACAACCCTGCAGACACCAAGGTCAGTGAAGAAGGAGGGGGAGGAGATGCTCCAGGCGCCGGAGCAGAGATTCCCCTGCAGCCCGTGGGGAAGACCATGGTGAGGCAGGCTGTCCCCCTGCTGCCCATGGAGGTCCACAGTGGAGCAGATATCCACCTGCAGCCCATGGAGGACCCCACGCCGGAGCAGGTGGGTGCCCAAAGGAAGCTGTGACCCCGTGGGAAGCCCGTGCTGGAGCAGGCTCCTGGCAGGACCTGCGGATCTGTGGAGAGAGGAGCCCATGGAGCAGGTTTTCTGGCAGGACTTGTGACCCCGTGGGGGACCCACGCTGGAGCAGTGTGCTCCTGAAGGACTGCACACCGTGGAAGGGACCCATGCTGGAGCAGTTCGTGAAGAACTGCAGCCCATGGGAAGGACCCACATTGGAGAAGTTCATGGAGGACTCTCCCGTGGGAGGGACCCCACGCTGGAGCAGGGCAAGAGTGCGATGAGTCCTGCCCCTGAGGAGGATGAAGTGGCAGAAATAACGTGTGATGAACTGACTGTAAACCCCATTCCCTGTCCCCCTGCACCGCTGGGGGGGTTAGGTAGAGAATCCAGGAATGAAGTTGTGCCTGGGAAGGGGGAGGGGTGGAGGGAAGGTGTTTTGAGATTTGGTTTTATTTCTCACTACCCTACTCTAGTTGATTGGTAATAAATTGAGTTAATTTTCCCCAAGTTGAGTCTGTTTTGCCTGAAACGGTAATTGGTGAGTGATTTCTCCTGTCCTTATCTCAGCCCACAAGCCCTTTGTTATATCTTCTCTCCCCTGTCCAGCTGAGGAGGGGGGAGTGATAGAATGGCTTTGGTGGGCACCTGGTGTTCAGCCAGGGTCAACCCACCACAAACTCAAGGGTAACTTAATTGAAAGGGTAATTCAGTCTCAGGAACCGGCCAGTTCTTGGCTGTTAAGATACACATTCTTTAGGCTCTACAGAGGCTGCCAAGAGGAACACAAAAACAAAAGCAATTCTCCCTGGTGTGGGATTCCTCTGAACTAAGGGTGCATTTCACCTGACTCAGGGGACAAGCACCAATGCTTGATCACTATTCCACCAAGTGAGACTCAGGTTAACTTAACCTTACCAGTCAGTAGGGGAGCATGTGTTTGGCAGAGGCAGAGTTGCTTTTTTTTTTTTCCCCTCTAAAAGACAGTTTTCTAATTTGCAGAGGACTAAGAGGGAAACCCTCCACCACACTGCTGAATCACAAGCTAGCTCTTGCTACCTAGTCAATTCTTTCAAAACTATTGCACCTGCTATCCGTTCATTACTTTATTACTTCTGGTTGGATGGGGAAAACAACATCATAAATTCTGTGTATAAATCACTCCACTAGAATAACAGGAAAGAAAATAGGACAGAGGGAATTAATTTGGCCCATCCCTCTGCTCAGCACTAAGCACTACCTCAAACATAATTTTTTAAGAGGTTATAAAAACAAGTAACAATCTTTTAGCCTTTCTAGGGAGTAGAATCAGCTTTTTCTTAATATCCAGCTGCTGCAATTTCATTACACTACCATTTGCTCTGTTCCAATATGGCAAGTAGCTTATGCCTTCTCTATCAGAAGACAACTTTATACATTTGAAAATAGCTACCATGTCTTCCCTTAACCTTTCACAGTCTTTTTGCCTTTATAGGTAAATATTTCTAAACACCAGTCAGTCACCTTTTTGTCCTCTAGACTCTCTTCATTTGGTCTGCCTGTTCCTTCAAATGTGCTGCCACAGGCTGGTACTGAAGCTTTTCCAATATCAGGGAGAATGCAAGGATCTTTTCACTCCAAAAAGTATTCTGTTAACATAGTTATTTTTTTTCGCAGCTGCATGACATTGTTCAGGCATGGTCAGCTTTTGATCCTCTAATGTCTGGATTCTTTTTCTAAGAAACAGCTACACCTTTTTGTATGCAATTTAGTAGTTTCCAGCTCAAAAACCTCTCTCCAGTATACTCCTTTAAAGTTGACTTTTTATTTTCTACTTGACTTCAAACTTTCTACCCTATTGTTTTCCTCCATCACTTCAATTCCCTCTCATTTCTGTCCTTCCTCTCTTATCTGATGGACCTAACAGACAAAAAGAGAAGACACAAGAACTTTGAGATCATATAAAAAAAATATTTTATCTTAGCTTCTTAAGACAGTCTGAAGGCATTAACCACATAAATCACCTACTTAAAGTCTATCTTACACCCCTCTTTCTATTTTGAATGCTTGTTCTAAAATAATCCAATATTAAAAATGTAAGCTCTCATATTTTTGATACCAGTTTAGCATCTATTTAGAATTTGGAGATCTCAAACAGCAGCAAGAATGTGTTTTTCTAACAACCTTTTTTGCAACACATTTCCTGAAAAGATCTGTTTTAGCATTTTGTTTCATTGCAACTAATTAGCCAAACTACATGCAAGTCTAGAGAAAACTAATTCCATATTCAGAAAGGTCAGGAATTTGAGGCTGATAGGCTGCACTCTGTAGACATGGGAAGACATTTGAATTCTATTACAAATAAGTGTTTTGAATTGTACTATAAATGTAACACTCAAGCTCAACTTTAACTGCAATGCAAAAAGATGGACACCTCCACAGAAAGCACTCTTCAGGGGAAAACAACTCTGCCAACTGGTAGAATAGGAAAAGAGAAGAGAGGAAAAAAAAGAGACACTGAAATAAATTCTTGCCCCAGACAAAAAGGCAGAATTAGAACACAGCCTTTGCACAGATCAGCATTCAAGGCATTACTAAGTGCTAAATGTTTAGTGCTTACTGGTAATTTACAGTTTAAATGTCTACTAGTAACATTTAAAATCATCCCTATGTAAGGAGAAAGGTGGTTTTAAATTCCACCTGGCTCATTTACTAACTTCTGATCAGTCACAAGGAGAGTGATATTTAAACGGGCAACTCAAGACAGGATGCTGTGCTGTTGGTACCCAGTTTGTGGCTAGTTATGAACAGCAGTTGCACACTGCTACCAGTTCATAAATCTGAGCAAGAAATCTGTTACATTAAATAGAGAAGAACAGACTCAGAGAACTATTCAAATCTAGAGAACAGGAGTGCCTTAACAACCCACAATAGAAGTTCAGAAACTCTTAAGCAAAAATAATGTTTACAGGGAAACCAGGAAGACTATTTTTCATTGACATAACTTCTGAACACTTACTGCAATGATGTAATTATCCTAGCAATAATACAGACAAAACCCCACAGTTTTTGTAAAATGAGAATGCATGAATACAGGCTTCATATTCTACAGTTAAAAAAAAAAAAATCAAAAAAGTTATTATGGATCCTAGGAAAGCAAAAGAATACAAGTATTTTAATTCGGTTCATTACTTTTGCAGGGGTTTTTTAACGAAATCTGGTAAAAAAAGTATATGTCTTAAAGGCAGCAAAAAGAAAAATCAGAAATAATTTGAAGTAACATGATTAAACAATTTCCTTCAAGGCTAGTGCTTAGTATAATGTCCCTCATGCACTTAGGGACAAAAGAATTAAATTTCAAGTCCGTCAGTCTCCAGATTTGCAGGAGAGAGGTATAATGTCAAGTGAATTAAAGATGATGGATGATTTGATGGATTCAAAGGGAGCAATCAGAGTCTTCAGGACACAGACAGATCTGGCAGTTGCAGAATGAGGATTGGCAGGCTAAAATGCAAGGAAGAGGAAAACCAACCCCCAAATACCAATGCTCTGGAAATAAAGGCACATATAACCAAGTGCTGACTTTGGGTCCCAGTGAGCAAGACAAATGAATAACAACATTTTAAAGTGATTTTAGAAGTCAAACTTTCATTTACTATCAATAGCACTAAGTGATTTCCACTTTGCTAAATATGCATGTCCTGCATTTAGCATGGACTTCTTCCAGATACACAAAACAGCCCTGCAATAAAACATGCTAAAATTGATTAGAAGATAAAGGAAGAGAAGCTGGTCAAAGTCTGGTATAGATCAGATCAGGCAGACAAAGAGAGCAAAATGTATTCTCAGTATGAATCAATCATACAAAAAAACCCAGAGGACTTGGTGCGAATGGAGAGGTTTAGCTCCTCAGACATCTTTTGAATAGACAGAAAATACTTTTAATTTTCTTACCTGGGGGAATTTGCGTTTGATAGATGTCAGTGCTCCTTCTGGGAGTTTGGCAAGTTCTGAATCTCTGACTGCATGTACTGTTGTGGCTCTAGGTTGACGGGTTAATGCCTCTACCTGAAAGAGTATATAGCAAAAACATTAAAGATAATTCACAACATGTTGCAAAAATCAAATGTCAGGATGAAGAAAATGAACAATTCCCAAGAACCGGACTGTCATACTTGTTGCTTACACACATTCAAAACAGAATGCTGTTTTCCCCCCAGAGTGCTTACAGAGGGAGTTTGCTGAAGGCACATCCATCTGCAAGAAGTATTAGCATCTATTTAATCCAAATATCTCAGGCACACACTCTGCTATCAGACAGTTGCAGGTTTTCATAGAACTAGAACCCATAGCACCAGACAGACCGTATCACAAGAGAAAGTTTTGTTTCAGCTTTTGCAAACTCTCACACACAGTGCATCTCCAGAGTGAGGGTAAGAACTGCTTTTAACACTTGCCAGAACAAAACCAGAGGCATACAATGAACTCGTCATCACGACAACAATTACATCTTTTAATCCATCATTTTTAATTGTGATAAAGCCATCTAAGAGACAGGAAAACCCCACTTCTCTACTACTCTTTCTTCTTTCCTCAATGCTACCCTGAAATTACTTTCATTTTACTTTCAGAAGCTGAATACTGACAACCTTGAAATAATCAAGACTTCCTAAAAATTAAAGAAAGGGGCGAGGAGCAAATTGGCACGTTTTGGCCAGAAGTGAGCTTTGCTTTTCCAGTTGTTGTTGTGTTGGTTTGGGTTTTTTTTTTTTTTAACATATGCATGTGTATCTGTGCTACGTAAACAGGAAAACCTGACAGTACACACCTACCTGAATAGTGCCCCATTATTTCACCTAGAAACATTTATTTTATTGAGAGTAGAAGTTTAAAGAAGAAAATGATAACGCAATAAAAATGAATACAGAGATACTCTCCTTTACAGGGAGAAGCTGACACAATATAAACAAAACCAGGTTCTAAAAGCCTACTCTGCAAAATGCAGCTGTTCCCCGATTCCCCAACTGTACCATCTGCAGAGCATGGACCCACCACCAGCTCTTATTTTGTTCTGAAATGCAGAAATCAAATTCCCTAGTGAAATATCTTCACATGCTTAATGAGATAGCCTGCCAGGCGAGATGGCGTCATTCAGAGCTCAGGCGTGAGCTACAACATTTAATTGCTTAGAAACAGCCTGGTGTTCAGTTTTGCAATTTTAGCAACAGGCAATGTTTACTGGGTTTAAAATCCATAGATAAGTTGTTTCGAAAAAAATGGTTGTCACTGTAGTAGCTGTAATTACTAAGGTTAAAACACAAACAAAAAAATTCCTCACTAACTGCAATTCACAGACAGAATAAAAGTGAACATGACTTTTCATTTTAAGTTTTCCAGTAGAAAAAGAAACAAATAATCTATCAGCTTATAATTGTTTGGTTTGGGTTGGGGGGCTTGATGGGTTTTTCTGTTTGATTTGGGGGGTTTTTTTTTCAGAATTTGTTCCAAAGTCTATGTTTACAGCAAATTCCAACACAAGCAATGCTTTCATTACAGAACTAGGGGATCAGACACACAAAAAGTTAATGCAACGTGTATAATGCCCTGTACAATGGCTAAGCTCTGCAAGGCATGTACTTCTGCCCACAGTAGAAGAAAATTAATTTAAAACACGCAACTCCATGACCCCACTTTCAACACGAGTGCATTCCTGGAAGACAACATGTGCACAACATGGACAATTCAGACAGCCAGAACATCTAGATCTCAAAAACTTGCAGTTAGTCCAGAAAGCTGAGATCAGCCTGCTAATATTAACTCTAGCTAGTGCAGAAGAGTTTAATCAACACCAACTGCTATGCATGAAAAACTGCACAAGTAAATTTAAAGTCGCTACGTTTTGCAAGACCTAGCCTTTGTTTTTTATTCAGATGCCAGGGATGTTTTGTTATGTAATCACATTTTAAACTAATCATATAGAAGGGGAAAAAAAGGTCATGCCATCTTTGTACACACATTTATGGAGAAACAAGTCCCCTTGAGGTTCCCCAAATGGTTGTATAACATCTTCTGTTTATCTCTCTCCCCTATTACCAGCTTTTTATCACAGTTTTTGGCTCCATAATTTAGTTTCCTTATCCTGAAAGCAGGTTAAGAGTTTCAATTGTTAAAATAAAACCTTTCCTCTCAGCCAGTCATCACCCAATTGAGCTTAATTTCTATAAAGAAGAAAAACCCTCAAAGTGTCTAACATCCTTTTCTACTCTTTTTGTGATATATGAGTGCATAAAATTAACTGTGCTCCAAAGGGCTCACAAGTCTTTCAGAAAAGATGGGATTTGTAAAAAAGGGAATTAAATTTTAACTTTAAAACAAAGCCTCAGGGATTTTTTTTTCTCCCCCAACTGTGACTTTGTCTTTTCTAATTGTTCCCCAGGCAGATCAGGGAGGAGATGAAGACCTTTTTCAAACCTCCTCCACAAGGATTCAAATCTCTGGAGCAAGTGGCATTTGCAACACCACCAGCGTTACAGACCCCTGCAATTGCAGGGAATTTGTTGAATGTAATTCCCAACAGATTACAGAAATTGGATCTTGTACTACTCTTACATGCAGGTACTATGTAAGTCTTGCTATTAGCTTCGATATTTTCATGCAAATACAACCTGGTATTCTAGCATGGAAAATATCTGGGTCCCAGACACTGTATACCAAGAAACTGAAATTTTGCTTTCCACTTGGATATTATCATCTCAGTTCCCAATCTCCATTTTTATTAGTTATTCCAAACTATTAATAAAATACTTCCTCTTGACCAGAAGCGAGAGGGCTCTTGTGCAACATTTGGACCATCTGAAGAATTATTCTCAACCTTCACTACATTCTCACCTCTCCCCTCTTTATACCCTGTGCTTATAAAGCCTTCTTTGCACCAGTTTTAGATTTTCTGCACATGGGAATCTGCCAAATCAAACAGGTATTTGGCTGTTCTCACCTTTTTTTGGACATCAAACACATAGTCTAACATTGAGTTGTAGTTCTCCCCTGTAAATGATACTTTTCTTCTTTGTATTTATTCTTAATAAACCATTTGAGATATCATCTACTCAGAGTTTTTTCTTCTTGCTTAGAAAAAAAGAAGTTTCATGCAACATGAGTACTTAAAATTATTTCAGTCTTAAGCCACCTTCAAATCCTTGGGCTCTTCTGGCCAGTGAACCTTTTGAACAAGTTTTCTTATTTTTCCAGGTTTGTAAATACTACAAGACTTAGAGATCTAGCTTGAACTTTAATATGAGTAAAATCCACCTGTGATCGGAAGATCAGCCCCATAAGATTATTCCCTTGGTCATAAAAAAGACAGTTAACATTTTGATCACCCACCACGGCTGCAGCAAACACCACAAAGACACCTCCATAATAACATTAATAAACAAACATTTCAAGAAATAGTATTATTATTATTTTCCAAACCTTATTCAACCTGACTGGGAGGCAGCATATATTTGTATATATAATCATCCAAGGCTCTCTTCTGAGCTCCTTCCCAGACTACCATTATCATCATTTACCCAGCATGAACACAGCTACAACTTTTGCTCCAGTGCAAGAAAGAATCAGTGGATTCTTTCCCACTTCTTTTCAAATTCAAGTCAATACGATATATTCTGCTTGAGGCAATAGTACACCTCTGGTTCTTCTCCCATAACACCCATTCCTTCTCCTTAGTAACAAGCCTCTAAAGTTCTGCCTCACTGCCCATTTCTGGTCTTTTTCCATTTTTAATTCACCCATATGCCATCCTTGCTCCTCCTCTCTCTCTCAAGCCACCCTCCAGTTTTCCTAGAGTTCACTGAATGCTTGAGCCCATCACCTCTCCTGCTCTATCTGGACTGGCTATTCTCTTTGCCATCTTGTTATCTAGTGTTGTTCACTTTTCCTTCATGTTGTAAGCTCAGCACACATACATTATAGTGCTATTTCCACTTTGAAATCCATCGCTCTTTGAAATCCAACTGCTATGCCTTATTTTAGCAGCCATGCAAAAATGCTAAATGTTCCATTCATTCCTCACCTGTCTCCAAGGTCTACCCTTTGGCTCCTCGTTTACAGCAAGCATCAACATCTCCTGCCTACCTCCATCACACCCTCAAGAATCTGTCCATCCATTATTGCCTTTACTTCCATTTCCTCTAAGAGCTGCATGAAGCAATGCCTCAAATGCTGTAAGAATTTGCATCAAGGAGCACATATCAATTTAGATTGTTATATACTCTGTGGTTCTTGTAATTGATCATGAATATTACCATAGATGATGATCCCTCCTGCACTGTTGCAGTTCTATTGTTCCTAACACTAACAAAAAGAAAAAAAACCCAAACAAACAACAAAACCCTAAACCCAACTATAAATAGTACTTTGCTCTTTTTACTGTTTCAGTTAATTCTGACAGCTAGGTTTCTGGTATCTTCTCTTAGTTCAGTATTAAAATAGTGACAAAAACATGTATGATGCATCCACCACATACAATGCACATGATTCACAACCCTGGCTTCCAAGTTCTTTACAAAGAAAAAGTGCTATTGTAAATCTTTTAAAAGGAGGGGAAAAAGCAATTTATATTCTCATGACCTCTTTTGACTTCATTTTCAACAGTCATCCCTGACAGTTCTTCTTACAGCTTTCCAAATTACACAGTTGGAAAGTAAAAACTAGCAAGTGTTGTCTTCTGCAAGTTGATCTAATTACTCCAAATTCCTTTTTGAGCTACATCCAACAAAGCACTTTGAATATTTGCTTAATTTTAAGTGTGTGCATAGCCCCAGTGCAATAAGCACAGCTATTCTCATGCTTAGAGCATCTCTGAGACTTCATGGAGGACTTGACCAGAACTGGGGCTGGTTTATGTTAGTCTATCTCCTGGCAATAAAATGTTGCTGCTCCGTACAAATTCAGCCTCACTTTGACAAATTACTGGGTGACTTTTCTAATAGTCAGCAAATAATAAAATGTAAATAATTTGAAAATAGTTTCTTGTGTAGATTATTTCTTTTCAAGTGAGTTTTCAAGTATGTCTAGTGCAAGAGTAGACAGGTCCAGTCCAAATGAGCAATGGAAGTCAACAGGACCATGTTTATAGTCACAGGTCCATTCTCGCCAGCCTTCAACCAGCAGCACATTTATACACTCTTGTGGCTCTTCCTGTGCGTTCCCTTCCCATCCATTTTGTAATATACTGCTTTCAGTTTCTCTTCATTATGGCTAGTATTCCACCCGAGAATCTTTTATTCTCTCATATATCATATTTCCTTCTCTCATATCAATCTTTTCCTTGCTACCAGCTCACAAAAAGCAGTAATCTTTCCACATGAAGGGTACCCTGCATTTCAGCCCTTGCACTGCCACCCCCTGGACATGATGCAGTAAGAGGGAGCAGCAAGCCACAGAAATAAAAGCATCACTTACAACAAGACCCTAGGAAGCAGGTTAGGACCCCAAGGATTATTAAATTATGTAACTTAAACTCTTCATCTTTCAAATCTTCATTCGTGAAGCCACAATCGCCACCTGTCAATTAGCCTCATATTTGTAGGCTTCAAGTTTTCATGCTGACACAAGGCGCTTTGGCAAGACCCAGCAGCCCACAAACATGCACCCTCTTAACAAAAGAGCGTGCCAGGGAGATCAGTCAGGACACATCCAGTCGTGCTTCAATGAAAGTAGCATCACACCTAACAAAACAAAGTGAGAACTCTAAAACAAAAATAGTAAAAAGGCATTTTCTTCTCTCCAACACAAGCATAGCTTCTACCAGCATCATCAAGGGAGGAGGGCATGGACTATCCTGTGCGGGGTGCAGCATTTCAGACAGACGCTTCCCAGCACAACTGTGGTGCCGCTGCCAGTGCACACACCCTGCACAGACACCCCAGCTCCCCACTGAAAAGACAAACGTCTCAGAGGTCCATCTGCCAAAACTGCCTCCTTGCTCTCTCCTTACACAACATCCATCCTGAACCACGCCAAGTGCTACGCAAAACCAACTGCTCACCCAAAGGCACTGGGCAAGGACCATCACAAGACAGTGGGAAACACAAGGGACAGGGATGAAATACACTATGCAAGGAAGTGTAGAGGCACCCGTGGAGGCATAAGAAGAAGAAATATCAACACTGACATCTGCTGATAATTTAGGAGGCTCAAGAAAAGGGATAGGCAACAAGTCAGATGCACAAGTACCAGGTGGCACACCCATATCTCAATGGTCAACACAAGCACTGGAACAGCACAGGCACAAAACAGACGCACACGTGTGGATTTTCACAGCAGTGTTTTTGCTAGACAAGGACAGGAGATGATGCTGCTGCAACCGAAGACAGCGATGTAACATAATCAATGTTACATGAAGGGCTACCAAACACTACACGGAACAATTTTTTTTTCCTCTTTTAAACAAGCTGCCCTCAGACCCTTCTTCAGCTCATTTGCACCTGAAGCAGCAAAGGATGCTAATTCTCAAAGGTGTTTCCTCCAGCCATCAGTTCGGAAGTATCTGAAACATTAACTTGTTTGTATCAGAAAAGGACAAAGGAGGAGACACTGCTGGAAGCAATGAATGAGTGGGAAGAGCAACCAGACAAGCTGCAAATCGATGCTATTTGTGGGAGCAGTGCCAGCGGATGAATGCAGTACATCATGTACTCTTTAAAGTTGTTCTAACAACCACCTTCTGCAATCTTTCATGTGCCAAGTTAACCCCGTGACTGAGGACATCCAGCACTTCAGCTGTGCAGAAAGAATCCAAACCACCCTCTCTTTTTTTTTAATATATATATGTATATACATATATAAAAACATAAAAGACTTACATACATATACACACACTCATACACACGAGTCTTACTTTGTATATCTATATTTGTGTATGTGTAAGTATAGATATAAAATATATGTAAAAATTAAACAAGACTGAGCTTGCTACCTTTTGTAATTAAGGCAGTGGTAGTCATGCTACAGGTTCTCCCCAAAAGACTGAGCCTGCGTTTTGTAGCAGTGCAATGACAGTCCTGTTGCAGCAGCGAACATCATTAAGGGACAGAAAAGGGAAAGATTATAGCTGGGGAAGGGAACTGATAACAGTCCTACCTAGTGTATTTAAGTTTCACTCCTTATATACATGTGGCTATAAAAAAGATGAGAAGTTGCATGCACGTTTTGCTCCCCTAATCCAACATTACAGTCAAAACACCACCAAACACCATACCAAAAAGCTATCTGAACAACACACACACAAACCACAACAAATCCATCAAATTTATCCAGGTTGTCTGAAGAGTATCTGCAAGTGCAATGCCACTTACAGGCATGCAGCATGCTCCTCTTACCTGAATTTCAACAATGGAAGAAGAGATAACAGAGCATAGAATCATAGAATCATTTAGGTTGGAAAAGACCTTCAAGATCATCGAGTCCAACCATCAACCATGCCCACTAAACCATGCCCTGGAGTACCCTGTCCAGTCGCTTTTTGAATACCTCCAGGGATGGTGAATCAACCACTTCCCTAGGCAGCCTGTTCCAATACCCGACAACCCTTTCAGTAAAGCAATTTTTCCTAATATCCAACCTAAACCTCCCCTGCCACAACTTGAATCCATTTCCTCTCGTCCTATCTCCAGACACCTGACAGAAGAGACCAGCACCCACCTCACTACAGCCCCCCTTCAGGGAGTTGTAGAGAGCGATAAGGTCTCCCCTCAGCCTCCTCTTCTCCAGACTGAACAACCCCAGCTCCCTCAGCCGCTCCTTATAAGACTTGTGCTCCAGGCCCCTCACCAACTTGGTTGCCCTTCTCTGGACACGCTCCAGCACCTCCATGTCTTTCCTGTAGTGAGGGGCCCAAAACTGAACACAGGACTCGAGGTGCGGCCTCACCAGTGCCAAGTACAGGGGAACAACCACCTCCCTGTTCCTGCTGGCCACACTGTTCCTGATACAGGCCAGGATGCCGTTCGCCTTCTTGGCCACCTGGGCACACTGCTGGCTCATATTCAGCTGGATGTCAACCAGCACCCCCAGGGCTTTTTCTGCCAGGCAGCTTTCCAACCACTTTCCCAGCCTGTAGTGCTGCATGCGGTTGTTGTGACCCAAGTGCAGGACCCAGCACCTGATCTTGTTGAACCTCATACAATTGGCCTCTGCCCATCGACCCAGCCTGTCCAGACCCCTCTGTAGAGCTTTCCTACCCTCACACAGATCAACCCTCCCTCCCAACTTGGTGTTGTCTGCAAACTTGCTGAGGGTGCACTTGATCCCCTCATCCAGATCATTGATAAAGATACTAAACAGAACCGGCCCCAACACCGAGCCCTGGGGAACACCACTTGTGACCCACCACCAACTGGATTTCACCCCATTCACCACAACCCTCTGGGCTCGGCCATCCAGCCAGTTTTTCACCCAGCGAAGAGTACACTTGTCCAAGCCATGAGACGCCAGCTTCTCAAGGAGTATGCCATGAGAGACAGTGCCAAAGGCCTTGCTGAAGTCGAGGTAGACAACATCCACAGCCTTCCCCTCATCCACTAGGCAGGTCACCTGGTCACAGAAGGAGATCAGGTTGGTCAAGCAGGACCTGCCTTTCGTAAACCCATGCTGACTGGGCCTGATCCCCTGTTTGTCCTGCACATGCCATGTGAGCGCTCTCAAGACAAACTGTTCCATGATCTTCCCCGGTACCGAGGTCAGGCTGACAGGCCTGTAGTTCCCCGGATCCTCCCTCTGACCCTTCTTATAAATGGGAGTCACATTGGCAAGCCTCCAGTCATCCGGGACCTTCCCCATTGACCAGGATTGCTGATAGATGATGGAGAGTGGCTTGGCAAGCACCTCCACCAGTTCCCTCAGTACTCTTGGATGGATCCCATCTGGTCCCTTAGATTTGTGAGTGTCCAATTGGCGATCATGACCTGCTCAAACACTTTCCAACAAAGGAGAGATCTGATTGCCTTTGACTTAGCTTCACACAAGAATACCAAACCTGGCTGGAACTTTAGCAATATTCTTTCCCCGTCCTCTACTGCTGACTCTTCCCGCATAAATACTTTGTCACCTCTGCTAGACTCTGCTTCCCAGTACTTGCTGCCCTCCAAGTGTTTTCATGATGAAGACAATCACGCTCTCTCTCTTACTCAATGATGCTTGCCAAAAAGAAAAGTTCTAATCAAGAAAAAAAATAAAAATAATGTCTTTTGCTAACAACTTATTTGTGCACTTTGCAAAGGTTAAAGGGGATGCAGTATTAAGTCTTGCCATTCACAAGCCAGCCTAGTTTGATGCAGCATTTCTCAAAATGGAAGGGAGAAAGGAGCAGAAGGCAAGGGAAGTGCAAGACTGTCCTGAAGGTGGATCAGAAGTTGTATCAAGAGTTAGCTGATAGCTGGACACTAACAATGATGTTATCACAAGGGAGTTCAGCTGGAAGCAGGAGGGAGACACAAAATAGCTTAAGGAATGACAGTTTGATGTATTAAATCACCTATCTGAAACCCAGCAGGTCACAACTTTTATCACGATCTGTCATCAAAGATCCTGATAGTCTAAAGAGAATTTGGCTAAGAAGATAAAGCTTTCTGCAGTTTTATCTGTGGCAGCTACAAAGCCAAATGATTTACCCACATAACATTAATGCCAGATAATTTAACACCAGATCCTGTCAAAAACGTGCCTGTGGTTTTCCCAGCCAGTGATGATACCACTAAACTGTACCACAACAATTTTCAGTTATGAATGGTCTCTTACCTTCATCAGCTGTTAGAACTTGAGGGAAATAAAGACAAAAAATGAATTTTGTTGTGGATAAAAGAATGAATTCTTGTAGAGAAAAGTCAGAAAAATAGACAGTACTCAGCAGCAAACACTCTAAGTGAAGATGCTCGTAGGAAACTGAAGTTCAGATGGCTCAGATCAGTGACTTGAATTCAGCCAAAACCACCCTCAAGATGGGTTTGGAAATCAGGACACCGAGCTTCTAATTTCAGTCTGACACTAATTCAGCTGTGCAAATGTGAACTCATTTCTCAGAGCTTCCTCTCACTTCACTGCTGGTAAATACTGGGGGGCTTGCTGTTGTGTGGTTTGCATTTTGGTTTGGGTTTTGTTTGTTCATTTGGAGGGAGGGAGGAGGTGTCGGTTGGTTTGGGGTTTTTGTTTGGGGGCTTTTAAAATACAATTTCACACCTAAGATGCTGCTAGGCAAATAATAATTTTTAGCAATGTATTACCAAGACAGACGGTGGAAGAGTTGGAAAGAGAACACCTCCCTTTCAGAACCACGTCTTCCAGCTCAGTTCTTGGACCTCATCCGCCTCCAGTTTCCCCAGATATGGGCCGTGCACAGAGAGTGCCTGAGGCACCACTAACCTGAATTAACCCGAAATCTGTTTTTTTAGTGACTTAAAGCTTTAGAAACAGAAGAATTCACAGTCTGAAAAAATTACATGCAACTAATTGGCAAAAAACATCCACACACTTAAAAATGACAAAGTAAACCAGCCTTAACAGAGTAGAACTTGCCCTGTTTTAGTGCGGTTGTCAAGGGTACAAGGCTATCCAGCTGGCTGTGGTAGTGTCAAAAGATGGTGGTGTATAATAACATTAATACTGATAAAAAACAAAAGCCTGACAATTGTAATCCTGATACTGGTGTGTTTCCTTTGAGGATTGCTCAGCGATTAAAGATTTCTAACAGTGTTACATTTCAAAAGGACAATGCTCCAAATCCCTCAGCAAATTATAAGCCATTTACAGATTCTTCTTGGTTTTCAACTTTATAGACAGAAAAAAAGCCATGCACATTTAACTGTATTAATGAGATGAACAGCTTAACATCTAAAAACACTTAAGAGAGCCATTATTTCTAGAATGTAAAGCGTGATTTTTTCCACAGCAGAACTGGTATGCCGCAGCACTGGCAGATGAGGATTCTTTTTCTGCAATTTATCACTCGTGCTGGCCTGCTTAAAAGAAAGCATTAGTGCACAAATGCCTTTCTGCACTTGTTTTGCTATTTTGCTACCCCAAAACAACTGGGTATAATCCTACTAATAAGAAGGGGCATTCCAGTTAAAAAGAAGCAGAAAGGATCTTGAATTAACCAAAACATTACTGCAACTTTCCCGCTCAGTAGGGCATTTTTGAAAGCTGACTGGTTTGCTGGTAAGACACTGCAGACAACAGTTTTATGAGGCAGGTGGCTACCAATAAGTCTAGCTATAAACTACATAAGAGCCCAGCTTTTAAAAATATTGTAAGTTCAACAGCTGTCACTGAGGCCCCTAAGAACTACCTGGCAATTAGTCATCTTACCAACACTGCAGCCATTCCTCAGGAACCCAGTTAAGACAGTGTTGACTTGCATAAAAAGGTAATTGCATAGAAGGTTCTATCACATCCAGATATTTGAAGAGAGTAGGCAGTATACAAATAACTTTTATTCAGCAGGAGATTATTCTGCAAGATAATTCTGTTGGGGTTTTTTTCCCTTCTCCTCACCCACTAGTATCTTTTCAACAATGCAAAAAGCAAAGAACACCCATCTCAACAGATGCTTGGAGTTGTGATCCTGTAACCCATCTGGGACCACCTATTTTGCAGGTTGTAAAGAAATACTGAATAACTGCCCCAGTCTCATCAGCAGTGCTAGAGACAACACTAAATGTCAAAGCCTGGGCCAGTTTACCTGATATCAGTCATAAACAAATGAAAAGGAATCCTCTCAGACAACAATGTGTTAATGAGAGCAAGATAAGAAGAGTAAAAACTACAATTTGCAGCAGTTAACCAAGATCAGAACTAAAGCAGCAACATCAAGAAAAAAAATGAGAGACTAATATAAGCATTTTTAACAAATAACTTAGTGAAAAGAAGCCCCTTTCACTCTATCAACACCCAGTGGGCTTTTCTGATTTCCTCTGCGGTCACCTGGGCATGGTAGAAATGACGATAGAAGAGTTACCATTTATCTCACATAACAGTTTAATAAAATTAACATTTCAACATTTTTCCACAACTACATCTGTAGCAATGGCACCAACAAATTGTAAGATTCCCCTCAAAATAGGTCAAATCATAGTCTCTAGACAACAGGATTTCTGTCAACTGTCTTTCAAGTGGTCAACTGTATTTCAGATGCAAGGGAATTATCTCCCAGATTCATGACTGTCTTAAGAACTACCTGGAAGGTCTTCAATCACGTTTTGTCTTGATTTGACCAGATACAGCAACTGGAATTGCCCATTGATAGGGTCAGCAGCAGCAAGCAGCTGGCAGCATCCCTCCAAAAAGACTCCCAGGGAATAGGTATCATTTTCCCCTGACATAACTATCCTCGTTAGCTCCTCAAGTAACTACACAGGGAGGCTTTAGTTTCTAATCTGTTCTTCTCCCCCTGAATCGACAGACCTCAGAAACAGATGCCATTGAGTCAGTATAAGGAACAAAACAGTTTGAGCCACAAGTTTAGCCTTGAGAGTGCACGCACATGCTTGAAAATTAACATCTTTCTGAAATCCTTCATTTTTCAGTGCTTTTCTTTTGAAAGCAGAAATGGCAGATACTCATCTCTTATGCATATGACACACAGCACTTTTAAAATTCTGAAATAAAGGCAATAAACAAAAATACATCAACTACAAGAGTCTTGTATTTTGTTAGTGCCCACAGTTCCAAATGACATGGGGGGGTCTTGGAGGGGTTTCAGGGAGGAACATGCCATCAGTTGACCAAAATACCAATTACCAATATCAACTGCTAATTTCATTCCCTGCAAGCACCTAGAACCCTCCAATTACTTTACTTTCAGGGAAAAAACCCAACGCTACAGCAGGCTTTTAAAGGTTTATAACAGATCCTGCAGAAGGGGATAAACAAATCTTTTTAAAAGGAAAAACGTCATTTTACTAATGCCCTCTGCAAAGAACAGCTACATTAATCTTGGCAATCTTTACAAATCCTCCCCCATGTTTTCAAAAGACAGCCAGAGCATCGAGATTCGTTCAACAAATGGCAGCATGAGTCAGTGGGCCTGGAAGCTGTGGGTAGGAAGGAGTAGATGACATCCATGGAGTCACAAAGGTCTTCAGAATGATTCATGTCATAACATGGATCCAGAAAAGTGACTTATGGTTTAAACATACATTATATGGGTATTTCTGCATCCAGGCCTAGGGACTCACCAGCCAACATGGCACCGTTACAGCAAACATGTCCCAGTCCATCCACCAAATCAACCTCCCTCTCTCCTCACCAGATAAACAGTTGAGCCAGCATGAAATGTTATGCCAAAGTCGGCACTAGTGCTCGTACAGGGAGGTAGAGTTTAGACCGTATGCTCCGCTGTTACTCAAAACTGCTTTCAAAAAGTAGAACAGCAGCTCTGTTGTTTTAACCTGGGAGCTCTGCAAAACTCCAGAATCTTCACAGTGGAGCTCCAGATTACCCCTGGTGAAAGAAAGCAGGGAAACGAGCTGGAAAATGTTTGTATGAGTCAAAACTGACAAACCCTTATTCACACACGAAAAGGCCTTGTACCAGCATGATTAGTCACAAAGATCTCAGCTTTCATTCCTGTCAAACCATGTCATTTTACATTTAATGAGATATCCCAAAGAGGTAGCCCAAAAAAGAAAAAAACAAAGAAATAAAATTTTTGAGTGTACCTAGCACACTCAAGAATAGACCTGCTTCTCCAAATACAGTCCCAAGCCAACAAAACTCCTCAGCCAGAAGTAGCACTGATCTTGGGAAGATATTGTTAGTGTCCACATATAACTCAAAGAATACAATGCAGTCACCAGTCCAGACAACCTTTGTCTTCTGCTGGGACTATCACCAGAATCGCCTCTTGTACACTACTGCACTCGCTTCCGAATGATATACAATTTATTTCAAAGTTACTAGGCAAGTGAAAATGAGTTGTGAACACACCCCGAAAATGTCCACAGACTTCACGCTCCTTACAAGAAAACTTTTTACCTCTCTCAAGAAAAAAAACTCAGATGTTAGGTCAGTTCCCAGTCTCTCAGTGCACACAAGGCCTCTGCCACGAACACTTTACAATACAGATAGCGGTCTGTGATCCATTTGCCATCAGAGACAACTAGGTCTCACATGCTGATGTTGTATTCCTGCCCTAGCTACAGAGACAGAGTCTCATTGTAGACTATATGTAGACATAGCCAATGATCAAGGGAAAGAGGCAAGGTAGCAGAGGACAACCTCTTACACCAGTGGGTAACACTCAAATGCTGGATCACACCACTTTCAAAACCATCACCTTTTGCAATCTGCACAATCTTCAATCAGCTCTCTAGAGGGAAACAGCCTTATACTCCTCATTCCTCTTCTTCTTGATCTCTATAAACAAGAATTTCTTCCCATAGTACTAATACCAACTCTCATGTTTTCTTTATTCAGAACTACGCTAATTCTGGCTACAAACAGATACACATTAAATGTTTAGTTTTCAGCTCAGAAAGCAGAAGAGGGCCTGAACAACAATCTCAGAACTTTGGAAACCTTCTAATTTTAAATATAAAAAAAAAAATTTAAAAAAAAAAATCAAACAAACCATGCATATTTATGATGTATGACTCCTATTTCAGTTGTTAACTAGGTCTGAGGAACAAAAAATGAACATAGCAGAGAAGTTAAACATGGATAAATGTTGCTTTAGTAACTTTTAATAACTACACATTCCCTGAACAACCTGATGCAGCTTTGAAGTTATCTCTGCTAACTTAGAGGAGGCTGGACTACACACTTCCACAGCAGGCCCCAGCCAAACTGAATCTTTCTATGACACTAGATTTATTCAAATCACCATTTAGTGCACATTCCTGAAATTCTTCCTGAGCTATTCTACTAACAGGCTGAACTCCTTTTAATGTGAAAGCAAGTAATCCATATCACAAAAGAGCATTGTGCAGGGCTTTTTGGTTTGGTTGTGTCTTTTTTTTGTTTACCTTTCTTTTCAAACCAAATCTAATAATCCCATTCATGTATTATTATATAAAGTTTCCAAGGTAGAAGGGATTTTCCATCTTTTCAACTTGTGAAAGCCCTTAACTAAGATTAACAACCAATCAGAACAAGATTTTGTTTTTTAGTGTGGAGTCAATACCAGTTTCTCAGCCAAACAATTCACTTTTGAAACTTGCTCTTACCACTCCGATTAAGTCTCCTCGGCCATATTCACCAGTCAGGTGCTTTTTTCCATCATCCATCCGTATAACTGAGCGAAGTCGACCATTCAACACAATGTATGTGCAGTCAGACTTGTCACCCTGCCTGCAGAAAGAATAATCAATAATAAGGATTAGTGAAGCATCTTTGCTCAGCAAATGCATCTAGAGTCTTTTAATAAGTTGATCATCTTTCCCTACCTGGCTTAGAGGACATTGGAAAATGTTTAACTAACAGTTAAACATAACAAGCAAACAAGAAACTAAACAGGCATCTGTTAAAAGGTGACTTGGAAATATGTTTAATGTTGAAATGTACATGCTTTGCACAACTAGTTAATGTTAGCTGTGGAAGCAGATGACCAGGATGCAAGTGGTCTCTAGGGGAGACAACAGGTTCATTACTGGTTACAGCAGGAGCTTGTTGTCATTGCAAGGTCAATATGGATACGCAGAGAAATTCTGCACATCAAGGAGAAAAAACCCCAAATGGCTCAGTATTTGGATTCCTTTTGGTGCAGCCATCTTAGTCTATCAGGAAGTTCTTCCTATATCCTCTTTGCATGATTAAGAGTGCTGTTTGGAATGCAGATTTCGAGCATAACCTAGCACATGGATGAAATGCCGTACTTCTGGTAGTGGAGTTAAAACTAACGCAAGGAATTCCAAAAGATTTTAATAAGACATTGACAGCTATGACTGCTTTGATGCACAAAGTAATCCAAAACTTCCATTAGCATTGGTGCTGCAGGTATAGTTATAAAAATTAAAATTACAATTATACAGAACACATACTAATTAGACCTTTATTCTCCCACCACTGCAGCAACCGTTGAATGGTTAAAATGCATCCTAGTACAAAAATCCATAAAACTAAGTTTTCCCAAGGATAACTTTTGCCCCTTAAACATACAGTGCAGTGCCAATTTTCAATTTACTCTTGAATAAGCCTAACTGAATTACCTTTGAGTTTTGTTGTTTATTTTAGAAAGGCTGAAATACTCTGACCAATAGACATTCGTGCCCTTAACAATGCAGAAACTACCACAGGAACATACAACTGTCTAGGTCTTAATCTGTCACTTTAAAAGCTTGCTGAGACAACACAAAGGATGAGGAATAGTATGCAAAAATTGTAGTAACACCTGGAGACAAGAGACTGAAGCAATGTTGAAGGGCACTACAGAAAGAAAATAATCTCAGAATAGGCAAACAGATAAACTTGATGGAATGGTTGATAAATTTAGTCCAATGAGTTTCTTATTCTATATATCACCAAGGGAGCACAGCTCCTTAACTATGAAAACTTAAAATATTCAACAGACAACATACAATTTTGTCCACATCTCACCTGTAAACAGCTCGCCCAGCCTCAACCTCCATCCAATCCAGGGCAAAGTCAATCTGCCTAACAAACGGGGACATTCTCTTCACAACAGTGTGGGCCACACCAAGAACTACGCTTGGCTGCTCCCGCATTATCCTCGAAAAAAAAAAAAGTGTTATTGAAGTACTTCCCCAAAATAGGAATAGGTATGCACAGGCGCAACATCCCAATGCAACTGGGCAGACGTTAATTCAGAAGTTAGTGATACACACACTCCACTATTGCCACAACCACACTACATCAGTGATAATTTGACCAATTATGGGGCTGGCCAACCTTCCAACCTAGCCCAAATTAAATGTCACTCAAAGTCAGCACTGTCCTAGTAGCAGCAGGACTATGCTAGTAGGATGCTAGCTAGTCCTGCTGTCTGGCCCAATTCTCTTCTTTAAGTGAGCAGTGAGATGGATGGGAGCCATGCTAGCTCTTGTTTATGATCCACCCTCCCAACCCCCCTTCACCCAGGTCTCTTATGACCGAGGGAAATGTTCACACTGTCCAGAAGATTATCCCTTCCTGCCGTTCTGCACTTCTCAGTCTCTCACACGTGCACATGCTCACAGTTTCCCCTAGGTTTTATATCAGGTCAGAACCACATTATATGTAAAGTCTGATGCTCTTAAAAATAAGAGACCTGCTCTGTATTTCAAATGTTCCCTTTTCCCTGTTGCAAAGGCCACAAAGAAGTGAAACATCTTCTAATAAAGCTGATCTTCACACTGAATCTTGAGTGGTGCTTAAAAGTCTCTAGTAATAAAGATACCATGTAATTCAATACTTTTCTCAAACTGAAAAGCTTTGAGGATGTTCTAGCCAGGGATAACTGCAAACTCGACACTGACTGCGAGGCCTGAGTGAAATCGCTCTCACACACCTGATAACTGCTCATGAATGTCTTATTTTTCATTCTTTTTAGACTAAAATTCACTGTATCCTGTCACTTACTGGAGTAAGCACTCAAATTCTTACTGAAGCCCTACTCCACCCGAGTGAACTGATCAAGCACATCTCTAGATGGTGTACCTGTTAGGACATCTTATCTCTTCTGTTCCTGTGCAGCATCAAGAGCAATTGATGGCAGACTACTAAGAAATAGTTATTTCACAAGAGACAGCACAATTCATAAAGAAGTAGGTAAGTGCATGCAGACCTGGTATGTGAAGTGCATGCAGATAGAGATGAGGGAGCTACATTAAAGCCACACATGGACAGAAACAAAGAAAAGAGAATGATAAATACTTGGTATGTTTTCTGCATCAATGTTCCCTTTACAATGAAGATACCAGGCTGCCATAAGAAAATCTACTTAGGAGACCCTGTGTATGTGGGAACTCTCACTAAGCACAAATCATGTGACCTTTGTATCTAACCTCACACCCTAAAAAATAGAGAGGAGGAGAGAAAGGCATGGAAGGAGCGTTGTCAGTCTTTGTTCCCTAACTGAAGTACGGTTCCACATGGACCACCGTAGCCTGGCAGAAATCAGAGAAAGCCCCAGTAGAATTCCATAATCCTGGAATGTGATGGCAAAAGCAGACTCACCAGCAGCTCTTTACTGCCTGGATGTAGCACAGAAACTGCCCTAAAGTTTCCAAAACACCAGATCTCTCATTCATTAGCCCTATAGCTGCAGCAAGAGACCCAGAGCTGACAGTGACTACAGGTCAAGTGCAGCACACAGGGCACTGCAGGGAGCTTGCATGTTTATCTACTCTCCTTACTCAATGCCTCCAATTACTACTTTTCACAATAACGAAGCTTGTAATTTCTTCAGCCAAAATCCCTGAAATTGAAATGGAAGAGATTCATAGACGTATGTTCCTATTCCATATTGAACCCATCACACTCGTATCCCTGCACTCATATGTGCTACTAGGCAAATTAAACTGAACACCAACTCTTACATTTAGCATGGTTTAAAATCCAGCCATCAAAACAGGATTATGAAAAAACAGGACAGCTTTCCTCTCCTGCCCCTCTTCTCTTGCCCTGAGGTTTCTGTGCCCCCCACCATCTCCTACCCAAGATACCTATAGACTGCCTTGGTTTTGATAAGCTATTATTGCACATGAAAACAACATGTTATCTTACGGAAACTCTATCACACTAACGTAACTTGGAGCAAAGGACAAAGAGCTGGAAGAGGCACCCCAGGATAAGCACTAATAAACAGACAAGGCTAATCCTTCAACACATGCAAAACACCCAGCCCTATCCCCCTTCTCAGCTGATCTAAAAGTTAAATAAACCCCCTGAAAACTCCTGAATGGTTTAGCTAATTGTTTTTACTCTACTTGCTTATTGAGCCCTCAGAGTCTCCTCCCACACAGGAGGTCTGCTGTAATCAATAAAAGCCATTTATTCCTCTTCCTCCCTCAAGATATGTATCTTAATACTTATTGCATTCAAAACGTAAACTACTAACAGGCTGCTTTTATTTCTATCTGAAGCGCTCTGTTATTTCACTGAGTGCTATACAGCTTCTACAAGAGTATTAGCATGGAAGGTAAAAGCCCACCCTTGTGCACAAGAAAAGGAAAGCGGATTCACCCCCCCCCCATTATCAGCCAGGTTTCCTTCCTCTTACTTGGGCATTTTCATCTTTGCTCTTCTGCTTGGCACATGCCTGGCACTGGAAAAATTAAAAACCAAACCTCTGTACTACAGAAACCTGTTTCTGAAGGTATCCTGAGGATTCTTTATTAGAAAGCTCACCAAATATAGTGATGATAGGGCTAAACTAGTGTCTGTGAAAGCTTGGGACTTAGGCAGATATTCTTGTGGATGTGGATGCAATTTGATATTCAGTTTGGCTGGCAATACCAAATAAAAATCAAAGCATTCCTGCTTCTCTGGCAGGCGCCCATGATTAAGACTCCAAACTGTGAAATTTACTGAAGCAGAAAATGTGAGAGAGTCCCTAGTACTGCAGAACCTGAACATATTCCCTCAAGAGAGTCTGGTGACAACTTGATTACACTGTTCGTCAGGAGACACCAACAGTTGCAGCGTAGGCACTGCACACTTAGTACATCAGTTCAGCAAAATAGCAAAGCATTTAAGGTATATACTATATAATTAGCTTGTGTCACCCCTATACTTAAAACTCTACATTTACAGATAGTTATTTAGTCATGTTAGTACCACATAAAAGGCTCCTGCCCCAAAGTTTCAGTGAAAAGGATTTAATCTGTTGTCCAACATCCAACATGCAATTCTAAACCCTGGGCTACTTCCATTACTGTGCTCTCTGCCTAATGGCAACTATTGACCATGTTCTTTCTGCTTCGCCCTCTCATTAATTATTGAAAAAAAACCCCACATACAATGTCCCAGGGCAGCTCAAAGAAAAAGAGTAATATATTTGACAAGAAAAGAAGAAAGGAATTTTGGAGAATAATGAAGGTTCTTGTCAAATTTCTTCTGGTCAGTAATTAAGATTAAAAAAAAAAAAAAAATCATTCCTGTGAGATTCTGAGCAAAGGAGAAAACCTAACATTGTAGGACTATGAGCACCGAATTTGGCACAAAAAGTGGAAAATAAAACTTACTTCTAATTTTACCAACAAGTTTTTCTTTCTCAGAGTTCAAAGCAAAAATGAACAAACTTGAAGAAACCTCATGCTTTTCAAAGACTTTTTACAATGACACTTTTAAATATGGGAGCAGGAGTTAGAATTGATATAAAGCTTGGGTTTCAGGAGAAATTGTGAAGATGGAATGCTGGAAGATCACAGAGCTCAAAATGCAGAGAAATGGCAATAGACTTTTTAAAGGAGAAAAAGAAAGATTTGGAAACATCCCAAAAATTATATAGAGCTGCTACACTGATGGATTTGAGATCACTGACTGGTAAGGGGTTAATGGAAGCAAAAAGGTAAGTTGGAATAAACAAGAGACAACTTGATTCTTGAGAGAAAACTCAGGAAAATGAGTTCAAGCAAATGAGAGAGTTAATCCAGGACTGAGTATCAAAACCAAAAAAAGAGGAGAAAAAGGTGGAATCTGCCTAGTTGGCTGAGATGACATAATGAAATTTAAAGTCAGAAACAAGTAGGAAAACAACAGTAGAAGAAGAAAGAAGGAAAAAGCAGGAGCTTAGAAGAAATAGATCTGATACCGCATGGAATGGCACATGGGGAGCATCTATCAGAAACTAGGTCAAAGAGTTGACATCCACCGCACAGACTTGGAAAAACACAGCTAATCAACCAAGTACACTGCTGAGAACAGCGTGTTCAGTTTTATAGCATACAGCCTTTTGCCTGAGGTGAAAAAACAAAAATCACAGAATAAGATTCTGTGGTAGAGTTCATTAGGAATACAAACAATTCGAATTACTTAGGAAGTAAGAAGTAGGCAGAAATATACAACATAATAGTGGCCTAGAAAACACAACATCAAAGAGTCCTACACATAACACAGGACTGATGGCACATGCATGCAGAAGTTGAAAAAGTTTAGAAAAGGAAATAGAGGTATTTGGCACAAATTATGTGTGTGAACTAATGGTAAGTCTTAACAATAGGATCATGGAATAAATCAAGGGCATTAATCATTAATACTGGACAATGAAGCTGACCACAGTCATCATATTGGGCTTTTATTTAAGAAATACCTATATCCCCCTTTAAGCTTTAAAGTCACAAGTCATGTATTACTTCCAATGTCCAGGAAGGAACCTGTCTTGCACAGGGACATTATTGTTTGACCTATTCTATTAGTGAGCATTGAAAAACCTACAGTTACACCAAGACTAATCATTCATAACACACCCAACAGCCTGGGCTGTATTTGGAAACAGAACTGGGGTGGTTCTCCAGCAAAAAGGAATAATGAATCTAAGAGAAAGGGCCTGGCAAAGAAACACTCAGCAAAGCACAGGCTCTGGCCAGACTTTTTTATTTGGATTATGAATTATGAGTCTTGGGTCATAAATCACACCCCATTGGGTTAAGTGCTCTATAAACCTGGAACAAAGGAGGTATCACCATTTAATATTACTATATCCCCTGCATTACCTCTTGCTGGAGATAAAGCCATCTGCTAGATGGGTCAGAGCTCATCTGGGTGCTCAAAACCCTCACATAAGCTATATGGTTTGCTGCGGGATGTATTGTAGCAGTACTATGCCACACATACATCCACCACTCACATTTGTTCAAAAGGCCCATAAAAAATTAAAAAAAAAAAAAAAATCAATATAAGTTTTCATGGCAGAACTCACTCATAGAAATGAGACTTGGAAATAGACAGGAAGCTGCAGTCTCGATTGGCCTTGATGGTGAAAATCAGTGGCTCCCCAGTCAGGACAGCAAGCTGACCTACGAGTTCTCCTGGATGGGTAATGAACAGACAAGTGTCCTCCTCTGAGTCTATCTTCCGTTGGTACACGTGAAGCATCCCCGAGACCACAAAGCAAACATTAACATCCTGGAGAAAATGGAGAAAGAGCTCAATAAAATCCCCAAAGATTTTAAAAGCAATTATCATAGTGACAGTACTATCATGACCAATCTGTCTTCCAGAAACCTCCCTATAGTTTTTGAACAATTAGGCGATAAAATAAGACACAATAGTGAATTATTAAAAGCAGGCTATGAATATTTAAAACTAAGCAGCCACAATATTGAAAAATGTGTTTCTCTTTGTATGGTTATGAAAAATAAAGGCTGCATCTATAAGATCTCAAGAAATAAAAACAGAATTGCAAATGGAGATAATGGGGTAATCATAGCAGCATGATGAGGGACATTGCAGTTCAGCAGAGCAGAATACAGCAGCACTGTTATTGGAGCTGCCCCTCATCTGCTTTGCATAAGCTTGTCTATTTACACAGTATTATTATAAATGAATCTCGTTATATCCTAAATATACTTTGCTATAAACAAGTAACACTGGATTTCTATTTTATGGGCAGAAAAAAAATACTCCACTGCAACTGAGTGACATCACCGAAAGCCTGCAGCGCAGGGCATGAAAAAAGGCTACCCCGTCTCCGTACCTCCTCAGGAAGGATGGAGGTATGATACTCCATACCTTCTCATGAAGGTACATGAGAGCTGAAAACAGACAGATACCATATTTCTGCTCTGGCTACACTGCTACTCCATGGGTGTAGAAAGGCTCAGAGCTGGGATTATTTCACCTTGAGAAGAGAAGACTTGGGAGGGGTCAGGTGGGGATTTTTTATTTATCATCAATGTGTATAAATACCTTATGGTGGGGGGCAAAGACTGAGCCAGACTTATGTTCTCTCTACTCTCAGATGATGCCCACTCACCTGATCTCCTTGCCTTGACAGCACAGTCCCAGCAGTAACCTGATGCAGTGTCACTTTGCCATTCAACAACGAAGGATCCTGGAGACAAAAGGGGTGGGGGGTACAATTTACTTGTCTGTGCACATGTAAAGATCCAGGAATGTGAGGAAGCATCCAAATAAAAATAATAATTACTAAAGATGATGTTAAGTACTTGAATCTCTTTAAAATATGGTGCATGATTTTTATATTTCTGTACCCAACAGATTTCTTCCAGAAGAAAAAAAAAGGTTTAATTAATTTCAATTGATCAGATTTAGATTCTTAAGGATTTTATACTTGTCAATTTTGCCCCCAGACTCTTTTAAGGGTCTATAATGAAAAGTGACCTATATCAGCTGGCTTGAAAATCATGAAATATGAAGTTATTTTCAAAGGAAGGTGAAACTAGAGGAGACTGTCTACATCATGGAGGAACTGGACAAGATGATCTAACACTTGCTTTATTACAGCCCTTCCCTGGTCACACAGCACAGCTGTGCTGTGCATGCATAGCAGAATTTCATACACACTGTAGATCAAAAGCTTCCCCAAAGCAATGAATTCTTGCGTGCATGCACACATGGATTGCACAGGAGAGTGGGAATGTCTCTCCCGACTGACGAGCACATGGGAGGGAGGGTCTTTCCAAAAGCCTGCCCTTGGTTTGGACTCAACCCCAAACCCTTACAATGGCAAGGAGCTGATCTGGTTAAATGCATCAGCAGATCAAAAGATTCCTTTCCAGCTCCAAAGCCGGTCACCACCATAATCCTGAGTACATAGCACAGACAACCAAAAGGCATGGAGAGAATTTTCTTTCCAAGAACTGCCCATACAGTTTGATGTCCCACGTGCAGTCAGCATCAAACCCTAATGCTTCAGGCCACCTTTGCTTCGGCAAAACTTTCACGCAAACCAGCAAATCTTCAGAAGCTCAACATTTTATTATCATGATCCAAATGGGTAGAGGCAAAAACCCAGGCTCAGTTACATGATTCTTGCATTATGCTAAAGAATGACAGTGCAGTCCTGGTGTCTTGCAGCTTAACCCTTGCAAGGCAAAGCCAGACACTACTGTGTCCATGTCCTGGGTTTGGCTTAGATAGAGTTAATTTTCTTTCTAGTAGCTGGTATACTGTTATGTTTTGGATTCAGTAGAAAAGAATGTTGATAACACACTGATGTTTTCAGTTGTTGCTAAGTAGTGTTTATACCAAGTCAAGGATTTTTCAGCTTCTCATGCCCAGCCAGCAAGAAGGCTGGAGGGGCACAAGACGTTGGGAGGGGACACATCCAGGACAGCTGACCCAAACTGGCCAAAGGGATATTCCATACCATGTGACATCATGCCCAGTATATAAACTGGGTGGACTTGGCCTGGGGCACAGACCGCTGCTCGGGAACTAACTGGGCATCAGTCAGTGAGTGGTGAGCAACTGCATTGTGTATCACTTGTTTTGTATATTCCAATCCTTTTATTATTATTGTCATTTTATTGTTGTTATTATCATTATTCTTTTCTTCCTTTCTGTTCTATTAAACAAACTGTTCTTATCTCAACCCATGAGTTTTAGTTTTTCTCCCCAATTCTCTCCCCCATCCCACTGGGTGGGGGGGAAGTGAGTGAGCTGCTGCCTCGTGCTTAGTTGCTGGCTGGGGTTAAACCACGACAGTCCAGTACTTTGCCACAGAGGTAGAACCACTAAAAGCAAGAGAGCTGCATGCACAGTAAGAGACAATTCAGTGCAAGGAGCATAGTAGAATCTGCTCACAGTCATTAACCTTATTGCAGCAGGAAAACAATATAGCAGAGATGTAAACATTTTACCATTGTAATTCTTATGCCAAGTTTTTCTCTTTTCATTTTTGGTTGAAAAAATAGAGCAAGTGAAACAATCAGAATTATTCTTTACACCTACAGCTGATAAAAAGAACAGATTTTCATCAAAAATTAGTTTTATTGAAACCAGTCTGTTTCACGGGAACATATCCAATCCAAAGAACCTGACAAGCACCTGTCAAAATATTTCAGTTCAGCAATATCAACTCAACTAATTTCTATTATGTTTTTTCTATATTTGTACATTTATGGTTGTATTACCTGTTCTTAAAGGCGAAGTTTTAACTATGAAAGTATCTCATAGTAAGGGGATACGAGTTTCCTAATGAGCTCTACTTATCAACAGCTTTTTCTGGCTGCATTAGTTCTAACAAAAATGGCTGCAAAGATTTTCTTCATGTCTAAGGCTACTTAAGTATCGGAATAGATTGCACACAAAGCTGTGAAGTCCTCATCATTGGAGATCTTTAAGAACAGCTTAGTCAAAAACCTGCCAGAAATGACTTAGCAATATTTGATTCTGCCTTGGCCATGAAAAGAGACTGAATGACCTCCAAGCAGTCCTTGAAATCCTACTTTTCTGTGCTATTACTACTCTGATTAAGCAATAAAGGAGTTAACAAACAAGATCACAGACAAGATCTATCCTGTCTAGTACCTTCTCTCTTGAATGGGCAAGACCAGCAAACCCAAATTCAGCATTGCGTAGTTACAGGATTTGAGCTAAATAAGTTTGCACTGATCCCCTCCAGCCTCCTCCAGCCACCAGATTTTAGAAAAAGAAGTCACTAACACAACAATATCCATTTCACAGCAAGTTTCCTTTTTTGTGTTACTATAATAGATAATAAATAAATTAGCAGCGGTTTATGATGCAGTAGTGAAAGCACAAACCACTTATAAACAATTAGAAAAAGTAGTAATTAACTGGGACAAATAATTTTTTTTTGTCAAAGGCAATTCCCTTATAACTCATGCAGAAGATATGCCCTGCAACATTAACTCTCATATCATAACTGCAGATAAAGCTGAAAACATGTACAAGTTGTATGAGATTGAAAACCATTCCTGACAGAGATCCAAGGAATTCAAGTTATTTAAAACAAAACAAAAAAAAGAAAAACTTAATTCTGAAGTCAGATACCTAAAGGTCATTTGAAATAATACTGCCTTTCTCCTATAGTAAATTATCCCCTCCTCTCTCTCTCTTACAGCCTCATGGAAAAAAACAACCACCAAACATCCAAAAAAACCCTAACCACCATCATCAAAACATCTTGATTTCACTCACACTGATTGGCTGTTCTGAAAAATGACAACTTAAAATGCCTCGAGTCAGCTAAAAAATAAAAGATCTGAGCTAATTTTTTTAAGAGAAGAGCTTACAGAATTCATTTTCTTCCCTTATGTAAGTAGTATTGAACACAAATATTTTAAACACAATAAGATTTTTCTTCCATTGCTTGTAGAACAATTAACTTCTGGTATCCTGCATAGAAAAAAATTAACATTGACCTTTAAATGAGATTTCTAGCATTTGGCTACATTCCATCAGATTCTTATTTGCTTGTGAAAAACTGAGTTGCTATAATATCAAAGTTTGAAAAGCCTACCTTATTTCATTATTATTTAGATCTTCATGTTAAAAACACTGCTTATTAGATGCTGCATTTTAAGGATACTGTTCCAATTAGAGTTAAGGCTAATCTGTTTACTTGTTAATTACCGAGAAATTTATTCTAGATTAAAAAAAAAAAAAAAAAAAAAAAAAAAAAAAGTACTGTAATCAGTAGCTTCAGTGATTTTGGAACTTCTGCTCATGATCCTATAGGTCTAAAAAGGAAGACATCAGTTGTATATTGGATACAAACTTCTGTCACGTGGCGTCTGAGGCCAGTTCTATCAAGAACAGAAGGCTGAACAGAACGGAAGAAAGTATCTGTAACAAGAATTTCTTCTAAAATAATCTGTAGCCTTTCATGAGGATATAAATGCCTGAAAAAAATTAAAATTAACGTAACAAGACAGTTAAGACTCCTGAAGACTAACAGACAGTACTGCATCCCTTCATCAAATCAGTGACAATGTAGAACATGTATCTTGAGCCTCACTACTGGTAGCTGTAAGATCATGACCAAGATTTTGAAGTTGCAAGGGGAATAATTTGGAAGTCAGCAGGGAATGTTAAGATCCAAAAGTAAAATTTTTTAAGTTCTAGCACGTGTCATTTGGTGAGAGCTCTTAAAGCAAAGGCGGAAGCAGCAGCAGCTGCACCCAGGTCTCTGGCAGCATCAGCAGACTTGAGTTATTGAAATATATGCTGTAACAAAACTTGGCCATCTGTGACTGATTTAGACAATTTAGTACAATTTTCCCAAATTGTCTGATTAGCTGCATGAACAGCTATACCTCTGTAATGAAATGCAGCTGAAATCATAAGAATGATGAAAACAAACATTTTCATTCCTTTTTACAACATGAAGGTGATAAGCAGGGGCTGAGCTCAATAATGACAACTGTGAGGGCACCAAGCATTTAACTTTGAATGGACATGGAACAGTCACTCAGCTGTGAGATGTACTCATAGCCATTGGCCAAATACAGAGATTCAGCTCCAAAAACCAAACGAGGCACTCGGATGCTATGCCAACAGGATTAATAGATTCAACAATCACCTGAACGCCTTTACATAACTTCTTCACACAGTATGTGAGAGCATGAAATTACAAGGCGGCAGAAATTACACGTTTACTTCTCACATGGATAAATCTGTACACAGTGAGAAAAGATTCATGCAGTGTATTTCAGTATGGTCTTTTCATATGGCAGAATAATTCAGATTTATTTCAGTCCTGCTACTAACTTCAACAGACTAGAGAATAACATATTCAGCTAGTCTACAGTATACTAGGGAGACAATTTACTTTTTAGTGCCTGGCAGAATGACATAAAAAGCAAAAACAAAGCCATTTCTTCCTGCAATAACTTACATCAAGTTTCATCAAGGTTGAAAGGTCTTTCTTTGCTGCTTCGACAATGGCATCGATATGTTTGCTATTACAGGAATCTTGAACAGCACTATAATGGAAAACTGCTGAAGGAGTTTCTGTCACTGTCACAGTCTTCTTCAATATCGACTGCAAAGAACAGATACACAACAAGTATTGGTTTAAATGTTATAATTGGCACCTACCTAGCAAAAACTTGCCATATCATCTGTGTTCTTTATCCACCACAACTGGTGGCCTGCAAAAAAAAAGCTAGGTTTCAAAAAAAGCAACAGCTTGCTAACTTCATTATCCTTGTATTTTTCTGCAAAGCTTGACACTCAAGTCAAACAATGTTACTCATCACAGCTTGCAAAAGGGAAGAACAAGAGACTTTTCAGAAACTGGGCAGCTGCCAGCTTGATAGAAGTAAAACTTGATCAACACTATATATGAAGATGGAAGAAAAAAATAAAACGTCTGTCAAGGTCACACTGAGCCAGTTTCTCTTCAGATTTTGGTTTGCAGTTTTACAATTCAAGAGCATTTTTGTGCTCTTAAATTGCAGGTCAGTATTCGTAAAAAGCAGGCCACAAAAAGAAAAAGATTTATAAATCATGACTGAAAACCTACAGGAGGAAGTTCACGTGCTGATACAAGTTTTTAATTCCTTGCTGCAAAGTAATTCTCACAAATAAAGCATGGTCTGACAAATTCACCTTTCCAAATAATCCTTTTCACCAGTCAGAGGAAGGCAATACCTAAAATCAAGAAGTTGCAGCAGTGCTTTCCCATTACTTGCCAAGGGAATTTCCACCAAGTTTCAAGATCTGCACTAAAAAGCCTAAACAGTCACCAAAATCTACTGAAACAGCTGTATGTCAAAACACACCAATACAAGATGACCAAATACTTGTACAGAGTTGCAAGGGCAGCGTTTCAAAGTAAGGGAGAAAACATTTAAATTACTCAAAGAATAATGATGTAAGGAAGTACAATGCAAGAAACATGCTGGAATCTCCAAAGGAGGAGACCTACCTTGCCCACAACAGGACTGCTGGCAGTGTCCTCCGAGCCAAAGTGCACTCTGGCTCTTTCATACGCCATGTCCATGTCTGACTTTCCACTGCTGGAATTATCTACAAGCAATATAAAAATCTTCTTTTAAGCAACTCCTTTATTACAGTTTCTCAGAAATAGCAGATAGTACACGAAGTCAGGCAACTTTTTACTTGTTTGTTTTTTTGTTTTTTTCATTTCTGAAGCTGAGGATAAAATAGAAAGTGGCATCCTCATATTCTTCTTTATTTCCTAGTTCCTTTTGACCTGGAAGATCTGATGGGAACTTTAAATCTTCTCAGTTGAGCTCCTGTATGCAGTACATCCCAAAATTCCCACATCCACTCTTGTACAGAGTACAATAATTATTTTGGGGTAAACAAAACAGAGTCATTTGGATCTGAAGATTATCAGGAAGAGGCAAATCCACCAAACAGATTTTCCTCATTGTTTTCAGGAAATGATTCCTATTAAGCTTTTCTCCACCAAACAAAAGAACTTTTTTTGTACCCAATATATTGCAAGAGCTTTCATAGGGAGAATATTATGATCAGCAACTTCTTGAAAGTTTCTCCATAGAAAGCATTTTCCCCCAATGCCTAAAATAATTTCAGACCTTTTCTACAACTTGTCCAAATTTTCAAAGCACATCATGTGCTGAGAGATACATAAGGAATTCCCTTACAGGTTTCACTTATTTAATGCACGAATTTGAAGTCACTGACAACTTCTACTCCTTACTTCCCAATTTTAATACATCTTAATTATATTAGCTCCTTGGCTGTCCCATCCACCTTCCAGGAACTTATCTGAGATAATCAATAACACAAAACATAACTGGGAAACGCTTCCTATTTAATTACCTTGACTAGGACACCCACATATCAGCCTAATGATTTACAGATGAGTTTAAGAATCATGCAGAGATTGCAATTTCCTTTAACAAATAAACCTATAATCACTTCTATCATATTTCTATGCCTAACAGATCTCAAAAATATACTGTATTCAGAAAAGTTTAAATTTTCTCCCTTATGCCTTTCTCCTGTTACTACATTGTTCTTAAACTTTTGGTTTTTTAAATACAAATTGCTGCTCAAAAATAGGATGGGCCCTTAGGAAAAGCAATTATCTTTCTTGACTGTTGAATTTTGTTACCTCATGAACTCAGAAAGGGCTCAAATTTTTAATTCTGAATTCCTCCCCCATCTCCCTCCACCTCTATACACATACACACTTGAGTTTGCCCAGGATTGCCCTGATCTTTGGAAAGTTGGCTTTTGGAAACATGGAGCTGCCCTATATTTACACCCTTGTCACATATGATCATCTGAAAATATTACCCTTCCATGAAGGGCTATCTATAAATTTAATTTTAAAAATACAATTATTTTACTTCTGAAGGAGCTTGACTCCTATGTCCACCCCAGCTAGCGCAAGGAGAGAATCCTACTGTCCCAAAGAATCAGATCTGCCTCAGAGTACTCTCTTCCATGTTATCTACAAATACAAACAAATCTTTGCATGTAGTAAATCCACATCTGCCACTGAGGTCATAACATCATTTAGTGATCAGCCTCCAAACAAGAAACCCAACAAGTTGACCCAAAGAGTGTCATCAGCAAAATTTACAAACCATAAGACAAAAAAAAAAAAAAAAAAAAAAAAGCTGTTGATACTACTAACTGAATTTCATACACACTGCAACATTAAAGACCCTAAATTAGTTATAAACAAAAAAAAGCTGGGCTAATAGAAATAGCAGCATGGAACTCCATATGGGCTGATTCGACTACCTGTCAATTATACTGCCCCACAAATCACAGTGTCAGCATAATTACTAAGCCCCAGTACACTAAGTGCGTTTTAAATCTAAACACACACTTCTCAGGTTAAACCTAAATAATCTGATAATGGGTATGTAGGCATGAAAAGCATCCTCTACATAGCTCTGCATATTAAAAAAATCAGAGAGAGAAAAAAGAGGCAGCATTCTAAGCATGAAAGCTTATGTCTACTAGACTTCTATTCAAAGTAGAAGTCTTCATCTCAGTCATAGGTATAAGCTTCCCACACAGTGATTAATTAAACTGTCTTGTTGCTCAAATGGGAGTTAGAAAGGATACAGCAGAACAAGCTTTAACTAGAACCGTTGAGTCAAAAGAACAGAAGGCAGTGGGAAACTCAAGAGTGGAATGCAATCCTGTTTGATGAACACATGCTCGCTGGTATCCCACACACTGCTGATATGGAAGTCACTGCAAAAACAATGGCAACTGACATAGCCCCTCGCAGTATTTCAGCCGCCTCTTTCCTTCCAAGTACTCACTCGCTGAACTACCTGCTTTTCCTAATGCAGGTGGTCCTGCGCTCCTGCATGTATGCTGCAGGGTCATGGCTCCAGTTTTGAAGAAGGAAAAGCAGCTTCTCTTTACTCTTGATAAAAAAAACCCAACAAACAAACCAATAAAAGATAACTCTAAGTTGGGAACACTCACTTCTAGGAACAATAAAACTGAAGTTATCACACACAAAAGATCCTGTTGTTTTATTTTGTTCTTCTAATTCTTCTATCCACCAGCCCAGATACTCCACATGACTTAATTACATCTTTCTCCACAAAAAGGGTTAGTATACTTTAAAAGTAGACTAGCCTAAGTTGGCAGGATCGTATTTCCTCATCTCCACAACTGCTACCTTTCAAGTTAGATAGCTATACAAAAAATAGAAGAACAAATTACACCCCAACCCCAGGAGCAACTGAAGAAAAAATGTTTTCCCCAAAGTAATTTTTTGCAGTTTTTGTTAATTCTAATGAGCCAAGCATATCAAAGAGATGCTGACATAATAGCACCTGTGTGACTCTAATAACAGACAGTTCTCTTTTCTCTGAATCAATAATAAACATAATCAATATCCCCATGGAGTCTGAACACACAGTAAGGTAGTAGAATAGAATCTGAAGCAAGATCTTGATCTTCTCATTACAAACATCAAGATATTTTCCATGCAAGCTAAACAGTGACTGTAACCTCAGTGCAGTGAACAGAAATCAGCTCTGTTAACTGAGGCAAATCATAATTACCCAATTAGATATGCTTCTTCTGTCAGTAAAAATTAATTTTCTCTCTCTGCTAAACTCTGTGTACCCTGACATAACTCTCAGGACACATAAAAGGAGAAAGGAAGGACAAATGGACTTATTCACTGTTAAGTATGCAGGGATCCTTCCACATAAAAGCTTCTAAGAACATGCATGGACTCTACCTTAAGAGGTGTTACAAGGCTGCATAGGCAGACCTCACTCAACTGTTTTATCTACCTGGGGGAAAAATGGCTATGTTCAGAGTAAGCATTACTTAATTCACCACTGAATTAAGTCTGCTAGTACATTTTATAATGCATAGTGCAGAACAACCTAACGCATACGAAAATAAAGCCAAGTCTTGCATGGGTCAGTTCAGTATTTTCCCTTAATTTGTCCACCTGGTTCAGAAAGATGATCTACTTATCACTAGCCAAAATCCTACTTCTCTGTCACATCCATCCCTCTGGACAGTAACATGGAAATTATGAAAAAATTTAACTGGGACATTGTACATTTGCACAGCAGAAATTGAAGAGGGAAGTGAATCAGCTCTCTTGTTAAAAATGAAGTAACTACCCATTCTTCTCTTCTCTACATACCACCAACTTAACTTGATAGCAACAAGTGTTAGAAACCTTATCTTGGGGAAAGCCCTCAACGCTGAGGACTCCCTCAGCCTGTCTCCCTCCTTTCTCCTTGTCTCCATACTCTCTAACCCCCCATAGTATGTTCTTATCTCCTAAGCCATTTAATAGTCAACATAAGCAATACATGTATCTTCTAATGTATCCAGGATACCTTTATTCCACCAATTAAACTTTATATGGCTTCTCTATTAACAATATCTTTATAATGACTACAGTATCTAAACATGACCTTACAACTACCTCAAGATGGTTAGTTTGGTACTCAGCTAAGGGAAGACAAATGCCTTCCTTCTGTGATTCACCCAAGAAGTTCCAGTGTTTCTACCTCGAACATAAAGCTAACCTTAACAACTGGCTCAGAGGAAGATGTATACAGTGGAGATGACTGAAGTTCACTGAAATGAATAGTGCAGCATCAAAACAGCTCAGCCCCATAAATGTCTCATCAGAGCATTCAATGATAAATCACTTTTATTACCCAGTCAAAAAACACTCCTCTAAAAGCAACAAAGCCATGTAACATGCTCTTTGGGACAATCAGCCAAGCAAGAATCATGTGTCATCTTTCACGTGAAAGATGACAGCGTATCATCGTAAGTCACTTTGTTTCAGTTATATCAATTAATAAAACTCTTCATTTGCAGGTCTCTTGGTAGCCAAAGTACTGCATGTTCCCCATTGCTAATAAAGACAGCAAGGGAACGCTCTCTTAGGTAACAGTCCATTTGTTACTTCAGAAAGTAAATTTTTGACAAATGAGTTAGGAAGCAGTACTACTGCAAGATGATTATCTAACATAAACAGGAAGCTTATCTAACCCAATGCGCAAAGAGTACGTGTCTTCCCCCATATGACAGGTACATTACATATTTCCCACAATTTTGCTGAGCACTACTTACTAGAAGTCTCTGCAGACCCTGCATAGGGAGGTGAAGAAAGGCTTCTCCTGAAAACATGCTCAGAGTTTTCTGTACCAAAAATCTTCAACGTATCTGAAATACAGAAACAAAAAGTTATACAAATATACACAAGGTACTCCCTAATAAAATAAATTTCATTGACAGCAAGGACCTCTCGCTATCCACTGTTAAAACTTATTAAAGGCTGTGTTAAAGGTTTTGAAACACCAATGTTAAACATTGTTTAAACCTGCTTCCTGCTTTTGATTTGATTAAAAAGAATTTTTCAGGTTCAGAGGCAAAATTAAACTCAATTTATTTTCCGAGATTTAGCTTCCATTCTGACACTTCAACCTGAAAGCCTACACATATCCAGCAATTCTTCTGCTAGTATCTAGAGTGCAGAATTTTCACAGCTGCTCCTATGAAGTCAACATGAGGAGCCACTTTTTTCCCCCCTTCGCCCTCCCCCATCGATATCATTAACAACACAGTAATAATTTCCTGTTAAAGCTAAGGACTATCCAAAGACTTCAAACCTGAAACTGATTTAAGACAATCCCTAACTACTCTAATCAAATAAAAATCCTCTGATCGATAGCACAATTATAAGAACATCACAAAGGACAGTTACTACATATTTCCAGAAACATTACCTATTTCCAGTGCTTCCGCAGCTTTTTCGAACTTTTCTCCACGATCTTCCTCTGATACGTTAGACACTTGTCTTTTTACTGCTTTGCTCGAACTTCCTCCAGATGTTACACTCGTCACAGAGATGAGCGGGATGGCTTGGCTCTGCTGCAAGGAGCAAGGTAAAAAGGCAAACATAAACCACACACCCATACATGTTAAACAGGACTGGACCTTGTATTGACCCCTGGGGTGCTTCTCTCATTTGCGGTGATCAATCAAAGATTATCAAAGGTGGCCTTGCAATGATATCTGCCAGCTCCCTCAGCATTCCTAGGTGCATCCCATCATGGCCCATGGACTCATGTATGTCCAGTTTGCTTAAGTATTCCCTGACCTGATCCTCTTCGACCAAGGGTACATCCTTTGGAGTGTTATAGGTAGAAGTGACTCAGTATCATTAACAAATGTCAGGACTGCTAAAACATACTGATGTATGTGCACATACACCACTCTGAAGTGATGCACTTCTTCAAATTTTTGAAATTTAAGCTTCCCCCCACAATTCCCCAGGCATCAGCATAGGCTGGATTTTATGGGCTGGTTATAACAAGCACCTTACCTCTCAAATACTGTTGTTATTAAATTAATATGTAACACTTGCTTTACGATCTCCTGAAAGAAGGAAAAACTCTCTGTGCCAAGTCACAGCCAGGCTGCACAGGAAGAGCAGATAAAATGTACCCCAAACTTACACAATTGAAGAGCTCAGTAGTCAGACCAAGGTAGTTGTGCAAAGCGAGGAATGTCACTCTCTGCAGCCTCACCATGATGATCTAGAAACAGGAAATCAACAAGCAATAGGAATGGATTTAGCATTCTCCCACACTTGTTCTTGCATTTAGATACAGTTATGTTCCAGACTACCTGAAGGCAGTTTATAAATACAGGCTGTACCCTAAGCTGAAATTCCTTTTTAGCACTTGATAAATTGAGGCAAAGATAAATTCAAGTGATTTACCAAAGACTTCACAATCATTTGATGGCGTAAGAATCCAAAGTCTTACTCCCAAACACCAAATAGCGCTTTTTGTTTTCTGTAAACATTAATAATAAACATGCCTTGAAATAAAAGCATTTGCTTCCATTTTTCCCCCCTCATTAAAAAAAAAATTATTCCAGCTTTCCCCATACAGAGCCTGTGCTACTGCTCTGCAAGCACTCTAAACTAACATAAGACATCACTGCTACCTGACCTTCCTCTGCCCTGGCAGCTTATTCCCACTGTTAAGCCGTCCTCTCTTTTTTTTAATCAGCTCTCAGGAAGCACATTAAATTGGTATAATGAGCTGTTCTCCTCAACCATCAGTACTAGGAGGTTCATGTGTCACTCATAAATCATCCAGATACCAGAACAGTTTGCAAGGACAAAAAGATTTAGAAGGGATAGTAAAACAAAAGGACAGACCAGAATGACTCATCAGGTCACGTGCACCCATTTGACTATTATACCTGTGGGACAGTGCACCACTTGGCAAACTCTCCAAACTGAAATCATTAATACACTAGTCCCTGCACTAACATCCACTTGCAGGATGTACAAGACATATTTGCAGTGCTCACTTGAAAACTGTCTAAGCTCCTGCAAAGCAAGGGAAGGAATACAAAGCACAGCTCTTTCCTCAGATGCTGACAATCACTTCTGAAGTGGAAATTCATGCCAGACTGAATTTTTTGAATTTTACAAAGCATCACCCCTCAACAAACAGCTTCTGATGGTACATCAGCCCTTTTTCAGAATATGTGACAGTCTTTTCCATACTCTAAGCCATTTTGAAGCCTTGTTGGTGCATAACCATGATGCAGAGCCCATGCCAGCATATTCTACTCCACCAGGACCAACAAGCTTACAGTGCAGATCAGGTGTGTGTGTGCCTGTGTGTGTGTCTGTGAATTATTTCTTCCTGTACATGATTAATGCTGAGATGATTAAGTCTAAGGCTCTAACTGCAAGAGTAATAGCAGAACTAGTCCAAATCTTGAAAAGAAGCTATACTCAACAGTTTCATATCTGCAAAAGGATGATGAGCTTGCCGAACTTCAAAATGTCTTCCTTGTAACTTTGAAATTAGAGTGATTTCTCCCCCACCCCCCAATTCTACTTAACAACAAAGCTTACCTGTACCACTCTAACAAGAGTTTCAGGATATTTCTGGAAGACATCTTGAAAAGCACTTGCTGGAAGTCGCAATATAGTGGATGGAATGGCTGCTCGGGCTGAAACCGTTTTATATGGAGCAGGGTGACCCTAACAGAAAGTTTCAGAGACACAAGGTTAATCCACCAATTATCTGACCTAATTCTTCCCAATCCCTTCCCAGATTTCTACTTTGATATTGTATATGCTTGACAGACATCATCCGACCACAAAAAAGCCTTGAACTTACACTCCATGACCTACAGGTGGTGTAATGAGGGCAGCATGACCAGGTGAATTCACACCAGCAATTTCACTAGCATTATACAGAGACAGAGGTAGAGAAACAAGAGCTATAAGAAGCTATATCAGGCTAAGGGGAACTGGCTAGTCTGTCAACTCTGTTACAGTTTTATTACAGACAAAGCCAGGCTTCAGAAGTATTTCAACTTCCCGCTATTCAAAACTGCAAAGAAAAGAGGTTTTGTTGATTTTATTATCTGTACTGATGACCAAGCTATTTGCTGCAATAGCAACCATAGACTCACATATTCAGCAAAAAATACAAACAAAACTGTATAGTAATTACATACATAATGAAATAAGACAAAAACCAGGCAGACTTCTTGTGTTTCAAGATATATATACATATCTTCATGTATATTCATATATATATGAAATATTCCAAATGACAAAGCCAAACAGCTTCTTTTTACTTGAGATAAACTGGGCCTCGACCAACCTGAGTTGCTCGAAGAACAGATGGAGAATTAACAAACCAATGAAAGATAAAACTGTAAGTGGATAGAATACAGAGATTTTTTTACACTGGACGGCAAGCCTTTGGTTTAGGCTTTTCCCCCTTGAATCAGAATAGATTTAAACAAAAATCTACTGCCAAACACTTGGATAAAAGACTCCAAGCAACACCCCTGTACCCCATTAGTAACTACTGCAAAGAATACCTGTAAGTCATGGATTCATTTACTAATACATGAAATACTGATTTATCCAATATTTCTAAGATAAAAGGAGTTCTTTCATGGTATGGAGCAGGAGCTAAGGAAGAAATGGAGTTTCTACTTTAACAGTCACCTTACAGCTTCTGAAGCTTTCATTCCTCCTGAGCAGCAGAAGGCAAATTTTTCCAAACACTAAACACACAGATGCTAAATGCTGATTACAAACAAAAAAACTTGCAAGTCTTCCAGAGCATCAGACAACTAAACACAATCACTGCAGAAGAATTTCTGCCTAAACAACACAGCAAAACCAGACAAGATACATTCTGCATAACTATAACCACTCTGGAAAATAAAGCTACAGCTCTGTCTGCCTTGCTGGTCTGGAAGTCACGATGAAGCAGATTCTAAAATTAAATTAAATTAATTGGAACCAATTTCCTAATTACACCAACTTCAGCTGACCTTTTTATAAAATCTGGTGATGATATTAATAGCTTTGATTTTCAAGTTCCTGAGGGATTTGAAATTTTAAACATCTCTTTGACCTACAATGCAAAGCTACCAGGTGTCTTCAGTTTTTCAGAGTTTCTTTTAATTAAGTAAATAAATTTAAAAATGACACTTCTGTGCTTTTGCTGTACCCAAAAATAAATGCAACATTCCTCTTTTACAGGCCAGTTTAAAGCCTGGCTTTAGACAAAGAAGTCATTTGGAATTCACAGAATCATAGAATGGTTTGGGTCGGAAGGGACCTTAAAAGATCACCTACTTCCAACGCCCCTGCCATGGGCAGGGACACCTTTCACTAGACCAGGTTGCTCAAAGCCCCATCCAACCTGGCCCTGAACACTCCCAGGGCTGTGGCACCCACAACTTCTCTGGGCAGCCTGTTCCAGTACCTCACCACCCTCACAGTAAAGAACTTCCTTACATCTCATCTAAATCTAACCTCTTTCAGTTTAAAGCCATTACCCCTTGTCCTATCACTGCATGCCCTTGTAAAAAGTCCTTCTCTGGCTTTCCGGTAGGCCCCTTTAGGTACTGGCAGGCTGCTATAAGGTCTCCCCAGAGCCTTCTCTTCTCCAGGCTGAACAACCCCAACTCTCTCAGCCTGTCTTCATAGGAGAGGTGCTCCAGCCCTCGATTGTCTTCATGGCCTTCCTCTGGACCCACTTGAGCAGGTCCATGTCCTTCTTATGTTGGGGGCCCCAGAGCTGAACACAGTACTACAGGTGGGGTCTCACAAGAGGGGAGTAGAAGGGGAGAATCCTCTCCCTCGACCTGCTGGTCATGCTTTTGATGCAGCCCAGGATACAGTTGTCTTTCTGGGCTGCAAACGCACATTTCCGGCTCACGTCCAGTTTTTCATCCACCAGTAACCCAAGTCCCTCTCCGCAGGGCTGCTTTCAATCTATTCTCCACCCAGCCTGTATTTGTGCTTAGGATTGCCTGTGGATGCATCTCATCAGGTCCCATGTATATAGTCTGCTTTTAAGTATGTACATTGCTATACTTGCCATCAACTGTATTTCGTACCCATCTCTACACCAAATACATAGTGAAAAACTAAGGAAATCTATTAAATCTTTAGTCATTGGACAAAGGATAAGCATTAAGTTTAATAGTGTTCCGTAACAGTTATTCAAAAGAGCAAAATAAGCACCGTGTATCACGTTTCTATGGTCTACATCCTACCCAGTAAAGTGTGATTTTTTTTTTTTTTTTCTGAACAGTGCTTGTTTGAGGATAGACTGATGCTGACAGTTTCTCAGAAAAGCAGTTTTAGGATAATAATGCAGCAGCCTTTTTCTCCAAAGAACAGCCCACCCCTCCCGTTTTTCAGCATATAATTTTTTCTTTTCAAAATCTCTGCATGAGAGCAGGCTGCTTTTGAAAGGGTCAACCAACACATCTAACTGGTTTGGAACATGCTAAAAGCTGTCAGAGGAACACGAAGAGGAAATGCTTCTGTAATTGTCAGCTCTCTCAAATATAATGTAATCAGCAGCACACGGAGAATACCATGTTTAAATTATACTATTTTACAATCACACACTGAGGTCACAAGAAACAGTTAAGTTATAATCAGTAATGAACTAGGGCTTTTTCAACAGAGAACTTTTTGTTCTCAACATGGATAACTATTTACTTCTGACTTGTTTTAAGAGCTGCGGAGTAATTAAATATTGTAGGTGGCAAATGTCACAGCTAAAGCCGTAGTTGGATCCAGACGACAGCTAGTGGCCAGATCCAAATGAATTTGGTTAAGAAATCTGATACAAGAGACACAGGTGCCTTACATTCTCCCACCTGGAGTGGTAACTTCTTTTTGTACCCCAAAATCTGGCATATTCTCCCTATTCCCATTGCTTGGATTTTGTCTTCCTCCAATCCTACCTGCCATCCTCCACACTATAGCAACACTGCTGCAACCCAAAGTTCTTGCAGCAATCAATTGCTTCTTTATAAACTCATCTATCTTGTCCACTGCCATTTAAACAGACTTGAGCCCTGCAGGCTCACCTTTATCCAAGTGTTTTTTCAGCTTCTTTTAATCCTCAGACTTTCACTTTTCTCCCCTCGGTCACTGGCAATTGATTAATATTCCTCCCAGTCTCTTCTTTTTCATTCCAACTATGCCACCTGCTCGCAGTTTTCTAAATACCATCTCCCCATGGAGGACAAAAGAAGAGCAAAACCCAAAGCTCTAGCAATCAGCACCAAATGCCATCTCTATTTGTCCCATTTAACTCTGAATGAAAATTCACTGGTCACGAAAAAGATCTGACTGCACATATGGGTTGAGTGAGCACTCAGCAACAGCTTCTGAAAACACTCGCATGGACATCAACAATGTTCAGTTCAGAGACTTCTTTAACATTTGAGGCAGTATCAGTTCAGAGTCAGATTAACTACAACACAGAATTGTTCCAAAATGCCAGGAAAGGGCTAGCATCTACTTGGATTCAAAAGCTTCCAGTTTCTCCTTGAAGTTTTGAGAAAGCAGCATTTAGCTGTTCTCAGAATAAGTGAAATACAGAACAAGTCTCTTATGTCACAGCTGGTATCTTTGTATTTAGTAGATCTAAGGGGACTTTTCAATTTTAAAAATTAGAAAATTACATTAGAAAGTACCTCTTGTGTGACCTTTCTTTTAGATCCAACAACAAGACGTCACCAATTTTTGCAGCAACCTCCATTTTCTTGCACATCTCTCAACCTAGTGGGGGGCTGGCTGACGTCATGCGTTACAAAATCAGTCAAGGGAATCACAAATTCAGCTCAGACAACTCAAATCCTCTCTAAATACATTCTTTCTTCATGTCAGATCCATGTGTTTGGTGGTACAGTGAAACTTAATTAAGGTTATGGTATCTGCAGGAAGTTCTAAGACTCATTCACTAATTTGGAATGCCACTGAGAAGTCTCCTCTATTTTGGTCAATGCTACTTTCTCTCTCCTTGCCCATTGTCATGCTACTGCTATACCTAAAGTCAGCAAAGAGCATAAGGAAGAGGAAAAACAGAAATGAAACAACCAGTTCACAAAGCTGGGAAACAACGGAGAAAAGATAGAGTTGCAAAAATAAATGAGAACAAGTTACTTAAGCAAAAAAAATTTGCAAGGTTTTTGGTTATATACTCTTCTGCATGCCAATAACTCTTTTCAACACACTTTCAATAATTTTTATTTCCTGATTTACCAGTGGTATAACTAATGAGAAAGAGAAAAAAAAAAAAAAAGATAGAATGAGAATTAACCCCCCCCCCCCAAACAACCAGAAAACCCCACCACAACAAAAAAAACCCACCACAAAATGAATGGCAACCACCCTTTAAAAAAAAAAAACAAACCCACAGAAAACAAAAAACCAAAAAAACCCAAACCACCACAAACCATTGTCATACCAGAAGGATTTCTTCTTGTTTATTCAAAAAGAATATAGGAAAAGAACATGACTAGTATTCTTGTTCCTATACGATGGTCCTGCTCTTTAGAATATTATCATTAAGGAAATTTACTAGTGGAAGTAACAAGGGCAAAGATACCTCTAAATCTGCTATTAATATGGATTTGACAGCACGAACTAGACTTGTACAGTCCAAATTATTCACGTGCCATTACTTTCTACATAAGAAAGCGTGACCAAGCTTAAAAATTGTTTATCACTTTCAATAGGTTTTATGGAAATTATATATACATATATATAGATATATGCTTGCATCTAAAAGTGGCAAAGAACACTTAACAGAATCATTAAAACTACTTACACATAGAATAATAGTACTTTTTAATGAAAGGAGACAGCCAAGCACAAGAGAAACATGATACAAGGTCAAATATACACAACTTATTGATTAGATTATCTGCATCCTCTCAACTATCAAAAATCCTTCAAGTAAGCACTTTAAGTGCTTGCGTATTATTGAAAACAATGAATTCACCACCTTCAATTTAGGTATTCCTAAACTGATGCACTGTGACAATTTCAGCAAAACCATCACTGTAATTCCAGTTGAAACAAAATCCACACCACTAATTTGTGCAATAAATATGACCAGCTAGCATTTAGCTCATCTTGTTGCCTGCCAAAGAGCACAACCTTCTAATGGTTACCAGCAACATTAACATATTAGGAAAAAATTAAATCCATCAACTGGTTTCGCAGTATAATTACAGTAATAACAACTGCCAGATTTACTTTCATTAGGCTAAATAAAAATAAATTCGGTCAGTAACAAATCAAGCAGTGCGAAAGCCTGGACTTTCGGGCCCTAACCTGATCCTCCTCCTGACTGCTTTATGACCTTGAGCAAATCAAACCGTGCCTCAGTTTTCCAGCCATAAAAGAATAATTCAAATCCTACTGCTTATCAGAAATAGCCAGTGTTACGCTGTCAAGCATACATGTTTCACAACCAACTTACATACCACAGCACTAAGTTTACAGCTGTGAAGGCCTGGAAGGAGGAAAAGAATTGGTCAAAGAAACATTTTCCATTCTGATTCTTTCCTAGCAATATTCAAAGTCTACTTCCCCCAACAAGCTCTGTGACATTGTCGTGGTTTAACCCCAGCCAGCAACTAAACACCACGCAGCCGCTCACTCACTCCCCCCCACCCAGTGGGATGGGGGAGAAAATCAGGAAAAGAAGCAAAACCCGTGGGTTGAGATAAGAACGGTTTAATAGAACAGAAAAGAAGAAACTAATAATGATAATGATAACACTAATAAAATGACAACAGTAATAATGAAAGGATTGGAATGTACAAATGATGCGCAGTGCAATTGCTCACCACACGCCGACCGACACCCAGCTAGTCCCCCAAGCGGCGATCTCCCCCCCCCGCCCCTTCCCCGTTCCTATACTAGATGTGATGTCACATGGTATGGAATACACCGTTGGCCAGTTTGGGTCAGGTGCCCTGGCTCTGTCCTGTGCCAACTTCTTGTGCCCCTCCAGCTTTCTCACTGGCTGGGCATGAGAAGCTGAAAAATCCTTGACATTAGTCTAAACACTACTGAGCAACAACTGAAAACATCAGTGTGTTATCAACATTCTTCTCATACTGAACTCAAAACATAGCACTGTACCAGCTACTAGGAAGACAATTAACTCTATCCCAGCTGAAACCAGGACAGACATAAAGCAGCACTGCAGAAAACCTGCACATGCGAGAACTTACCGTGATAACATCAAGAATGCTGAGAAGGCTGTGGACGCTGTCTCCTGCCAGCACCTCCTTAACAACCACTTCTGTTCCATCCTGCAAATGTAGGATAGATTACTGCAGGCTCATAGTTGCATATTTGGCATATATGGAGCATTTCAGAAAGCTTAACTTGCTCTTATTCTCCCAGATACTCTGAGCAGCCCTAAAAGAAATGGTCCCCCATTATAACTTGGATGCTTGTTTTCTCTCTGCTCTGATGGAAATGTGCTAATTCAAACCACCATAAGTTTCAAACCACCAAAAAAATTGATAAATTAAAAGAAACTAAAAGCCAGTTTTGTCTAGGAAGAGATGTGAACTGCATGTCTTTGCTATGTAACAACCAAAAAAAAAAAAAAAAAAAGCTTCCTTCACTCTGAGACAGAATTAGCTCCCTTTATCGAGGGATTACATGTCAAGAGAGAGTACAAAACAAAGAACAGCAAAGTACAAACCTATACAGAAATCAGCAAATTTGAGATAATTTACAAACATAAACCCCCTGCATTTTCAGCCATCACAAAACTGTTCACATGTTAAAGCTAAACTCAAAGTTCAGTCAGGAAGAAGGAAAAAAAAAAAAAAATCTGAATTGGCAGAAGGGATCACAAGGGCTAGCACTTCACATTTTAAGACTCACCCATAAAACAAGCCTTCATTTCTTTCCCCTGTCTGCCCAAAAGTGAATCTGAATCTTCAACCTCCCAGGCAAACCTGCTAACTACCACATTAGAATATTGTGGAGTGAAGTGTACTTGGTCTCTCCTGCTCTGTATACTTAACTATTTTATATAACTACTATCCAAAAGGAGAATGTTTCCAGTGCTATGCAAAGCCCGTCTTGCACCCTGTCCTCCCTCAATAACTATGCAACCAAAGTACATGAGGACATTTCAGAATGCCTTATCACCATTGCGTTTCGCTCTCTCATCCAAGACATGGGGGAATCACAGATGAAAACCTTGATCTTTACAAATATCGTGGTCCTGAAAGGTTGGAAGTAATCCTTTCTAAATCACTATGATTCAAATGTCTAAGTTTAATCAATGCGTAATGATTCATGCCAACCTATATGCTGTGCCAACAGATTTATCTCAAGAACCGCAGATCAGTTTATTCTTACACTTTCTTGAATGCAAACTTCCAGCTTGCCATCCTGCACAACGTAGATGCTGTTATCCAGCTGCCCAGGACGAAAGATGTATTCACCTTCATGCAATTGCACAAAAAACATGTGCTTGCACAGTTCCAGGAAGAGAGGTTTCTCAAAGTGGCCAAGGACCCTGCAGGAAAGAAATGCAAAGGTAAATCTAAAATCACCACTGCCCCTGGCAAATCCTTCCTAAACTAGCAAAGTCCCCAGGCACGAACAGCAGAGGAACCCCAGAGTCAGTTGTTGCATGGCAGTCCAACAGCATGGCAGAAAGAGCAGAACTCGCCAAGACAGAAGTGCCAAAGTACTGTGAAATGCTGAAAACTGTAAATACTGGAGTTCCCTTTTGAGCAGCACTCTGAGCAACGCCAGCAGGCTTAGAAGGAATTAAATCCAGTCTTCCTCAAACAATCACCAGCATGGCTTTTGAAGGGGAAGATATATAAAAACCTGCAAGATTCACACATTGCATGAGAATAGTTACTCTATGGAAATTTCCCTTTTAGTATAGCTACCCTGACCACCTAACAGGAACACATGAGAAATACTGAAAACAAAGGGAAAAATTCCTGTCATCTGCATGTACCTGTAAGTTTGGAATATTCCATCCTCTTCAGGTAATGCACAACTGGACTCCTTCGATACTGAAACTAGTCAGTCACTACCAGGCAGACAGAAATACATGGCTTAAACCTGAGCCTTCTGTGCACAGCACCAAAAGGGCCCTCCACATAGCTCCATTAGATCACATTTAACAGGATCAATCAATCAAATTGTACTGCAACATCAATTAGTCATAGGAGATCATAATTCCACAGCAGAAAGTTTAGATGACTTAAATAGCAGGTTTATTAGAGTATATGACCTTCATGACTACATTATATCATAATTGGGAGAAAAATGAACATACACAAAACCAAAATTACGGATCGGAAGATCTCATCCTCTTTGCTGTCTTAGCAAATTTAACCCTTGCTGAACAGGCACAAAGACCATCCCTTCTTCTTAACCTGCCAAAGAGCTGTGGGGATTAAGTTAACTTTGATTCCATTTGCAACTTTTTATCCAGAGAATTAAAAGATTCTGCAGTTCAGAGAGTTATCAATATGGTATCCAATTAACATTTACCAATTTTGATGCTTTTCTGTACCAAAAAATTGTCTGATATAGTCTAAAGGGAATTTTTAAAACACACTAACAGAAATCTGTTCATGTTAGAAGAGCTTTATTATTACTACCCCTGAATTTAGGCCACTAATCTACGTCTTTTTTTTTTTCCCCCCTCTCTTTTTTTTTTTTTTCTCCTAAAAATGCACTCAACTATTTTCTTAACGTTTCTAGAAAGTTAGAAGTCATTTATTCTTTCCTCGCGGTCAGGTGAATTTTCAGTCAACTGCTTAAAGACTCAAAGACTCTGACCATGCAGTGATAAAATTTAAGACTTGACACAAACTGCCAAATATTTAGATCACTTGAACATCTGTCAAAACCAAAATCCAAACTTATATTTCCGTTTAACATTACCTAACATTTTTAAGCATGTATAGGACTTCCGATGGCAAATGGGAATTCTTTACATCAAATTCAGTTAGATCTGCCTCTAGCAAAGAGGGAGGTGGTTCTTTCGGCTGCAGAGTTGGACATTCCTTCTTAATACGCAGAATCCTACAAAGAAAAACACAAGTCAGAAAGTTCAGGAAGTCTCCTCATTTGTCTTAAGTATGGGCTGTATACTGACACCATAGGTTGACTGCAATACTAAATGCACACCATGCCAAGTTACACATTATCAATTAGATAAAACAGTAGCATTCCACCCTCCTGGCCTTTCCTCAGCAAAACTACAGACAGTGCTATGTACATAAACCATTCAATTTCAGCAAACTTCCCAGCAAAATGCTAGACTGATGCATAGCTGACAGGACTGTGAAAAAACAGCAGCTATGGAAAAGTGCTAGGCTAGGGACAGATTCCATACCACAAACAAAAAACCACAAAACCAGCCTCCATGACATGAATTTTCCCCTTCTCAAAAGCCCAAGTACCTTTTGGCCAAAGATAAAACTTTTGCCCGCTTCCGCATCCTTTGGCGAGGCACAGTGTTCCCAACCAGAGAGTTTGGAAGAGTTGTAACCTAGGAGGAAATAATGAAAACAAAAACATTTACTAAAAACCAAAACAAACAAAAAAACCAACCACTAGTTCCAACCCTGCAAAGCCTCCAACTCATTTACCAAGTCATTAGAACATGAGCAGAGTGAAGCACTCATATAAGACCTTGGAAGATTGGAACAACATCTACTCCAGGATCACTTTCTTCCTAGAAAGCAAGTGGAACATACTTTGATTTTAATAAGCAACTACTACAGTGGTAATGGATGGTAGAGGGAAAAAAACCCTTAGCTACACAGTTGTCACTCGGCAACACTCAACATCAGGCAGACAAGTAAGATTTAAAGCTCCAGTACTCCTATGGCAGCCTGTGATGCTGACAAACTAGGGCCTGGTTCATTTTTGAGCTGGTGACAAACAGCACCATAGACATGCAGCAAGGCTTGTACTTGGTTTTAGTAGTTACTAAGTGCCACCTTCTGGAGAAATGCAACAACTGCAAGACCAAGAAAACACTACTTTCAAAATGTTACTAGTTCTCCATTTGTTTCTCAAAGAGTCAAATCCCAGGAAAAAGTTTCCCTCACAAAAGAAATCTTTAATTAGTTTGGAGGGTCCTTTTTTTTTTTTTTTTTAAAGTAGAATCTTGGTATTTTATCAAAAATACATGAAGTACAACGAACAGCAGTTAGTTTGTAATATTCTATGTCTTACTCGGGAATAAAAGCAAAAAGCAAGGTCTAAAACCCCAAACCAAAAACTATCTGAAATGATTTTACCATGTGGAATTCTAAGCATTCTTTACTTATGTGTGTTACATATAAACACCTACATTAAAGAATATTAAAATTATGAAGTTGCTGGCAACACACACAGTTTCCTTTCATCGAGGGCTTTTTCGGCCAAGTTCTACGTAAAGGCTGATCTGCAACGCAAAAGCAAGGTTCAGGGAGTAATCTCCCTCCACAATGAAACAGAGCTCTAAACCAGCACAGTGTCTGATTAAGTCCAAGTATTTGAATTCACCTCAACAAAGTTTAGCAGTGTGTGAGGCAGAAGGCTGTAGTAGTTCACAAAAGAAAGTGTTCCTCAACAAGCAGTCACTAACAAAGCAAGGTTACTTACCTGTACCTTATTTTTCTACAGATGTTGGTTTTCAGTGCCCTGATGATGTGAGTGCACACCTGGACTCGAGCAGGTTACCCCACAGGGCACAGCGAGGACCATCCTCAGCCACGCTCTGCCTTTGGTCCCAAAAGGGGTCAGTACCATTCCTGCCTCACAGCTCCCCTGGGTCAGTGAGCCCGCCAGACCTACACCCTGGTTCTGACTCTACAGGACAGAGGACAGGGAGCACTTACTGCAGTCAGAATTAAATAGCCTTTTTCCTTCACTAACCATTTGTATTTATCATCATTCATTCCACAGATGACTACAAGCAAGCAATAAACATTTGTTACTCTGAAAAGGAGTCAGAGTCCCCATCTGAGTAAGAGGCAGCTTTCCAAAGTCAGGCTTTATCAATAGCATCATATATACTAAAACTGCACATGGAGGGCCAAGAAGCTGCTACATAAATTTTGGTATGGGAAGTGTTGAGTAAGGAAGTCACCTCAACCTCCAGGACCTATTGCACAAGCTTGTAACAAAACCAAATGCAAAATCTCTGCGCTGACATAGCCGCTCATGACACCTCTGAAAAGATGAGTTCTTTTGACCATAGTGGCACTGTTAATCAGAAAAAAAATGAATCTCACATTCTGCATACACTAAGTAGCTTTAAGGGATGCATGTATTTTGAGGAGAAAGACAGGAAGATTAATCTTTTCAGTTAAATGAAATCCAGGCAATCAGTGCTGAACACCTAGCCTACCTGCTAAGATTAACCTAATCCATTAAAGGAAATGTCTATCTCCAGATTTCCTCAAGCCTTCTTGTGCAATTTCCCAAGAAAAGCCACTTGCAAAGGTAAAAGTAAAAAAGAAACAAACAAACAAAAAAAAAAGGAAGAAAATATCAAACAGGCAGTCATAGCCTTGAAGGATTTAACTAACTGATGCAGAAACAGATTCCTGACTGATGGAAAATTATTGAGGAGACCTTTCAGAATAATAGGACAGGAACAAGGAACAACATCAGGACAGAAACCTGAGGGCACAGGTGGTATTCCTTGTGACAATCCAAGGCAAAGAGGTCAATCTTGGGATAAACCCCTCTTGAACAGTCTCTAATGAGAGAGTTTGTCAAGTCTTATTTGCAACTGAGGACAAGAAAACAAAGGCTCATATGCTGAAATGCTTAGTGTGCTTCACGGGTAGCCTGCAGAAAGGCAAATTCTAGTATCTGCTCTGCAGATAGAGTCACATGGGAAAGAAGGTGTCAGCTCTGAATGTAATGGCAGTACTGGAAGCCATTATCTGACAAGGACAATCCTGAATATAGACACTGAATATCTTGAATATAATCCTAATTACTGAGAAAGACAGATTACTATAGGTATTTAAACAACCATCAACTCCAGAGAGGAGTTAGATATTCATTGATTTATTACTACCCTCATTGTCTGCAAATATTCTTGAAAGAGGTAAGGTTTGGCCAGAAAGAGAAGCTATTGCTGTTCTATCAGCAGCAATTCAGGCAGAATTCTAGGAGTTCTGAAACATCCTCAAAATTCCAGTGAAATTTGATAGGTTGAAGGCCCAGAGCCGGGCTAAGCAAGTGAAGTATTGTAGTTTACAACACCTCCTGAACTGGATTTTAATCCTTACTTCCCTCCCACCATGCCAGATGCACTCACCTTTCTCATGATCTTCCGCCCATAGAACATCACTTTGTCTCTCTTGCGAAATCTGTACTGAGGCACATGTGGCTGAAGTTGTTCTGAAACAGAGAGGCATCACATCAGAATCCATCTGCAGCTCTGTGCTAAGGGAAAGAAAACTGAGCACAGGTGGTCAATTTTGCTACCTCTGTAACAGCTGTGCCTCCTGTCTACTAAGCAGCAAGCTCTTGTGGCCAGCATTTGGAATTTAAACCAGCACAAGATACTCATTATCCAACGCCAGTTAGCCAAGCCAGACTAGGGAAGAGCTGGCTTGAGGCTCTACCTAATCACCGGAGGAGATGAAAAGGCTCTCTAAACAGATATAAGGATCAGATAATTTTAATCTCACAAAGGAAACCTCTAATTCATCCGTTTCTCATTACTGTAACAGCAAAATCACAGCAGGGTTGAAATTATTTGCATGCCAACTGATACTAAGGCTACCATACACTAGAGAAATAAAAACCTCCAGCATCCTGCACATGACAGTTCTGAATTCTATGTTCAGACCTGAGTAAGTGAATCAACACAAGTTCTTCATCCTTTTAAAGCTGTTTTCCTGCAAGAACCACTATCTTCACAGCAAGCATTTATTACGAATCAGCATAGAATCTACCACATATTATTACAAAAATACTGAAAACAGCTGAGAAAACTGTTTTTAAAACATACATAGTCATTGAGTACTTACTAGATTGTTTCACTCTTCTGTAAACAACAAACACAACAATTGCTATAAGTAGTAATGCAACTGCAGCTCCAATTGCAATTCCAGTCAGCTGTGAGAGGAATTCAGAGGGGAAAGAAGTTAGTCACTTCTAAAGTTGAAAATTATTAAGTACTTTTTGGAGGGCTGAAGAACACTTACCTCAGTAAGATGTCTAAAAGTCAAGCACGTTCATAAATACTTCATTTTTTAGTTTAAACTTCTTGCATGTGTGATGTTTTAACTACATCAGTATCTCACTCATAAGCTCACATGCAAAATATTCAGCATTTTCCCCCCAATGATCTGTGAGTTGATCAACTCAATGTACATGGGATGAAATAACAGTAATTAATTCCTGCCTCATGCACAGCAACAGCAAAGAAACACTCAGACTTTGACTGTGACTTAGTAGAGTTCTTAGAACTTACAAGAAGCTACACGCTATTTACGCACAGACAGTCTTTTATCCAGCTGATTAAAGCTATACATTACCATAGTAGTCTGTATTCTGTCTTCTACAAACTGAAGAATTCGCGTTCCACCTGCTGGTAGCACAGCCTAGCACCAAAATGAAGGTGAAATTAATTTCCCACAACTGGCAAAAAGCCTCCATAAGAACATCTTAATGCCTGGTCTGGCACATACAATGCAACTTGATTGTATTTTCCAACATCTTTCTTTCAACTACAGCCCACTTTGCAAACACAAGACATTCAGTGTAGAAGGGTCATTAGTGGAGTTTTGCATTGATGTCAGTTCAACGCATTCCTAAATAGTCATAAAACAGGGTCAAACAGTGAGGTGATAACTTTTTTTGATGATTTTATGTTATTCAGAGCAACAAGGATGAGAACTGAACGTAAAGGACTTTATGAGACTGAGAAAAGTCATAAACTAGCAGATTAAATTCATCATAAAAAGAAAATTATGCACACTGGGAGAAGCTCTAACCTCAGGTATACTGTCCTGGGACCTGTGCCAAGTATTGTTATTCAGGAAAAAAATCCAGCAGTTAAAGCAGTCTCACAAATGCCAGCTCAAAACTTACCAGAACAGGGGGAAAAAAAGCAAACCAAATATTAGGAAAAAGGAGGAAACAAACCAAGTAAAAGGACAGATGTGTCCCCCTGTAAGTCTTGAATGTTCAAGCACTTGTAAGGTTAAGTACTGCATGCAGTTCTGGTCCCAGTTTTTGCCCTTGGTTCCAGATCTGGATGACCTCTTAATTTAGCTTTGCCACCAAGAGAAAAACGAAGTGCATGCCAAGAGTCGCCAAACTAGTCTCTCTCATGAAATTCGTTCCGGTTCTACAGCACAAATAAAACTCCTTGCCTGACCAGTCAATGCAGACAAATCGCTGTCTTCAGTTTGTCTCCTTAGGTTGCTTTAGCACAGCATATCAACAATTTATCTTCCCAACATGAGTCAAACTAACTCTATCACTACTATTATCAGACTATTATTAGTAGGATTGTAGTGGAAAGTCAAAAGAATTAAAAAAAAAAAAGGTTGAAAATTTGTTAGAAACAAATACAACACATGCTGGTAAAACACAGCGAATTCTTGGTCCAAGTCTATTGTGGTCACTTAATCTATTTCCCCTTCACAGTGACAGGGACACGCACAGTTCTGCTACTGTCCAGGCCTGTATGATCTCAAATAACATCTAAAATAGTAGTTGCCAACTGACAGTCACATTGCTGCTACACAAGGAGAAGAAACAAATTCATGACCAACACACACACGCACAGACTGAGCCCTCGTGCCTCAATACAGAAAAACAACGAGGGAAAGAAGGAATTCAGACGTCCAAGAAAAAATGAGAGGTTCTTGCAGTGTTTCTCACAAACACTGGTGAAAACATGATATTCCCCCCACGTACTCAGCAGGGTATCTTTTCAAGCACTGACAATCCTTCCAGAAAAGCTGGGAAGCAAGCAGACAGGTTGCAACCATACAGACACTTGAGACATGTAAGCAGTTATTGTCACATGACAGCACCTGAGAGAGGTATGAGGTCACGGTTAAGTCAGCAGTTCTACAGGGCCCTCCCATCAGCCCAAGCCTGTAGGACCTCTCTTAGGAGGGCAATAGCCAGCACTGAAATTCAAGGACTTCACACGTGCCTTACACAGCCTCAAACAATTCTCGGACACAAAAGACATGTGGAACAAGCCTGAAAAGACCCTCACTTTGTTAGAAAATGGAGCAGTGATAAAGGAAGACTGAGCCTCACAGAGTGCTTTAGTCTTAGAGAAAAAAGGTCCTTGTGTGTTTTAAAACAAGTGTCTCACCAGGAGATAATGGTAGAGCAGTGGGTTATAAATGATGTATTTTGTTCACTTCGCCTTGATAATGGCACAAGGGAAAAAAAGTTCATCGCTCCCTTATCAAAATACTGTGACATTTCTCCTTCAACTGTAAAATTTCCTATCACATTCCTCTGCAGCAACAGCAACTAAATTTACTTGATTGTAGAGACTACATAATCTCTCATCAAAAGGTGTCTTTTTTATTCCTTCTTTTCTTCCTACTTATACTTCAGGAGAAGCACTGTTTTTACAATGAAGTGGATTTGCTTTTAAGGAGTTTATACATTAGCTAGTAAACTACTATGCTCTGCCATGCAGGCTCTTTTTCTGTCTTGGCCAAAGGCGGTACACTGTTTTCTGCTGTCATGTCTTTTTACACTGATCACATTCGTTCTTGATGTATTTTCTTATGTATTAGCATAAATAGCATTTGTCTGCTTTTTCCAATGATGTTGAAACTTCATTAAGAAAATGCAAATTAAAAGTAATTAACAAAAATATACAGCTACATAAATAATGCTCATGCTCACCCAGAGTACCAAGCACAGAACAAGCAGCTCTGCTGGAGTTTAACAACTTCACATTGCAATCAAAGGCAAACAGTGAGACATACCCCATTTAGGGAGGGGTGGAAAAAGCTTATCAGTGCCGAAAGCAAGGCCTTAAAACGAGGACTGCCCAAAACACCAGATTTCCTTGTAGCTCCTAAGTACCTGGGTCCACATGCCTACGTTTTGACTACAGATACTGGCTCTTCATAAAACATTTTTTAGCTGCGTACGAGTAGGTTATATGTATTTTTTTAGTTCTGAGAAGAACTATTTCCTATCATGGGCTTTGCCTTTCATGACTATGAAAAGCACCATGTGCCTTGTTGGACTAGGACTTTCGTATTTATGATTAAGAACAAATGCAAGAAGAGCTAGCTGCCAGCAAATTCTGCAATTCTTCCATCTTTAGGTTAAAAACATACTGTTGGAGCAAAAGGTACTTAAATGCATCATTCTGCTAACAGCTTAGAATATGAAGCAGAGTGTGAATGGTTGGCAGTAAAAAAAAAATTGTAAAAAAAATCATAAAAACATACACACACAAAAAAATGGGACCAATCTTGAAGTTTTTGGAAGGATAAAACTCTTATCGGGAAGGGTTCTTTCAAAGTAAAAGCACTGCATCTAAAGACATTACCCAAATGTTATCAAATCAGGTATGGTAGCTTTCAGCTTCTGGAAGTACTAATAGGGAAATAAGTATGTCCAAAACTACTATTTTTTGTATTGCATTGTATTGCAATATTGTACCTCAAGGCTGGTGGTGTTGCGTTCTTCATCCATGTCTGGAGGTACAGCAGGAGCAAAAAAAAAAAAAAAAAAGAAGAGAAGACCAGGTTAAGAGATGACTGCACTCTCTAATCCAAAGTCCTTTTAACTCCGCAACGCACAGCGTACCACAACTGCTCTTCCAGTTTGGCTGAACAAGACAATTCAAGGGGAACAACGTTTTGGTTTTGTTTTTTTTTTTACTTCATTGTCCCTTTCTCTCTTTGTTGAGCAACAAAAACCATCCAGTCTTCAAGGAAAACCAGAGCTACCAGTAATGACAGCTACCTAACTCCTCTAGGAAGCGGCGCAACAGGACTTCGCTCAAACGTCTCTGCTCTCTCTTGAGGAAACCCCCCACGGAGACGGGAATGTTTAACGCTGAGAACACCCACGGGAGGGAGGGACACCCCCCCCCGGTGCCCACACCCCAGTGGCACAAAGAACCCTCTCCGGGTTACGTGTTCTGTAAGGAACAGGGAAACGCCGGGCAGGCACAGACCCGGGGACACTCACCGACGCCTCTTTTCGGAGGGAAAAGCCGTACAGAAACAAGGGGCGGCCGCAGCCCTGTCAGCGGGTCAGGACAGACCCCGAGCCGGCCCCGGGTCGCCCCTCCTTTGCCGCCACCCCAGCACACCGAGCCCTCGGCCCCTGCCCGGCTCCGCTTCCCTCCTCTCGGTAGAGCAGATCACGGAACGCGGACGTTAAAAAAAACAACCTCCCGCGCGGCACCGGCACTACACGAGCCTGCGAGGCCCGGGCCCCCGCCACCGCCACCGCCGCTCCCCACCGAGCCCCGGGCATCCCGCGGCGGGACCGGCCGGGCCGGGCCGGGTCCCGTCCCGTCCCCTCACCTGCCGCCGCCGCCGCGCTCGGAGCCGCCCAGGCCGGGGTCAAAGGTCAACCCCGCAGGGCGGGGACGAAGGTCACGAAGGGAAGACGCCGCCGCCCGCCGAGAGGCGAAAGGCAGACCCCGCCCACGCCTCGGGCTCCTCGCTGCTGATTGGCGGACAAGTCCCCACCCCCGCGCCGAATGGCCCGCGTCCTTCGCAGGTTACAATAGGGATTGGCCGGTGCCTTTCGGCCAATGGGAGCGGGCGGTATTGGTGTGTGCGGAGGCGGGCGCGCGGCGGAGCTCGGCGGGGCGGCCGCCGGTGCGGTCCCGGCTTCGCCGAGCCTTCAGGAGGCCGCGGGTTCCCGGCATGGGGCTGCTGACCGAGCTGGCCCGCGGGCTGGTGCGGGGCGCCGACCGCATGTCCCCGTTCACCAGCAAGCGCGGCCCCCGGAGCTACAACAGGGGCCGAGGGGCCAAGAAGCTGGGCGTGCTCACCTCCAGCAAGAAGTTCATCCTTATCAAGGAGATGGTGCCCGAGTTCGTCGTCCCCGACCTGGAGGGCTTCAAGCTCAAGCCCTACGTCTCGTACCGTGCCCCCGAGGGCTCCGAACCGCCTATGACAGCCAAGCAGCTCTTCACCGAGGTGGTGGCTCCCCGCATCGAGAAGGACGTGAAGGAGGGCACTTTTGACCCCAACAACCTGGAGAAGTACGGCTTCGAGCCGACGCAGGAGGGCAAGCTCTTCCAGCTCTTCCCCAAGAACTACGTGCGGTAGGGAGCAAACAGCAGGGCTCCTGGGGCCGTGCATCGCCACTGTATGAGATGCGGCCCGCGCCAGCAAACGCGGGACGGTTTCTGTCGCTGGCAATGAAAAGCAAATCCTTCCGCTTATGTCTTTCTGCAATGTTTGATTTAAATTGCCGTAGGGAAATTGGCGGTTAATTGCCCACTCGTGACTAAGGAAAGCGTTACTTGTATCTTGCACCGCGCCCTGCTCTCGAGAAGAACTGATTGACCAGGCGCTGCTAATTATCAGGAGGCAGTTTCTCTCCGGGTCGCTAAAACATCATTCCTTCCTTCTGGGAAGGAATTCCTGTCGTCTGGAAACAAAGGAGGGCATGTCTTACCTACTTGGGAGACTCTGGAGTCTCCCGGCTGCGGAGAGCAGGCCACTGCAAGCTGAACAGCGTCCCCTCATGAGAGCACTGCCGCCACATGCGCGGACCTGCAGCCGCAGCCAAAGAGGGAACACGCCGACAGGTTTACCCCCAACCCCAGTGAAGTGTTCCGCTAAACCGGGAGTGAGACCCCCAACAGGCAAAACCAAGTCCGTACCCTGAACTCTCCGAGAACTGTAGCTTATGTTGAATGCCGCAATTTTTCCAGACTTCCCCAAGCCTTAAAGCTACTCTTTCTTTCAGAGTAAGTCAAGATACAGTTAATAGGTACACTTAACATCTGTTCCTTAGTGCAGCTGCTTGAAGTGACAAGGTAACTGTTTAAATTGGATTATTTTTGGACACATATTCCTAGAAGAGCAGTGTCTTGCTGTTCATCAGATTAAATGGATAAAAGTGACACTTCCGTAGACAGTCCCGTGTAACTGTTTAAAGTAGAAACTGCTAAATTCCAAATGTTGTAAGTCATTGGAAATAAAATGTTTTCTCTGACACACAAGTGCCATGGTTTTTGAGAAAATAATTCTTCTGTGTGACAGTCGTGTCTGCAGAGCGTAGCCCTCCCAAGAGGCACTCGGGGGTGGGGGGTGGGGGTTCTGTGAGGTTTTCTAAATACAAAGAACCACAAAGCTTAAGAATTAGAGAATTGCAAAAAAAATGTTCACTTTTGGAGAAAGGAAGCATGTTTACTGTGTTTTCTGTGAGCATCCAGTCTGAAATGAAGACTGACAGATAAATCATTAAAGTGTTGTTAAAAAAGACATATTTTCAGGGCTGGGTAGGGCTGTGATGGCAGGGAGGGGACGCTGCACTGGCCTCCGCTCCTTAGTGTTGCAGCCCCGTGTAACCGCAAATGGAGGAGGAGCTGTTAGCACACTGGCACCGAGGGTGTGAGAGTCATATCTGTAGTGCGGGTGAGGGAAGGTGCAGTTTTTCCAATTAATTAAGCCCGACTGGCAATCTTCACTTATTTTTCAGCTCATCAGAATAATGGTTATATGCAAGCAGTTGTTTTCTGCCTTCAGCTCTGGACACTGTTGCTGTCAGTGCAGAGGTGGTGCTTCACCCCTTCCTTTCAGAGGTGTCACGTTCTTAGGCTCCACCTCACGCTTTCCAGAAAGGAAAACTCCTTGCAGTCAGTTGGAGGAGGGTGGAGGACAGGTGAATGCAAGGCTGGAGAGCAGGAGATCCTGTACCCTTTGATGCCAATACCAGCTTGGTCTTGAACAAGTCGCCTGTCTTACCTTCCTTACGTGAAGGCAGATCATAATAAGAGACTCCTCATTTCTCAGGGCAAAGCAACGACTAGCATAATGCATAAATCGAGTGCCCCAATCTGGTCGTGTTCTGTGACACCACTCCAGCTTCACTAACCTCAGGCTGTTTCCTCTTAATCTCACATGGAAATAAAAAAAAGCATTACAGCCTTTTAAGACAGAGTCACAGTCAAAAGCCACGTTGCTACAGGGATACACCCTCGGTGTTCTCACCAGGGCGTGAGGGAACTGGATTGACTACTCTGACTCCCAAAGAACATTCAACACCACCACCAAACACCCTCAAAGAGATGGAGCCATCACAGGATGGGGCAGAAGGTCATCACAAGGACTAACTGGGAAGGACTTTTTAAAATCAAAATGACTAAGAAAGATAAATCACTTATATTGATTTTATTTTAGAAACATCCAAAAATAGGGTGGTTTGTTTTTTTTTAACAAAAGCTCTGGTTCACAATACTAATCTTCATGTAACAGTGCTCAAGAAAGTTTTCTAAAATACACATTCACCCTTGAAAAAGGAGTTTCAAAGCAGTAAAATTCTTACCTGCTGTACCTCGTTTTAGATGCAGCACTGTTACAGATAGATAGATACCTGTTGCTGGTGTTTCTTTCCCTCCAGACAACTAATTCTTTAGGACCCTCAAAGAGAAACCATGCAAGCTAGAAGTATAAGCTGGTTTTTTGTTTCTAGGAAGATAATAGAGAGTGTTCCAGAAACGGTCTTTTGCTGATATTTCACAGTGAAAAAAGAAAGCTAATGGAGTAACCATGAGAAATTCTGCAGCCATTCCTGGAGGTAGTTAGGGCAATGTTGTTAAGATTTTGGTTTCTGTACTTACTTATTTTGAACTTAAAAGATGTCAGGAAACACTGCTTATGCTTTTTGGATGTTTTGATCTTAAAGCTGTTCACCTTTACAAATCTGAAAGATCTTGACTTTGGACCTAAATGTACGTCTCGCTATGGAGAGCGGAAAACATGAGTCTGATACCAAGAGGCTATGGGGGGTGGTTAAGTGTGGCACTAAAACAGAGCAGGGCTTGCTACACAATTTATGCTAAACCAGATTGTGCTTAGCTTGGAGAGTGATAAAGGGAGATTGCAACCAGGTGATGAGTCTGATGTAAAACTAGGCTGTGCAGGTACACAATAATCCTTCCAAGAAAGGCCCTGCTCAGAACAAAGCTTCCTCTCGCTGAACTGCTGTCTGTCATACCAGCCAGTCTGGATTTCCTTCTAATAAAGAATTTCTCCCTACTAAAGACGACTATAAGCACATTGCACTGTCAGTATCTGCACTGTCTTTGAGCATCTTCTCAAGGTACTTACTAGTTTACAGCTCACACAGCAAGCTACACACACAGCTAAGCCTCTGCTCATGGGCTTTTCTGAGACATTCAGAGAAACCTCTGACCACACACTGTGTTTGTCTACATGTAGCAGCGCAGACGTGGAAGGAGAACGGGCTTAACAGACCAATTGTACAAATGCAAACCAGCCTTGAAGGGATTAAAATATAAGGTACAAACAAGCAGCCTTTGAGAAGAAGGCTGTCCTACTTTGAATGAGTACATTAAGGGAAAACTAAATAAACGTGTCTGTGCTTGACCACACGCCTCAAAGCAAAGGCTTTCCTCAGCGCTGAAAATAAAATACCAGTAATCCCATCGGTATTGGCCTTAAAAGACTCAGAAGCTCAACAATAAAACTGGAAAAGGCCAACAGAAATTAGACAGGGCATAAGCTCAGATGTCGCTCTCAGTCCAGGAGTTTTCCTACCCCTCTCCCTTGGGACTAGTCAATGCAAACTTTCAACTGTTCTTTCAGATGGAGATCTAGTACTTGGCATCTCCGAAGGGGTCACCAGGCTCATCTCCCACTTCCAGACATGGAGAATATTGTCATAGAAAGAACAAGTTGCTACAATGCTCATTTCTTTCGGGCTGTCTACAGACCTGGTTGAATCACTGCTTCTGTCCAGGCCCATTCCATTGGGTCTCTTAGCTCCTGAGTCAGAACCCCTGTCTGACTCAGGATCTCCCCCTCGGTCAGGACCCCCAGCCAAATCTAAACTCCCCTTTAAATCAGGGCCCCTAACCAGGTCAGGATCCCCAGACAGCTTAGGACCCCTCTCTGCTTTGAGCGGCAAGGCAGGGCCTTCACTCTCCTCATCCAATATGACATCAAAAGTAGCTGTAGGAGACTCATAAATTATCTTCAGGTTTTGGACCTGCAAATTCAGTCTCTCGTCTCCTTCCTCTGACCTTCCCACAAGCTCCTCCGAAGACAGGCACGCAGCAGCAGAGTCCTGTGTTGCAGTCAAGCAATCCCTCGGACAGAGCCTTGACCAGTCAGCCCCATAGGCCAAGGAATTGTGCAAGACGTAGGATGACAGGATGATACATTCCTCCGTGTTTTCCGCTTTAAAAAAAAAAAAAAAAAGAGCAGAAATCAAGTTGTGAAATGGTTTGTTGCAGACTGCTCAGAAGCCATTCTGGCATTGGCTATGTCCTACAGGAAGAGTTCCCTGGTTATTGCCACCTTCACAACAGGGTTAAGCATTCTAGGAGAAATGAGGTACTGCCTCTCCTGGCAATTCTTCAGCCGCCTCTCATTAGCTTTGATTTTCCATGGTTCGGTAAGCAGACAGGAGAAGAGGGTTTAATGGGCATGAGGTATAAGAGCCTCGTTATTCAAAATACCTAGAAAGGCTCAAGAAAGACAAGACAGATCACAGCAATTGCCACTGAGCCATAAATACAGCTGGTGAGATTGCCAGACCAGGTTCTGGTTATAAATAAATTACAGATGTGTTCTTCCCATGAGCTTTCAGAGTCAAATGCTTACTCTGATATTAAATGGACATCAAGTTCCTCCCTTCCCTACACAGGAGAAATGTTATCCCCATTTCACAAGCTGTGGGTCTGCCCAAGGCCTGGAGAAACCCAGGAAGGCAACCATTTTATGCAAGATTGTATTTGTAATGTAAATGCAAACAGCTTTTAATCATGTAAATACCTTCTGATTCACATGGGGAGCTTGTTCATGTTACTCTAGATTAACCAGACTGCACAGCACTTCCTTTCTGAGGCAATAACCAATTCATTGCAGGTCAGTAACTTCTGCTGACAGTAAAGCACCACCTGACACTCAGAAGAACCTCTTTGAACCATCAAGATGAATACAAACCAGAATGGTTGTGTCAACAGGTAATGCCTTCACACCAAAACAGGCTTTCTTCCCATGAAGAGAAGTTACGAGAGATTTACACATAAATAATGACAGTGCCTTTGCACAACCTATCAGGCCAAGAGTGAGGATAGGCCTGGGAAAGCTGGCAGAGTTACCTCAAGTTGGAATAAAAGTCTATGGCTATTAACAACATCTAGATCTCTCTAGCTAGCTCAGAGCTGGAGTTCCCCCATTAACCTGGAGGTAGGAAAGGAGAGCAGCAGAGGAACACAAGAACATCTCTGTTCCTCTGAACACTCACCCATGCTTCCGCGGCAGTCAAGAATTTTGAATCCACTCTGCATGCAGGCTGCTAACAGCACAAAATCACAGGTTGGGTGCCACTTCAACCTCCAAACTCCACCTTCAACGTGGGTGTCTGCCAGCGGCTGCTTTATGTTCCTGGTGTCCCACAACAGCACATGCTCGTCATAGCTGGAGACATATTACAAATAAATATGGAGACAAGCAGCAAAGCTGATTCAGTGCAACAAGTACAGAAGAAAATTTGGAAAGATCACATGCTCTTCACCACACTGAATGTCTGAAGAGACTGCACCTTGAGCAGCACTAGCAGCACATTCAAAATAACAGAGGAGGCTGGTCACACTAGTGAAGAGCAGCTAGAAGGGATTTACCTGCCAGTAGCCAGAAGATTCTCACGGTGGGGACTGCACTGAATGCTGCACACACCCATTGAGTGTCTGCAAAAGAGGAACATAGAGCAGAGGGAAGAGACAGCAATGTATGATTTGAGAAGGGATTCTTCCTTGAATTTCAAGGATTTGGGGTCCACATTACTGCATCAAGGTGTCTCAGGAAAGGAGAGTAAGGTAAACTCAAATTTTAGTCCAGTGAAACATACAAGCAGAGTTCCATCTACACAGTCCAACAGCCTTCCCAGGGCAAAACTTCTACTCACATAGTCTCTTAGCACAAATACTTTCTAGTAATATTTGCACCATAAACTGCTGTTCAGAGCCTGTACGAATTTCAGCAAAACAACTCCATTCCCAGGAGACTTTATTCCCAACATTAATATTTCCATAGCAATAATCCCCAGTGTATTTTAAGGTTACATATAAAATTTCACTAGAGAGCTGTGTATATTGTTTTCATCATATTCTAAAAGATAGGTTAATGCCATCAGAAAAAAGAGATTACTTCAAATGAGTGAACAGTAGAGAACAAAGTATTTCCTAAAAAACGTTCCATAATAAGATATCCAAATTTAACACACACAAAAATTCCCAAAATAGAAGTGTAAATCAGGATCCTTCTTTTAGAAAGAAGCTACCACCATCTTCATGGTGGAAGCGAGCAGTTGGTTTATTATGTTGAAGGACGTGAAGAAGAAAGTTTCAACCTGAAGTTGTTCTGATGAAAAAACCTAACAGATGTCTCCATTTCCCAAGGGAGGCAGAAACAGGACTCCACTGTCACTGCACATCTCTGAATTCCATGGCTTGGGAAGGGACACGGTAGCACCATATGTTCATACACAATAGCTGTAGGGTCCAGCTGCAGACACAGCTTGCCTACCTCCTGCTGGTGAAGACAGGAGTCTCTGGACTACACCTGGTGTCCCAGCCCTTCAGCAGGCTGTCGTCTCCTCCTGCACAAAGACAAAACATTGTTACCCTAACTACCATCCAAATGACCACTGCAGGGCACTGAGGCAACACAGTTAACACCAAGCTGATGCTTTTCAGCCCTAGGATCTCATAGCATTTAACGGACATGCCAAACGTTTGAGGCTCACAGTACTCGTCACCACAGAAGAGACATTCATTAACAATACCCTCACTTTGCCAAGCAAAAAAAAATTAGAAGATAAAAAGACTGGACTTTAGAAGCTCTCTGGCTCTCTTCTGCACACTGCAAGAGATTATCATCTTTTTTGGCAATAGCCAGCTGAACTACAGTTTAAAAGGCACAGCTTCTCCTAATTAACTCCAACCACTTCCCACAATCAAGAAGCCTTTTACCCCTAGCAGAGGCCCCAACTCTTTTAAGAGATGTGATGCAAGCAGCATACCCAACCCTGGAAAGTAAAATCCCAAGGAACACAGATCCCTAACAAGGTGCCCCCTCCTCAACACCCCCAGATGAGATTCCCAGGCCTTACACACCTGAATACACAATATCAGTATCCCAGTAATTAAAAGCAGCAATCCAGGCCTCAAATTTGTGAGCTTCCCACTGGTTCAGGACATGCACAGAAGGAGCAGATTCATCTATGGAGAAAAGATTCAGCTTCCCCTCTGAATCGCTGCTGATTACTCTCAAAGGACATCCACTATGGTGGAATACAGAGAAAACATTAGAAATTACTGAAACTTGTGTCCTAAGAAGTTGTTAGAGTAAAAAATGGCAGCCAAAGCATAGACAGATAACATAACATAATACTATATATGTTTGATTCAACTAAACATTGATAGAAACTGGTAGTACAGTGGAAGAAATGCACACATTTATACAGTTCTTTTCAGCTTCAGCCCATCCCATCTTAAAATCATCTACACCAATGATCCCCATTCCCTGATCTCACAGGGGGAGCAAACCACTCACACTCACGTGAGAGAAAGAAAACCAGCCTTGGGTCTTTCTTTCTCCTACATGCAGAATGTGACTTCTCGCATGCTTGATATTACATCAATAAACAAATTCCATGTGAAGACAGATTTTTTTCTACTCCAAGTCAGACTGACAAGGACCTCTCAGAGTCTCTTCGCTCTTCCGGAGTATGAAGAAATGTTTTATTTCCCTGCTATCACAGACATCTGAAGTGCTGGCTGATCCTGACCTTTCCTGCTCTCTTCCTGTGGCACAGTACAGTTGCAGTTTCTGGACACAATGTACTTGGAGCACCAGCAAAAGTTCTGCAGCTCACAGTGCACAGATTTTCTGACATTCCCTGACATGAACTAGGTACTTTCTGTTTGGTTATCTGCAATTGTAGGTACTGATTTGGTGGCTCAGGGCTTCTTTCCATTTTTACACTGTATGCTAGTTACTTAACCATACTGAATCTCCCAAATTTCCACAGAAGAGATATGGGGTCACCCCCTTCCTACAGAGACGTGAAGGCTGCGCATTCAGCTTCTAGATGGCATTATTTGTCTCTCAAGTGACAACAGTGACAGGCTTTAAAGGGACTTTACATCATGGCAACAATCATTTATCTTGAAAGGCAGAGACAAGGGGAAGAAGGAATGTAAGGAAGAAGAAAGTAGAACAAGGAATTCTACTTATTCATTAAACAGCATGCACAGAAACAGCTTTAATTAGCAAAAACTACTAAATATTTGCCCTACAGCATTAAGCATAGGACTGCCTGATCCCCTCAGTTTCCACTCTCACACCAAAGGCACCACTTTCTGTTTTGTACTTAACTTGCAGAAAATATATACCCTACCTCTTTCAAGGTACAGCTAATTCATGTTGTTTCATGCAGTAATGCCATTTGTGAGATCAAATGTATGAGCATTTGAGAGAGGAAGGAGCCACTTCCAAACCAATTCTCTCCCATTTCTCACTAACCCACGTTTAAACTTCCTACACGTGCTATTATTAGCAGTTCTTAAGCAGAACTTCACACTAAAATTTCAGCCATTCTAAAAGCAGAGTTGGAACCAGTGGATCCATCTGCATCCCATTCTGATCTTTCCTTTTAGCAAGGGGAACAGAAGACATGTCCCTGGCTCACCTGCCACCATTCACCATAGCACAACCTCACATTTGTTGTTGGTTTAGTCTCTGTTACAGTGGCCACAGTATGTCTTCTTGTTCCTCTGTCACCCTTGCTCTGGAAATAGTAACTTCTAGAGAAGGTGCAGGGAGACAGCTGGGACCAAGAAAGTCTTAAGCTACTTCACAAAAAGCCACCAAAGGTTCATTCATCAAAGTCCTCGGCTTATGCCTGGAAGCTGTCACACGCACAATGACCTCCAATACCAGCCTTTATCTCTCCATCCTCACCATTGCTCTCGTCCTGTGGACCAGTCTAAAGACAAGGCCAGACGCTGTGCACCAAGATCAACCCGGAAGCATGGCTCCAACATGCAGCTGTTCTTCTACTAGAAAGAAAAGGAGTGGGTTAAGACTGGGGAGAGAGCAGGTATACAAAACTTTTACCACTTACTCCTATGGCAGGTGTTTCCCAGAGACCAATGAGCATATTAGGGTCCCACACTACAGAAGAGATGAAACGTCCCACAGCAACATACGATTGCTTAGTACTAGCTGAACGGCAAACATATGCATACACAGGATCCTCACCCTTCTGCCACCCATCTCTCACCAAATCCCCCTTAAACTTCGCTTCCTCTCACCAGGTGATGAAGTGCAGAAAAAGTGATGACCTAATTGTTGAATTCCCTTACAGACTGGCTTCTGCTTTCTTTGCTCTGTGGGAATGGTTCTACTGAATACACCCTTCTCTCACCAAAGGAAAGAAACCCCTCTCCAAAAGTCTTCCCTGTTTTTAACAACTTTGCATCTTCTGCTGTCTTTACCAGTTAGTCCATATTTATTGTCAAGTGACAGTTTCCAGTGTTTGCTTCTGGTCCCCTCATGCCTCTCATCTCCCACACTCTGCAGGTGGGTAAAGCCCAGCCAGTCTCTCTGGCGCCATGACCAAATTTGTGGGATTTATGAGAAACATTATCAGAGGACAAAAGAAGAAGTGTTTAAAAAGCTAGGCATATTGAGAAAGCCATGAAAACCATACAGCTTTCCTGCATGTCTCTGAACACTGCTAATAATCCAGAGATGTATTAAATCTGGGTTAAACACAGCTTCAACAGCAGTAAGTGTTACAGCCACCTACCTCGCTGCCAGTCAGGTGGCAAAACTCCACGGCGCCTGTTGAGTTTGCAATGCCAACCATGGGATGTTCTGCAATGGGAATGTGGCACCTAAAAGATCAAGTTAAACAAGTCTTGAATGCCCACCTTTCTTGTATTTAAGGAGGAGAGCAAAGTCATAACTTTTATTCCAGGATGCACAAGGAGAAGGTACTCGACCAAAAAAATCTTATGAAGAAAATCTAAGGCTCCTCAAGTTCCCAAAAACCTGCCTGGAGGGGATTGTATATCGGGGAAATCTACTATATATTATTAAATAAACAAAAGATGTCCACAGTCACTGACAAATATTTATAAATAACCAGAAGAGCATAACAGAAATGAGCACAGCCTTTGCTCACTGGAACAAACTGGAGGATACTTCCCTCCAATAAGCCAGGGGCAGTTTAGTTAGTAAATATTACTGTTGCTGCCATACCAACAGCTAAAACAGGATCCCAGAGGGGCAGACCACGCTATTGTGAGCTCCAAGCCTCGACAGGCCAGCATTACCATTTGATGTCCAGAATGGCGGCAGTGTCAATCCTCTGGATTTCCGTCAGCGGGATGTAAGGTTGCTCCTCGTTGTAGTGATACAGGTAGAGGCGCCCAGTCCGGTCACAAGCCCCATTGCTTCCTCGGGAGTCAGTCTACACCAAAAATTGGAAAGAAAAAGAGTAGGCTTAGCAGCAATGCTACCTCCCCCAGACCTCTCCCCACCCGAGATCTTGCCGGGAGCGGCCGGCAGCAGCAGGGCAGACGGCTCCCGCGTCGAGAGGCCCTCCCTTGAGGGATTCAAGCTGCCACAGCTCCCTCAGAGGCAGCCACGCTCACCGGCGGGGCCCACTCAGCCCCACACGGTGGCTGCGGCCTCCTCAAGCCAACCCAGCTGCGACGAGGCACGGCCCCACAGCGTGGGGACTGACAGGACCGGGTCCGGGCGCAGGACTGAGGCGGCCGGGGGGGCACCCGAGGCGGCGCTGAGGCGACCGGTGGCGACTGAGCTGGCCCGCGAAGGGCGGGAAACCACCCCCGGGCCCGACTGAGGCGGCCGAGGAGACCACCGGGCCCGGGCGAGGTGGCCCGCGAAGGGCGGGAAAGACCCGCCGGGCCCGACCGCGGTGGCTGAGGCGGCCGGGGCGGGGGGGGGGACGTGTGGAGGCGAGCCCCGCTGCGGCGCCGGGCGGTCGGGCTCACCGCGGCGGGCGGTCGGAGGTGGTAGGTGCCGCAGGCCAGGATGCTGTGCCAGCCCTCCACCGGGCACCACTCCACCGCGTCCGCGCTGAACTCCGTGTCCACCACCTGCAGCGTCCGCGTCCGGCACGGCGCCGCCATCTCAGGGCGGGCTCATCCTGCGCGGGGCGGCGGGACGGCTCCGGGGACGCCGCGCCGCCGCGCAGCGGAACCGCCGCCCGTCTGCTTCCCGGTCAGGGGCGGGCCGGGCCCGGCTTGGCTCGGCCCGGCCCGCCGGGGGCTCCGCCGGCGGTGCTGCCCCCGCCCGGCCCCGCCGAGCCCGGCCGCTCCCCGAGCTGCGCCGCTGCCTAGCCTGGAAGAGGAGCCCGGCGGCCCAAGCCGGGCTTGCTGGCACAAGCAGCTCGGGAAGGTGCCGAGCTTCATCCTTAACCGCCCTCGGATGAGGGTTTTTCCTTTAACTCGTCCAAGCTCCTTCCAGGCAGTCTTCTAGCACCCACCACATGCCGAGGAAAGGGCTCTGCAGCTCAAACGCATGTCAGGTGAAGGACTGCTGCTCAGTTTTAACCAGCAGCTGCTCATTAGAGAGAAAATCGGCATCAGTATTCCCTTGGCATCCTCCCTCTGCCAGTCTTAAAGACCTTCCTCATATCCCTGTCACTCAACCCTCTTCCAGAATAGACGCAGTTGATGTAGCTGTGCCTTTGCAGAAGCTGTTCTGGACCACGGAGGGATCCCGTTCCCTGCCCTGAGCAGTCCCCTTTCCTCCCAGTCTTTTCCAAGACAGGAGGGTGAGAACTGCACGCTCGGGACGCAGCACACCACGCATTTGTGCCGTGGTGCTGGTCTCTGCTCTCCCCTCCTTTCCTTGAGCCTGGTTTGCTGCTGTTCCCTAAGCAGAAACTTCTGCAGGATTGTGTTTCACAACTGAAAGGTCTCATTGCTGAGTGAAACTAGTCAGCTAAGGGCTCATCTTCTGATGTTTTCCCATAAGCAACACTATGTTTATTGACACCAAATTTCATCTACCAGTCCGTCTCATGGGATCCTCCTGCAATTCTTCACTCAGCCTTTATTATATTATTATTACACTGAATAACCTCACCAGTGGATGTTATCACCTTCCCGATTCGTTACTTCTTCCCAATTATTTCACATATTGGCTAACCAACTGTTGACTTCCCTCCACCCCAAAAAAACCTCCAACTCTTCCCTTTTTTGTGTTTTAGAACTGTATTGACTCTTCCCCAATATTTACCCATCGATGCTGCATCATAGCATCCATGAATTTGCTACGTGCAAGTGCTGCATTCCCCTGGCTGTAGTTTGCCACATCTGCCCTGAGACTCCTTTCAGAAGCTGTTGTCACATTTGCCACGGGTACTGAAGGAGGGGTTACTATCCCAGCTCGTACCTCGGTTTATTCATCCTCGAGCTCCCTTAGAGGCTATAGGTGGCACCGTCCTGGCAACTTGTTACTGCTCGTTTCATCTGAACTTTAATCTCTCCTAAAATCACTTCAGTTCTAAACAGATTCTCTATTGAGCTCTCCATGTGGAAGTATTCCTGTATGAACCCCCCAGCTCTTTCACAGCAAACAACTCATTTTTTTTTTTTCTTCCCCCCCCCCCCCCCCCCGCCAGGACTTCATCCTCAGGTCAGACCTTCCCTTTACTGTGCATCACATCTACTGACTGGCAGTCTCCCTGCTCCTGATTTTTTCAAAATTATTTGTGCCAGTTTTATGACTTGAATGTTCTTCATATTCCATTTTCCTTTGCATTATTTTGGGGTTTGGTTTTTCCTGTTTGCTTTTTTTTCACTTTTCACCTGCCAAATCTTATTCTTTCATCTTTTACATTTGGACACAATTTCAGTTTATAAAGGATTTTTTCTTACTCTACAAGCAACCCACACGGTGCTGTTTAATCACACCAACCTCTTTTCATCCTCTCAAACCTGTTTTGATGGGTGGTAAATACTTGCTCCTGTCCCAAATGTGGTGTCTTACACTGTCTCCATGCCACATGCAAGCATTTAAGTCTCCTAGCTGTCCCTTTTACCTTCACCAGTTTAATTTAAAAGTAAATCGCCACCACAGAGGAAAACTTGGAAGTATAATCTTGTGGGTGCGTTAAAGGCTCAAATATCATTAAGCCTTGTTTTGGTCCACAGGTGAATCAGGGTGTGTACAGAGAGTACTCCATGCTTCAGAGAACCAAGGAATAAAAGATACAGATGCAGTTCTTTTTACCTGGAGGAAGCATCTTAGATGAAGATTATCTCCATCAGGGTAAGTCCTTGAAATGTCAGCTCATTTACCAGTACTGCACAGGCCTGCTCCAAGGTAAGTGACCATGTACTCTAACCCTGTGCTTTTTAAATACTTGCCCATATGAAGATATCCATGTCGGCCTGGTTTCTTGAAGAGGGGAAAGGAGGTCCTTTATGAGCTTCATCCTCTGAAAAACTGTATTGGCTATATGAAGCGGAGCTGCCATGTTCAAGTCTAACTGGGTCCTTTGTGACACACCTTACAAAAAGGGAAGATCTCTGTAAATTACAAAGATCTTCTGCCAGAATTATTGATCACACAACTTCCCACGCCAATCAGGAAAAACTGTTTTGCAGGCAGTGACATGGTTACTGCAGTCCCCAGGACCTTTTTTAGAGTCAAAATCCCTGTAGCCACTTCCCTCCTCTGGCACAAGGTTACACACTGAAATCAGAACCTGTGTTATTTCACCAAGCCCTTTTGGGATGTCCAGGCAACTTGCTACTTTTCATTCAATTGATGGTCTGACAGACCTCTGATTTAGTGGGCATCTTCCCTCCCCACCTGCTTCACCCCATCCTCCCATCCCCTTCCCTCCCACATTCACTGGGATCAGGATTGCCCTAAGCACCCACCACCCTAGTTTTGCAGACTCTTTAGCTTGAGTCTCACCCTTCCTTCATTCCCTTCATCTGCTGCTCAAGAGGAATCTACCTGTTGCCCCATCAGGACTTCATCTGCAGTCTATCTTTGTCCTCGTTTCTTATTGCAGCAACATTACAAACATTAGGACTAACCATTTTCCCTGCTCAGTGCTGCAGAAGTGTTTAAACACTCTAAGACTGCGCTTCAGTTTGCTAAACATGATTACTGATAACACAATGGAAAACTGGCATGACAAATAGCAGCCTTTTAAAAAGGCAAGAAAAAAAAAACAGTCAGTACTTCTGCCCTTCTCAATTGATTACCTCAAATACAAAAAATACTCATGTCCCATTTTACATTCATCAAAAACTGTGCCGTTCATTTAAAGCAAATAATTGAATGTTTCCTTAAAAAAAAAAAAAAAATCACCCATTACAGGAAAATTTGATTAGGTCCTGCTTGACTTCTTCATACTTAAGGGCATTTTAGGCTGCCTAAACAGAAAGTTACAGTATATCCATGAATTAAGAGTTGCAACTTGACAATGTGCCTACCAAGTGAACTTCCAGCAGGAAGCTTCCGAAGTTCTTTGTTATTTCCTAAGATGCTTCAAGCTAAAGTATGAAAACCCACCCAAATACTAATAATTAAGAACTTCCTGTGCAGATATTTGAAATGTAATATAATATTGGAAGTCCACAGCAGTTCAATTTTCTGACGAATACAAGCAAGACCAACATTGCAACATGAAGTGGCAAAGTGAATCCTGATTGAAAAATTAAAATTCTTCACAGCTTTTACAAAAAAAATTTAAATACCTATTTCACTAAGCACTTTGAGAAAGGCTCTGCATTAAGCATCAGCAGCTCACATTCTTCTACTGTGAAGCAAGGCTAACACCTGGCACTAAATTATCCATTTAGTTCTTCAGGAAACTCAGTTGATATTCCTTATATTTCTAAGGCAAAAATGAAAAAGAAAAAGCTTTCAGATTATGTATGACAAGATGTCTGAAAAGAAAAACAGGCGTGTACTCTGCAAGTCAAATCCTCCTCCCATATTATTTTTACTCATTACTACATAAAAAAAAATCAAAAAGTGATTCTTGGATTGATGGCATCTCTTTAAAAAAATGAATAAATAACTCAAATTACCAAATATTAGATCATTTAAACATATCTGCACATCACTATAGTATTTGCTATGCTTACGGGGGAAGCCACAAGGGCAACCACATCCACACACAGCTGACTACCTGAGCTTCCCTATAACTACTTTATATACAAAGGTTTCATAACAAGAAGGCTAATTCAGCCTTCTAAAAATACTGGTTGCTTAAAGCACGATCTCCAGCAGCCCTTCTCTGAAGGCAGCAACATGCTATAGCTTGCCTGTATGCACAGATCCCAGATGGTCCCCTACACCCCGCTCCAGTTTCTGGTGCATTGGTTCCTACTGAGTAGGTATTTCCAACATCCAAGTGTGACTGTGCTCTGAAAGCAGCTGGAAGGGAATGGGAGAAAGCTAGAGAGTAGTAGACAATGATTCATTCCAACCTTTACTTTGTTTGCACACCACACCCCCCCCCCTTTTTTTTTTTTTTAAATATAACCTCCATGCAGAGTTCTCCAGAGTACCTGCTGATGTTGGAGCCTGCCTTCCGGCCTTGGCCCTGCCACAGATACTTCTAGCCACATGGGAGGAAAAGCTTTTGCTACATGACTTTTTTTTTTTTTTTTAAACTTTTAGGCCAACAACGTGTTCTCATCTGAACATTACAGTTAATGAGTCCTATCAAGAATTTCTAACAAAAACTGTACATGAGTTTACAAACGTATTAACATATAAATAACGAGAAGCTTCCTGCCTGGAGCCTCCACAGTAGTCTTTTTGCTTGAGAATATAATACTGGAAGGGTAGACCCAATCCCTTTCCACAGCACCAGTCAGAGCTGGCTTAGTTCAGTCAGCCATTCTGCTCAAGCATCACAGGGTTTTTCTTCTTCAGTGCCTCTGGCTTCAATAAGCAGTCTGTCATTACTGTGCAAAAGCAAGAGTCCAATGCCTTTGAGAAGGAATCCTGCTGCTAAGAGGCCTGTGCCACCCAGTCATCGTTCTGGTCCGAGCTCTTGCTGGAAGGTCCGTTTCTTCTCCCGACAGTGTTTCTTGTGAGCAGGCCAGTCTTTTTGCTGGCATTGTGACCCACAGTACCTTGCTACCTGGCATCGGCCACAAATATTGAATTCACGTAACTAGGAAGAACACAAGACAGCGTTAGTGAGCCTGTTCAGTACCAAGGAGCACCCCTACATCATTTCCCAAGTAGGTTTATGAGCAGGTCTTTTGCACCCATCACAAACATGACCATCCCACCATGAGTGTCAGAGGGGCAAAAGACTTTTGAAGCGATTGCATTTGTTTGATTTCACAGTTGGTCTTGCAGAATGGGCTTAAGAGACAAAATATTTGAGTGCTTCACATTTGTTCTCACAGTGCTACTGTTTTGTCCACTTAAGTTCTGTTTTCAACTACAAACATCTTAAATTCAGAAATGATTAGGAGGGCTGCACAAGCTCAGCCATTGCCAAACCTACAGTTATCCAGGAAGCTTTCGTATGCAGACCCAAATAAAAGGCAAAGCTCACCCTTTTTCAAATAGAGGGCATTTAAGACCATTTTTGCAAACATTCCCTTTCCCAAAGAAAAAAGTAAAACACAAAGATTTTAGCCTATTCAGCATTTGTTATCACAAGAAAAGCCCTTCTTATTCACAGATAAGGACATCTGCCTGACAAAGAGGCACAGCACTTGGACATCTAATTCTCTGCCATTCTCTCACTATATATATTGCTTCGTTTCATCTACCTACAGCAAAGGACTAGAACTAGCTTTCCTCCCAGTTCTCCCCTGAATAAAGGCCACTCACATTCACCCTCTTCTCATGAAAGGTTAAGCATGTTATTTTTTGATTTCACTACTGCCCAAAACCTCTTACAATCTTTCTCTTGTCTTATACAGCTGCTTGCTCATTCCAGCTCTGGGTTCCAAGAAGAATGCGTCCACCTGTCTTTTCGTACACTCTGCAGAAATCACGCTCCTCCCAGTAAACCACTAGGTCATTTACTGTTCCAATCCAAAATTACATTCTCTCAAACAGAAAATTATCATAGTGTCTGAAGATTCATGCCAAAGAAAACCCGAGTTAAAAAGAATTATTGCTTTTAGCAACTGAATGGCACACGTAAAACTTTACATTTTAAGAAACAAATCCCTGGACGGTAGCCTGGGTAGCCACGGTAGTCTGAGTCATTACATGCTTACTTTCAACTCTTTTGAACACACCTGTTTTTCAATCATTGTGCATGGGGGGTAGTGACATTCATAATATGTGCATGAGTTCTCTTCCTCCTCCACAACATCCCCGTTAGCGTTGTAATATCGTGTTACATTCAGTACAGGAAACTGCTCTTCTATAGGATCTGTAGGAAGCTGTTGGATTGCCAGCCAATACAGACTTTGTTCCCTGTAAAAAACAGGTACAAATTTGATCCATAAATTCATAATAATCATACAGGGAAACTGATTCCAAATTAATTAAGTAAGTAGGGTTAACATTGTATTTAGCCTGTTAAGCCTCAGACTACACATACTCATCTATTGGATATTTTTAGCATTATTTTAGCCTAAATGAAAAAAACATAAGAAAGTATCTATCAAGAAACACTTATATCAAGCAAAATTATTTCTGTGTAAATGGCTTGAAGTTTGTTTCTTGTTCTTGAAGTCCCAGAATCGTTGGAAGCATCATTGTAGCATCATTGCCACTCACTACATCTTCTCAAAATCAGTTTAATGTGCTCTGAACATCCCTATCTTATGGGTGCTTCAAGTGTTTCAAGAGAAGCATCCAGTGTGATGTTAAGTCTACAGGTCTCCCACCAAAAATGAAAATGCCTTCGTTGCATCATAGATTAACCAAATCCATCCTGGCATTAAGAGTTTGATGTGTTTTGAGTAGCATTAGTGCAACATGGCATGTAGGAAGTTCCCACAACCTACTAGTGAAAAGGCAATGGAAGCTGATCCCAGGAACTCATTTGGTTTCAACCCAAATACACGATTGCAAGTGTAAGCATTTTGCAGCTGCTGACTTCTACAGATTGTAATTTTGGTGCCTAAGGATGAGAGCCACAAGCCAGTAAAATCTGCACACTTAATTCAGCGTGCCCAGATGCCATCACTCAAGTGGAAGGGAATGCAGGCTTCCCGTTTCACTGCAGTGACAACATCTGGCACAGCAGGACCGCTACATAAGAATACCATGGGGCTAGGTGGCCCCTTCACAGCTACCATGTGTAGTGAGCATTAACTCTGTTCTCCAGGTGAGGATGCTACGACTCATAGTGATGTGTCAGTAGCCCAAGGTCAAATAAAAAAAGGCTCTGCCAAGAAGAAAATCACTAAAGGAAGGAGACAACTATTTACGATATTTTCAATTTTTTTTGATGGCAAGCCCCTGCCAAATATTGACATACCTTTGTTTACTAGAGATTTCTTCAGCTTTGGGTTTCCACCCCCAAGGAACTAGGCGCAGATTGTCTAGGCGGTTGTCCACTGTCACTGAATTCAGATGTACCACCTGAAATCCAGGAGCAATCCCTCCCCGGTGTCTCTCCCTGGAGGAGACAAAAACAGCTTGTAGGTCAGTGGTGAACAAGACTCCATAGCTAAAAAGCAAAGAATCACGCTAATTCCAGAAGAAACGCTGCATTCTAGCCTGCTGTCTGGTGTCACTGGAACAGTCGCAGTAAAACTTGGGTTGCCAACAGACTACAGTGGCTACTGCAGATATATCAACTCCGAGAAGAAAGAGACTTGTTCTAGGATGTTATTTTCATTATAAAAGAGTTGAATCAAAAGACAACCATGGTATACTATAATTGTAAGCATATTGCAAAGAAAGTTCCAGAGACTACTAGTGCCGTTACTGCAAGAGCATCTATGTAATTATTGTGTTCCACAGAGCAGACCTGAAAGGTGCCAATACTGCTTTATTTTTTTAATGGGAAATTCTATCCAGCACATTTATGCAAGTTTGGTGCAGGTGTGAAGTCACAGAGTTTGTTAGGTATGAAGAAACGTCTCTTAACAAGCAACAGGACAGAGGTTTCACCAAGTATGCAAATGCTTTTTAGACTCTTAATTGTGTGTAACACAAAGTCTGCAATGACTCCACAATTGACCAAGAGACATCTGAAAGTTGCCCAAAACCAAAGGAGGACTATTAGCAAGGATGGCTGCACTTTAAGTCCTGTTGCGATTCTTCTCTATTGCCTTCTAACAGTTTTAATTTCCCATTCCACCTTCTTTTTATCTCTCCTTTCTCTGTTTCAAGAAGTATCAAGTTTGCTGTCAAGCACCCTTATGCCTGGACAAGTTTCCGTACCACTTCTTGCAGGAATCCCCTTCTCACCTGAAAAGTAAGGCTTGGACAGAAATTGTGTCTTGGTACATTCGCTACACCGTGATTAATTTCACAGCACAGAAAGAACATACTGGCAGCAACCAAGGACAATGTAAAACTGACAGCGCTGTCTGAGGGTTACCCAGCATATCCTTCTAGGAGACTGTTCCAACAGCTACTCACAACTTTACCCAAGTCTAGTTTGCATGCTGCTTCCTGCTCAGTGTTTACTGAATATTTCAGTTTCAATGGCTCATCCAATTTTGAAGAGATACGATTTGCCCAAGTTAAAAAATTCCCAGTTCCCCCCCCCCCTTAAAAAGCTCTAGCATTTTCCAGCAAAACAGGGAAATTTATTTAGATGTGACTGACAATGAAAAATGTAGTCTTTTGTTTTGTCAAAATCCATCCAGATACGGTTACATTATATACCTTGGGGGAAAGGAAAACACTTGCAATTCACATATGCCCCAAAACTTCCTAGAATTTAATGAGTAAAATTCCCTTCGAGACACTACACACAGCACTCGCACACAGCCCATGCTCTAGTTCATAGGCAAAGCAATTCTTCCTGTACCGGCAGCCCTGCACGAGAACAGAGCTAGGGAGTCTTTTGGGCCTCCACAGAACAGGGAGAAGCTCTCCCCTTTGAAGGTAAAAAGAATAAAATCCTTCTTTGGGGGAAGGAAGAAAAAAAAAAAAAACAACAAAAAACACACACACAAAAGCAAACAAACTATGGAAAGGAGTCTGCTGAAAGGGGCCCTAAAGGAGGAAAAGCTACTTTTGAGTTGTTGAAGGCTACCAGAGGGTCTGGCAAAGGAAATCAGGAACCGTGAGGGCTACGAGTGGGAACCCAGGAGGTATACGGACACAAAAGGATGAAGGTGAACATCACAGACAGACACAGAGACAGGGAAGGAGTTAAGGTTCTTAGACTGAGACTAGGACAAAGCGCCAACAAGAGAGATGGGATAGATATGAACAAGGAATCTGGGAGGAGGAGACAGAAGTTCAGAGCAAGAGCAAACTGTGCAGGAGGGAGGGGAAAGGGAGGAGGGGAGTCTAAGACCAAGTTAAGAAATATTTTTAAAATGGATTAGATAATGAGAGTTTAAGAAAGGTTGGAGTTGGGGAAGAGAGAGAATTACAAGAGATTGTTCATGACACCAGGAAGTCACAGCAGAGTAGCACATGCCTACCCCTGCTCCTACGAAGTCTAGCTCTGCACCCACAACCCCCATAAGCAAATATTGGTAAAATTTACTAGCACAGTGAACCTGTCTTCCTCACTTTGTAAAAACCCACGTTCGTCTAAATTGCTGTCAGTTTTTCTATTACCTCAAGTGACAAAGGTCTTAAAGTAAGCATGGAAATTGGGGCTGGCTAATGACCAGTGAAAGCGTTAACAGTACCACTCGACTGAGATGCCAGAATTAGTATTGGCAAATTCAGGATGGTCCCTTTTCTCCATACACAGTCAAGCAACCTTTGAATGCACAAGCACACACTACTCCTCTCCCTAGACCTACACTTCAAAAATGTGCAGCATGGACCATCTCCAGAAGTGAATCAGAAATGTGCAGTGAAGGACAGGTTTCATGGAAGAAACAGCCTTGCTAATGCAGCCAACTCTCCTGCAGAGCTGTAGCTTCTACCCCCCCCACCACACCTGAGCTCATGCAAGATGCCAGGCAAAACACTGAAACCAAAACTTTTCAGAGAATTAACTGGATACTGTTCTTTTTTTATTTCAGCAGCTAACTTGAGAAGCAAGGCCCATAATAAGAAGCACCAAGCACAGACAACAGCAATTCAAGTCAACAGGAGCCATAACTGAGTAGATTATAGGCAGTATAAGTGCTCTAAAAAAAAAAAAAAAAAAGGAAATGGGTCTTAGATGTCTTTTTGAACACGCAGTTAGTGACTTATGACTAATCTCCTGATGCTGCTATTCCCCAGGGAACATCACTACACCCAGCCAAAATACAGCAAGCTGCGATTTCTATACAGGGAACAGGGCGAGAAGACAACAGACTTATTCTGCAGGTCCCTAGCCAGAGACATTCAAATCCTGCTTTGGAAAAGCTAAGAGTCCATCCTGAAAACACAGCAAGCACAAGAGAGGCTGCATGAAGTTCTTCCAGAAAGAATATTTGCAGCAGATGTGGGTATTTTTCAGATCTTGGTTCCCGTTTAGTACCGCAGTTCACTCTCTGCAGAGGTCAGAAAGAGGGCTTTGGGGGAAGAGCAGGAGAAGGTCCCTGTCATTGCTGCAGCTTTGGTAGCTACCAGCTTCCTATTTTGAGGGCCATACTACGTGAACAATGATACCTGCTTAACAAAATTTAAAAAAAAAAAAAAATTTAAAAATTTTAAAATCTGCTTTACTGGAAACAGTATCCAACACATGCCTACTCACTTCATCTTAAACCAGCAGCACACAGTCAGGTTAGTTTTTTCAGAGTGCACTGATTTTTTGGAGTATGTTTGAGGGAGAACAGTTAAGTTACACTCCTGCACCTGGAGTAATTCAAGTTCTTTGCTTCTAATTCACCCAAGAAGTAAGGCTGGCACTGGAAAGAGTAATGGCTGCTACTGCCCATCTCCTGTCTTTCAAAGGCTCCAAAACCTTCAGGACCTGCCACTAAAATACATTTCTGTTTTGTTTTCAAAGCAGTCCCCAGTGCAGGTAAGTAAAACTGAACAATGTGCCTATTCTGTTTAGGAGGAGCAGTAACTACATAGCACCTGTAGCCAAGAGACTTTCTAAAGATATTAGGAAACTCAGTCACAAAGGTATACTAACCTGCATTGTGTTAGCTTGTAATTAAAGATCACAGCAAAATTTACACCCTCAAAGGGATCAAACTGAATTTATAGAAACAGTTGAAATTTTCTAGTCGAAGAATTTGACTTTGCAATTTCAGAACTGCAGCTCTGCTTGCCTGACAGTTTACGCCCTGCCTTTGTGACTTTCAAAAATCCCTATTACACACACAATCTCAGAATTTTTAACACCAGCGCATGCTAGAGTGACACAATTTGAATTATGTAACTGAATACGTTAGAATTATTTCCTAATTTAAGTAAAACGAACCAGAAGAGGCAAGGACTGGGCTGTGTAATAAGCAAACAGCTGGACTGTCATCATCTACACAACCTTCAACAGTCAGCTGGAATAATTTTAAGGTGCTGTTTAGTGCTACTTACAGGCGACAATTATTACTGTATGAGGTTCACAGTTAGCAGTAGCTCACAGTGATTTACCCCACATACTGTAGCCAACTTTGTAATAATTTTCAAAGTTATATGTGCAACAAGATTAAACATTAACAGATGCAGGTTAAAATCCATATTTAATGAGCAGATTGTAAATAATAATAATAGTCTCTGATATTCTTCCTGTCTCCCTCCTCTTGTACAGGGACTAAGTTTGGGGAATAAGAAGTAACCTGGAACAATAAAGAAAGCAGAGCTATATCTTGGGCACTATGACTTCTAAGTATAGTTTATGGAACTGAACAGAAAACATGCTTAATTTCTCGAAAAAGGCTTTTAAAAGAAATAACAGTTCTCTTCAGCATACCCCGTCTTTTCTACAAACCCATGAACATATCTAGAGAGAGCAATGTATTAGTTCACCAGATGAACTAATTTCTCACAAACAAGTAAGTTGGCCTCTGAATCTAAACTGGCAGCTACAAAGGATATCAAGCAATGATTCTTAGAATATGGAAAATAAGACGTAGCAGCTGATATGAAGCATCATCAGCATCACTTCAGGCAGCTTTCCAGAAGGCCAAACAAAAAAAACCCAAAGTTTTAAGTTATGAGAGGTTCTCTCCCTCTCCAGTGCTCTGCCAGTTCTCACTGGTGCCAATAAGACGTACCTGATTATCACAGGACAACCCCCCCCCCCCAAAACCTCAAAAGGTTAGTCTTCACCTATTAAATGGAGCTAGTTCCTGGTTCCCCCACCCCTGAGCTGAATGAAGTTTTAGTAGCATTTCTCAGATTTAAACAGTCTCTACTAGAATACTCCTCACCTGTCACTGTTTTCCCTGGGAACAACTTTTTTACAGGGACTCAGCTGTTTGAAGGCTCAGTGCAAAACCAAACCGTAATAAGATCTATGGGCACCCCCTGTGCTGGGTTTCCAACTGAGTGTAGCTGCAAGCCACCTGAGAAGACTTAAAATATTACAAGCAGAGCAATAAACAACACACAAGTTGCTGGCAGCAAACTTCACCTTTAAGTGAACCCTTAAAGTTTTAGCTCTCCTTACGATACCTACCAAAGCAGCTCATGCAGCAGACGGCCGGATCCCCTTCCACGATTTTTGTCAAAAGCGTAAGCAAATATTTTAGCACCATTTCCATCAGCATCTACCTCCATCCGAGCCTAGAGAAAAAGGGAAAGGCTGTGAGAATGTCCAACACCGAGTAGCAGAGCACATGTTCCATTGGGATACAGGAAGGGCCCAACACTTAACACTTGTCTCCTAGAGGTCACTTGACCTTAATGGAATTTGAGTTGTTTCAAGCCTCCAAGGGGAGCCAACCAGCTCTGCTATTGTCCTTTACCAAGATGGAAAAGGGAAGAAAGGAGGCTGTGCACAGCAGGAGTCCCGCTTGGACAAAGAACAGCAACAATCCAGTTGTGAGCCCGTAAGGCCAGGATGCATTCTCCACTCTGGCGCAGATTTTCTGTACAGCCATCAGCAAGCCACCAAGGCTTTGTTCTCAGTGTTGCTTTACACCAATCTAATTAGGGGTTGCTAGTGAAAGGAGTGGTCCTGCCCTCTTTTCTCCGCTCCGTAACTTTGTGCTGGCGCTAATGCTCGCAAACTGTACTAAGGACGAGACAAATTTAGGATACTCGAAGTGTACTACCACGCTCAGTGACAGCACACACTTACAGTGAGCTACCACAGAGGAGGAATGGGCAAACACGGTGTTTTCTGGTAGCAGCATTGCCACAGCACTTAAAACTCCTGAGAGCAGCTCTGAAGTACCCGCTGCGCTACAGGCACCAAGCAAAAGACGGTCCCTCCTCCAAAAAAGCCTTAGTTTTAGATTTTGTAATCAAGAAATCTCTCCCTTCGAAAGCCGTGGTAGTAATACCCTCTTTCAGTGGATGTTAAGAGAAAACATTTTTCCTGGTCCCATAATAAGTTACAATAAAAGAAGTTTTTCTCATCTAAGACAGAGTGCAGAGTGAAAATTTTTAAAGTTTCCCAAACCAAATAAGGGAAGACAAATTGTTGGTTCTCAAAAGGTATACAAATAGAAAGCTGAAAACAAAAAACTGTATAATAAATTAGTTTGTTTTAAAGTAACACTCGTCTAAAACGAAAAAGCAGAACTTTTCCTGCTGGAAAGCATTCACACTGGCATTTCGATAATTTCAAGCTCCCCCCCTCCACCAAAGCAGGAAAGTCGGGGGCAAAGCGCTTCCATAAGCGGTTCTATTTAAGCGTGTCGCACAGAAAGCAAAAAAACCCCCAAAAAACAAAAAACCAAAAAACCACCAACCAAAACCCCTTTCAGCAACAGATCGCCAGTACCTGCCCCCCCCACACCCTGGGGAACCCTGCAAACCAGCCCCCAGCGAAGCCCCCGCGGGGTCCGCTGGCCCCAGCGGCGACGGCAAAGGGGCCCCGGCGCCCGCGGACGGCGGCGGGGGGGCGGGGACGGGGGGCGACGGCCGGTTCCTGGGGTACAGCGAAGGGGACTGGGTATCGCCGGTAAAGAAACGTGCAAAATACGCGCGGAGCAGCGGCAGAGGGCGGGCAGCACAGGCGGGACGGGGGGCAGCGAGAGGCGGCACCGGGGGGACGGGGGGAACCGGGCCCGGCGAGGTTGAGGGCTGGGGTGGAGGGGTGCACCGGCGGGGGAGAAGGGGGCAGGGGGCGCGGCCCCTCACCTCGAAGGAGTAGCTCTCCACCAGCGGGATGTCCTGCTCGTCGATCAGCGTGTACTTGGTCTGAAACGCACCGCCGCCAGACCCCGTCAGCGCGGCCGCCCGCCCCGGCCCGGCCCGGCCCTCCCCTCCCGGCGGCACCGGCCGGACTGCCCGCGCCTCCCGGCCCCCCCCCGCCTCCCGCGCCGGCCACCGCGGCAGCGCGGCCCGTCAGCACCGCTCCCGGCCGGGCCCCGAACCCCGCCAACCCCCCCCCCCCAGCTCCGCCCGGCGCGGCCGAGCCCGGCCCGCAGCGCCCGGCCGCGCCCCCCCCGGCGCCCTCAGGCCGCGGCCGCGCTCACCTTGCCGGCCACCCGGCCGAGCCGCACGATCCCCAGCTTGAAGTCGGTCATGGCGGGGCCGGCCCGGGCCGGGGTCGGGGTCGGGGTCGCCGCCGCCCGCGCTCGCCCCTCGCAGCCCGCCGGCGGGAGTCGCCGCCGCTGCCACGCGCCGCCGCCTCGCGCACACCCGGGGCGGGAGGGGGGGGTGAGGGGCGGGGGAAGGGGGAGGCGGGGCGCCGCACCACCTCCCACCCGTCGCCGCCCGGCCAATAGCGGCCCGCGCCGCCGGCGCGTCGCTTCTACTACGCCGCCGGGTCGTCCAATCGGCGGCGCGGCGCGGCGCGGGATCACGTGGGGAAGGGGGTGGCGGGGAGGGGGGGGGGAGGCGGGGAGGGGGGGGGGAGGCGGGGCGGGCGGCCGCGCGCGGGCGCGGGCTCGAGAGGGGGCTCCGGGCGGGAGAGGGAGGCGCGGGCGGTGACGTCACGTTCGCGGGAAGCTTTGTGCCGCCAACACTGGAGAGCGCGAGCGGTGGGGGCAGGGCTTAAAGGCGCCGCTCGTGCCCGCCGCCCGCCTCCCTCCCGGCCTCTGAGGGGCCGCCCCGGGCCGGGGCCCAGCCCCAGCCCCAGGCCGCCGCGTTTCCCCTCAGCGGCCGGCACCCGGGGGCGGTTCAGGCCCCTCCGCAGCCCCCGGCCTTCCTCCTCCTCCTCCTCCTCCTCCTCCTCCGTCCGCAGGCAAGCGCTGCTCGGTGCCCGGCGGCACGTGGCGACGGTCCCCGCCGGCGTGGCGACCCGCAGCCAGTCGGGCTGTGGGATGTTGGGGCAGAGCGCGCGAAAACGGCTGGGAGGGGAAACGCCGACTCCGGGGCAAAACGTGCCCACGTGGGTGTCCCGCGGGGACACGACGTGAAGTAACGCTTGTCCGTGAAGGAACGTAGCGCTTGTCCGTTCTTGCCAAGCACGATAAGCGCCGCTGACGCCTCTCCGGGCACCCCAGCAGCGGCTGCACCCGCTGGGACAGGCGTCCCTGCCAAAACCCACGCGGGGCGCGGGGAAGGAAGGGGCCTAGAGCAAGAGCCGGGCTCGACCCATCGTTGCAGCGAGGGGGCTCTGGGGACGTTTTGTCCTTGGGGAATTTGGTTCGCCCGCGGTCCTCACGTGAGCAGGATGAGTGTGCTGTTACCTATTTCCACAATCTAATGGCGACCAACATCTAAATGACAATAAAAATCTCCAGCACCAAAAAGTTAATCCTTACTTCACAAAACTCAGGGAAAGGGATTTGCAGAGCTTTCCCTCCCAGAGACTCTGCAGCCAGAGCTGAGCACGTCAAGGCAGATGCGTCAAGAATGGCTACGTTTTCCTGATGGATGTCAGCTTCTGCAGTGCAACAATGCTTGAAAGGTGTAACAGAGGGAATTCAAAGTGCAAATACATGGATAAAGCAGGCAAGGAGGGCTGATAAAGAAGCTTTCTCTATATAAAGTCACAAACCTCTGGGGCAGGATAGGAAAACTCTGGCTTGAAGAACATGAACACCAAGGAAGGTGGGCTTAAACCAGTGCTAGGAGCATCTAAACGAGACAAACGTTAAATCTAAAGATGAATCTTGGAAAACTTTTCTGAGTCTTTCAGCCCTGCAATGGAGCAGTCCCACAGAAGAGAGGTACGCCTTAAGGCTATAATGGTGGACCAGGGAAATTAAAAACACGAAGCTATTTGGAGCAGCTCATCATTAGCAGGTCTGCAAGCACTGCTCCCCACAGTTTTGGTGCCAACCTGACCTCTTTTGTGACAACAGCCAACCAGACAGGTGAACCTCTGCAACAGGATAGGCAAAAATCATTGTGTTTAATGAAAAAGCCAATCAAGTAATTGAATTTGAAATAAAAAATACCTACATGGTAAAAAGAATTATTTGCTTTTTAAAGAATTTGTAAGGGAAAAAATAAATAAATTCTCTAATAAAGTAAATTGTTAAGTGGAAAGGAACATGCAGTGAATTGATGGATGTGCACATTGGTTTATCAGGGGGATCACTTCATTTCTGATGGTTGTGGGTTTTGATGATTGTGGTCATACACCTGAAAGAGAAAAAACCAACAAAAGCCCATGGTACCGCTGTTGCCAACAGTTGGGTGTTTGGTGTTCAGGACACAGGGCCTTCACTCGGGCTGGAAAGAGATCTGGTTCCCCCCGGCACCGCTTTTTCACGTGGGTTGGAGGCACACTGAGCAGAAATCGGGGATTTCTTATTCTGTGGTTGGGGAGAAGAGATTGTCTGGGCCAGGGAAAAAATCAGAGCGGTGCTGCTGATGCCGACGTGCTTTGAGGTTTGCCTGGGGATGGTTAATGGGACCCCAGGCATGGGCCATGGTGCCTAAACTTGCCATGCCCTGGCTGGCAAAGGCAACCAGCCCTAGCTGCGGTGGGAGACCTGGAGGAACACAGCCCTCACAAAATGCTGCTGTGAGGTCACCCCACGGTGAAGGGCTCCCCATGGGAGCAGTTTACTGTCAGCCCTTCCAGCACTGGGGGTTATTTCAGGCTGTGCATGGGCATGTGAGGGCATTGCAGCAATTTGGGTTCATGATTTCAGCCCGGGGGATTCTCTGCATCTTCCTTCCCCCCAAAAACCCCACAAGGTTTGTGGGATTACCTTCATTTTGGAAGTTTGCTGTCGGTACTGCTTGCATTTAGCCCCTGTGGGGACACCAGCCTGCCTGACTCGTAGGAAAAGCGATGAAGCACTGAGTGCTGCTCTGCTCGGATGCCCACAGTGGTGAGCCATGGGCATGTGCTGCCCAAGCCCGATTTCCAGCCAGGGCTTCTGCCTGCAGCTCCTCCAGAAAGCAGGCTCCTCCCTGCCTTTATGCCAGAAAAAGCTTCCTTTCCTATTTGGGCCTTTTTTCCCCCCTTTTGACACCCTTTGTACTTCTCATGTCACCCACTCGGTGTGGTTCCCTGCCCTTGCAGACGTTGCAGAAGGGTACGGTGTTCCCAAGGCCACCGTTTGTGGCAGGAGGCAATGGATGGAGACCACCGCCCCTCCCTTTGCAAAGAGCAGGGTATCTCCCCAGCACTGTGGTCTTCTGCTAGAGAGGGGCCACGGAGTCAAATTCCTGCTCGTGGGGACAGATGGGCTCAGCAGCCAGCCAAGCACCATGGCATCAGGCTGGGCGGTAGCGAGAGCCAGGGTACAGCCCCGATGGCACAGCCACACTCCACCTGCCTCCCGCTGCACCGGGGGATCCAGCCGGGTTCAGACACAGCAGAAGAGCTCCATTAGTGAGCGGTTCACACCCCACTGTGCTGATCATGAGCTCAGATGGGACCCACACCCCCATGAGCACCCACCCATGGCTCCCACCCACTGGGCGATGCTGGATTCAGCTCTCCCTTTCCCACTGTGCCCACAGTAAATAGCGCTTGACTTTACTGGATCCACCATTACGGCATGTCAGGGGTGGGGGTGGGGAGCTGGCCCTGTGGGCCTTCGGTACCCTACACCAAACCATAACAAAATTCAGATATTCTATCCTAATGTTTGGTAACACAGGAAGACATGAATCCCAAAGATTTGGCTTTTCGAGGCCTGTTTTGTCTCAGGGAAATGAGGAAGTTCAGTCTCCTTAAAGTGCATGAAGCCCTTATGCCACCAGAGCAAAGGTCTCCCAGGAAGGGCTCAGTGCTTCTGAATGTCCCTTTCCCTCCTTTATCCTGAAGGTGCAGGTCACCAGAGCAGGAAGAAATCAGAGTGAGCTTTGGAGCACAAACCCAGTTAGGAAGAAGATGGATTTTAAATGTGAACTTAATGTAGGTTGTTACTATCTTTACCAAGCCCTTTGCCTCCTTTCTAAGCAGCCTGGTTTGGAAAAAATGAATTATTGGCAGGGTAGTACCCTTCTTCCAAGTGCTTCAACCAAAGCACATGCCCTAAGGTAGCATGGGAAAGGTTATGTATCCTGCCCCAAGAGAATTTCCCTTAAGCAAAAGAAATCCTTTTTCCAATTATTTCCAGCACTGCCAAGTGGGGGAAAACCCACAGAGAAAGTGTGTGCGTGTGTACGTACGTACACTGGTACACAGGACAGCCCCGGGCACCCATGAAGCTGACAGATCCTGAGACTCTCGGGGTTCACACCAAAGTGGGGGTTCTTCTAACACCAGGGTCAACAAACAATTTAAACAAGTTTAACTAAAATTGCTGCTGAAAGGGGCGCTGCAGTCCTCTGCCAGGCTGTCCTACCTCAGGCAGCATAAGCATTTGTGCAGCTTTGTCATGGAATCGCTGCATAACTTCAGCTGGAAGGGACCCAACCATCTGCCCGACACGCAGCCAGCATCACAGCCAGGCCAGCTTGCCCAGGTTGGCGTCAGGCTGAGCTTTCTGCATCTCTGAGGATGGAGGTCCCACCACCCCACTGCATCCCCATTGCAGCCTGTGACCACTCATCACAGAAGATTTTCCCCCCTGTACCTTATCAGAATTTGGTGCAAGCAGTGTCCTTTGAGAGGTGGGGAAGGTGGCAGGTTACAGAGCACAAGGAACCACACCTGACCCTGGTTCAGAGAGCATCCAAGCAGTGTTCCTGGCTTGAAACACGGTCAACTGCAAGCCAAGGAAGTAAAGATGGCAAGTGTCTGGGATTTCAGCCATATTTCTGGGTTTTTTTATTCCCTGGTTGCCTCAGAAAACAGCCCTTCGAACAGTAGGAGAAAAAGCAAATGAAAGAGCAAAGCCACAAACTCTCCTGCTTTCTGCTTGTTATCAGCTGAAGAGGCTGCACAAAATCCTGCACTGCCTGTGCGCAGAGCTCAGGGCTGGCGGGGAGCTGAGACAGGCCAGCAAGGGCCCCAACCATGGGCAGAGCTGCCCAAGATACAGCCCATGCTATAAAGGAACAGACAGACCCATAACAGTCTGTGGGCAAAACCTTGCAGGTTCTGCAGGCAACTGCAATTTCTGGGGACACCTGGGTCAGGCTTTGGTCACTTTTGCTTTAGGAATGAGGAGGGTCCAGCTCCTCCCTCCACACTGAGTCCAGACGTGTTGGGACATACTGTAAAACTGGTATCTGCATTTGATTTGAGAAAAACTACCTAATTTTTTTGTCATGCCTTTCCCTATTTCATTACAGCCAGTCTTCAGTCTCCGTGGCCCTCAAGTCACCGGGGCAATGTACCCACATTTCATCAGGGAACAAAGGACAAAAGTGGATCTTCTCAGAAATCGTAAATGCACCGGTCAGCCCAAACTCCTCCACCCGCACATCCCCCCTCCAGCAGTCACTCACCCTCTGCTAAACTGCCAGCCCAGCCGTTCTCCAAAGATCCTGGCAACTCCCTTCTGCCCATGAGCTCAATGCAAAATTACAGAGTTGTTGCTTCATTAAACGTTTCAGGCAGCAGGACCATGGTGGAAAACAGATGTGATTCGCAGTTTCTTTTGGCTGGCCTTGATGCTGACCTGGCTTTTTGGATCTTGCAAGAACAGGCTAGGAGACTTCTCCTTTCCCAGGATCCACCTTCATAAAGTTTTACCTGCTTCACTAGTAGGTACTTTAACAGAAGCAGAGCAGATAGGAAATTGAAGTCTTGTCAAGCAGCAGTTTGTTGCTAAACCATGTGCACATACAGGTGATTTCTGAAGCTCCCACTGTGGACACAACATACATTTTATGCTTCACAAGCAGTACAAGATACATTCCTAGGGCATGACTCTGCTGCGTGCTGAGAGGCAGCACTGAAGACTTGGCCCAAGCCACTCTCCTGGCTTAAGCTAGAGCAAACACAAAGGTTTAGTTTCACCAAACCAGCTCACAATTGCTGTGCACCTAAGCAGCCTTCAAGTGCAGCTGCTTAAGAACTGCAGCGCCTTGTATACTGGAAAACAACACATTACTTGCATATACTTTAGAAATAAACATTACTACAGGTGCACACCTCCTCCCATTCAGTTTGGGATGGAATTTATTTGGAGACTCAAGTTTTCCTTTTTACAGAGGCTCCAGCTCAGTCAGCACCTGGTGTGTCCAACACAGCAGCAGACAATTTCCCACTGCAGCCAACCCTCCTGCTGCACTGGCTCCTTCCTACAAACGACTCAGGCAGATCCTGGTAAATAATCCAGGCCCCATTCAACAAATTTTAGCATCCCAGCTAGTGCATATACCACACTCTCTCCTGAACACCCTTAGAAGTAGTAGCAGAACTATTTTTTCCTGCAATGCACACCACTTTAGCATCCTGCTCGCTATAGCAGAGCTCCAGCCAGGAAGTTTTCCTCCAGGGCTGCAAGTACCCTGTAAGAATAACTTTGAGAGTTATTTGCAAAACTGAAGAGACACTGACAAGAAAAAAGTTAATGGAGTACTGTCATCACTTTGCAGAGGAGGAAAACATATCTTGCAGAACATTTTTTTGAGACCAAGGCTCATACAGCTCAGCATCTTGGGAAGAATTTGATCCCCTTTCCCTTTGAAAAAATGGACCTAAATTAACATTCATGACTTTTTTTTTTTTCCAGGACGCTCTGTTAGGGCTGAAGTAAACTGCAATCATAATGCTGCTGTTAATAGGGCTTTTAGTAATACCTCAGAGTCAGCTAAAGCATTCTTATTACCAGGGTAATTTCACTTCACTTCTAATACAGCTTTCCGCAGCCTGAAAGACTAGACATCAACCCTTGCGCTGTGCTACCCCAAGGAAAAATCCAGCCTTTGCTGGAAACAGAACAGTTTCCCCAGGATCTTTGGTTCTGTCCACACTCCCCAGCTGTACCACCATGGTACAAACTCCTTTTGTTGAAGGGCAGCAGTTCTTCATCAGCAGGTTAAGTTGGCACTCCTGCAGGGTGCAGTTACTAGCAGAAACAGCCAGAATATTCACTGCTAAACACAAGTTTTGTGGCTCAGCCAGGTTTTAGGATCTGTTCCTTAACAAGCAGTAGCACTGGATTTACAGAAGCCCATGCACAGGGAAATACCAACATTTAAACTGCTTCTTTTTCTTTCAGAGAATACACCAGGACCTGGAACATACAATGTAGAGAGGGGCTATAGGGCTTGCTTACCCAGCTCCCTCAGTATCACCATTCAAGGAATCAGGAGACCCAAGAAACATGAGACTGGGCCCTTTAGAACTCTCTGAAGCAGAAAGGACCACAGGATTTCACTCACAATCAACAGACTTGCTCCTCTTCAGTGATAAAATAAAGCACAAAAGAAATTCAGCTCAAGAACTAGAATGTGTGTGCTTGTCCTGGTCACCAGAAGAAAATCCACAATGTCATCTGCTTCAAAGCAAGAGACAAAGCTGAGCAGCAAAGAATCTGATTTGTTCTACAGCAGAAAACCCACAATGCCACCTAGGCCAGAGGTTCCTCCTAGCAATAATGGGCTAGAGGCAAGGCCAAGCTACATACTGCCAGGCATACAAAGCTATTTTTGCATGGCTCCTATGGTCCCTGGGAATGCTGACTGAACAGCCACACCTTGGATTTCATTTCAAACAGGGACTAGTCAGAGCTCTTCCATCCCACAACCACATGCAGCTACTCTAGCACAGGGTTAAGAGCCAGGCAGTCTCCAAAAGTATTTTCAAGCCTCAGTACATGTTTGTGTCCTGGCTGTAGTGGTTCAGAGGAAGCCAGACCTGTTACTCCAGCACTTGCCCTAATGAAGGGCAACACCTGCAGCTCTGAGCTGCACAGGTGGCACTGGCAAGAAGAGACACCACAAGTTAGCAATATTTGCTCTTTACTGGAGTGCTGGCTTGAGGCAGCTCCACTTCTCTGAACTCAGTGTTGCTGCAAGCAAATGATTTCAGGGCAGCAAATGGGAAACAAGCATCTTCTGACTTAGAAGTTTGTGTAAGAACCATCACTTTGGTTCACACAGAGGGCAGATGGTCCCCAGCCAAAACCCACTATTCATGCAGCATGGGACAAGGACAAATTAAGCCAGCAACACTGTTTGCAGACAACTGGGTCTTTATTAAGTATTTAAGGTGCTACAAAAAACTTAAGGAGCCTTCATATGGCAACTTCTTTTCTGCAGTCTTAGCTCTGTTGAAAGAAGTAAATACAGCTCATCAGTGGAGAGTCTTTTAGTAAATAGTCTAATACAGCAAGTTCAGTCAGATACGGATACTTACAGCTGGGCACTCAATCGCACCATTATTAATGTCATCAATGATATCATGTGGGTGTCTGCCATCAATGCTGCAGCCCACAGACTGGGCAGTCCCAAGGATCTCCTTGATTGTCCCTGCAGTGGGAAGATAAAGCTTGTCAGTGCTTTACCACAGGAAAACTTTGAAGAATGTATAGAGAACTCACCTCTCCACACCCCTCAGCTGTCCATCCCTCCCTCCCTCTGGGGTTTGCAGGCTGTAGCCACAGGGTTCACAAGGGGACAGCAAGCCACTTAAGCCAGGTCTAGCATACTGGTTTCCAGGCAACGCACCAGAAAGCGCCACACATACCTTTCACCATCCTGTACTACCTTCACCAGAAGGTGTGAGGCTGGCTGCTCACAGCTAGGACAAGGTTGTTCCTGTGATGCTCAGTGCCTGAGCAACCAAGCCACATGAGGAGCTCCACCACACCACAGCTATGGGGCCCTCCCAGGAATCAGAGCAGAGCCTGGCTCAGGCACTCAGCACAAGTGGAGGGAGGACTCTGTGCAACCCCAACACCAGTACTTACCCGAGAGCTCTCGAGCCAGGGATCTGTGCCGCATCTGCCGTGCAATGTTCACTATCTCATCAAAGCTGACACTGCCACTGTGCTTAACTGTGAAGGAAAGCAACAGCACCGCTAAGTTAATGAAAACACAGGCACTCCCAGTTCCCCACGCTTCATTAGAGAAGCACCATTCCCAGCACTCAGACCACATGGAAACCAGAGAGTTCACAACTACAGTGAGGCTGCCATCAGCATGCCTGTCCCCAGACTTTGACACAAAGTTACCCACAAGAAGAATAACCCTGCTTCCTAAGTTGGCATTTTCTGTCAGCTCACCTCTGGACTGTCCTAGTCACTGAATTACAAGGCAGGTACAGTGGCAGGTGGCTGTTCTACACCATCCTCCAAGAAGCTGAACTCTGCTGGTGTACAAACTGTTGTCTGTACTCTGACACTTAAGGAATGCCAGCTGCCCAAGATACAGACCCATGGCACTTGTTTGCCAATTTATGCTGAATAATCCAAGAGGCAGGTACCTATTCCCCCCTTAGCCCCAAAACACATTCAAAACTGAAGTCAGATGAAACTTACTGTTTTTCTGCTTCTTCCTGTCACGAGGAGGCTCCTTCAGAGCTTTGATAATCAGAGCAGAGGCAGAAGGAACAACCTCTATCTAAATGAAGAGAGATTAGTTTTCCTCCCCCTCTAAGCAGAATTAGGCAGCTAATGAAGACACTCAATGGGGCAGTCAGTGCCTGCAAAGCTAATTACCAGAGCACTGTGTTTTCAGTTAGTTCACGAGGCTTTTTTATAATGGAGAAACTTGTTCCCAGCCTTTCGGCACAGGCCTCCCCACAACCAGAAGAGGACTGCTTCCTGGACTGGGGCTTCCTCTCAGCTCACCACTGGAATATACCAGCCACAGAATTCAGGACAGGTATAGTGGCAGGTGGCTACAGGATTAGTTAAGGAGGTTTTTTTTAATTTCTCTATTGCTTGTAATAGTTTGTTCCTGGTCAGATGTTCTGTAGAAGGAACAATTTATCTGCAACAGGATAAAAACATCAACTTCTGCACATGAGCAGATCCCTTCCCATCACTCACAGGCTGGGAACCTTCAGCCTGGCAAGCCCCAGGCTTCGTACACAGACACAACCACTACCAGATTCGAGCCAGAGGCGCTCAGAAGGCTCATGCAGGTGTTTTAAGGTCTTTCCCAGAAGACCCCCACACATTCGCTGTGTGGAACTCATTTTATCCACCTCGGAAGGATGAAGGGCTGAGTCGACCCTGCCGGGATGTAAGCTTGTGGTTCGAGCAAGCAGAGCTTGTTCATGCTTGAGGCTTGCACCACGAAGCCATCCCATCTGGCATTTAGTACCTGAGCTTGCCTGTTCTGGATGGTGAGCTTCACTGTGATCCTCAGCCCCTTCCAGTCACCCGTGGCCTTGGCGATGTCATCACCAACCTTCTTGGGGGACTAAGAAGAAATGACACATTCTTGTCACAAAAAACGTCACTTGGATGAAAGCAGAGCCTCCCCGTACCCCACGCGAGGCATGGTTTCGTCTGCTGCGTTGTAACGTCGCTAAAAAACTTCTTTTTCTCCCCGGCCGAACGGCGGGACAGGGACACACCGGGACACGCTTGCCGCCGCCCCCACCTCCCTGCCCCCTCCCTCCGCCTCAGCCCCGGGCCGCCTCCCGCCGCCCCAGGGGCCGCCCACGGTGCCCCCCGCCCGGTGCCGCGGTACGTACCAGACCGAGGGGACCGATCTTGGGGGCCAGAGCGGAGGTGGCGCCGACCTCCCCGCCGGTGCAGCGCAGGTACACTGCGGGCACAGCAACGCGCGTCAGACCCGCTCCGCTGGGCCCGGCCCGCCCTCACGGCCCGGGCCCGGCCCCCCCTCCCGCCCCGGCACGTACCGACTTTGATCTCGTTAGGGTCGAACTTGGGCGGCATGGCGGCGGCGCCGGGGGCGGATGGCGGCGGATGGAGCGCGCTGCGGCCTGGCGGCTGGCGGGCGGGCGGGCGGAAAGAAAGAGGGGAGGCGCTGCGCTGGCACCGGATATAGCGGCCGAGATCTCGCGAGAGGGCGGAGCCGCGCGCGCCCCGCCTCCGCCGCCGCGTGTCGCCGGTGTGGGCAGTGGGCGGGGCGGGCAGCCTTCCCGCCTGGGGGCGCACGAGGGCTGCGGGACGCTGCGCAGAACTCCATGGTCGGAGCGAGGCGCTCTGGCCCCTTTTCTCGATGGTCCCCGTGGCCGGGAGATCACGTGACCCTTGGAGGGGGCGGGAGGGGAGGTGTCGCATCATGGCGGCGGGGAGCGGTGAGCCAGGCTCGGCCGGACCGGAGGCGGGGGGGGGGGGGGAGGGGGCGGGGGATCGGCCCCCGGGGCCTCGGTAGCGTGTGCGGGGCTCTTCTCCCCTCAGCGCGGAGACGTGGGGCCTGGCGGGGCCGGGTTTCGCGGCGGATCGGCGGCGACCTCTGCCCCTCCCGAGGGTCCGAGGCTCCGTGTGGGTGTGAGATCCCTCAGGCTGCGCCCGGGCTCTTCAGAGGGGCGAGGGCGAGGAAAGGTGCAGGGCACCGTGCAGGCGCTTCTGCTGCCTCCGCAGAAGGGAGCAGGTGGTGCCCGAAGCTGCGGGTGTGTTGGTTGCGGCAGGAGACGCTGCCCTCGCTCATTGTTGCTGCTTTCCTCAGGTGTCGGGGCCGGTGCTGGCAGCGCTCAGGCCTTCAGGCACAGAACGGCTCCATTCTGGCTGATAAAAGAGTAAAGAAGAGGAGAACCGAGAAAGATAGCCTTTGGAAGCTGTGTGAAACCTGGGAGGGGGACACTAAAGAGAAGAAGAAGAAGAGAATAGTGACAATAAGGGAGAGAGAGGACTGAGAGGCAGAGCTGGAGCTGGTGAAGAAGAGAGATTTGTTTCAGGCATTGCCAGGGGAGGTCCTTGACAGGATCAAGCAGAGCCTTGTTATTACAGGGGGTGGTACAACTGTCATGACAACTCTCCAGCACAGAGAGCAAACGTGCCGTGGGAGAGCAAGTTACAAAGCTGCAGTTCACCTTCCGTCTCCTTCCTGAATCTTGTTCCAGTGCATGTTGGGCTGCAGTGCTTGCTGCTACCGCTGCTAGTTGCCTAATAACCTTCCTCTCAGTGAGCAAGACCTGCTGCCTGAGAGATGTCTGGTGACGGCTCTGTCCTTCATGACTAGGTGGCATTTCTGCAGGAGCCCCGCTCAGATCCAGATGCTGGCTCACTGCTGCATTGCTGTGCTCCTGAGCATGTTTTCCCAGAGAAAATAAAATCTCTTTTCTTTCCATACCCCCATCTTGTCTGCTACAGTGCCATGCCATATTTATGATGTCCAGAATGTTTTAAAAATTGGGGTTTGGGTCTTTTTATATAGCCATGTTGCTGTTTCGCTTTGATTACGTTTGTTTGCAAAATTAGGGGTTTGTTTTATTTTACTCTCAGGCTGTAAAAGCATCCAAACAGCTGCAGGCTGTAAAACACCCAGTGGATGTTCCCTTGCCCTTTCTTGCCTTGTGTGTACGTTGCTGCTGCTTAGGCAGGCAGAGCGGGTTCCTGCAAAGATGAACCGCTGGCATCTGTGGGGACATGGGATTTGCAATTCATCGATGCTCACTTAGTGCAGGGTGGGTACTGTCCCAGGCACTCACAGATAGTTCTTTCAATAACTTAATAAATAAAAATTACGTCATATAAATTATGGTCGCATGCCAAAGGCCCTTCTTGTTATTGACTGCTGTGTGCTAGTCTCACTTAAAATTGATGGCGGTCAGCAGAGCACACAAAGGCAATGTCACAGAGAGAGGCACAGCTTTGCTCTTTGCAGGTTTGACATGTCTTCCCACTAAGGCAAGTTTTGACATTTAAAAGGCTGTTCAATCCATTTAACAAGTCTCTGATCCTACATCTTTTGACCCCTGATACAACTCTTTTCCTGTTCAACTGTCTGTCCTTCAGCCTTCATGTCTATGTGTTTTCTTGGGTGAAAATTAAATAATGATTTTCCACTATCCACATGACTAATAATATCTAGCTGTAATAGAGGAAGGTGAGACAGGACAAGGGGATGCATAAGTCCTTAGCAAAGAGTTCAACATGTTCAGCAAAGTTACGGATATCTTGCTGCAGGCACTCTTGTTCTTCTGGTTTCTCATCTTTAAATTTCCTTCTTTTGTTTGTCTCTGTGATGTCTGACCCTTGCTTATGGCTCTTGATTGCTTTCCTGCATTTCCAAACTGTAGCTCCTGACAATGAACATCCCTTCTTGCTTAATCTCCTGAATTTTTGCTCTTGCCTCCCCTCCTGGGGGTGGGTAAGTCTGAGGGGCATTTCAGTAGTCTGAACTTGTTAAAAAGACAGCAAAGTGGGATGGCAGGGAAAGAGCCATGGAACTCTTTTAAGAGTTTGATTCTAATGCACAGAATGAGTTTATTTGTAGCCACAAATTTTGTAGGCTTCTGCTTCAAAATTTGTAGCCTTCTGCTGTGTCTCCTAGCTTGTTCTAGTAGAGTGGTATGACAGCAGTACAGTGAAACTGGACATCCTTGCCTCCTTGTTTCTGGAGTGAAATGAAGGGTAGTTGCTTGGATGCATTTAGACTGAAGTTATATTTTGGTTTCACACTAAGGATTTATCTATATAAAGCTCTGTTTAGTTTTTGGCAGAGATCTCCATGTGCAAGGAACATCTCTGGCTGTATCTTGTGCGTACGTGCTTTTCAGTATAGTTTAAGACCAATGTGTAGACACAGCTGGCAGAGAACCATCTTTTTTATGTACAACACATGAGCTTCACTGAGCACTAAATTAACTGCATTGTATAGCTGTGCATTTACTGGTGAACTGGTGAAGTATTGACTCTTCTGTATTTTTTTTTAAATTGCCTATTAAAACAATGTTTTAAAAAGTCATTGCAAAGTGAAACTTCCGGTGCAAGCTTCATAGCGTGTATCTTGATTTGCATTTTCGGCAGCTGTAGCTCCTGCTGGGTGCACCTTCTTTGCTGGGCAGTGCTGATCATGGTTCCTTAGTTCCTCGTGTATTCCAAGGCTTCTTGGCCAGCCAGCTCAAGCCTACCCCTTTTGGGGTCTCTGTTGCTCTTCTGCTCTTCTCTCATCTTATCCCAGTCTTACCACCAAGCCAAATTCAGTCCCACTTGCATCAGCTCCCTTTGTGAGCCCTTGTTCACCAGCAGCCCTAACTTGGACTCTTTCTGCATTGCCCCCTGCTCTCATGCAGCCTCAGATGAACCCCTTTTCCTCCTTGATTGTATTGCTTAGCTGGTCCCTGTCCCTCTTTTCCCAGCATCCTAACTGGTATCCATCTAATTACCAGCTGGTCTCCCCGTTTCTTGTCCAGCCTTAGCTTTCTGCCCTTCCCACAAAATCCGTCAACACAGTCCCTTTTTCTCCCCTGCTGGTTCAGTCCTCTTCCAGAACTGACTCCGGTTTCTGTTACCCCTTCACTCACCTCCAAGTTCTTACTTGTTCTTACTGTGATCTACTCTTTCCTCTCTCTGGTTCAGCTTCTCTTCCCTTTACACTTGAATCAGCTGGTGTCTTTGCATCCAGTCCAGTTGAATTAACAGAAAAACATTCTCCAGCTCTTGGTCCTGTAGTGACCTGGAACAACCATTTTGGTGAAGATCTGGCTGCCCTGTAAGCCCAGGATGGAGTATGGCAATCTGACCTGGAGACACACAGCCTGGGAGAAGCTCCTAAGTGCCGGGGGGGTTGCCACAGATAGCTCACTCTGCCACACGGCTGGGGCAGCAGCGATGGGCTCTGGTTTGTAGTCAGAGTTTTTCTGAAGTTAGGGTCTTTTGGCTTTGTAGGCAGTTATTAGACTATTGTAAATTGATTTGGTTTTATAAGCCTATTAAAAATCTGACTTTAAGCTATTAGGTGTTTAAGAAGAATCTTTTCATCAGATTGTGTGACTAAAATGGGGACAATATTCCTGTGTGACTCTGCTTCTGCCTAGAAAGCAAATGAATCAAGTGTTTTGTTGAGGCAACCCCTAAAGCTGAGAAGCAAAGTTTAGCTTGGGCATCCTGATTCTGGTGTCTGTCGGGGTCCCCATGACATCCTGGGAAGCAGCTGGGACAGGCTGTGTGACATGCCAGAGGGGGCTCTGCTGTACTCAGTAGTCAACAAGTCCCTTGCAATCAGTTGTCTGTATTTTGAACTGCATTGGGGTCTTGTTTATTCTCACCTGCCCTGGAAGGGGAAGGCAGCTGTGTTGCTCTCAAGATTAGGAGTTTTTCACATTTCTAGCCTAGCTGTATTCTAGAACATTTTACAGTTGCTTGTTATTGTGCCAGAATTGACTCTGAGTTTAAATAGTTTGGGTTTTGCCCCCGGTGCTTGATCTCTTGATACGGTTACAGCTTTTTTAGTTTCTGTTGTAGGGTGGACCCTGTGTTTTTGTGATCACTCAATAGCCTTTCCCTGTAGATGTTCCAGCTTGGCTTAATTTATCTTGCACAGGGATGACCAAGACAATCAACCTGTCTCAGAGACACAGCAGTGCTTTTGCAGCTCGTGTTAACACTTCCACTGTGGAGGTGTGCTGGAATCTGCCTGTTTGATCAAGCCAGAGAAGGGCTTAAACAGAGGCAATTGCTGAGACAGTGAGTTTTTTCTTTTTTTTTCCCCACTTATTAGAGCACAGTTCTGTAGTCCAGGCTCCCCAGCAAACGCATACTCCAGAAGCCCTCTGCCTTTAGTTACGCTGATCATTTGTGCCACTGAGACAGAGCTTTGACCATAAGTCATAACTAAAGATGCCACTCTTCTTCCGTAAGAAGAAACCCAGCGATGATGCTCGGAAGCGCCTTGAATACCAAATGTGCCTGGTAAGCAATGCCAAGGTCTTTTCTGTTCTCTGTGTCCAGTCCTGGATGCCAGGTGAATTGGTACGTCCCCTGCGTTACCAGTAATCATGTTACTGATCTCACCAAGACAGCAGGTCATCTTCCTAATGTACATCAGAGAATTCCTGCTTTCCCCGTCTCCCTTTGCCCTCCCATCCACAGGTCCCCTTCATGCCACTTCGATCCCTCTCTGCCGCTGTGTTTCCACGTAACATCCTCCACCCCATGCCACCTGCCAGCCTGCATGTGGGACCCCATCCCGCCTTTCTCCTCCATGCCCCTTCACTCTTACAGATCTCCCAGTTTGCTTTTCCTGCCAAAGAACCTGTGACATCCCCTTTCCCATCATAACTGGCTTTCCTTGTGCCCCTCTTTTGCTTCTCATTGTTATTTTGTTTCTTCCTATCAATCAGAGGATTAATTTGTTAGATGCTGCTGTTTGTTTTCCTGGACTGGGATTTGGCCAGGATCCTCTGGGGTAGATCCTCAGCAGGTTGCTGTCATGCCAGCAAGGTCGGCAGAACTACCTGCCTTACAGCAGCCACAGATTTAAAGTTGGCTTTCTGAAAGCAATCTTCTTTTGAATTATTTCACCTATTCTGCTGTAGGAGCTGTGGACCAGTGCTGGCATAGGCAAACTGCTGTACTCTGTGCCCAGAGGCACCTGCATTTTAAAAGTGACAAAATTATGCCTATTGGATGTCTGTAAGGTATTTTGGAAAGCAAGGCTTTTTTATGTACCAATAATTAATTTATTCAGTTGGAGGATTTCTGTTCTGCACCTGAGGGGCTGGGGAGGATAGCTTAATCTGTCCGTTCTAGGATTAGTTCTGTATTGCACATGCTTAGTTTGGGGTCAGATATCCAGTTCTGAAGACTTAACAGAGGCACTAACACAAGCGGGTTTTATTGCCTCATGCAGTACCTTTTATTTAAGAAAATAATTCCAGAGATGCAACACTGCTTACAGTGAGGTTTGTCCAGTGTCATTGCTGTTAGCAATGGCATTGGATGTAGTTGATTTGAATATGGAAAACCACTTTTGTACAGAAGCAGTTAGTCCTTGCTCCGTCTTACACAGCAGAGCTGGCTCTGCAGGTCCCAGGGGAGCAAAAAGGCAATAGTAGGTTATTTTGGTTTCTGTGTACAGTTCAGAAGAAGGTTGGTCTGCTGGGTGAGACATGCCAATGACACAGCAGGCTCTTTACAGGCTAGGATGGCACTGCTGTTGTTCCTAGGAAGCACCTCTCTTGAGAACCCATCATTTCCTTTCCATATCCTCTCAGTTAAAATTGCAGAATTAGGATGTGCTTTAGTTCTTCGTGCAGAAATTAAGTTATTACACCAAAAGGGTTTTTCTGCAGTTTGGTTTCCCAGTTGCTTTTGCTTGCTGCAGTTGTAGCAGCACACCCTTTGCTTCTAGCATCGTCATTGAATTACATAGCTGCGGCAGAGAACTGTAATTGCATTTTCTAGGGAAGGGCCAGTTGAGTAGTTTAGTCAGTATGCAGCAAGGGGCCATGTATTTCTGCATGGTCTAATTCTCTGGGTGCGTATCTTCTTTCTCCAGGCAAAAGAAGCTGGTGCTGATGACATTCTTGACATATCCAAATGTGAACTCTCAGAGGTATGTTCTCTGCAACTTCCAGTATTAGCTCACAGATCTGAGTCCTCTGTCTGCTTCTTGTTACCAACTGTCAGATTTAGTATCATGTCTATGAGCCTTGAAACAGAAATGGCCTTGTTACTGGTCTGCTTCTTCCTATGTCTGCTGAGCTCTGGCTTTCAGGTACGGGCTGCTTCTGCTTTTTTTTTGTGGGAGATTGCCTGTCCTACCTGATGCTTCCACAGCATTTCTGTCCTGGGAGTCCTTTTTCATTTGACAAGATGGGAAGGGCAGAGTGGTCTCATACCCTCCACCAGTACCTTGGTAGGACCCTAGTTTGGGACCTCGTGGCCTAATTTAGCAAGTTATAAGGGAATTTGGTTGCCAAAAGCTGACTGTTTCTAATGTTAGAGCTACAAAGTCTGCCACCTGTGCTTATTTTTCTGTATAAGTGAAAATCCGTGGTTCCAGGCTGTTGGTTAAGGATGGAATTCTCACTTCCAGCTTGGCTTCTTTTATGGCAGCCAACTAAATTAGAAACAAGCTGTCTGTTGGAGTGTGAGCGGTTAGTGACAGATTGCCAGGCTTTCAGAGGAGACACAGCTTTTCATTCTGGCAGCCAGGCAATCCTGTTAAGCAGAAGCCCGTTTTTATTTCACTTTCAGTTTTTATTCATTGTCCTGTGTTTCTAAAACATGTTGGTACCTGCGTAACCTTTTGTCGCAGGATGCCTTTGCCAAACAAGCTAATAGATATTGCAGTGCTCTTTGGGGAGAGATTTTGGACCATCCTGGAGAGGATAGCTGTCTGCTGTGCAGTATGAAATGGCTTTGCTGAGACTTTGGGATGTTTTGTTCCAACATCAGAAGCCAACAGCATCTTGTGTGTAGGTTTGTGAGCTGTGTGGGATGGTCTGCGAGCCAGTCTGGGTAAAAGGGTGGCAGACAGAAGATGCACACTGAGCCAGCTCCATTCATAGCTGCAGCTGGCCTTGGATCCCCAGTGGCTCTTTTTGGATTGGTACCATAAAACTCTGTCTTGCTTGTCTTCTCTTTAGCCTTTGTAGTTTCAATAAATAAAGTGAGCCATCAGTTTGGTGTTAAAATTAACTCTGGACAACACTTTGGCCGATGCCAGTTCCATGCTGCAGAGCAGGTCATGGTGCTTAGAGCCTTGGCTGGCATCAGCTGAATTTGCTGCAATATCCCATTTCTGACTACCCCTCTCCTGCAGAGCCTAGCACATATGGAGACACTCAGTCCTGCCTGTTGCTCACCTTTCTCACTTAGCCCACTGCAGCGTGTTTGCTGAGGTTGCAAAACCATAGAATATATTTCTATGATGACTAACTGAAAATATGCCTGAACTCTTGAGTCATCTGCGTATTGAATATTAAATCACTCAAGTCTTGGACTTCTGCCTAAACCTCAGTCTGTTCTGTGCTGTACACAGCACTGTTGTATTGTGGAGAGCCATTGCAAGCTGTTCAAATGGAAGCTAACCAGGAAGTACTCGCATCCTGGGCCAAAACTAGGGGCCAGTAACTTTAAGTATCATTTGCGTTTTCATTAAAGTTAATTATTCACACTTTACAAGTGGATACTGTAGAAGTGCTTACAAAGGCAGTATCTTCAGAAGTCTGACACAATTATTTTTTAATTGTTTTTAGGTTCCTTATGGGGCCTTTGCAACTTGTAAAGTCTTGCAAAAAAAGGTAATGTTGCAATCAGAAATTATTAGATAATTCTATTATTATGCTTGAGTATTATTGTTGTGTTTGAAATGACTGTATGTGGGTGTTTATATGTTGCTTCAGAAGAAGTTTGCTTGTAATGAATTTGGCTGCTTGTATGATACTACGTAGAGAGCAATTTGGGTAGGACTAATCCTGTCTGTGTGCTTTAGAGCTAACTTCTGTCATGAAAGATGAAGTGGTTGTTTCTATCTTAGCCTATCTAATGATATTTCTCATGTAAGAAACTAGGCTCTGTTTAGATCTCATGTTACATGTTTGACCTTCTGTGAAAATGCATTTATTATTTTAATATTTTATATGATACTGAATAAGATACTAAGCTCTTACACAGCCTCCGCAATTAAATCTCAACAAATGTGCTTGTTCCAGACAGCAGCATCTCTTGTGTTCATGTTTCAATAGGATTTTTCCTCCTCAGGTGCTGATTATTCATACGAATAATCTGACATCTTTAGTTCCAAAGTCCTGCAGCCTCCTGAGTCTTATAACCGTGAAGGTAATTGTGATTCTTAACAGTTAATCTGCAGCCTGTTTTCCTTGCATTCTAGCTGCATTAAAACACACTAGCCCAAATAAATCCCATCTGTCTGTGCCAAGAATCAGTAACAAGGTGTGAAACCTGCCTTTCCTAGGTTTACCTCCCTGGTAGATGGATTGCAGTCACTGAACGGTTTGTATAAAATCATAATCAGTCCCAGGACTCATTTATCTTCTTCATAATCTCACACTTCCCCCCTCAACAGCCTCTCACAGTGGGGATCAGTCAGGACTGAGTGTGTTATGGGGTAGATCCATCTCTCCTCTGCACTGGTGGGTCATTTGAAGGTGAACGAAACTGGTGATGGGTGACCATGGGTGGTGGGCCTGTACTGCTGTACCTGTCATACAAATGCTGAGGGCTTTCAGCTCCACCACCCTTGTGCTGTGTTTCCACAAGAGGCAGAGTCACTCCAGCAGCTCACCTCTCCCCGTGGAGAAGGGTCTCCAGGTGTAGTCCTGTTCTCTCCCTGTGCCAGCACTGGTGTTGGAGCAGTTCAGCTCACTGATCCTGCAGAAAATGTCTTTTTCTGCCAGGCTGGCTCCATGGAGATGATTTATCCAGTTGGCTCATCCAGTTTTGTGGAACAGCTCCCTTGGTGTCACTGCTCTCCCTAGTCTTTTGTTTGTTTATCGACGTATAGAAGCTTGAGTTTTCAAAAGACCTACAAGAATTAAGTACCTATGTCTCTTTGAAAACTTAAGCTGCTTTTCAAAGCCCCATTGGAAGGAAAGTAATTTTCATTGCTAGATAATTCCTGACCTTTCATTCTTGTACTATGACTTCTTTTCCCAACCGTGTTTGGTGAAATCATCTACTCTTCCAGGTTCTAGACCTGCATGACAACCAGCTGGCATCGCTTCCTGCTGATATTGGTCAGCTGACATCTCTTCAGGTAAAAGATTTGCAGCTGCATCCCAAGTGTCTGTAAAGGGCATGTTACAGGATAGCAAGAATATGGGGTTACTGCTATTTGTTTTATAATTAATCACAACTTAAATGATGGTGCTGATATTGTCAGATCTATCTCATTGACTTGACTGTCACTGTTGAACTGGCTTGTTGGAGAGGGAGACCAGGAGAGCAGGAGAAGAGCAGGCATGCTGAGTTATATAGTCCCTGCTTAGTGCAAGGGCTGTCAGTCCAAATGGCTCCCACTGCCAAGCAGGTGCTATGAGCAAGCAGAGCTGGAGCTTCCAGCCCCGCTCATTTCCCAACATATTCAGGTTTTACCATTCTCCCTTGTGTGATTATGTTGAGAACTCAGTGCAGCGTGTCGTAGTGGACACTGAGGGTTCCCTCTGCTCGGGGTGCAGCTGTAGGTTCAGTTGCTGCTCCCCTGTGGGAGCCAGGGTGGGGGAGTGCTGCCGTGGAGGGAAAGGCTCTGCTTCCCTGTTCCTGCATCTGGGTGCAGCACCTACTGCTGCTGTTGGCTGTGAACAGGGTTTCTCACTGCATGTGGTAGCTAGATGTACCCTGTATCCAGGGCTTCTGGCATTTTTTTTTTTTTTAACCTAGAAAGTATTGTCTAAAAGCAATTTCAAGTTGTCCTTCTGGGCCTGAAAGTAGTCCCAACAGCATGGATGTGTAGAAGATCTGAGACTTATATAAAGAATATCTTGAATATCTTTTCTATTAATACCTTAGGTCCTAAACCTTGAGAGGAATCTTTTAAAATGTCTTCCACAATCTATAGGAGACCTTGCCCAGCTCCAGATGCTCAATGTGAAAGGTATGGCACACGTTTCTTGTCGGTGCTCTGGGCAAAGCACCATTTATTATCTGGGTCGTGTTGAGCTGCACTAGTAATTATTCCTTTCAACCAAAGCAAGCACCAAATGGTTTACACTATGAATGCTAAGGAAGAACACAAAAAGGATTTGAATTCAAATAGTTGGCAAGGCAGGAGAAATCATCTAAGCTGAAAATGTTTCCTAAAAATTCCCTGAGTTATTCGGAGTAACTAGGGTTGTTCGGCTGCTTCTTAGCAAATGCACACACTGTCTGCCTTGGTTCCCTGGCATGTGGTTTAACTCATGGCTCTTGGGTCAAACTTGCTCCGTATGATGTTTTCATTCAGCTCATTGCCTTTTCTCAAAGGAGAGGTTGTTGGGCCATCGTGCCCCATCTCAACAGCTGAAAGCTTACTTGTGTGCCTGCACACGGACAGCATTTCAGAGCCCCGGCTGCCTCATGCCTGCAGCAAGGCGAGCCGAGGGGGCTGGAGGCACACATCTTCCTCCGGGAGCATGAGACCCCCCTTGGGCTGGGAGCGCTGTGTGTGCCCTGCAAGAGGAGTCCCAGGCCAGGGTTTGCTCCGCTCTGGGTAATGATTTAGACCAACCCAAGAAATCTGTCTGTGCAGATTCAAGTGTAAGAAAAATAGCAGGTCTTTGGCAGAAGCAGTTCAGTAAAGCAAGCAGAGCAGTCAGCTTGGGTAAACTGAATTACAATTAAGTCCACCGACACCTGGAGCTTGGTGACGTGAGCCTGTGTAGCCCCGCCAGGTTTGCACAGCCCTAACACAAAGGTCACAACCGTACCTCTTTTCAAGACTCCTGGGCATTTTCCAGATATGCAGTGCCATAAATTCGGGAGAAAAAGGAGACTTTGTTACAGGGAGCTGTTGCTGAAACAGGGAAGGAAATGGAGGGCAAGGAACTTGGAAGTGCAGCTCAGTTCATTGCTGTATCTGTCTGCAGCACCTGGCCTCTGACCCCCTAGATGTGCAGTCCCACACTCAGTCCCTTTTCTCCCATCTCTGGTACTTGCACCGAAGGGAAGAAGACCCCACATTACGAATATTCTCCTGATGAAGAGCACAGATCCAGCCTGCAGCAGTGACCTCAGCTGAGAAGTTCGTTTTGGCGTGAGGAACCACTGCTGGACCTGTGCGGTGGGGCTGTGTGCAAGTAGATACTGATGCCCATTTGCCTTGGTGGGCAGTGGCAGCCTCTGGAGTTCTCGTGTGACCCACAACAGCCCCATCCCGGTAGTAGAGTATAGAAAATGAGTCATGCATATGATTATGGTTTGGTGTTCCAGCAGATGAACTTGCTGGGTCCTGCTTTGGAAAAGTTATGTGGTACTAAATGACTTTTCTCTAGGTAACAAGCTGAAGGAGCTGCCTGCTACCATGAGCGGCTTGCGGAGTTTGCGCACTCTGGATATCAGTGAGAACATGCTGCAAGAGCTGCCACGGGTGCTGGCTCACATCCGCACACTGGAGGTACGCAGCCAGCCAGCCGTGTCTGTCTCTCCCCTTTGCAGGCTGTTTGTTCTGCTGCAGGCTGCTTCCCTTCCTACTTGCTCAATACGGTAATAAATTTAGCATAGAAAGTGAATTTTTAGGGCTTGGGCAGGACCCACTATGGGGCATTGTAACAAGGCTATATGTGGTTCTTGGTGTCCAAAATAGCTTTTGCGTACTGTTCCTGCTTTGATATTTTCTGATCACTTTTTGCTGTGGCTTAATCATGACAAAAGTAATCTACAGGGAGTGAACCCCCAGGTATTTTTCTGCCAGGGCTGTCTCTCAGAGCATGAACTGTGCCTGTGGGCTCAGGTTGCCTCAGCCGCTTTCTACCAAGGCTGATTCTAAATGAGCAGATGGGATATTTCCAAGGAGGTTTTTGCCTCCATTGCCGTGAGAGATCTCTGACTCATTGTCAGCCTCTGTAGGTTTCTGGCTCCCTGGAGTGCACATTCAAAATGGAACAAGCATCAGGATTTTTATGGATGTGTTACCTTCTGGCTGCCAAACTTGTCAGTACTGAACTGTGCAAATGTCAGGCAATGGGGCTGACTCAGACACCAGCATGGAGGATGCGAATAAGTGCTCTCACAGCATTAGGCTTCACTTCTCTTGTGGGCAGTTTCTGAGATGAGGGATCTGTGCAGCTTGCTCCCCTGTGCTTGATAAAGTGGTTCTTTTCCAGGCCGTCCTGCTACGCCCTTCTCTACAGGAGGCAACATTAGGTTCTTTTGGTGGCCACAGTAGGACAAACCAGCAAGTGGTCCTTCCACTTGTTCTTACCGGTACCCCTCTTCTCTCTGTGTTCTTTGTATCACCATCCCTTCCCTGGATCATGCTTAAGGGCTTCAGCACACAGAAATTAGTAGAAAATTTCTGTAATCAAGAAGTGCCGTGCCCTCTTGTACTTAAACACAAAGTAGACATGTCTGCATGAGGAAGATGATCCACTGAAGCCCAGAAGCTCCCAAGTAAGAGACAGTGGAGTCACCTCTGAAAGGTATCGAAACACCCAGTGGAAATTCAATACAAACTCATATTTGTGTCAGAATTTAGGCTAACATGAAATTATCACTCCATAAATGAAATTTTGGGGAGCTGCAAGGATAACTGCAGTGGGACTCTGGCTGGGCCACCAGAATAACTTGCAGCTCTGTGTGTTCTCTTTTGGAGACGCTGACCTTGGATGCTTCTTCCATGACCTACCCATCACCTGATATTTGCAGTGCAGGTACAGAGTCCATTCAGCAGTTCCTCTGCAAAGGTAAGCCAGAAGAGTCTGTGGATGGTAGTGAGAACCTGGGGGACTGTGCTGTGCTCTCATTAGGTGCTGTGGCATGTTCAAAGATTGTATTAATGAAGGACAAACATTGGGTTGGCTCTGCTTGGGATGGTTTCTGATGCTCTGCACACATGGCAGGCTGGTCAGTGAGTTATGTGTCTTTGCTGGTAGACAGCAAAACAGGAGTCCTTCCTTGAGACTTGCTTCTTGCTGTCAAGCTGAAATTTATAACGGTTTTGTAAAAACACCAGAATAGCTGAGTCAGAGACTGTCTGAGTGACTGTAAGAAGCCATTGCATCTCCCTGTGATTTCGTTTTCTCATTTGTATTTTCTCAAGTGGGAGGATTAGGCATTGTCCAGGTATAGCTGCCTTGGGACAAGGAGATAGACTCAGTAGTCACTCAAGGTCCCTTCTACCCTTATTTTCTATGAGAAAGGACTTGGGGACAGCAGACTGATGGTTTGTTAAGAGAAAGATGAAACCAGATGGAAAACTCAGAGGACAAAGGTAATGTGCTGTGAGTTTGTAAACACTGAGTTTAATACAGACGGGAAGGTTTGGAAGAGGTTTTATGCAGGGGAAGTGCCTTGCCAGACATTGTGCAAATCCGTGAAATAAAAGGGCAGTCAGAACTTACTTTAATATGGGCAGTAACATTTGCAGCCCTGCAGAAGTCAACATGCCTGTACCCATGTGAAGGAGGCATTTCTCTCTGAGCAGGTTAGCTTTGATCGTCTTCCTGGTAGAAATGGGGTGGCACTATCTCCTCTCAGAACTTCTTGTTGTTAAGCCTGCCTGAGCTGAAGGAGCTCTTTTGGGTGCTCGTCTGTGTGTGGGGAGAGGGAGCACAGCTGGAAGCAGTGTCACACACCAGCCAACCCTTGTCCATGCTGCCAAAGAGGTCTTTAAGCACTAAATGTTCCCATTTTGTGTCTGATACCTTCTAGAATGTGGAATTGCATACTACCCTCCCTCGCAGTATCTACTCCCCACGCTGGAGAGTGATGGAGGAGGAACATCAGTGGATGGGGTGGACAGGGCAGTGCATAAGTACTTGGAGGAGGCGAGCGAGTGGCAGGTGAGGCTCCAGTTTGTGTGAAGTTGTGCGAGAGGGTTTTGGATTTGTCTCTCTGCTCCATCAGTGGATCTCACAGCACTTAGCACATCATCCCTCATCACCTTCCCTGCCACGAGATGTGTCTTTTAGGGTCAAGAGAGCATCAGTGCCCGGAAGCAGGCATAGCACTGTGCGTGTGGGTGGCTCATCTCCTCCCTGACAGCTGGGGATGGTGTTACCACTGCTGACTCCTGGAACACACATCGTAAAGAACTATCTTCATCCTTGAAAGCAATGATGCAGTCAAGGGACAGGGGTGACAGTGTGACACGGTGTGTGCAGCATGGTAATCCATGCATTTTTGGGGGAGGACAGCAAACTGCAGAAAAACCTTGTGATTCCCAGCTAAGTGCTAAGGCATGTCCAGCCCTACCTGTGAAAGGTGAGGCTAGGCATGTAGTTACGATAAGCTGTGCTAATTCCTGTGCTGTTTAGCAAATACGGAGTAAATTTCTTTGACCCTGGAGAAGCATAAATGACTGGATTTTGTGGCTATGTTAACCTTCTTGTGCCTCTGGTTGATGTCTTTGTTAGGGGAAGATAGAATGTGGGCTAAAAATATCTACAAAATATTGCTCCTGGGAGTAAATGTCTGCTGATATTGCTTATTTTTCAGAACAAATTCTTGGATTATGAGAAGAGGAAGGTAAGGACGAACCCCATAAAATGCTTTGTCTGCAGAATAGCTCCACTTTTTTTTATTGTTTTACCTCCCTTTATCCGGTTTCTCAGCCAAAACTGAATGTTTTGAGAACTGAGTTCTTGCAGACCCCCCACCCCGAGCTGCTCACTCCTCACTGCAGAAGGCAAGTGGAAGTGTGGGCGAGTCTGTGGCTGACTCGTCTGACACACACAGCCGATGAGCTGCAGTCTCTCTCGTGAGCGAGCAGTTCCAGTTTACATCAGTCTGTGTTTGCAGAGTTGGATCCGGGGGCTTTCACACCAGGTGGCATTTTTCTTGACTCTCTGTGCAGAAAGCTCAGTTTGTTTTTCACATGAGGTGGGCAGACGTGTGTGAGCAGTCCATGCACAGACTGCTCAGTACGTCCGTGCCCTGAACTCCAGCCCCTCAGTGACTCCTACCTTGCCCCTTTGGCTCATAGTGCCACCATTCCTATTCTCTCCTAGCGTTCCTTGTTTCTGTCCTCCGTTCCCATCACCTGGCTTCATTTTTAGTTTGCTCTTCTTTTTATTTCACTGGTCTTTGTCTCTTCCCCTGTGCAAGGCTCACTTTGAAATAATCAGAAGCTCCTGTCATGCAGTTCACCTCTCCCCTTGGCTAGAGCTGCTCGTAGCTGGCTGCTGCCTTAACTCTGTTGTCCTCGGACAAGGGAGTCCCCTTGCCATCTGGAATTGAACATGACCTTAATTTTGTCTTCCCTCTGGGTGTTTGTATCAGCTGTTTCAGTTGTATGGGTTGATGCCCAGGGACTTTGGCTTCATGACTTTGAAATGAGTTGTGGGGAGTTTGGAGACTGTCATAAAGAGAGAAGCAGCTTCTGCTTCACAGTTTTTGGGTTCACAATTTTTGGGTTCCATCCCCTAGTCAAGCATCCGGTTTGCCGTTAGGCTTGCTTTTTTGTAATCGAGGGGATTACTGTGCCTCATTTTACATTTTTTCCAGAATTTGTTCTTGCTTGGGAAGGAGCAGAGCCAGTACTCTACTGATTTCTGGCATTCATCTTTCTTCTTGCTCCTTTCAGGAAAAAAAAATGCAAGAGAAGCTGGAATTTGAACGGCGCCTGAACATGGGGCAAAGAGAACATGCTCTGCTTGTTCAGCAGATCAACAGTCAGAAGGATGAGATACTGCAGACAGTGAGAGAAGTAGGTCTTCTCTGGGCAGGCCCTGTACAAGACACTGCCTTTCTTAAACTGACCACTTTCTCCTTTGGTTCTCTCTTGCTTTGGCCTAGGACCAGATGAAGCTGGAGGAGGGTCTGACGAAGCACCAGCGCTATTTGGAGCAGGAGCGCCTGAAGCTGCTGCAGCAGTTGAAGCAAGCGGAGCAAGGCATTGCCAGCCGTATCCAGAAGCTGCTAGAGGACAACCAGAGGTAGGGTCCCGGGGTGTCTTGCAGTGATCTCTCTCTCCTGGGGGCTTGTGTTATTTTGTCCCATTTGAAGTCCCATTTAAAGGAAGTGGAATTTGACACCTTAAAAAATTGTGTTTCACACATATGTGTGCTGTCAGAGTTTTGCAGTGCTGTGGAAAAAATTTGAATTCCTCATGGAAGGTGCAAATTTGAAGTATTTGAAGGTACCACTGCCTAGATCTGCTGGATCTCCTGCTGGGCTGGTGCTGACGCAAGGTTACCAGCCTGCTTAAAGCTGCTCTTCCGTGCATGAGAAGCAAAGTCATTTTCTGCCCTCTGGGGGAGTAGGATGTCCTGCTCAGCTTGATGAAAACCTCTTGTTTTATCCTTTTTTAGGCAAAAACAAAGTTCAGACATTCTGAAATCCTTGGAGAATGAGAGGTGAGTCTCCTTGAAATAAGCTCTTCTAGAAAAGGGGCAAGAAGCTGGGAGGAGGGCTGGGACCTTCCTTTCAGAGCCACCAGTCTGAATCCACCTTAAGTCAGGGGAGGTTCATCTCATACCTGCAGCTGGTTCTGGTCACTGTTGGAGGCAAGACACTGGACTAGATGTGCCTGGTCTTACCCAGTCTGGCAAACCCCGTGGGATGGCGATTTTAGCTCTCTTTCATCTCTGAATGGCCCTAGCTATGGAGTTGGGGAACAAAACCCTGTATTCCACTATCAAGGACTAATAGAAATCCTACAGCTGTTGTTAAGCAAGGCATTTATGAAGATGGTCCAGTAATGTGTACAGGCTGGGAGGAATACATTGAAAGCAATGCTGCTATTCAGCCAACAGTCTGAGCTAGCTTTGCCACCAAAAGTGGTTGTCCCCAACTCTCCCCTGCCTATATGGTGCTCCCTCCCTTCAGCCAACTGTTTGTGCTGTGGCACAGTAAGCTGGATGGGAACACTGACCTGGCTGAAGATAATCCCTTTGTATGTCAGATGGTTTTCCAGCCACACCAGTTCTTGATCTGTTAAGTGGTGTTGTGTGTGTTTGTCCTGGGACAAGGACAGGTGAGGTGGGAACGGAGGCCAGGCTGCTGCTTTCAGTGGCACTGCTCACTTAGGTCAGCTTTAAAGTCCTTGTCAAGCCTCAAGAGAAAGGAAAGCAAAAAAGAGACTGGCACCATGTTTGGTGAGAGTGTATGCATGTTGCATAGATGTTCTGTTTCTCAGAAGGATCAGCTTTCCAGTCTAAGAAGCAATTGTCCTCATGGTTTCATGCAAAATTTATGTTGTCTCCCACAGACTTAGAGGTTCCTTACCAAGAAATCACCGAGACTTTTGTGTCTCTGATAAGCACATGGCTTTCCTGAGCAGGTGGCAGGATGAATCTGCCCAGCTTTTAGGCTCTGAGCTGAGTGGGTGGAGGAGAAGTGAGAGAGTGCTTGTTTGAAGGAGTGGCTGGATTGTTCTTGTTTGTTTGGCAGAATAAGGATGGAACAGCTGATGGCAATAACACAGGAGGAGACGGAGCATCTACGCAGAAAGGAAGTGGCCTGTAAGTCCAGACAACTCCTTGGGGTGGTAAGGTCCAAGAAAGACCTGGTTCCTCTGGAGATGTGTGGAATAAGTGGCAACCATGTGGGAGATGCTCTGTCACGCACACATTATTGCTGTGTTGCTTGGTGCAGTGGGGCAGAGCTGCAGGGGGTAGCATTGCACATGTACCATAGCTGATCCACTCCTTCCACCTTCAGCTCACTGCCGGTTCCCCTTGAGGTGCAAGCTATGGTCCCTGTGTAGCTACAGCATGTCACACAGGCAGTTTGTGAGAGTGGATATAAACACGCAAAGTGCTTCATATTTCAGAGGTACCAAACAGATGTTAACCGATCAGTTTAATGAAGCAGGAGGCGTATAGTAAACAAGAATGGTGCAAGGGAGCCTTTTCTGCTCATGATGACCAGGAGCAGATCTGCAGGGGTTTCAAGGGAAATGGGGTGTGTGTTGTCGCCCCAAGGATGGGTTACTCGCAGTGGGACAGGCAGAGCTGCAGCCTACCTGAGGGTCGGTAGGCAGTGACAAGGCTCCTCTGAGCACTGAAGAGATGTGAGCACAGGCAGAGTGGAGTTTGCTCAGCTAATTTCCCAATAAATAGCTACGATTCTTGCAGCTGAATGAGTCTGCTCTGAATGGATGAAATGGAAAAAGCAAGGACTGGTTGGAAATGAGAGAGAAGGCACTGTTAATTGCAAGTGATTGTAGCAGCAGTGGTAGATGAGCACCTGTTCTAGACACCGGCTCCTGATGCAGACTGACAGCACTTCTGTCTCCTAGCTGCCATGCAACAAATGCTGGCTGAGAGCTACAAGAACAAGCTCATCCAAATGACCTACGAGTCTCGTCGGCAAGACCTTGTCAACCAGGCCTGCTCCAGGTACAGTGGGAGATGTCTGGGGCTGGTGGTACTGTTGTAAAGTCCCTTTCTTTCCAGCAGTCTCCAGTGTAATTCCCATATATACACCCAGGAACTCCTGCAGCCACTGGAATGCAGCAGGACAGCTGTGTAAGAGCAGGTGACAATGCAATTTAAAGAAACTGTCAAACTTGATTAAATGAACCACCTTCTAACCACAAGAATATGCATATTAATCATACTTTGGATGAACTATCACTTTTTTACACTGTTTATTTTACTTTATACATTCTGCTAAATATGGAGGATGAAATTAGACTGGTCTTCTTCCTGTTTTGTTAGCCAGTTCAGTGACAAACTGTAGCACAGAACTCCTTTCCTCTCCTCCCAGGGTTGTCTCAAGGATGCTGTTTGTATATATGTAGGACTTGTTGCATTACTATAGGTACAGAGAGCATTCTGGCTCGCTCTGTTTACAAGAAGGTGAGAAATTTTAATCTGGCAGTGTCTGGCACTGAACAGAAACAACCTTGTGTGCCTGTGACCTGCCCAACAGAGGGCAGTGGGCAGACACGGACCTGCCTGCAAGTGCAGGCAATATATGGCCACATTGTCTGGGTCTCCTTCATCAGTACACCCTTTCCGGTGCAGAGTACCACCGTGCAAATTCATCACCTGAGCAGCTTGCTGGGGCAGCAGCAGCCCCTGTTTGGACTTCAAGCTGTGCACATGCAGGCAGCAGTGCTTCTGCTCTGGCTTGGTCTGTGGTTTGGTTGTAGGGAAGGAGGTTTTAAATCTGTTAGCTTTCAGCTGTGCAGTGCCATGGCTCTTCACCCTTGTTCAGTAACAAATTCCACTTTTCCTGGATTCCCTGTTGTCCGCTTTTCCTCTTGTTTGCATCAAGAGTCTCAGACTCAGCAGTAACTCCATGGCAAATCCATCTTCTTGCAGCCTAGCTGAGATGGACCAGAAGTTCCAGCAAATCCTGGCTTGGCAACAGCTGGATCAGAACAAAGCCGTTAGTCAGATCTTGCAGCAGGTAGGCAAGGGAGCAAACTGCTTGCAGGGGGGGAGCACGGGAAAGCAAGTGCATGCAAAGGCAGGATTGAGAGTGGATTACAGGAGCACAGGAGCAGCAGTGGCTGGGCTGCGTGCAAAAGTTATTTGATTTAACACTACGTGCTAAACTTTGAGAATCTCTGGTATTCTAACAAACTGACTTGGGTGGTTGCAAGAAAAATGTATTTATTTTTTAACTAGACAGCAAATTTTCAGAAGACACAGTAGCACAGACCATGGGAAACAAAACTGGTCTGATGATTAATAGAGAGGATTTTGAGACAGAAGTCCTGTCTTTTTGGCAGGTTGCCTGGGTGACTTGGGACAGGCTGCCTACAGGAAGCATTTTCAAAGCCTCTGCTCCTTTTGAATACCTCATTTTGAACCTGAGACCTCTGCAGCTTGTTTTTCAGAAGTGCTGGGCAGCCATGCCCTGTTGCACGGCCTGGGTGCTCAGCACTGCTGGAAATGAGAGGTGGGGTTCATGCAGTGTGTTCAAAATATGTGTTTGAAGAACGTGAATAAACTTCTGTGTCTGTCTGTAAAGTGGGTTTTACCTTTTGGGACTGTGGGATCTAAGTCATGGTGTAATCGGGACACTGTTGCGCGGAGGAAGCGGTGTTCAGGTGCTTGTACATGAGTCACTGCAAGGTAACAGGGTTTCTTAGTCCATTTGCAGCTGCATCAACAACCTCACTAAGCAGGATTTTGCCTGTCCCTTAGATTGAGATGCAGAAAGCTGCCTTTGAAGCTCTCCAGGTGAAGAAGGATCTTATGCACAGGCAGATCAGGAACCAGGTGAGTCAGCAACAGAGGAAAGAGCAGCCAGGAACTCAGCTCTTACCGCCATTCGATGAGACACTTCTGAGGAAGATCAAAGTGCTGTGAGCGTAGAGCAGGGTCTGGAGGAAATGAAGATCTCTCGTGTTGCTAAGAGCTCTGTAACAAAGCATTGGGCAGTATTGGTTAAACTACAGTCTCCCAGCTCCATAGGAGGGAGTGTCAATGCAGGTTTTAGATTTGTGGAAGTAGTGGAATTGCTTCAGTCATCTCAGCACTAATGTGGATGAAGTGCTGGAGAGTGGTTGTTAGAGACAGACCTGCATTGGCTCTGTGGAGGTGATCTGCAATTGCAGCTACTATTTCCTTCAGGTTGTGTACTTAGCAGGGCTGCTGTTTCCACATGAGTCCACTGCATCTCCATCCAGCACATCGGAACTGCACCTTGTGCCATAAGTTCACCTTTTCTTTCCCATTCTTGGCCTGCCTTTCTGAGCTCCATTCTGCAGAAGGTGCAATGCTATAGTCAGGGGGGAAGAGCAAGAGCTGGTGGAGAAAGTAGTGGTGGTTGATGCACGAAGATGGGAAAGTAGCGGTGGTTGATGCACAAAGATGGGTGGCTGGTTTCTGACACGGTGCTCCAGAATCTTCCCTCTTGTGATCTGACACTAGCGGAAAAGTCTTGGGTCAGCAGTTGGTGGATAAGCTTAAGAGCTTGAATATATAGAGTCACTCAGTGACCAGTCTCTGCTAGAAGCCTTTGGATTGTGCGTGCGCAATCCAGGAGATGAATCTAACAACTCTCCATTGCTTGAGTTCATCAATAAGAGCCCTGCAGTTTGCTTGCACTTGCTCTGTGAACAAAGGGAGTTTGTTCCTTGATACCATGGCTGGACCTTTTACTGTTAAAATCCATCCCACCTCACCAGCATCCTGCACAGGCAGTGAATGAGCAGGAGTCCTGGATACTGCCTGCTGCAGAGCCCCGGTGTCAGCAGGGATTTCGTGGTCAGTGGCACACATTAAGCAGCATGACCTGGGGATGGTAGATGGCCTGCAGATAGGTGAGCTGGGCTTTCATCTTGGCTTTGCTGTGGGATCTTGGGCAACTCACTTCACCTCTCTGTGTCTCAGTTGCCCCACCTGAAAAAGCATGTATCATTATGGGATCTGCTGGACCATGTAGAAACCAGGACCCTGCCCCAGTTGATCTGCAGTTTGAGCCCTGGTGTTAGGAGGACTTTGACAATCAGTTGCTGCCTTCCAGAGTGGCTGCAAAAGGTTTGGCTGAACAAACTGATTGCAATGTGCTTCTAGACTTGAACAGAAGGTTTTTAGAGTAGAGAGACAACTAGAGAGCGGGGAACACAGCTCCTCAGGCAAAAGACAAAGAGTGACCCTAAAAGCATGCATCACAGAAGGGCATTAGCAGGCTCCCAAACTTCTGGGCGGCTCTGCAGTGCTGTCCCTCCCAGAGCAGCAGTTAGACTTCATTTTAAAAGAGCATAAATTAAAGTCATTTCAAATGTCAGTAAAAAATGTTTCATCTTCTGTTTAGATTAAATTAATAGAAACAGAGTTATTGCAGCTGACACAGCTGGAGTTAAAGAGGCAAGAACTGGACACAGAGACGCTGCAGGTATGTAGGGCTCTGGGGCTGCCCCACCACCCTCTCTCTGCTCTGGGATCGCAAAAGCTCCACTTGCTTCTTTTGCTCCTTGCAGTTTCCAGATGGTTTTATGCTTAGTCAGAAGGGTACTTACCCACAGGACACCACAAAACCCTCTTTGTCATGGTAACATGGGAACATTGCTGCTGCTCCTAAACATCTCGATGCATTTTCAGGGGAGAGACAAACGAGCCGGCCCTGATAGCAATGGGCAGTTCCAGGTTTGCTGGGTGGGGAAGGATTTTGCGATCCTTTTGGCTGTCCCAGAAACACCTGCCTGCCGTGCATCGCATGTCTTCTTACATTTTTGTGTTGTGTTTTGTTTTTAAATACGGCTGTCAGCTCTCCCCCTTCATTTCTAAGCCTTGTCTCCCAGGCTGCTCTGCCCCACCATCCCACCATTCGATGGGCTGACTTCATCAGCAGTCACACGTTGAGGAATATCAAGTTTGGCTTAAGCAGCTTGGCTTTAAGTTTTGTTATTACACCTTTGCATCAGTTGTTTTCTTGTGTGTGCTGTTTGCCAGATAAGGTCACCTGTTTAGTGAGCCCAAAATCAGTAGCAAACACCATATACTTTTCAAGGGTAGTGCACCCAGCAGGCTGGTAAGCACTGACTTAAGACAGGATAGGCTCTGAGCCCTGTGCTGGACACCCTGAAGTATAAGATTTGGGTTATGCTACCTTAATTCATGCAGCTCCTCCATATAACGCTGCAGTGTTGGAGGCCTGATTGTGGGGGACCACCCGAAGTTCATGCAGGAAAGACCAAGGAACCCCAGGCAGATGTAGTTCAAATGACACTGGACTTGGGTGATTCCTGTTAGGTGACCACAGGAGTTCCAGGGGAGTGCAGAAAACAAAGCTCTGCCCTCGTACCTGTCTGCAGCCCAGCTGGCAGCACGGTACATTTGCAACTTCAGCACCTGATGCTAAGAAACAAGGCAAAACCAGCTTTATCTCTCTGGATGCCCCCTGCCATTTGGTAGTCTACAGCCCAAAGGTTCCCTGCTGTGACTGAGCCCCCCCCCCCCCCCGCCAGTGCACGGGCAGTGCCCACAAAGTGCTTCAGCAGAAGCTTTTCTGCAGTCATGCTGGGTACCTCCCGTACAGCAGACAGTTGCTTCCTCCCCCAATACACAGATGCTTTAGTAAAGAACTTGATAAATCATTGGAAAGCAGGAAGTGTTGAGAAACACCCTGAGAAGGGGAGGCGTTTGCACCAGTCTCTTGCGAGGTCATTCTGGGAGAGTGATCCCAGTGGCATGTTCACAGTGCAGGTGGGCAGGAGAGCTCATCTCAAGGTTAGCTGAAGCTGCCTGGGTTTCTCGCCTGGAGCAGCTCCCATGTGTCGTTGGTTGTCCCTCTGACCTCTGTGGAGGTCCTGACGCAGCAGAGCTTTCCTGCCTCCATCAGGGCACAGCATCGGCTAATGGTGGGGTTTGCCTGTGAGAGGCAGGCATTAAACAGAGGACCTTGTCCCTGTGTAGGGTCCAGATGCAAATCAGTGAAGGTTTCCCCGCAGTTGTTCTTTAGGAGGTCAGCCCCTTAACAACATCTTGTCCCTTTGTCTGTGGACATCTGAAGTCCTTGTGGCCGATGCCTACTGGCTTCTGCTCAGTTAATGACCCTCCCAGCAGGTATGAGCTAGCTGGGACTGACCCATGCAGAGATGCCACATGGTCTGACGTTCCCAAGACAATTAACCGCTCCTCACTTCCCAGTGGTGTGGCTGCAGCAATCACTTACCTTGCCCTGGTACCTGGCAGTGCTTGCTGCGAGACCCCAATGAAAGCAAGCTTTCCAAAGGCATGGGGAGGTTGTTACCTTACCTGTCCTGCATACCTGCAGGCTTCTAGATGTAGTTTCAGGTGGTCTTTCTCAGTTAAGGAGGGGGACCATGAACACTTGTAATGCCATTGACTGAACTTCTGACGGAGCGATGAAGAGCTGCTGCAGGCCAGTGCAGTCTGGGGCTGCTGGGGGTGTGCTGAGGGTTGGCACCACCAGGTAATGGTCAGTGCAGGACCAAAAGAAATGGGTGCAGCTGGGGTCTGCCATGCCAGCTGCTAGGAGAGGGTTCAGGCTGTCTGCTCAGCTGGTCTGAGGGCTTGTGGAGCACAGGGCTTCCACATGTGCTGTGACTGTTTTGGATATGGTAAGTGCTTTGCTGGAAATCGGGGCAGGGTGATTGCTTGCAGCTATATGGTATGAAGATGTGGATGCCAGAGTCCTTCTGTTGCAGGGGACGATCACAGAGCAACGCCAAGCACTCGGCTACCTGCTGCAGCAGCTGCTCAAAGAAAAGAAGCAAAGGGAAGAAGAACTGCGACAAATACTGGTAACAAAGGCCCCTAATGAGGTGCTCTAGATGAGGAAGCACGTGGGCTGGCTGCAGGGAGAGAGTCCATGGGTCAGCACAGGGATAAAGGGGAGCAGAGGAGGGCTCTGAGGGGTTGTGTCCAGATCCAGAGACTAATTTAACTTCAGAAAGTGCTAATGTAAGCTCTCAGGGGCACAGTTAGCATCACTCCCTGGTGCAGCATGAGGCACCATCATCATCATCAATCTTCCCCGTCAGGAAAGGGAGTCATAGGGAGGGATGATTCACAATCCCGCAAGGTCCTTGTGTGTGGCCTTGTAATCCTGGAGACCTGCAGACTCTCTTGAGCTTCAGTCCAGTGTCTGGGGCAAAGTGACCAGAGGGATGCACAACCCTAGACTAGATGTGGGGATCAAAGTGGGATCAGCCTGCAGAAAGCCAGAAAAGCCCATCCTACCGTAGCTGTACCCATCGCAGTGCTCTGAACTGGCCCTGCATAGCCCAGGCTGTTGGTTTCCCCTCCTACACATCCAACTTAGGCTACCCTAAATACTGCTTGCAACGTTATCTCGGGCTGTTGAATGAATGAGTTTTTGGTTTTCAGCTGGAAATGGAGGCAAAGAGCGAAACAAAACAGGAGAACTACTGGCTGATCCAGTACCAGCGCCTGCTGAACCAGAAGCCCCTCTCCCTCAAACTCCAGGTCGTTGCTGCAGTTAATGCTTTAGCTGTAGCTGTGCTTTGCTCTGCAGAGCATGGGGGGGAGCGAAGGCAGCCTTGCCTGGACCCACAGGTTCAGCTAAGGCAGGGAGCAGGGCACAGACCCCTTGCACAGGCTGACAAGCCAAGGGAGGCCCTGGGCTGCCCATCGTGCTCTGAGTGGGGCTGCCCAGCAGCCTCTCTCATTCCTGTACATTGGAGGTTATGGGGCAGCCCAGGTCTCTAAGGAGCCAGCACCTCAGCTGTCTGGCACCAGGAGCTGCCATCCCACTGTCAAACTGCTTGCCAGGAGCAGAGGACTCACTCTGAGCCCCTTCCAGGCAGGGCTTTTTGTTCCGGCTAAGCACCCAAACGGCTCTGCTTGGGTCCCCAAATTCCCCTGTAAATCTGTCTGAATGCAGCAACTCCTGTCCTTTCCTGCCCTAACGTATTAAGCCAGGACTTCGTGCTGTTAAAATACCCACAGGGTGGCCACGAAGGGATGGATCTGAGCTCTGCCTGTGCTGCATATTGGCTCGAGTTTGCAAAGCAGGTGCTGTTGCAGACATTGGCTGCAAAAACAGTTATGTTTTATTCTTCCCAAAACACAGTGTTTTAAATTGTGCTCATAAAACACCTAAGGCTGGAGCTCCTCCGGCTGTTGGGCTTTTGAGCTTTAGTGTGTTCAGGGATGCAGAATGCTTCGAGCAGGGCAGAGGGCAGGAATGAGCACACTGCTGCCTGCCTTGCTGCTGCCTGTCCCCGTGTTTGTTCTCGAGAGCGAAGTCTGGGAGCTCACCTTGTGTTTTGCAGGAAGAGGGCTTGGAGCAGCAGCTGGTGAACCTTTTAATCGAGCTGTCTGCTGAACAGTACGTGCCAGTCTTTGCATACCACCGAATATCCTTGCAAGCACTCAGCACCATGACTGCCAGTGACCTGGAAAAGGTACAAGACAGCAGATACACAATGCAGGACAACACCAACTGAACCTGCCCTTTCTCTGAGCCCAGCCGTGCTCGTAGCTATGCCCATGGCAGGTCTGGCAGGAGCGAGTGTTGGTGCTCCTTTGTGTCACCTCCCAGCAAGGAGAGGTGCCAGTGCTGCTCTGTGCCCTGTCCCAGTGAGCGAGAGCTCTCCCAGAGCACTTGCAGGGTGAGCTGTAGCTTGGCTCTGTCTTTCAACATCCCTCAGATGCTCTTTGTAATAGAAATGGCACTGGTGGAATTCCCTTATCTGGCTTTGACACCTGATGGAGGTGCTTCCCTTGGCATGGCCGGGTCTTGCCAGCAAGGCCCAAGCGTTCGCAGTGTCCCCTTTGGGACATAAGTCTCCTTTCCCCTCCGAGAGCTAACAGCCCTCCTCTTGCACCGCAGATCGGCGTGACGGAGACTGGCCTGCAGCGTGCCATCCTCAAGCGAGCTCAGGATATCCTGGCTGTGGCCAAGATGATCCCAGGTACCACCAGTTCTTTTCTGCCTGGTCTTTGATACATACACTCGCAGCAGGTACCTGAGCCTTGAACAGAGAGATCTGCAGGGCCAGATGCCTCCCTTTGGGGAGTGGAGCCATGCAGGGCTGGTCTGTGAGGAGGAGTGGCAGGGCAGGGAGTGCTGGCAGAGCTCGGGGTGCACTGTCAAGCTGGTCCCATTGACTTTCCTATTTATTGGAGCCCTGAGCGCCCATCTGCCTGCAGCCATCCCCATGCATGCCAGGTGGGTAGGAGATGGGCAGCCCTCCTGCTGCTCTGAATTCCTGCTTGTGGTTGCAGAGCTGCTGAGGACGGTGGATGCTGAGGTCCTTGCGGCTCCAGAACCCAGCACTCCCTTTGAGGAGCCTCCGAGCCCTATGGTCCTGATGGCTCCCCCGCTGCAGTGGGAGGAGAAGAAGTCGGAGTGCGTTGTCTGCATGGAGCAGGAGGTGAGACCCCGGCACACGTGTAGTGCTGGAGCAGGGGGTGGAGTGAGGGTAGCATCCAGCACATCCCCCAATATCTGTGTCCCTAGCCTGGCCCTGAGCAATGCCTGGATGCTCATCCCTCCAGCTCCGGAGCACAGCCTGGCTTAGGCATTGCAGCAGAGAGGAAGGCATGGCAGGGCAGGGCTCCTTGCGGGCTTGGGAAGGAGCTTGCCGAGCTCCTGTGCCAGTCTGTCCACAGAGCAGCCGTGGGAAGCATTTGAGGGGCTGCTTGGTCCAGCCCTGACCCGTGTTCTTCCCTCAGGCCCATTCCACTTGTGCTCTTGGCACAGCCCAGAGCCTCATGCACACACAGCAGTGGGCTGTGCCCAGGGATGGGGCTTGGGCTTCAGGGCTCTGCCTCCCATGCTGTGACACCCCGGGTGATCCCCATCTTCTCCAGCCCCATTTCCTCCTGTACTGGAGTATGGTGGTGCTGGGATGAGTGTTACGGGACAGCAGCACTCTCCATGGCCTCTCCTCTGTCTCTTCCCCCAGACCCAGATGATTTTCCTGCCCTGTGGCCATGTCTGCTGCTGCCAGACCTGCTGTGAGCAGCTGCACACTTGCCCGCTGTGCCGCAAGGACATCACACAGCGCATCCGCATCTTCCACAGCAGCTAGAGAGGGTGGAGGAAGGTGAGGCTGCCCGGCACTGCCTCTGTCACCCCCTCCTGGGGTGATGCCCCTCTCCTACTCTGTGTCAGTATTAAACAGACACTTGCACAGCATGACCAGCACTGCTCTCCCCGTGCACGGCCCCGGGCTGGCTGCCAGCTGCACCCAGGAGTCTCAGCATCTGCCATGTTCCCCGATGGCTTCTCAGCCTCTGCCTTGGGTTCCCTCTTCATCTGCATCCCCTCCTCCTGCCCACCCAGCATCCTCTTGCCTGGGAGCATTGGGTGATGGAACTGGGTGCACCTGTGGCCCCTCCTCTCTGGGTAATGCATTTGCCTTCAGAAATGCCCCTCACTCAGCAGGGACACAGTTAATGCCATCTCTGAAGCCACCGTGACCTTGCAGCTCCCCTGCTGTGGCCGGGGCACTGCTATGCTCCTGCATCGAGACCTGTTGCCCAGAGGTGGGTGAATCTCCTGTGGGAGGACTCAGCCAGGGGCTTGCGATGCTCTGGGGTGCTGACAGTGCCTTGCACCTATGTCATGCCAAAGGTCTGGGGCTTCTGTTGTGGAGATCCACAGGAGTGTGTTTGGGGCTGCAGCCATGGGCAGCAGGTGCCAGAGCAGAGTGAGGAGCTCCCCGACCCCAAATTTGTGCTGGTGGTGTAGGGGAGAGGCTGCAACGGCCCCAGCTCCGGGACTCGAGGGACTTGCTCAGGCCAGAGGAGCCCAGTGGGATCTCTCATCCAAAAAACACATGCTGGGAGCAGAAAGTGTTGCTGCCACCTGACAGCCAGCACAAGTCCAGCAGTGAGCGGGTGGGCTGGGGCTACGCGCGGTGCAGCTCTGCATTGCCTCTGTGCATTGGCACGCGGGTAGTTCTCCATTGACATTAATAAGTAACCATCCCAGTGGTCTTTTGTCTCTTGACCTTGAAGTATAAAATGCAGAGATAAGCCTGGTCCCACCACAGCCCTCCCCCCAGGAAAAGCTAATAAAAAGCAGCTGGTTTCTGCTGGTGGTTGTTTGCTGCCTTTTTCCTTCTGGAGGGGGAGGACACTTGAAAGCTAGAGGCTGCGGAGCGGTGGCAGAGCTGCCATGTGCCCAGCTGTCCCGGCATCACCTCCTCCTCTCCCACGTCAAACTGGGGACAATTTGAGGATCTTGGATTTCTCCAAGGGTGTTGCTCGCTGTAGAGCAGCCCTGGGGATTTCCAGGCAGCGGGAGAGCTTGAACCCTCCACTGGGGTCACCTCGTGTGCTGTGCTCATGCAGAGCGTCCCTGCGGGTCACGTGCATGGCCTGGTGGTGGTGGCCGGTGCGCAGCGCGGTGTGCCACCCGCAATCCTGGGGGACGTGCTGCAGCAGCAGAGCCGGGCCAGGTCGGCGTGGCCCTGGCTGAGCCCTTTGGCACAGTCCCGGGGACATTTCCCTGCTGCAGCCTCTGCATTTGTGTTGAGCTGCTGCTGCACGTAGGAGCCAGCAGGTCCCATCCAGGGACTTGCTGGGTGCTTTGGTGGGGAGCCGGCAAGGGGGACACACGTGGGAGCAGCTGGTAATTGGAGTGCAGTAAGGGGGGGCCCTGGCAAGGATGCCCTAATGAAGGCAGGAAGGCTCTTGGAGGGGCTCACCCACCTGCACCCTCCCTGCTCCCCCTTGCCCAGCTGGGGTGCAGGCAGCAGAGCTGCTTGGCATTCCCCAGGATCCGGGAGGAGGAAGGAATCAGATGCCGACCTGCCAGCGGATGAAGCACAGTGAGGCAACAGCAATGGCATGTCCCAGCCATCCTCTGCAGAGCTGCAGCCCTGCAGAGTCCCCCACCCCGCACCCAGCTCCACCAGGGCAGCCAGGGACCACGCTGGGAGTCCCACGTGTGCGGCTGGAGAGGGAGGCGAGGACCCCAGTTCTGCTGGCTGCCCCGAGACCTGCTCAGCAGCAGCGATGCTGCAAACCGCCCCCTCCATCCCATCCCCTCAGCGATTGCCGATTGCCTTTGTGCCCCAGGCTGTGCTGGGGGGGGTGGTAATGAGTGACAGGAGCTCAGGGCAAGGTCCGCTGCCTACCCGTAAATAAGTGCTAGTCTTTCCCGGAGCAGCGGCAGTGCTGGGCTGCCCTTCGTCCCCAGGGCCACCGCAGCCCCATGTAGCTCCAGGGCCAACCCCCCTCAGCCATGTATGGAGACACCACAACCCCTGGAGCATCACCTGGGAGCCTGGGGACTGCCAGCTTGTCCCCACAAAGTCATGCCCTGTGTCACCCCAGGCTGTGCTCAGGCATTTTCAGAGATTGGGGGGAAAAAATAAAAAAATAATGAAAAAAAAATATCTTTGTCCTTCGCCCGCATCCAACCTACAGCAGCGCAGGGGCTGTAGTAGTTTGCAGCCGCCCTTTACTTGGCAAACGTCTCATGCTGTCGGCATGTCCCTGCCTGCCAGGCTGACCTGAACCCTGAGACGGTTGTGCCGGTTGCTGGCCAGGGCCATCTCCTGTGCCAGGTGACACATATGCCCCAGGTCTGGCATGAAATGGATGCGCGGGGGGGGGCTCTTGTCCCTCACTGCTGAGCTCATCCCAAAATAAAATACCAGTAATAACCCGCCACACGCATTCTGCTTGGGAAATAGTAAGGAGATGATAATGGATTTGGAAAGAGGAAGGGGAAGAAAAGCAGTTTTTTTTGGGACAGCCCCTTACCTAGGGCGGTGGAGGAGGAGCGTGTCGGTCCAGTGCCCACTGGGCACCCTGGGGCCAGACTGAAGTTCAGCAGGGGGGGTGGCCACCCTTGCCCCCCCCCCCCCACCTCCCCAGCCACAGCCATCACCCGCCTCCCGCCTTCAAAAGCAGCAGCGGCCAGGCTGCGCTTGCCCTGAGCGCCATGGCGGCGGGGCCAGAGGCCAGCGGGGAGTGCGGGATCTGCTACGAGGCATATTGGGGTGCCGGGGGGGGCCGAGCCCCCCAGCAGCTGCCCTGCCGCCATTCCCTCTGCCTGAACTGCCTGCGCAAGCTGGTGTGCCATGCCACCACCGTCGCCTTCGTCAGCTGCCCCTTCTGCAGGATGGTGACGCTGGTGCCCGAGCTGGCTCTGGGTGGTCCTGGGGCGATGCCAGCCTCAGGGACCCCACGTGGGGAGGAGGAAGAGGAGGAGGAGGGCAGCGTCACCCCTCCAGACACCCGCCAAGCGTCGGCACGCTCTGTGGCCGTGGAGGTGGCATGCACGGCTCACGCCCCCGTCTTCGCAGTGAGCGGCATGGTGTCCCCCTGCGGCCTCCGCCGTGGCTCTGAGGCACCCGGCACCTTCGTGCTGGGGCTGCTGGGGCGGGGGCTGCTGCTGGACACGCAGCCCCCCCTCGCCTCCATGGAGAACCTGCGCCTCGGCTTCGCCGCTGGTATCCTCGTCCTCATCGTGTCCACCTTCTTCCTGCTCGTCTTCCTCAAGTAGGTCCGGATGGGGCAGAGGGGCTCCCGTCCCGCTCCGCAGCGGTCTCCGCTGCTGCCCCTGGGGTGGCCAGGATGGACCCAGCGGTGGGTGAGGGACTTCTCAGGCCACAGACAGCTCGGCCCCAGCCAGGCGGGCAGGGAGAGGGCTAAGGATCTAGCCCAGGCACGCAGGGGCCGCAGGACACTCGGCTGCCCCACACATGAGCCCCGGGGCATCAGACTCTCTAAAAATTAACTTATTGGAACGCTTTCCTTCACCCCCTGGGGTGTGGCTGTGCTCGTGTTGTGTTCATAATGTTCCTGGCATCTCTGGACCCTGCGGCGGCAGCTCAGCGGGAGTCGCGGCGTGGGGCCATGCATGCTTGCTGGTGTCACCATCCCAGAGGCTGGGAAATTCCCCCGATTGTGCTTCAGTCCATCTCATCAGGCAGCGAGGACGGGGTAAAAAGGGATGGGAAGGGTCCCATAGTGCTTTTCTGTGGGTGAAACTGTTCAAAAGCAATTAAAAAAGCCCTTTCTCCTTGAGAAGAGAGCCCGGTGTTGTGCACACAGAGGGACCGAGGCAGCTGAGGAGGGGCACAGCCCTACAGAGACATGAGACATTAAAGGCAGATGTGGGCCCAGCGCTGTCTCTGGTTGTTTTTCCGTGCATCCGAGGCAGGGAGAGTTTTGCACCAAGAACAATGCGCCACCTTTGCTCTCAGCAGGCAGGGGAGGGACTGGGTGTGATAACCAGGGCCCAGGGATGGAGAAGGGGGTCCTCACCTTCCCCCAGCCCCTGGGAGAAGCAGGAGTTGAGCCCCATCTCCACCCAGCAACACCCGCTCAGGCACATCCTCAGCAAGGTCCCTCCCTCTATGGTACACCCACCTCCTGGCCACAGATCAGCACCCAGAAGCAGAAATAGCCCCTTCTCAGCCCCCCACGACAGTATCAGCCCCCTCCTCAGGACCTGGCACCTCCATCACGCCTAGAGCCTGCTGTCCCCCCAGCAAGCCCAGAGCTTTCTCATGCTCTCCCTTCTGGCACCCAAGACAGGCGTGCACATGGGCGCAGAGGACAATCAATCTATTTTAGGTCCTGAGACTGAGCCAGAAAAAAAACCTGGGAGCTACAGGCCTGGGTCTAGGGAGATGCCAACGTGGGGAATCGGTTGTGTTACGTGCTGTGGCTGCTTTTAGAGGGACAAGTTTCAAATTTCAACTCCTGCACCCCAGTCTGTGCCCAGAGCAGACAGGCACAGCAAAGCTGCGATTTAGCTAGGACACCTGCTGAGCAGGCACCTTCCTGCATCCACAGAGCCAGCTGCAGGCTGCTGCACATCCTTGCAAGATGCCCAAGGTCCCTCTCCCCTAAAGCCTGATGGAGAACCAGCGAGTGATCCCTGCGTACACCACCATTATCTTTTGTACTTCAGCTTCTCACACCGACACGGTACAACACGACAGCCTGAGGTGCCACAGTCACAGTGCAAAGGGACCTTCTCTCCTTTCCCAGGAGAGGGTTTTAACAGCAGAACACTCCCAGAAGAGTTTCTAGATCAAATTATTCCTGATTTGAGTCAGAGCAGAATCAGTTTTCAAGTGCATAGAGACAGATGACTAAAGTAAAGCCCATACAAGCAAAAAATACAGGTTTAATTGCACTTTATTTTTCAAGAAGTGAAATGCAAATTCCTCAGGTTGTCTATCTGTAACAGGAAACTAGAAGTGGGATTTGTTAGTATTAGCAATGACCTCCACTAGGACACTGCCACAGATGGGGGGGTCCAGAGGCCACATAAGGGTACCTACACTCAGACCGGCACAAGGAAGGGGACCCCCAGAAAAATCTGAGTCTCACACATCGTCACATTCAGCACTGAGTAACTATCCGGTGCTTTTGACTTCTGGCATGGCTCCCCTTGAAACCCCAGCGAAGTTTACCCTGCAAGACAAGCATTTGCATGGCAGCAGGCTGGCTATTTCACAGGCTTTGGTCTCTTCCAGAATTTGAGCTGCATTTGGCAATTTGCCACACTGAGTGTGCAACGCAGGGGCAGGGACCTGCCACACTCCAGAACAGGAATGCCCAGTATTCTTTTTTTTTTCCTCCCAAGAAACTGTATTTAGGACACAGATCAAATTCAGTTCAGGGATGATAAGAGGCAGTTGTAGAAACTAAACTGTAGTAGAATTATTTGAAACACTTCCATTTTATTAAGTGAAGGGGGGTTTTATTTGTTTTAAAGATACAAAGACCTGCTCATAGTTTTAAGCTGCATTAGAGCCGGTGAGTGTAGAAGTAAAAGTGCTATGAGAAACCCAACGTGTTTGCCCAGCTGTCTATCCTTACTGCTTTCCCCTCCTGGTCCACTTAGTCTGAAAAGTTATTCCCCAAACCCCTGGCCCAGGTGAGGCTGGGTTATAGCTTATGTCCCACCATCACTAAGTTTTAACTTGTGCTATGATCGTCACCCTTTAAACAGCAGCAGAAAAAAAGGCACAGGAGATGGGCTTGGCTGCCTACAGTAACTCTCTCTCTGGACAAGAAGCACATTACACATCTATTGCTGCTTTCACTGCCAGTGAAACAACCCAGCAAAAAAAAAAAAAAAACAAACCAAAAAAACCAAACCACCTCTCACCTCTGGATACAGAGAGATGAGCTGGCTGCACAAATGAATTATTTTTGAGGCCTCTGTGAGCCTTGGGCTCCTCCATAAAACACAGCTAGGAAGTTGGCTCCTTACAACAGCAATTACTAGATGCTACATCTGTGCTTGAAGCATTGGTCTAACAGCCCTGACTTTCAGTACTGCTAACAGGTCCCCCTGCCTAGCAGGCCATGGGTCAGTGAGCACCATGTGCGCCACAGCTGGAGATGTACAACAGTGCTGACCTGAACTGCCTCAGCCCCTGGGGCTTCCCCAAGCTGCCTGTGCAGAGCTGGTGACTCACAGGAACACACCTGCCTGGGGTTTCTCAGCCGAATCTCCCACTGCACATTGCTCATACATGGTGATGAGATGGTGTAGAGTCCCTGTGAGCCACCCTGGGGACTAAGAGAAATATTCCAGAGATCTTCACTGAGGAAGAAGACAAGATTTTAGCCTGTTTTTTTTGTTGTTTGTTTGTTTGGTTTTTTTTAAAGTAGTTTCCTACTGCAGGGTCCTGCCAGACTTGTCCTTCTGAAGCACTTTACAAAGTTCATATTTGCATAAACTTTCAGATTAATGAAACGGTTCACAGAAGTAGGACAGCAATACAAACGTGCAGTAAGACTGGTTGGTTCCTTCAGCTCGTCCCAATCTCTGCGCACATTTGTCAGGTCAGAGCGATGGGTCCCATCAGTCTGCAGTACAAGAGCCTGGGAAGTCCCTGGTTGTTCACAACTGTCCCACATATGCAGCTCGTTAAGTGCTAAGCACACAGGAAGAGGCCATGCCCAGAGGAGAGGGCTCATAGGCTCACCAGCTGGCTCTTCATCCCAGCCAGTCCAGATCATCATCATCATCATCACCAAAGAGTGGAGCTGGAGGGGGACGTCCCTTCATGCTCTGGAAATCAAACCAGAAGGAAACTTGTCAGTCTTAACAGCTTCCCAGTATTTAGTAATTGCTACACAGTTCTGGCTCTGAAATCTCCATCAGCTTTAAGGAGATGATATCAAGAAGTCTCATTACTGAAGTTTTCGTATTTCTCATGCGATGTCTTAATATTCCAGGAGACATGCTTACAGGCTAAAAGGGATAGGACAGGGGCAAGACGCTAAAACCCTTCAATTAACCTGGCAAGTCTCACTTACTTCATGCCAGCAGGAGTTTGTCATCACTATCTCATCCCAGGCAACTCCTCCAAGCTCAACAATAAACAACCCAGATACTCTTGATTTATACAGAGAACATACAGGAAGCTCTGAGCTCAGCTAGCAGGAGCCACTCTGTCCCCCATTGCCATGGGAAGGATTTCACAGACAAGCTACAGGTTAATGCCTGAAGCAGTTTAGTAGGAGTAGAAAGATATAAATACATACCACTTCCTCCTCATCCTCCTCTTCAGAGGGAACTCGAGGCTTCAGTGGTTTACAAGATGCTGTTTCAAAGAAGTTGTCATCCTCAAAGAGGCTAGAAGAAGATAAAGAATTAACAGTTTGCTTGCAGATTATGGGGATCTTGGTTTTACAAGTTCTATTAAAGAATGATGGAAAAGTTTTGTTGCGGAGGCAAACTTTTAGGGCATGTCCTATTCACCAGTGCAGAACGATACTGGGACCTGGCAGCCACCAATATCAGATCCTAGAGAAACTGCATACTCCCCTCCACAATCAGCTGGGAACCATTCACTAGGGATAATGGCACCACTGCCTCCGCTCAGACATGAGCCTGTTCTGCAACTGCTCTCCCAGCAGAGCATGCCCTGGACAGCCTGGTCTCTGCCAGCACCTGCCTTGTGCCATCCAGTGCTAGCGTCGTGGTGGTGCTTCACCTGACCACGTGTGCTGCCCTGCAGTAGTAGTGCAGCTGTACCAGCCTCTCTGTGTGCTGCCACACCAGACTGAGCTGATCAGCAGGAAAGTGGGACTGTGGCTACCCCAGGAGTCACATCTTACCTGGAATCTTTTTGCCTCGGGCTGGAGCCCAGTTTCTGCTGTCCTGGGGTTTCTTTCATGATAGCTGAGCTCAGCTCTGCTGTGTTGGATACTGAAGCAGGCTCCTCAGAGCTAGCTCCACCTGATGGGTCTGTGCACTTCCCTCCCTCACCATTTAAGGGAGGGGGCTCTAAACCTCCCACAGGCTCCTCTGCCTTCTGCTCTGCAGCTGGCTTTTCTGGAAGCACTGCCACATCCACTTCTCTTGGCTTGGCTTCTACAGCAGAAGGTTCTGCAACTTCAGCCTGCAAAGATACTCTGGAGGGACTGTGTTCAGTCTCAGCTTCCCTGATGGGACTGCTCTCCTGCCTTTGCTTGGCTGGGACAAAGTTCTCATCCACCTCAGGAACAGGCTGTCCTGCAAGTACAGGCCCCTTATCAGGATCCAGAGAGGATTCAGCAGTGGAAGTGAGATGCTCCCCCTGGACCTTCTCCTCTTCTGACATCCCACTGCTCTGTGTCACCTGCTCCTCCTCAGGAGTTCTGGGCCTGGCAGACAGAGGAGCAGACTCGCCTTCCTGGTCAGACACCATGGAACCTGTGGCTGCTTCACCAGGGTCAGCTGGGAACGCAACACACTGTGCTGGGCTATGCTGCACAGGCTCTTCGTGGTCAGTCTTTGTTCCAGGTGATCCCTCCTGTCTCGCTGCTCCTGCTCTAGATTCCTCCTTTTTACTGTCATGATCTAGTTTCTCCTGCTGCCTGTTGAGTAGCTGCAGTGTTACAGTCTAAAAAATTGAGTAGAGAGAATGTAGGTTATACCCTAAACATAAACCATCACAGATCCCTGTATCTTCTTCTACTACCGGGCTGCTTTACCACCCACAACAAATTTCTGCTTCACAGTTATTTCAGACTCACAACATAAATTTGTGTTTTTAGCCCAAGACTCGTTCTCTCACAGTGATCACCTTGTATCTCTTAGAACTGTTGTACCTTAATAGTGTTCATGACAACACCCAGAACTGTCCTGCCACTGTATGTCTCTTCCAGCTCAAATTCACCCCGAAGAGATTGAAACACACCATTCATTATCTTCTTTACCTGGAAAAGAAGATGACAGGAAACAAAGATAGGTTCATTAACATGTGAAGCACTGGACTCAACATCAGATACTTCTTCTCCAGGTGAAGGAACAATAAATCCAAACTAAGACACGTGGTTTTCAAAGAACCCACTTTTCAAATCAGAAATTCCCGTAATGAAGCAGAATACATCATGACATCTTATTTCAGAACCATTGTATATACACTAAACCCATCCCTCCAAAACTGAGGCAGGCTGCACACACCCAAGGCAGACTGACACTTATTTCTTATTATTCTTTCAATTTTTAAATTTAAACCTCAGATCTAAAGCAGGCAGCAGGAAGATCACATCCTTTCTGCCTCTATAGACCCTACTACTAGAAACACAGTGCTTCTGCAGAGAAAATAATGTTTTTCCTTCTTATCTCTGCTCAAAGAGAAATAATTCAAGGTAAATAGATTTGCTTAGTAAGGAGAAATATTGGATAGTCAAACTCACTTCTTCTGTGAAGTCTGCAGATGAAGATCTGTCCTGATCCTTCTCCAGGTCTCTGATGCGTTTTTCATAGCGACCCTTCAGCACCACAATATCAGACTGCAAGGCTGAATACTGCCGAAGGGAAACTGAAAGTTAGAACAGCTTCACAGACACCACCAGCTTGCAATGAACAGGTTCTCTGTAAACTGTTTTTTAGTGACAGGTAAATTGCTGAGTGGAGTTTTAAGCAGGGCTTTGATCGAGAGTTGCAAAAGACTTGGCTGAAGGTCTGAGCACCAAAATAAAGATATCCAACCAAGCCAAAACCTTGGAGATCCACAATCATGTCATTAGCTCTTCAAGTTCAAGTAACATGAAGAATGGGCAGAGCATTACTGAGATCTAAGTGAAATGTGGGCTGAGTCTCATCATTGGACCTGTTCAGGTTTGCTGGAAGCAACGTGAAGTTATTCCTTCCCTCTCATATTCTGGACCTCATGTTCTTGTTATTCTGGACATAGGTAGACTGAGTCTAGAGATTATTGCACTCCAGTTCATATTCAGCTGCTGTGTTATTCCCTTTACCTTCTCTTTGATAGGCTCTAGTTGCTCCAAACGTTGCTGAAATTCAGACAATTTTTGCTCCTCTGCTTTTTTCAACTGTTTTAGAGTCACAAGCTGAAAGACAAGAACTAGAGCCCATCAGCTTACAGCCCCTTTCAGTGTCACCCACTTCAAAACAGTTTCTGCTCAAAACCAATCACTCAGAACAGTGCAGATAAGCAGAAGAGATTGTAGCTGTCGCTTTAGTCCGAGACTGACATCATCTTGGCTCTCCCTCATTCAGAACTACAGCAGTAAATTCACTAGCCCACCAGCCCAACAGATGCAAGGAGAGACACATCCTGCAGACAAGACCAAATTCCGTAACAGTCAAGAAATTAAAAAGTCAAGCGACAATGAGGAGAGGACCATTGGTTACAGTTACTGGTTATTTGGCATTAGATTTCAGCAATAAAGAACAACCCATTACCTTCTCTTCCAGCTGGGACACCTGCTGCTGCAGGGAATCTCTCTGCTCACACACCTCCTGGTATTGTCTAACATGCTGCTCCTTGGCCGAGGCCAGCGTACGTTCACATCTGGCTTCCCACTGGGATTCCAGCTCTGCCTGGATGAGTGATAGCTGCCCATCATGTAAGAGAGATCATTAGGAACACACACACCCAATCTCTATTTGCACAACAAGTGGCTGAAAGCTTGGGGCTGGATAACATCTCCTGCCCTAGGCTGGAATACCTACATGCAGATGGCAGCCCTGCAGCTCTCACCAGCTCCTGCCCACACCTCTCAGAGTTCAATTCCAGCCACAATCCCTCAGGCTGGCCTGAAGGTCTGGCTCAGACTTCAGATCTCTTGGCATATTTCTAAGCAGTCTTTCAATCATCAGCAGTCCTGTATTCTTCTCTCTACTATGAACTTAATTTGGCACCTCTCCTTTCCTCAGTTTGATACTCTTTAACACAGTCTAAATCTGATGCTGCATGCCAGCCTGCATCAACGTTGCACCAAAACTCTACAGCCATGTCAGCGGCCTGTGATTTCAGTCAGAGAATGACTGGGACCTAGCAGCCTTCCTGCCTACTCAAATCATGCACTTCCTTAGAGAGACATCAGTGTAAATCCCAAAGTTAAAAGCAGGGCCAACAAACACCAGCAAAGATATTTTAGAAAGACAACAAAGTGAACCCTGTGTTAAAGTTAACCCCTAAAATCAAGCAGATAATGTTTTCATTCTTCTACCACCTGTGCATTTTCACAACTATTTCCTACCTGTAGGTTCCTACAAGTCTTCCAGACACTTGTTGGAGAAGCTGCCATGACTCCTCACCTGCTCTGCTGCTGCCTGGTCAGTTGAAGTCCGTGCCTTTTTCAGCAACTGTCGAAGCTTGTCCAGTTCCTGCTGATATGATCTGCGTATTTCTTCCATCTCTTCCTCTGCTTGAGCTCTCTCTGAGAGGGATTTCTTCTTCCTCTCTGCAAGATTCTGCAATACAGAATAGGACACAGAATGGGCCAGACTGCACCAAAGTAGCTTCTCCTCCTCAGGCAGAAAGAGCTTCTTTGAGCAGGGAATCTTATCACTTTAAAATCAAGCTGAGATTATTTTACATGTAGGAGGGTTAACATATTACTGGCCGAGATATTAAAAAAAAAAAAAAATCACATAAGCACAAAGGATCCACCAGCACAGGGATCCCTGCCTGCAGATGAGTCAAGATTTACCTAACTTGCATGTTTACGAGCAAGAATGTTGGGTTAAATTTCAGCAAACTGAAACCCTGCATCTCTCCATAATGCTGGCACTGGACATACCCTTTCAAGAGTCTCTTTTTCCACTTTTAGGTCTGTTAGCTCTTCTTCCAATGCTGTAATCTTCAGGTCCAGCTGTTTGCGGCTCTGCTTCTCAGCTTTGAATCTAGTCTGAGTGTCCTCAGAGGCTTCTTGGAGCTCTGCAAAAATACACTTTACTGTGGGTTTTAGTGCTACATATATTTCAGGTTAGTGCATTTGGGGGCTGATGGGAAGGAACAGTGTCTCTTGCACAATGAAGTCAACACACAGCTTGCACCTGCACTGGGAATTAGACTTTATCAAGAGCTTCTTCGGTGAAATGGCAATGTTTATACCTCAGCTTTTATCTTAACTTTTCAACCACTGGAACATTTCTGGTTCCTCTTCAAGATGTTAGACAGTAATGCCAAGAGATTGCTTCTACAAAAGGCATCCCTGTGACAGGATGATTTTGTTCATTGATTTGGCCCACTCTCCTTTCAGTAGTAACAAGGATGCACATACCCTTCAGACATACCCTTCAGTGCATCAATATCCTTCTTTGATACCCTTGTGACTGATCCTGGGGAAAGCAGGAATAGATACCGCAGAAGAAAGGAAAAACCTGTGACTTATAAAAGAGGAAAAAGAATGACATAAAGGAGCTCACGTGGAACAGGCACAAGAAGTCTTACCTGCTAACTGTGCTTGCAGTTTGTTGAGCTGCGTCTCATGTCGCTCTGCCTCCTGCAAGGCAGCAGACAGCTGTTTCCGCAGGTCCATTTCCTTCTTCTCGTGGGCAGTCAGCTCCAGCTGCAGCTGGGAAACCTGTGCTGTGGCAGCTGCTAACTCCTCTGCAACTTTGGCCTGTATCACAAAATGGAGCAGGGAAAAGGGAGAAAAAAAAAAAAGGGGTATGTGAGTGTGAGGAGGTGCCAGAACTGATCTCAGAGGAAGAGCTGATAAGGTACTGGAGACCTTATCAGGGAAGTGCTGGGATCCAGCACCTCACAGTCATCTCCAAATTGAAGAGGTAATGATAACTTTTTTGCCACATTACTGTGAGTTTTTTTGGATGTAACCTGTCCAGACTGACTAGGAAGTTGCACAAGGCCACCAACAACCTCATCACCACATCAGTTCAACTCAGTGAGTTTTCCTGAAAAGCTTAAACATGTTTAAGACTAGTACCAGTGCCTGGTGGCACTGCTTAGAGTTTTCAGGCTATGACAACATCTATTCAAGTAAAAGCCTGGGCTCCAACATCTAATTATCTTCAATAAGCTTACAAATCATTGAAAAGCCACACAAAACATACGCTTGTCCACTCAAAAAAGCACCTTCCCTCCAGAGCACACAGCACATAGTCACCTTGAGGTGCGCGCACGGGCAAGGCTGTCATTTTGGAGCATAGTTCTCACAGTAACTTGTTGACCTGTTCAGATTTAGTATTGCTCAAAGTCAGCGACTCATGTAAAACCAGGTACTAATACAGCTTGTCAGACAACTTGTGAACAGTATGTTAGGCGAGGCTCAAGGCATCAAGACAAAGATGCAAAGTCATGTTCCCAATCTTGCACGACACAAAATTCAGAGGATGCTCTGCAAAGACAGAACTACACCCATCAGAAAACCTCACTTGCTGCAGGGAATACATAAATAGCTTCTATATCTATGCCTATATTCAGATTCCCAACAGGCTTCCATGTTCTTGTAACTGCTACGTTCAGGAGAACTGGAGTTTCTCTCTGCTTTATCCCCATAAGAGAACTAAAGTGTTTCTCTTCAGACTAGGACCACCAGCTTCTGGCAAAGAAGAGCTGTGAGCAAAGTTGTTCCAACTATGGTAAGGATGAATATGCGTTGACCTTGAAGGCTAGGATACTACACCATTAATTTTAAAGAGGAGGCAGCATTTCAACAGAGACTGGCTAAAACCAGATCCGCTTTCCTCTTATGTTCCCATAAATGTCTCACTGCAGTTCAAGATACTAACTCCTAGCATGCTATAACCAAACCAAAACCCCATGGCATATGGAAAGGTTATTTTAACACTTGCCTTTGTCTTTAATGGCAAATAAAGAAAAATAAAAAGGAAATCCTATGCCAGGAACTGTTACGAGACTTAAGTTTCTGCAGTGAATGCTTCATATCTCTACTAGCTCAGCTCCAGCCTCCAGCTTTCAGGTACCAAGAATCTTATGTGATCTGTGTCTGCTCTGACAATTATATGATCATGTCCTATTTCTCCCACAGGGGAGGTGAAACGAGCACCAATGTGACAAAGTTCTTTGAAAGGGCTCCCCAAGAAAGAGGGGAGCAGTGGATACACTGCTACTTACAAAGCCCTTTTCCAAGTTGAAGATCTGTGCTAATTCAAGATCTGAGGCATTTCTTTTCATGCCAATTAGCTTCTAACTAGTTCAAGAGGAAGCTGGGCTGGCACTATCTAGGGCACTATTATCTATCACCTACACAATCAGCAGACACACTGCCTCACCTGGTCCCAGCCCCGATCCACTGGCAGCATGTGCTAGGAAGAGAAAGCAGTGACAGGAAACAGGAAGAGTTAAGAACACAATTTGAAAGGCAGAGGCATTAATCATCATCAGAAAAGCAAAATGCTTCATTACAGCAGCCTAAGGCATGCCAGAGAAACCTTTAAATTATTCCAAGAACTGTAAAACCTTAGACAGAGAAAGCTAGTGAAGCCTGGCTTAAAAAGAAAGAAGCTAAAGGTACATTACACATCCTTACAGGTACATTATACATCACAGATGTAGCAGCAGTCCTATGAGTGACTACCGTTTCACTGCACTGTAGAGTGTGGGCTATTACTTATCATTACAGTACATGAAGTCTTTGTCTAAAGCTGTGATGTGCTCTGCCAGGGTCAAAGATCTATAACCCAAAAGCGGCATGCTACTAATACCTCTTCTCATTGATCCTGGGTACAGATGCCTGGCTTGTATCACAAAATAAATGGTGAGTCCCTATTTTTAAGTAAAGAATATATAAAATAGCTTAAAATCCTCTTCCCTGATTCTGTCTGTCCATAGTGATCTCAGCAATTGCAGTCACAGAGCAAGCTAGGTTAGATAAAGGAAGCGGAAGGAATACCAGCCTTCATATTTACAGTCAATACTTCACAAAACTAGGGGAAATCTTCTCCCAGTGCAAGTCATGGCCTGAAGTCTATTCATGTAATAGTGTTATCCCCTAGGCAGTGACTGCTTAAGTGGAGTCCTATTGAAGATGAGGCCCAAAAGATTCCTGAGGATCATATCTTGTACTTCCAAAAGATGCTTCCTCCCCAAGTTACTTATCACACAAGCTGGATGTTGTGCTCACTGACAGAAAGGGATTTTATTTATTATTTCAATCTGACTTATTCCTGGTTAGAAGCTCTCACACTCCCTACGTATTACAGTTATGCAATCTGGGCTTTCAGTGGAAAAATACAGTCCTCCTTTACTGTCTGCTCACACCAGCATACAATAATCAGGCATATATTGCTCTATTCTTTGGCATACTTCTAGCATACTTTGGAAAGCTGCAGTTTCTGTCATTTTTAGGTGCACCAAGTTATGGTTCTCATGCAGAGCAAGCATTTGCCATCTCATGTTTGAACTGGAGAGATACACAACTCAGCAGGGGAGCATGGTGCAAGACTGAACTTGGTGTAATTTACGAAGCCAGTGCTTGAGAAAGCATACAAGACACCATGCAATTACAGATCTCAAAGCTAGCCTACCTGGGCTATGCTGTCATAAGTGGACAGTAGAGGATATGCAGCCATGCATAAGTGCATTTAACTGGTTTAAAAGCTATTTCCCAATAGCCCCTTTCACAAAAGGACAATATATTATTGGTAGAAACAAACAGCTTTTGATTAGTATTAATAAAGAAGTGCAAAAGTGCAATGAAGAAACTCTAGTAGGAAATAATTTTTTTTTATAGCTACATTCACTCTATGTCAGTTAAACAGAAGGAATAAAACTTTTCTGAAACTGCCAGTGCAACTAAATAAACAGAGTACATTTTCAATGCCACTAAGCCCTGTGATAAACACCATTCCTCAACATGTTGGCCATACACCTACAAAGTTAACAATAAATCAGACACTTTCATGCAAGATAAGAATATTAAAGCTATGACAGCATAAAGATCTACGTTTATATCCCCTGTGCTGCTTTTGTCATGAAAGCCACAAAAATACTCTTTTTTTTCTCAAAACAGCTTTCAAAACATAAGTTCAGAACTACAGTTGTCTTGTAAGAGAAGTGACTTAAGCCTTGACTAACAAGGCTTCAGCATATTTTAGTGCAACAACAAGCCCCTTCCCTGGCTGCAGCCAGAGGTCTATGGCTCTGCTCATTGTCACCATTACCTTCTCCTGTTCTGCATGCAACACTCTTGCCTGTGTGTTTTCATTTGTTGTTTGCAGTGAATGGTTCCTCTGCTCCATTAGCAAGTTACTTTGTTCGACGTATCTGTGAACAGGGGAGACTGCATGAGCATTTACATAAATACATGACTTGGAGCAAATGGCTCGGAGAGAAAAGGTGATATTTCAAAGCAGTTTTCTTCATGACAAGTCCCAGACAATTTTGCGTGATAACCTGAACTAAGAAGAGCCTGATCTCAAAAGGGTGGAATGGGTGTGCCGGGCACAGCAGAGATTATATCAGTTTGGATAAGTGCTTTACCTCTCTGCAACAAGTCTAATGTTCCTATCACACAGTCATGGATTTTGATAACCTGATATCCACTGACCTTTGCAATTTCCTTAACAAGTCATTCCCCTTCTTAAACTGAATAGAACACACACCCAACAGTGGAACTAGGGATACTGCATCCCCTACAATTTCTTCCACCTTACTAAAAAGCTAGCAAAAGTAAAGTAACTCCAAGAAGCAGAGCAAGTGTGCTCAAAGAAGATAGCATGAGTTTTTTTTCCCCTTTTACACATTCACATTTACTGTAAACCACAGTTTTGGAGATATGCCCTGCGGAGAGAGGGGGGGGGAAACCACACTTTTAATGCCTTAAAAAAAAAAAAAAAATTAAATATCAGAACATGTCTCTACCCTAAAGAACAGCCCTCCTAGTTATGCCTAACCAAGTGTAAGCTAGAAGTCTTTGCAAATACAGAGAGGCTGTACCCTCCCCACTCCTTACCTCTGATTCCGCTCAATCAACTCACTGATCTTCTCATTCTGCTCTTCAATCCGACTGCTCTTCTCAAATATCTCTTGCTTCAGTCTCTCATTTTCCTAAAGCATAGCCCAAGCATGAATATTCATCTTACTCAGACTTCCCTGCAGCAGTACCTAACCCTTTGTTTTGTACAGATGCAGTACAGTGGTGAGACTTATCACCTTCTGTGGTAACGTCACGGGAAGGCGCCATGCTATACTTAACAAGAATCCTGGCATGGGACAGTGGTTGCCAAACCACATTCTAGAGAATATTGTGTCTGGTTGACTTTTTCACCCACAAAACCCAAGATTGTAAGGCTGCTGCCTAGAAAAACTACAAAGCCTAAGATTAAGTAGTGAAAAACAGAAGGCTGTGATTCTTGCAGCATGGTACTTCAGCTGTGAAACTCCGTTCTGCAGGATGCTGTGGGTTAAGTCCATAACGGTTTAAGAGGCTGAATTTCTCCCACATGAGCCTCTTGCCAAGGCCTATTAAATACCAATATATCAACTCTGGCTCGGAAAGTACCCAAACCACAAACTGTTGAGAACAGCTTTTTTTGGGGGCAGAGGGGTAGAAATCATTGTATACAGAACACATGGGTGGATGGACATTTGGGCCAAGCCAGTACAGCTTTCCTCATTAGGAGTAACATCGTGGGCTCCAGTTCCTCATGGAAGTAGTCAAAACAGGCTGGCCATGCTTACCTGGATTATACGTTGGATATTGCTCATGATCATGGAAGCTTCCATAGTAACAGAGGAGATACCAGGCAGCAGTGAGCCGTTACCAGTGTTTTGTTTCTTCAACTCCTCCACCTGCAGGGATAAGCCATTCTTAAGCCAGATGAAATGAATTTATGGGTGTAGGTAAGAGACATCTGCAAAGATCCATTTCAGTGTTTCATTTGATCAGCTGTAGGGTATACGCTACTGTATCAACTGTGACACCTCCTGAAGGGCAATGAATCTCTTCAAACACTGCATCATATGATATTTAAGACAATAAGAGACAGCACCTTCCCCCAAGCCTAGGCTTAGCTTTTTCATAGTAGCTGAATTGCCACCACTTCAAGGTTTGATCATATTGAAATTTTCACTAAGTTAGTACATCACTTACAACCTTAAGGCAGGCATTTAAATAGAGCCAACTCCTAAGACATTTGGAGACCAAATAGCAGTAACTTTGTTAACAAGCCTGCCTATGCCATACATTACCTTGGCAGCCAGATGATCCATTTTATCTACTACTTTGCTAACGGCCATTCGGATTTCAGTGTTATGCTGCCGAGCTTCTGTCATCAAAAAGGAAGTAACATCCCCGGGTGCTTGAATGGAAAGGAGAGAGATGTATAGTCACAAGGGGAAAATGCCTGCAATACAGACATATCAAAAGCAATGCTCAGCAGTTTGAAGCCTGACAGATAGGACAGCCACTCCTCCCAGAAATAAAATGGACATGGTATTTGGAAAAATAATGACACAGGTATTTTCCAAATAACATGAATAGGCAGGTTTATGACTACAGGAAATTCTTGAGCTGTGTGACAGCACTTAGGTCAACAAGAGCAAAGCTCCCAGACACACTAGAACAGTAGTACACAAAGAGGTACAATCGAACAATAGGAACGAAGGATGGCTTCTGAAACTTTGAACTGAAAAAAAACGTGCTCCAAGGAAAGTTCAGCTATACTCAAGTCTTCACCAACAGGGATTACCTAAACGGTTGGTTAAATGCCTTTAGTCCTTCTTAGGTTGCGCCTTTTTCTGGGCTATGTCCTCTCACTTAGTAAAGGCCTCTACATGTACACTTAAATTCTTTCCCTGGCTGGCAGGATAGCTGTTTACTATTACAGTTATATTTATAACTGGAAGCATCATCTACAAAATACCTTTAGTAACACACAGCCTTGGGATTACACCTAGAAATTCCATCCCCTTTCACACTGCACAAAGTTCCTTAATGTAAGAAAAAGATGGATATTTATTGGGAAATGTTTGCCCCCATTTGGTATTAAAAATAAGAATTTGTGAAACAGCACAGCAGTACAGACAGGATGAATATGTACGTGTATGCTACCATTGCTACCTAAATCATTATAAACAGTTTACTGCAGGTATTGCAGCCTTCTGTGAAGCATGTACTTTTTTAAACATACCTTGGTAAGGTGTGGGATACATCTGTCCTACAGGCTGGAGTTGAGAAGCAGATGCAGCAGTCTGGGGGTAAGCAAATGCCATTCCTGGATATGCCTTGCAGAGCAAGTTCAATAGATTAGAATATGTTTTGATATTTCCCCCCTTCCTCACACTTAAGCAGTTTTCATGTTTTTTAAGCCCCAGAGCAAGGATGATATTTGGAAAGAGAAAAACAGAATTAAGGAGCTGGAAGTCAAATTACACAACAGTCATAGTAAAGGGAAAACAACAGTCACTCTTCTTTCAAGGCTTAGACATGTGTTCAAGTTACCACAGCTTAATAAGTTACCTTCTTCACTGAAGTTTAAGCAAAAGCATGTTTGTGAGAGGCAAAGATCAGCATGTGAACAGCTCACTGAAGTTATGCTAACTTGAACACAAGGCTATTCCTAGGAAGGGCTCAAAGTGCAACACAACTTGATTGCAACTTTACTGCTCAGTGCTCATCAGAAGGAGCTAAACGGACTGAAGAATGCATTAAATGCTATGAGTACCTCACTCCTACCAGTTTACTCTCTCAGACAAGGAAAAAAGAAAAAATTACAATACAACTTGGGCCAAGTTTCTAGAAGAATTCAGGACATCAGGGTCAAACTTTCAAAACAATACACCCAAATCACTGTCAGATTAAAACTTCACTTTAATGACTAGTTTCTATTTCAACAAACAGAAAAGCCTATCTTTTTTATCTTGTTACTTGTCACACCTCCCTCATTTTCAACACAAGGAAAATGCAAAGCCAAAGCAATGCAATACCACACCAGTTTTGGATTTGGGGTGGGGGGTGTTGTGGTTCTTTTTTGTTGTTGTTTTTGTTTTGTTGGGGTGTTTTGTTTTCATATTGTTTTTATTCATTATCAAACGTTTTCTTCCTCTGCCTGGACCCTTTAAAAATAAACAGTGCGTCTATGCGACATAGGCCACTGATTTCCAAAAGTTCCAGAAAATAGCTTAAGTGAAAATAACTACAGAAAGCAGACAGTAAAAAGCTTGGTTTTAGACTTCATAGAATTGTTTGTACAATAGCTTTGTCTTCCCTATCTGATGTGGAAAACACATTGTGTGTTAAGCCCCCAACGCTTCCTTGTTAGCAAGCAGACTGCATCACTTTACAGCAGCAGCAGCACAAGCCTTTTAAAAGGATTATTCTTTTGCCGGATGAAAAACCATGACCCAAAACCACATTAAGTGTGCACGTGAGCTCTCACAGAAAAACAGACCATGCCCAAGAAAAATTTCAAATAAAATGCTTGTTTTCACTGGCTCTACAAATACTTAAAAGTTTTTATTTTATCCACTACAAAAGCAGATATTAAACAAAGTCTGGCTAATTCTTAGTTCAACTTTAAGAAGCCATCAGCAAACAGAAAATTAGCCCTTTTTGATTAAATTCTAAGAGGCATGTGATGGAAACCTGAGAATGCCACAGAAGAGTCACAGGAAACAGCCTGGGATTCTCATCCTTAAATGCTGCTATGAAGTCCTTGCTCCCAGCAACGGAGAAGATGGTAACACTTAGGAGAAAGGACAGAAGCGCCAATATTGTCCTTGATTTCATTTTGGTACCTGAAAGCCCTGTGCTCCTCCAGGCAGAGCTGAATGGGGCTGGATCGTTGCAGGTATTAAAGCAGCAGAAGATACCGGGGGTGTAGAACCAGATCCTTGAGGTACTGAAAAGGAAGAAAAAAATTCATCATACCATAAAGTAGCTAGAAATAATTTAACTCACCCAGTGTGAAATGGCCAAAAAAAATCACTAAATAGACAAAAATTTAACACAAGCCTGTCTGCAGCCTTGTGAAAATTAAATCCGGTCAAGCAAGTGATAAAAGGTCAAGAAAAAAAGTAATCTTTCACAGAAATTCCACTTCTAGCTACATTTAGACAACCTCTTTTCATTCAAACAAAGGTAGCTCTGAAGTTTACTGACACAAGATGTTACTCAGACTGACTCTAAAGACTGCTCAGCTGACCAGCAGCTGACATTACTATTCCATCATGAGAAGACAAGTCGAGCCTGCTCCAGAGCTGCCAGCCCTTTGATGCCCTTCGCTCTTATTTCCATCATTTTCGAACAAAAAAAATTTCTGTTCACTGGGAAAGGATTTGTAAGGGTCCCATTTACAAATCACATGTCCTCTTAGAAATCTCAGTGCCACCCCAGCACACACAGTGACAGAGCGGCTCATGCACCGTGGCTACTCTTCCTCAAGCAGTCATGTGTGCACAAGATCACAATGAAGACATACTCCAAGGACTTAGTCTTGTGCTTTATGAATTAGTCTACCTATGGAGCTTTGGATCAGCAAGCCTTATTAGAAGCTATCTATCAGTTCCCACTTCAGTTCCTGAAAGGAATCCTCTATTTGTACAGCCCTTGTACTTGAAGCCTGCAAATAAACAAAACTTCTCTATACCAATCCCAGGCTCACCAGCATATTACCTTGTGTTGACACTGTGGGCAGTACTGCATGAGCTGGCTGCGATGGTCTCACTGAAGATGAAGCCACTGGTTGTGCTGTCCCTCTCAGTGTATTTGGATCCTAAAAACATTTCTGCATATTACAAGGAATGCTAAAGAATGAGCAAACAGTTTGAACCCAAGATCACTCGAGACTAGGTGTTATCCAGTTAACCCAATTGAACTCGATAGGAACAGTGGAATCATTAAACCCTTTTGCCACAGAAACAGAGTACACTTTCCCTGTACAAAGCAAGAGCTATTGCTACAGACTCCACTTTAAGGAATTCACGCTGTAAAAAAACATCAAAAAAAAGATTACATTTATGTGATTGGTGATGTACCTCTATTTCCGAGTCACTGGAGTCAAGCTGACTACCTGCTGTCCCGGCAAGGAAAGGCAGCATGGGCTGTCCCATTTTAGCCATCCGAGAAATTAGCTTTGCCTTTGCTACATCTGGATTCTAAAAGAAATGTTTGCAGTTACTCTTCCTTCATCGCTCTGCCCAGGCTTTTCAGACATTACAGACACATCTGTCAGGATTACACTCTTCTAAATCACTGACTTAACAATTCTGTTCTTTCAATTTTTCAATGACTGTGTGAAAAACTGACTTTCAAGCACACAAGATAATGCTGTGGATTTGTTAATCTGGCTTGCTTTATATACTCTCCTTCTGGGATGACACTGTCATTACATAGAAAATCTATCCCTGCACAAAACACAGCAACAAGAAGAAAATGTGTTCAAGAAGCTGCTAAACAGCTTTTTCTATCCTGAGGCACATGCAAAAAGTCTTCTTCTCATGTAGCTACATAAACTTATAATGAATGTCCCAATTACTCTGTTATCCATTCTAAATTTGTCCATTTATCCAAGACAACAACTAACCTTGTGAGTATCCACAAGGTCAGGGTAACTTTGCACTTAAGAGTAGGAACTGGGACTGAGGTTCCTCATGTTCTGCTAATACCTTCAAAAGCAAGGCCCTAATCTGCTGTTAGTAAGGTGAACATTTGAGAGCATCTTATTTGCATGAGGTTCACTTTATCTTCAGCAACTCTGAATGCAGAGGTGAAACCAACCAAGCTTCCCTACTAAGGCTTCAAATTAGTTAGGAAAAAGCAACAACACTTACTGCTAGCTGTTCACTGATGGAGTTTGACTTGGCCCGAACAGCTGGCTCCCTGAAAAGCCAAACAGGTGTATATTGATATTGGAGCTTAACGAAAATGAAATTCAGGATCCAATATTCTGCATTTCTAAATACTGTCAAATACACCTCCCCCTAGGAAAACCCTTTTCTTATATTGTGAGCATTTCTTTTACCTTACTTTTGGAAGATTCTTCGCAACACTATCTGTAGATTTCAGAACATTCATGGCTGATTACAGAAAGCTGATTTTGTTGATTGCTGTAATGACCACATTCTGGTACAATTTTAACCAAGTCCAGTAACAAACTACTTATGGCAACAAAAAGAGCACTTAAACTTGAACTCCCTAAAAAGGATAACTAACCCATTTAGTTAATTTAAGAAACAAATGACAATGTAAAATTTGCAATTAAACCCATCAGCCATAACCTAAGACCAACTTATGACTATACTGCCACCTGAGATGAGAAAGCTGTTGTAGCAGTACTCATACAGCTTAATCATGTTAGATCTCAGTAATGCTGCAGAGGAATGACTTTTCATCTGTGCCCATTTAAATTTCTTTAAATCTGAAAGTCAGCATTCAAGCAGAGAATTTCCTGCAAGTCTTGTTCACAAGCATTCCCCTGCCACACTGATGGCACTAAGCTGGCACACAGAGGATCCACATTTGCCAAATGATGTGTTAATGCAACATTGTGCTGGATGTTTATGAGCATTGCCATCTTTTAATACAGCGAGTTGTTATAACCGTGCTGCTTCTTACCCAGGCTTTGGAGGTATCGTAGATGGAGGCAATAAACCAGTGTCTGCAGAGAAGCCATCTGAATTTGGTACCGGGGAAGGTGCAGGAGAATCCCTTGAACTGACGCTTTGTCCATCCGAACCAGAGCATTCCTTTACCAACTTTACCTTAAAAAGCACGTAACAAAAAAGATGGTTTTCTGGGTTCCCAAAAAAGTTTTCAGCAACTTGTTTGTTTTTGATGACTACTCCTCATGCACTTCAAGTAAAAGCATACAACTGATTCAGAACTGGAGAAGCTGAGTCTTTACATCCTGTCATTCCTCACTGACTATTTTGTTTTCCCAAGTGACTCACAAATAAGACAATGAAAAGATCCCAGGACAGTTAGAATAGACATGTCTTAGTAAACAGCCTAGAGGGATTTTTTGGGTTTAGGGTTTTGTTTTTTTAAATTAAAGATATGTATCGTCCTGAGGTATTTGGTTTATAACAGTTTCTGAGCTGTAGTTCTCATGCCAACAGCAGGTTTTCACCTTGCAGACAGACGCTGCCACCCAACAGCCACAAAGCAGATGTAAAATAAACATTTGGCAGAAGACACTCACCCGCCTAACTTCCACCTCAAAAACTAAAGTAGAGTCTGGAGGGACACGGCCAGCCACTCCCTGAGCCCCATAGGCCCATGCCGGAGGAATGATGAGATACCTTCGCCCTCCTTTCTTCATCCCCATCATTCCTTCTTCCCAGCCCTTTGGTTTTCAGAGACACAATAGAAGAGAAAGTAAACAGTTTGATCAGTGACATTACAGTTTCTTTTAATTACACTGATTAAGACAGCTTCAGGCACCAGTTACAGAAGATTCCAAAACACATATAGAGATTCTTTTAATACCCTATTTATTTTCAGTCTGCAGCACATTCGTCTTACAACAAATCTTAATGGCCAGTTATAAATTGCAACATTAACTTAAGAATAAAGATGCAGCTCCCAACATGTTCATAATGAAACCAAACAGATACAGCAATCTCTAGCATGAAGGCTGGAGGCTTCCAGGTCTCTGTATGGTTCCAGAAACCTCGTTCAAGTTTTAAATATCTAACTTAAGGAGCTATCACAGATTACCGTGATATCCTGGAGAAAAGAACTGCATGCTGTGCTGTGTGCACAAATTCTGCAGTTGCGGGTGGCTTGGAGGGGACACAATGGTGACCTTTCTCAGCCTTCTGGGAAAGAACAGGACTCCACATCACTGAGAGATCACTTCCGAATTCTTACGGTTAGATTTACAATGACCCACAGAAAACAGTTGTAGCGAAGGAGATTTAGAAGTCAGAGCAATGCAAACTGTCAAATGGATGCCAGCATTTAACAAGATGACTACTAGACCCAGACAACATTAATAAGAAGATACATGTTAAAACAAATAAAGTAGAAAAATAGTGCATCTTCAATAAAGGACAATTTGTAACAGATCATATATGAATTACTTGGGTAATGGAAGTGACTTGAACAAAAGCATCTCTGACTCGCAGCCTGATTTTATGCAATAACATAAGGGAGTATCACACCACCTGGACTGAAAAATTATTCCATGGCCAAAACCCTCACAATTTGACTTAGAGGGTAAAACCACTCTAGGCAGTAGTATTATATTTTACTAGACCATCCTAAAACTTGTCAGTTGTCTTCACCCTCCCATGCCCTTCTCCCAGGTGTTGTATCAGAGCTGTCTGATGCTCTGCTTCTGAGGCACGAGTGGGGAGGAATCTGAAGTTCTTCTCAAATTGAAATCCTCCTTTAGAAATAAAGTTCCCTGAGAACAAGTTAATGGATTAAGTGACTTCCAGAAAAACAAAGACAACCCCCCCGCCAGCTCTTGAAAACAGGAAGATTCCTTTTTACCGAACAGGACAACTTCTTTCTAACACTGCCACTGAAAAGGAGACTGGGCTATATTGTGCAAATTAAGAAGAAAATAAAGTTTGAGTGAGTTGCTGTTACAGGGTGTTTCCTATCAAATGAAACATGAAACAGAAATAGCATATATGAATCCTGAACAAGATCTTCAGTAATTCAAAGCTCTAAGACTTCAATTATTATAATGAAAGTGCCAGAAGTTCTACCTTAATGACCTTTCCAGATCCCAGCTTTAGCCGTAACAGCTTGTCTTTGTTAACATTTGAGTCAAACACCTAGAGAGTTGAAGAACAAAAACACAAAATACATGGATTTCCTAATTGTTTCAAGATTCTGAACGCTGCTTTACACATTCCATAAACTCCTACAATCTCTTATGTGCTATTTCCAAAACTAATTCTCAACAGACGTAAGCCAGAGCATCGCTACAGCTTCTAGTCCATTGCACAGTACAGTTTCTTAAAGTGAATGATAGCTGGAGACTCAGACTTTAAAACTGCTTTGGGCTTGATGGTCAGGACAGGATTGGGCCAAGTAAAACACTATGCAACAGGCTTGTATCAAGCAGCAAACAACTGTCTAGAAGTTTCATACATTAAACTAAGACATATGCAGCTGAACAACTCTTTCAGGAGAAGTAAGCTCTGCTATGTACCATTGGTACATAGAGAGAAGCATGCCAGACAGACCAAGACAAACAAAAAATCCCCTAAAAATGAAAAACAGAAAGCCCTTTTTCATAGCAAAAAGATTCAACTGCAGATGGATGCAAATGCAAAACCCTTTGTCATGATTTTCGCTAATAATAAAACCAGCAGAAGTATTTTAAAGGTATTGAAACATGAAAGAATTTCTTTTGCTTGTTAGCAAACTGGATTGGATACAGATGTAGAGGATTGCTGTAAAAGCAATCTCATTCTTTTGATATTTGGAGATGTGCTTTGTGTCAGACAAGGCCCTTCTTATCACTTCCTCAAGCTGTTTGCAAAGGAACATAGCTAGTTTCACTGTCCCTTCTCACCATTGTCATTAATATTTATGTGTGAGAGCGCCTATGAAAGTTAAAAGCATTTCAATTGCCTCTTCCTGAACAGTAATGGAATCCCTTATTATTCTATAGGTAACACACATGACCTCACTTATGGTGCCATAAGCGACTGAAAAAATACCTTTAACATCAGCACCAATACTATGCTAGATGCGGCAAGTTCCTTCCAGTGACTGTCACACTCACTTAGTAACAGGAGGTTGCAGAAATGTCTTTACCTGTCCAAGCCCATTGTTCTGGAACAGCCAACCCGTATAGGCAATCTCCAGAGAGTCTCCTCCTTCTACTCCTTGCCCTTCTCCAAGAAGGAGATCCTGGTAGAGAACTGAATCAAGCACTGGGGAGCTGTTGCATTTGGCAATGCATACCTGCAGAAGGAAAGCCTGTCAATGTCTCTGACCATTAAAACAGAGCAGCAAGTTCCACTACAACTCATTACAGATGTGATGCATTTCTTACTGTACTGATCAACCCCTGCTTATAGATGCACTTACGAGGCATTCCATGTTTCCTTGTACTGAATTTTGCTGAGTAAATACCCTCTGCTCTACAGAACCATTGGTCTTGCAGTACTTGAGAATCTTGATCAAAAATCCCGTCAGAAGTAACAGGCTCCCTGCCCCAGAGGCCTGTATCTAATGAACAAGACTCAGGCTCATCACAGATCTGCCTCAATCACAGTCAGGCAGATACTCAAAGCTGAACTTCAGTGAAAAAGTACGACTGACTTAGAACCTTTCAGCACTAAGGTGCTCTCAGAGATACATCTTGATTTGGCTGTTGTTTTAAACAAGCCACCAAGTCACACCTCACACAGAGTAAGTAGTTACCTGTTTACTGAAATCCATTGCTACCTTTTCTGACTCAAACATGATGGACCAGTTTTGTCTCTGATCATCATAGAACGTACTGTAATTGTTGGGTTGAACCTGTGGGAAAGGAAATCAGTCCTGTGTTATACATGAAAAGATGCATTCAACTACATTAAAAAAAAAAATCCACATCCAAAAGAAGCTTAAAATAAGAGCTACTGAAATTAAGCAGAGGCAGAGGAAGAATCCTGCTGTATTACTACCCAAGGTCAGAATGCACAAATTAGCTTTTATTTATGTGCTCACTATCATGGAAGAATTACTATAACTCAAATACTCGAGCAAATATTAAGTTCTTCATAGATGCTGCAGCTTTCACAAGCTTCTTTGAAGCTAGGTTCTATAACACATACTGAGATTTTTAAGTGTAAGTAATCTTCTTTTCATAAGTATTAATTATATTTACACTTCCAGAATCAATTGGAGAAGTCATTCCTTCCTCACTTCTAAAAATCCATGTCACCAGAAGCTGAATACACAACCCATCAATCTTTCAAAATGCACTAATAAAACTAAAGAGCAAGCTAGCATCCTGGTCAGAAATTTGGACTGAGATTCTACTATTTCAGAGTAAAATTTCTGTCTGTCAAACCAAGAAATTTTATGTCACCTGATGACAAGCTAAAAAATCAACACACCAGTTTTCTGTAAAACTGGCAGAAAACAGAACTTCCTGAGAGATCCTGTTTTAGGACTTACAATGCTCCAAATTGTTCTTATCAGCAGGAAAGCGTTGAGTGTCAAATTTCTGAGAGAAAACATTTCCTTGCTATCATTTCCTTCTGCTTGCTCAGTTCTAGTCTCTCACTCACTTAACTACAAATTATTAGCAAAAGGAATTTTGTTTTGTTTCTATCCATTGTAGGACTGCAAAACTCAAAACATCTCCTCTGTGATCTAGAGGTAATAACATACCTCCTACAGTGTACGAACTTGCATTGTGAAATCTACTGATGAAGTGCTCTGCAAAAGGCAGATGCAAGTCTTGTGCAATACACAGGAGGAGGAGGAGCAGAACAGCGCTCCCAGGCACTGTGACACTTAGTGCTGTGTCAGTCAGTTGTTTGATCTCAAAGGCTATAAACTAAGGCTTAAGAAAGCATTTCAGAGTCAACTTCTGTTTTCTGTAAACAATACAGATCACTGAATGCTTTTCTAATCCAGAGTCTTACTGTGAGTATGAAGCCTGGATGGATCCTTGCAGTCGCGATCTGTTGCTGCTGACTGATGTAAAGGAGGATTCTGTACTGGATTCCACAAGGAATTGGGTAGGGAAAAAGAACAAAAAGCACAAACTCATAATGTCTTAAATTCTAACGTGTTTTGTCAAATTCTGAGCCTAAGGCTACAGTATTTGTCAAATACACCTTGCAGCAGCATTTTTCATAGCAAAAATACTTCACACAATTTTGTAACACCTATTAAAAACCCTTGAAAATATGCAATCTTTATTTAGCTACAGGAATCAAGCAATTCAAACTAATTAGTTTGCAATAAGCAAGATGCTTTAACTAATTCCACATTTTTTTTGCAGCTACTGTGTGAAAAGATGGTGCACTAACCCTTCGATACATAAGACTCACAATACATAGCATACAGGCATAAAACAACGTAACAGATTGAGTAATAATAAGTTGGAGAGAGCCTTCCATGCACTAAACAATGCAGATATAACATTCTATTGATGTATTTGGCTGTACTAGACACAATCCACTAAGGAAAAGTGCTTTCTTTTATGCACCTGCACTCAACACAGCTGGGTGGTGAACGGGGAGCGATCTGCTAAATGTTCCCAGCTGTGCAGGTTTTGATATTACAAAGGCAGCCTGAGAAAGGCTGCATTAGCTTCCTTCGGCAAGTCCTGTCCTTCCCAGCTCCCCCACAAATGCCACACCTGAACACTTCTCAGATCTGTGACTCAGGAATTAGTTTACCAAACTACTGGGTTTTTTGTTCTTCTCAAAGCAGAAGCAACTTAGTGAGACAACATGAATTAGGAATTGAACATTAGGAAACACCATAAACACCAAAATCAAGGACAGATCAGAGTATTCAAAGTATCTTTTAAACACACCAATTTACTGGGCACCTTGGTGCCATGTTCTTAGAGGAGTACTTGGAAAGGAGAGATATTTTTGGTACCAAAATAACAAAACTTAAGCAAAGCATCTCTGTACTGTTGGACAAACTTTTGCTAGATATTGATTTCCACATGCACAGATTTGTGATCCAGTTGTCAAAGACATTCTGAATAAACATCAAAATCACTTCCAGAAACATTAGAAAAGGTGCAGTGCCTGAAACATTGCAAAATATTTCAGGCACAAGTTGTAAGAGATCTTACAAACTCATGGATTGCAGAAAAGAAAGATGTCACCAAGGTAAATGGGTGAAGGTGTAACAATCAGTGGAACCAAGACCTCCAACATCTAAAGCAAAGACATTTTGGTGAGCTCTGAGAAAAAGAAGTGAAGTGTTTCTCACCTCTTTAGTAGCATGGTTCCCCACTACAGCTGCTCCATACTTGCCTTGCTTCAAGTACTGCCCGTTTGTACTGGAAGACAAGTTAGATATTCAGCTGTAGAACCGTCCCTGCCTCAGACTTCCCTCTGCTGCTGCTGAGGTTTTCTTCTTTAGAGTTCAGGTCCCTCTCCTCATGACTAAAATGTTAGGCAGCCTTTCTTAGCTTAAAGACATTGCAACAGTGTTGCTTGCCCACAGATTACAGGAGCATACATTACTGAGTTTGAGTTGAAAACTGTTCTTTTCACAGATCCAGGGCAAATGAGTTTTTACATGATGGCAGTGTCAAATGGACAGAGAATTTTACTGCTGTCACTCTATGCTCATGCCTCAGCTCTCCACAAGGGAATGTATGAGACATAAGCATCCAACAGAACTGCCTGGAAACTGTGCAAGTGTCAGGCCAGCACCCCAGGATGCAGTTGCCTGTAATGGCTAAATCCCGAACTTGCTATTTATTTGACAACTGTGTAACCCAGAACTGCAGCACAGTAACTGAAACTTTTTTTGAGCAGAAACTTGCATTGACTTGTAGCATTTCTACCATGCAGACACACGTCTACAAGCAATGGTCTCTTTCCACTCATCCAACATCTTCCCTTTATGATTAGGTCTTAAGCTCCCAGAGACACAGACTCTAACAGGTGATGCAGGAAACCACTGCTGCACTTACTATCGATAAGCATGAACCGCAGTGGCCATGAACACTGATGGTGCTCCTGAAGCTGCTGGGGCCAAAGGAGCCTTCTGGGCTGCCTGACCTGCCAAAGAATAAAAAGCAAGAATACCTGTCAGTGATAGCAGAACTGCCACATTCGCTGGCCAGTGGCAATGCCACAATGTAGTCCTTCCCCCAAGGAAAAATAACTCCAGAAGAAGATGAAAAAACAAAGAGTGATGTTCCAAAGTCACCAAAGGCCACTAGAGTAACCAGGTGTAGGGAGGGTACTAGAGGATAATATCATTCAAGAAAACCAAGTGAATTATTTGCACTGCTGTTCTTCACAAAGGCCATCATTCTCCCAGCAAGACACATGCTGCTAGGTTTTTTCCCCACGCTCAATCCCAGTTACTTACCAGCTGCTGTTTGACCCTTCTTAGGCTGCTTTGGTGCAGTGTACTGGAAGAATTCGTTCCCATGGCTTGAGACTGTTTGATCCAGACCAAAGAGAGAGGCCAATCTGGCACTAGAAAGAGAAAGAAGCTATTTTACCTTATCTAACACGGGCTTTATAGATAATGAACACCACTAATTCCAAGTTATATCAAATATGAAGTGTCTACCATCTCTTTAGAAATAAAGGGATGCACGTTAAGCAGCTCTATACTAATTAGCCATTTGATTTTGAATAAGCAGAACTTTTAGATGAAAAGGCTGGGGTAAGTGGTACCATTGTGTTTCATTTCCTCAAAAGCTGTTCCTATAAAGAACAAACAAGGACTGAAACTACACCAGAGAAGTTACTCTAAAGCAATGACAAGGACTACCCTCATATGAAACAGTTGATTGTTACAATACTGAAAAAAAAACCACCTATGTGACGACAGAGAAGCCACCATTCAGCACTAGAATTTTTCTTCTTGAAATGTCCAGGAAACACATTCTTCCAGTAAGTTTTAAATGGCAGATGCTCTCCCATCTAAGGGCAGAAGGTTTAATGCTGCAGGCAAGTAGGTTATTCCTACACGATACGTTATTTGCAGTTTTTCTGCTTGAAGCCCATTTAAGCTCACCCTACTCCTGGTATCATGGGGCAAGTGAATATTTCAAACTACGAAGCAGAACGCACAAAGGACACCACCACTGCCAGTGGACCTGCAGCATTTCACATGAGACGCTTCAAAAACCCCAAACATATTTGCTAAAAAGAGAGAGGATTAGTTTACAAGACTTGTTAAACAGAAGCTCCTTGAAGAGGGTGAGTGAGCACAGCTGAAGTTACAACTGCTGAGCAATCTTCAAGTGGCAACAAGTTACACAACATAAGAAAAACTGAATGTGCTACACACTAAAACGGTATCAACAAAAGCTAAGAACTGCTGAACGCACTTGAAGTCACCATCCCTGTCTAAGCACCCCCAACCCAGCGTTTTCAGGACCTCCCACTCACACCCTTATTTAAGTGAAAACCCCCGATTTCTCTCGCCCGTCCCCTCCATCACAAGCCCCGAGCAGCTCCCGCTCCTTCTGGAAGGGCTCACGGAGAAAACCCAGCCCGGGTCTGCAGGCAGGCGGGCAGGCTCAGGCCCTGGAGCCCCCCCCCCCCCCCCGGCTGCCACAGGCCTGCCCGCCTCCCGCCCCGCCGGCACACTGAGGGGCCCGCACCGACAACCAGCCCTTTCCCGGGGGCGCCGGGCTCCCCCTCCACCCCCACCGTAAGCGGCACAGACCCGGGGCTAAATCCAGTCACGGGAAGACAGCTCCCCGCAGACCGCGGGCCCGCCCGCCGCTCACTGGGCCGGGCAGGAGCGAGGCCCAGCCCCGGGCTGCGCAGGGCAGGCGGAGGGGGGGCGGCAGCCCCGCCCGCGCGGGACCCGACCCTCACCGCAAAGGTGTTTCACCGGGGCCGCTGCCCCACGGCCCGCCCGGGCCGCCGTCCCCTCACGGCGGCGGGGAAGGGAAGGGAACGGTGGCCCGGCTGCGCCCCGCCGGCCGCTCACCCGCTGGCAGGGGACAGGAAGTCCGCGTCGTCCTCCTCCGCCGTCGCCGCCACCGCCCCGAACATGGTCGCGGACCCGCCGCCGTCCCGCGATGTCGTAAACGCGTTGCCCGGCAGCGGAGCGCTTTCCGGCCGCGGCGGGACGGGACCGGCGCGGGGAGGGGAAAGGGGAGGAGGAAGGAGGAAAGAGGACCGGAAGCCGTGCGGGGGCGGGACTTAGCAGGCGCGTCGAAGGGGCGAGGCTTATCGGCCGGGGGAGGGGCGGGGCTTATAGCGCGGGGTAAGGGAGAAAGGAGGAGCGATTTCGTGGCGGTCGCCTGGTGAGTCACGTGTCGGGGTGAGGGTGGCCTCGCGCCCCAGCGCCCCCCGCCCGCCTCCTGAGGGGACTCACGGCCGCCCCCCCCCCCCCCCCCGGGCGCCCTTGGCGGGACGTGGGGTCCTTGGGCCGGGTGTGAGGAGGTAGCGGCAGCGGTGGCCTGTCAGCGGCGGGGTCACCGCGGGGGTGCCTGAGGGGGGCAGGCAGCCCCGGGCCGGCCCGCGGCCTCGGCGGGGCCTTTCGGGGGCCTGGGGGGGGGGCCTGCTGAGCTGGCCGACCTCGCTGAGGTGCGGAGGGAGTCCGGCGGCCGTACGGAAAACGGCGCCCGCAGCGGGTCCCCGGCTCCCCGGGACGTAGGGGAAGGTTCCCGGTGGAGCTGCCGCCCTGGCTTGGCGGGTGGAAGAGTGTTTGTTCCCAAGGTGACAGCTGGGCGCCCTGAGTCGTCGTGTGCCGTCCTTGCTGCTGCGAGCGCATGCTGCCGTTCTGCCCCAAACCCGAGGGGAGCCGAAACCCCTCCGGGGCCCGATGACCGGCCTGTCTCCGGGGGATGGTTTTATTGCTCTGCTTGTGCGGCTTGGTACCGACCCTGCAAACCTATGGTATGCTCTCGGTATAGGAAGGTTAGGGACACACGGGTGCTGTTGTGCTCCAGATTTGGTTCTCACACTTCTGAGTTACCGAAGGGTGACAACCGCTGTGTAGTGTGCTTTCTTCTTACCATCAGAATAGTTTCTTGGTTTTAAAAACAGCTGAGCTGGCCCTCGTTAAGCAGTTTTCCACCTTTGCCTTGTAGCTTGAGAAATATGCTTCTTTTTTTTTTTTTTCCCCCTCTTGAAAAGCTGGCATCTCTAGGTGCTTTGTGAGACCCATTGCTTTGTCTTTAAATTCAGTGCTTCAGAACCGGATGATGTTGAAATGCAGCAAAACTGAATGCAGGGGAGAGCAAAATGGCAATAAGGGTTAAATAATTTCCTGGCTTTGGATTTTTCCTGGCACTGATTGGAAATTTGTAATAATAGTTACTTTTAGGATGTTTGAGTCTGAGCACGAAGTTGCCAGGTCTGTTGTAGCACTGCGTTTGTAGTAATTTGGGAGTTTTATTGCAATGAGAATACAGCATGATTGGGATATCGGTGATTTCGCTTCTAAAGGGAAAAGACTAGGGGGAGTGTTAAGTAGCTTTTTTATTGCAGAATGTGTGATTATCTTAGAATGAAACCTGCAAAGGGTCAGAAGCCTCGTTTCTGATAAAAAAAATAAACCCAATGCACACACATGATAGTTATGCAATAATTTGATGTAAATTCCTAGTGGGAGCAGATTGTTCCTATCTTGATACGGCAGGTGGACATGAACATCAAATAGGAGATGTGGTTCCTGCGTGCCTTAGGTGAACAGATAGTGTGTTGCTTTACCTCCTTCCATATTTCTATCATGTAGGTGGTCAAGATTGGTCTTCACCACTTAAAAAAATCTACGTGGTTAAGTCCTGGTGTCGCACTTGAATTTAGGGGTTTTTTAGGGACCCGTAATGTTATGTCTGTACCCAACTTTTCCTTTTTCTTTTTTAGTACAAAGTTTAACTTGGAAGGAAAAACTTAACAGTTCTGGTGCAATCAAGGATTCCCGTCCTGTGAACAACCTTTTAGCTGAGAATCCGATGTGCTTTCCCACACTGGGATTCAGCAGTGGCAAGTCTTAATGTCAGTGAAGTGGGTTGGTAGCTGGTAGGAATACGTACTGCAGCCCTACAGCAAGCATCACATCTAAGTCCTGTCTTAGCCACTTGTCGGGTTTTTTTTATTTGAGCTTAGTTTATAGCCCTCTTCTGCAATTGAGTTTGCAGTGGGCTTGTGGCTCCATGTGAGTTCCCAGTCATGGACCAATTTTTCCTCTTTGTGCTCAAATTCCAAGCTTAGAATGCTTAATAGTATGGCATTTTGTGCAAAGTTGGATTAAACTCTCTTCACAAGTATTTATTAAATTTACTTTTAATCTGTTTGATCTTAACTTGCCTCTGCTTGAGCTGGAGGTAAATAAAGCTTTTGCAGTATTTTTCATGAGTAACAATATGTGATCTTATAGGGTAAGTTAATGGTCCCAATTCATGTAATTTATGATGTAATACTTCCTGAGGCTTTCATCAAGCTTTGGATTATGTATTGCTTTTTTCCCATCCTTCATTAAAAAGGGGGCACTGGAAATAATGTGTAAATATTGCTATTTAAATGCATGTTGGCTTCATAACCGTGGATGTGTTGGTGAAGCTGACTGTAACTGCCCTACTGCACAATACAAAATTAAAGAATTAAAGTGATGCTTTTTGCTGCGAACACAAAAATTTTTGCAGTAAGCAGGTTTCTTCTTCTTCCACTCCTCCCCCTTCCCTGAAAAAAAAAAAAAAAAGATTGAAAAGAATAAAACTAGCAGGAGTTGCCGGCTCTGACACAACTTTGTATTGAGAAATTTTGTATGGCTGTTTTCTACTGAGATTTTGCTGCTTGTTGAAAGTTACAGAGAATTATTTTAATTTCATACCAGATTTCTAATCTAGAGCAGTTTTTTTAACTAGGCTGAGAACTAGAATAATTTCTGCCAGTAGAGAGGAGGAATTAAATAAGCTTTCCATGTCACATTTGCATGTTTGCTTTTTTGTTTTAAAGGTATAGTCTCTGCCACTGACTCTGACTTGCAGTGGTGCAAGGACAAGAAGATTTGTCCTTTTTTTTTTTTTTTTTTTTTTTCCCTTTCCCTTTTTAGAAAAGAGGTTTGGGAGGATTCCTCTCTCTCTTAGCCCTTTACAGTGTAACTTCAAGTTTTGGAATAGTGAGACATTCTACCCCTGAACAAAAGCTTAATGCCTGAGAAGGGAAGGTGCTGAGAATACTAATCTTTAATGGTCTTCTGGTACAAATAGATGAGACACTCTACCGTATTCACACAATGAGTTTTGAGTCAGGGCCCTAAGGAGCTTCCTTTCAGCTGTCTTGTTTTCCAATCAGACATTAGGTCAGAGAGAAGACAGAACTTTTTGTCTTTGAACTAAAATGTAGTATTTTCTCCTTTCCTTTTTTGTTTCTGTATTTGCTGTAAAAACCTCTCTACCCAACAGGAAAATTTCATGCCTCTGCAGACCTGCCTTCTCCACGCTTGGCTGAAGGTCACCCTGAAAGTTAGCAGTAATCTGCATCAGAATTTTGTGAAGTTGAGCTGAAGCAGACTGCCAGCATGAACTTCTCCAAAAGTCTGCCAGGAAATCATTGGGAATCTTGGCAATTTTTTCTTAGGGAAGGCTGAAAAAGACTTAATATAGTTTATGTTGCTTTTCTCTGGGAAATCCAATCTTAGTTAATCTACTCCATTGCCTTTTGTTTCAATCTAATTTTCTGGAAATGTTCCCAATCAAGTCCTAGGGGACCTGAGACCAGTGATTTTTTCATTGACTTTTTTTTTCAGCTGAAAGCTGGAATCTAATGCAGAGAATAATGGGACTAGTTATTGTAAACAAATTAAACTCCTATTTTGCTGCACTACAAATTAACTTTCTAAAGCCTTTCATTTGTCGGTCCTGGCATTAGATTTTTCTGGTTTAGAAGCCAATCCAGAAGTGGGAAGCTGTGATGAAATACCTCCTTTTTGTCCTTTCTTCTCTGTTTCTACAATCTTTAATGTCGTCATCCCAACGTAGGTTCACAATGTCTTTTCTTCCCTCTGTCTCACCAGTTCATATCTGCAAGGGTCCTGTTGATTTCCATTTGCACTTGGACAACTGTGATTGCTAGCTATAACAATTGCTTGTGTGGAAAATATTTTAAAATTTTCTTTTTGCTCTTTCACTCTGCACATACTTAATATTAGAAGATCCCACAGTCATCGTTGTACCACATATGTGAATGTCATTTACAATCTGTTTTAAAAGTTGTACATTGTTGTGGTTTAACCCCAGCCAGCAGCTAAGCACCACGCAGCTGCTTGCTTACTTCCCCCTGCCCCCGAGTGGGATGGGCTAGAGAATCGGAGGAAAAAAAGTAAAACTCATGGGTTGAGATAAGAACAGTTTAATAGAACAGAAAGGAAGAAACTAGTAATGATAATAATAACAATAATGAAGTGACAATAATAATAATAAAAGGATTGGAATACACAAAACAAGTGATGCACAATGCAATTGCTCACAACCCGCTGACCGATGCCCAGTTAGTTCCTGAGCAGTGATCCCCCCAGCCGCACTCCCCCCAGTTTATATACTGGGCATAACATCACATGGTATGGAGTATCCCTTGGGTCAGTTTGGGTCAGCTGTCCTGGCTGTGTCCCCCCAACTTCTTGTGCCCCTCCAGCCTTCTTGCTGGCTGGGCATGAGAAGCTGAGAAATCCTTGACTTGGTATAAACACTACTTAGCAACAACTGAAAACATCAGTGTGTTATCAACATTCTTCTTATACTGAATCCAAAACATAACACTATACCAGCTACTAGAAAGAAAATTAATTCTATCTCAGCCAAAACCAGGACATACATGCATATAATCTATTCACTCTAATGTTTATCTAAATTAATACAGGAGATCATGGTAGCTCTATGTCATGGGCCAAAATGTTGTAAGTGATTGAGCATCTTCTATTCTCACTGGGTGCTTGGCACATCCTGGTATCAAGCCTGAGGAACTGGGAGAAAACTAGGAGAAGAATATAGCTGCTCTGCCATGAAACTAACAGTGAGTGCACCAAGTTCTCTCTTGAGACTTTGTGAGAGCTACTTCACTTTAACAAAGCCTTCTTTTCCCACATGTGCTCATTAGTTATCAAGGATTCAAATCTCCTTCCTCTGATGAAGGTACATGAGCTTGGAATATGAGCTTTGTGGTATATTTATCTGATCTTTTGACTAACCTGGATAAGAGAAATCCTGACAGTCTTGGCTTTTTTTCTTTTTTAAACACTTAAAGCATCTCTTCTTGGGGGAAGGAGTGTGTCTTGTAAATACACTTTCAGGCTTTTTTTTACCTTAGAGATAATTTGATTGGACTTGGATCTGTAGGATTAAAAAGTACTTTCAGGGCACCTCTAAGATGCAATGCGCTTCCTGAGCTTACAAACTAATGCTTGTTAGCCAACTGGCTAGCCTGCTCCTTTGTGAGCTTGGAAGAGCAGCTATTGGAAAGGTATATGGTGTCAGCCTCCTGACAGAGATGCTCGTCCCTGTGATCCAGCCTGCTCCTTGTGTGATTTCTTTCAAATGGTGAAGGTACTCTGTATGGGAAAATTGGAGCAGGTCTGTGCTGTACTGGTACGAGCTGAGTGCCTGGCCTCAGTGTGCTGTGCAGCTCAGCAGCTCCTGGCAGAGTTCCTCCATATTGTGTCTGGATGGAGGCTGCACTGAGAGCCAGGGATCCGATCAGTCAGTTGCCACCTCGGTTAACTTTTCCTGATCTGAAAGGAGCTGTACTAAAGAGACTTGACAACGTATTGTCACAGCTTGACTGCATTTTCAAGCTTGCATCCTTTACTTGGGAAAGAAAAACACTAACAAACGTGGAGCAGACTCAAACCCAGTGCTCCCAGCAGGCAGACAATCCCAGTTCATTCTCCTTCAGCCCTTGGGAAGTGACCACAGCAGCTGCTGTCAGTGTAGCGCTCCATGGGAGCGCTGCGAGATACCATGCGTGTTTCCAATATGGTAAGTCAACCCTCGTACATCAAAGTGATAAGGGAAGTAGAAGCGCAAGCACCTGAGGAACACAACCACCCTTGGAATACCGTGGAAGTAAAATGCAACCCACAGTGTTGGTCTGGTTTTCTCAGTTGCCTTTTTTATAATTCCCTTGTTTGTCTGAGCTCCTGGTGTAATGGATTTGACAAGAGACTGAGTCATGATTTCTGGGTTGTCTGCCAGGATAGTTTTATACAAATCAAGTTACTATTGGCTTTGGTGGCCTTCATTAACTTGGGATAAGACATTATCTCACAAGGATGTACTGAACCTTAATGTTTGAAGTGGTGTCAGGTGAGACTGAAGTAGGCCGGAGGAGTATGTTACAGGTAGTGTCAAAGTGAAGCCTAAACAATTTGAAGGAAAGATAGTTGGCAGTTTTACAGCTGCCCTTGTGTTCCTGCTACAGGTTTGGTTGTGCTTGTAAAGGCATTTTTGTGCTACTTTGTTCCTGCAAGGCATAAACAGAGTAGTGTCTATAGGATATCCTGCTATACGGATAGTAAAGCCTAATATACTTTATTCTGATGTTTTGCTTCTTTGGTTAGACATAGTAGTTTAAAAAACTTTTTGCCACCAGCATGACTTTCCTTAATTTGCTGAATTTCTTAAGTAAAACCCTCCAGTACATCACGATAGTAGGATCGTGTGCGCTGCTTGCCAGTTGGTCCCTCTTTGTGTAACTCTTGCTTTTGATCTTGCTTGAAATCACTGCCCCTAGAATAAGGACACTTGTGTTGCATAGCACAGTACAGCTATACTTCTTGCACTTTTCCTCCTTTGTCACATTTTTTTCTTCCATAGCAATTGCTGATGCCAGCTTTCCCATCAAAGTGGTCAGGGAGCCAGCTGCCCTGACAGGATTTGTCTTGTACACATATCATAAATTGTGCAGAAATTCTTAACGATATCTGCCTTGTTATTTTTTATCGCTTCCCCCAGGCTCCTAAAAACTGGCCTATAGCTTTGAGAACATCGCATTTCTTCATTATGGGGTAGATACTAAAAGGAACTAAGCTTGCTTTGTTACAATGTCCAAAAGCAAGCAGAACACTAGTTTCTCTGACAGAGAAATTAATGTTTGAAACATGTTTTGTGTAGTGTGTTTGAAAGTAATCTCTGCAACACATTTAATCTGGTCAGGGTCTGGTCTGCATTTTTGCAAAGATCTCATGAGGAAAACTCAGGAGTTACTTTTGCTGTTACGTGGATCTTTATGTGAGCATCCCAGTCGTTGGTCTGGTCCTAACATGATTGGCTTATGCCTTCAGTGGGCTGCATAGTCTGAGCAGTAAACGTTTATCTTGGGTCATATGAAATCTTTGGCTATAACAATAGGGATTGTCAATATTTTGTGAGGGATGGTTTCACCCAGAGTAGAATATAGCAGAAATCTCTGCTGCTTCAGCCCTTACCCCTGTTTTGCACAGCTTGGAGAAGCTGAATATAAATATTTCCCGCTGACCATATTGCAAGTAACGGGTCTGGTTTGAAATAGGCTGCAGGTCAGACAATAAATAGGCTTAAAGTGGAGTAAAAGTGATCATAGCTAAATCCGAGCAGTAGTTAATGATTAGCCTTTGATATAGATAATGATACGTGTTCTGCTTGTCAGCATTATCTGAAAGTTTAGAAACTTTGATCTGTCTCAGACTTGTTGCCTGTTTGCAGAAGACTGCTTTCCTGGAGTCAGTAGATGGAAAACCTGTCTCTGGAATAGTAAGTACTCAGCTTTTTTTTGGCTCTGAATCATTTCTGCTTTGGATTAGCAGCTCTGTGGCAGTCCAGGGGTTTGAAAGCTAGATGAAAAAGGCAGTGTTCGAAGCTTTTTCCCAGAGTGGTTTATAGTCACTCACAACTAAAATAAAAAATCTGTTGATCACTATTTGTTCTAGTTTTCCATGCCCTAGAGGTAATCCTGTCAGAAAAGCGTCATGACGCCAAGGCTTTTGCAAAGACAAGTTCCTTCCCAGAGAATGGCTTGATTTGATTGCCCTTTCCCTCTTCTTGATATCTCAGGAGATCATCTACTTTGCTGAGTTGACAAAGACTGAAGCTGGGATTGTATTTTTGCATTTCCAAAAGTGAAAATGTAGAGGTGCTCTGTTCTATGGACTAGGACCATGAATTTGTTCTCTGAACTCTTAGAAGTATTTGTGTTACTACCTGGAAGCTATTTATATGTCACATGTTCCATCCTCTTGCTGTTATCCGAGATCAGGGAGCAAGAGTAGGAAAGTGCCTCTGGTGATGTGTATTTTGGTCTTAACCATCTGTCGAAACAGAGATCGGCTTCCTGGGCTTAATTAAAAACACAGTGGAATGGATTTTGCTGATGATGACCTGTGTTCTACCTTGCATTTTGCTCAGAAACAGCTTTGGGCTTCTCAAAACAACAGGTGTTTTGAACAATTGAAGCACAAAAGAATTTGATTCTTGACTGTGGTAGAACAAGCTTTTGTTTTCAGGGAGAGTCATAGATGGTGAAGCAAAATGAAATGAATACGCATTCATTTCCCTTCTGCAAGCAGGGAAAGCATAAGTATTTTTCTACTTTTCTACTTACTTTGCAAGACAAGTCAGTCTTGCAAACCATTAGGTCTTTAGTGAAAAGCCTACATTTAAAAGGTGACCCTGACATGCCAGAGTAGGAATTGGAAGTCCCAGCATATTCCCGTAGGAGCTGACATCAACAACGCATGGCTATTGCAGCAATGCCTGGCACAGGCTGGAACGTGACAGCTCCAGGGAAGGTGAATGGTTGAGTGACCACCTTAAAATGCTGCGTCTGCACATGGACAGCATCTAAGGAGTAATTGTAGACCAACTACTACTTAAATATGAAAAGAAAGGAGTGACATGTGCTCCTGGGATTGTTATCCAAGGAAGTTTTCACATGTGGTAGAAGCTAATGCACAATGAAGGTGTTTCTCTGTGATGAGTGTGTGGCAGTACTGGACAGGGAAAAATGTATATTAATTGGTTAAACCAATAGGTCTCGTATCATATGTGTGGAATGGATTCCTAAAACTTAATTAACAAGGAGTTCTGGAGGGTGGTTTTCTTCTTGTCCAGATCCTCAAAACATACCTGAAATCCAGTTCAGAACTTGTACAAATGTTGGCTTTTCTGGGCTAAGTCTGGTTATGATGTTGAAAAACAGCCAGAGGGGAAAAAGGAACTTATTTTCCACTTGTGCAGGTTTGTGTAAATGCCTAGGTTGTTATCAGCTGATCCATTAACTTAAAACTATCTTTGTTATCACTGCACTGCAGTGCCTCAGGCACTGCCTGAGTTCACTAGAGGGAAGATTTCTCTGCCAAAGGATTCACAGGATGTTGAAGTAGAAGAGCTTTTTAGTTCAAGTACAGGATCTGTAACTGGGTCGAGAAATGCTGGCCTTGCTCTCCAGAGCACAGAGCAGCTCCTTGCCATATCTGCAAAAAGTGATAAATCCTTGATATGTACAAGTTATCAAACTACATGTGCAGTCATCATGCTGAGGGGGTAATAGGGTGCTGACTGGGCCACCTGCTCCAGCTGAGCCTGCTTGAGCAGAGAAGTTGGACTAGATGATGTCAGGAGGTCTCCTAAACCACAGCAGTTCTGTGACTGAAAATCTTAACTGAAAGTCCTCCTGCAGTGACATGTGGAACAAGGGCAAGTAGGGTAAGATCTGGGAATCTTCTGTTGAGTCTTCTGAATCATCTGTGTTCATGGACTTTAGGCTCCCTTTTACAAGGCCTGTAATAAACCGATGCCATCCATTTTATTACCCTTTTAGCATTAGTTTTATCTACATGAGACAAAGGTATTTATGATGTTTCTAGATAGCATCTGTAATCTTGCACCTGTATTAAAGGCCAGGTAATGCACTTTTAGGACACATTGAGTCACATTGCATTTTTGCAGCTGAGGAAACTTTTGCTTGCTTACTTGGGCATGCACTTGCTGACTCCTGGTTTCATTTTGTGTCTCCTGAGATTATTTTACAGTCTTACTGGGCCTGAGGCTAGAAGGCACCATTTTAAATAAATCTGGTCAGAGCTGTTTATACTGTTTAGCCTGGTATGTGTCCTTCCCACTTCAGCAAACCATGTAGCAATGGTTTATCAGGTATTAACTTGCAAGTAGTACCTTGTTTCGCATCCTGACATATCCAGCCTTCCTTATAGATTGAATGCTTCTGTATGTGGCCACTGAAGGGTCACAAACAACACTACAACTCCTTACCCTCTGGACAGAGACACCCTTTTTCTGTGAGACAGACTGGCTCCTTTTCATATATACCAATATATATGGTGGTGTGAACCTGCAGGAATGTGGATGATGAATTACTGAGCATGATGTGAATCTTGTGCACAGAAGGTTTTTTTTTTTCCACTTTAAGATTTAAGCTTTCCCTTCAATTAAAAAAAGTCTGTTGTAGGTAGAAGAATGCATGCTAGAAGCTGTTCTTGATTAGGGCATATAAAATAGGAAGATAAATTCTTCACTAGGCCTGGGTTTTCTAAGGAAGCAGAAGTCATCTAGGATACAGTTACAAATATTAATTTTTTTTTTTAGATTAAAAAGTTTGTGAAGAGTATTGCAAGGCTCAGAACTCTGTCCCACTTGTTCCTTAGCATACGGTGAGGTAGCAGGATGTTTCCTGCTCTCTGGCCATATGGGTCACATCTCCCTCGTTGTCCTTCCTGTGCTTGGTTGTGTAACGTCTCTGCAGAAACTGCCACAGAGGATAAGGAAGTATCTATTTATTCAAGAAGCTATGTAATCTTGGAAAATATGGGTCACGTGGAACTTCTTTTCTCTCCTCTCTTCCCTGCTGCTGTCCCGTTTCTCTCCACTGGTAAGCAGGAGGAGTAGGCAGCTTTCTTCAGCTGACAAGTGAGCGCTAAGCGGTTTTTAGCGAGACGGTCCTCTGGTGATTTCTGACCGAATGTCGTGCATGGTAAGCAGACTGCACTCAGCTATTCTGGCATCCCAACAAGGCCTGTTAAGCCACTGGGATTTAAGCCATTCTGCCTTATCTCTGCTTAAACACAGCATGGTCGCGGGGGGGGGGAAGGGGCAGCCTTCAGGTTTCTCCTCCCTGGATGCTAGATACTGGGTATTTTGTGACATGGGTACATATTGCTGTATTACTGTTTCATACCCTTAATGATCTGAGGAAGAGAGATGAAGCTATGATAAAGTGGCCTGCCAGACTGTGGTCCTGGGGTAATTGCTTCAGAAGTCTTTGACGTGCACAGGGAGTGCTGAAGAGGTTCTTCTGTAGAAGCCTCCTGGGAATTGCCTTTGATGGAAACTTGTTAGTACTAGCTCTGAATTCACGCTGGCATTGGCTGTAAGGAATTTTGGTGTCTGACATGCTTTTGTAGGAGCCCTTTAGCCTGGATGTTTTATAAAGAAATTGTAATGTAGCATCCTCCGTCAGTTTTGGCATTTCTAATGCCATGCTTTTCACTCCAGATGAGTGCTTGAGTCAGCTTTTTTATGGCATCTTCTCTGCTTTGGGAGCTGTGGGACTGGCATTCGCCCCTCAGGTCTTGCGTGTTTTGAGGTGCCTTAATTCTGCTGCTCTCCAGAAACGTCTGTGCTCTTGGGCGTCAGAAAAGGGGGATGACTGCCTTATTCAGCTAGACAGAAAGGAGAACAATAAACAGTGCAGAGCAAATATAGCATCCAAAAGGCTAGTGGTGGAAGAAATAGAGAAGTGAAAACAGGGAGGGGGGGGGAAATACCGCATATGTACAGAATGAAGAAATCATGCTTGTGATGGGCTTGAGCATGGCAAGTCACTCCTTCTGAATGCAGAAGTCACAGGCCTGCTGCAGAACTGATCTGCTCTGGCTTTGGCACCCGATACGACACTTGCATGTCCTTGTTTTCTGTGCGCAGCGAGAAGAGCTGGCTGGAGATGGGTGCTATTCTGTTGGAGCTGGAGCAGTAATGTGAAAAAAAGGGGAAAGTTTTGTGACACTCAGAGATGAACTGGCAAACTTTGAACTGTTGAAGAGAACCTAATTGCCTTTTAATTGGTACCACCTTTGCCACCATTTGAGTTCACTGTCTGCTGATGTAGCATCTCACCTTTCTGAATACTGACTAATGTTTATTGGCGTTTGTTAGCAGTAAAAAAACCAGCTTGCAGTTGACATGTCTGTTCCTGGCCTTCTGCTTCTGGTCAGTGGGTGGGTGGCTCTGGGCCAGGCGAGCTGTGCTTTGTTCCCTGAACTGCACTTTTTATTTGCTCAGCTTATAATAGTCTCTCTGGCTAGGGTTGTCAAAGATGGCCTTCTCTCTTCAGATCCTTTGAAACTGTCCCACTGGGGACTTCAGGTTAATTTGGGCTCACTTGGGTTGAAAGTACTCATGTTTTATCAGGATGGTAGCAGGGTATTGCTGGTGTAGTAGAATACTTCAGTTCACGTCATTTCTGATGTGTTTCTCCAAAACTTGTTTGCTGTGTCCTGCCTGACTGTCCTTTGTGTGGATAAGAGCCATGCACGCACAGTTCACCGACCGTCCTCAGCCTCATGACAGCTTTCAGCATCTGTCCCTCACCCAAAAATAACTCCCTTGAGCCATGCTTCTGTGACAGATGTGCGCTCAGCAATGTCTGCAAAACAGACGAGCAGTAGGCTGCATTTTGCAAGTCTGTACCCTGTGGTGTTCACAGGAGCTGCCACATCCAATTCCGGTGTCATTCCTAGCATCATGCCCTTCCTACCGTCTTGTATTTGTCAGGGCAAGGACTGTGTTGTATTTGCAACAGCATGAAAATGGTCTAGTCAGAGGTACCCACTTCTGTATTCTGAGCCCAAAAGCTTATTGCACACTTTCAAAAACATTTTCACTTTTAGCACTGTATAGGGGACAGTAAGAAGCAGCTTGTGCTGCTGTGCTGAAGAGATGGTGTTACTGTCTCATGCCCTGCCAAGAGTGGGGCAGCCTGGAGAGCATGTGTAGGTGGTGACCTCAAGATTTGGCCCAACAGTTGGAGGCATGGATTGGTCTCTTAAGATTCCAGTTCTTCTTTCAAAGGAAAAATTAACGTTCTCTAGTCTGTGTGGGAATGTGTCCAGGATTTCCTTGTAGACGAGGGGAGTTTCTACCAATTACGGTGCTGATGTAGTCTCCCCTGCATTGCTGACCTAGAATTTGTGAGAAAAAGAGACAAACCAAGGAGAGATGGCATTGGTTCTGTCACCTTTTGCTAAAGGTCAATGTGGTCATTGTGGAAGTAATCTTACCTGCTCTACTGAGGCAAGGATTGAGAGGTTGCCAGCACAAGCGGAGGAGTCGGGATGGGATGGAGTAGAATAGAATAGAATAGAATAGAATAGAATAGAATAGTTGGAAGGGACCTACAACAATCATCTAGTCTAACTGCCAGGTTGTAGCCTGATGGAGTTTGCGACCCTTTGTGAGAGAGTAGAGGCTCACTCTTGGATCTCAATGCAAAGCTTTATGTGTGTTCCAGGTGCTTGAACCTGGGCTGTGTCAGACTTCTCTAGCAGAAATGAGGTTATAGCCAGGAAAACATTGGCAAGGACTCCTCAGTTTTGCCATGTTTCTCAGGAGTATTGTTCATTTATTTCTTTTCCATCTCCTGTAGTTTCAGTATGGCTGAGCAAAAACCTTGTCCGGAGAGGAATCTGTTTGTTGCTCAGCCTACCTAACTCACCATTATTTTTTCCGTCTGTACACATCTCTTGCCAGCATTTCTCAGCCTCTCCTCCAGTGTTATCAGTCTTACAGTCTTAGGTTTTCTGCTCTGCAAGCTTGTTTTCTGCTGCCTTGCACTTCATTGGGCCTGTTAGTAATGACATGGGCTGGTATGATGCTCCGCTTCATGAAGTTCAGTGCATTGTCCTGTAAAGAACAGTCTGTCCTTAGTTATTTTTTTTTTCCTGTTCAAAGATTCAGAGATTTCCTGAGGAGTCTGCAGAAGCTGGAAGATTAGGAATGGCTGTCCCCTTCTAGGGAAGCAGATCAAGCAGGGTGTCTAACAGAAGGTGACCAGACAAGTTTGCTATGAAAATAAACTCCATCAAAGGGCTGTGATTGTAGCCATGCTGAGAGGAAGAGCTCTGGCCCCTCCGCTAGTAATGGGGATTGTGCTAAATGAATGTCACCAGCTTTGCCTTAGTTGCATAGCTGAGTCTTGCTTTGGTTCAAAGCAAAGGACAGGACCTTAAGGGTTGAACCAATGCTGATACTTTTATCAAGTTCTTTTAATCTTCATTTTAATTAAAAGTTGATTAATGTATATAACTGTGCTGACCTGCCAAATCATGTTGTGCAACTCCAGGAAGCCTGTGTGAGCCAGCATCTCAACCGGAATCTGTAGTCTGAAATTGGACCTTTTTTTTTTTTTTTTTTCCTACGTCCACAAGTGCTATGCAATAGTTACATGTGGAGGGTGCAACCTGTCTCTTGGGGACAGAGCAGCCCTATAAGGAGAGGGACAAACGTGCATTGGTACAAGTGTGGAATGTGGGAACGAAACACAAGGATTTGGTAAGAATAAAAGAAGCAAACGGTGGCAACCAGGAGCTCTGAAGAATGGAGGTTTGCAGCTTGCATAAGTGTGAGAAAACAGCAAAATGACTCCACTTGGCAGGGTGCTCTTGTGATCTTTGCAAAGACCTGCAGACCCCCCGTGAGTTCCCCCAGGCACTGAGGAAGGGGCATGTACTTGCAGACTGTGATTATTGGCCCCAACTGTGTGATCTGGCTGTGCTACAGAGAACCTGAACTGAACTCTGGCTTAATCCTTCACCCCTAAACCTCCCTGCGTGGGTGGCATGAGGCTTTGCTCCACTCTCTCCCCATATCCTGCCTCTATGGTTTGTCAGGGTCGCCTTAAGAAAGGGTCTATCTCAGCCTGGGCAAATACTGTCAGTTGTGGGCATGGGTCATGAACAATGGAGTGTTTTTGATATGCCATGTTCTCTGCTGTCACCTTCAGCATCCACGACTGTGCTTAATGGCTCCAGCCGGGGATCCTTGATGGGGGTGATGACAGAGGATCAGTTCTCCTGCGTGGCTTACTCCTCTCATGAAAAACTAACAGCCCTGTAGGTTATTTTTAAAAGCCCATTCTTCTGCTTGTATTGTGCGTGATAGCTGCCGAAGAGCTGGTCTCTACATGCTACCAGCTTGGCTGTGTCTCCCTTCTAACCTCCCTGCTGACTGCTTCCATCTCTGCATGTCGCAGTCTGCCCAGACACCGTCCCCTTTCGAAGCTGAACACAAGATGTTGTCTGTAGCCCTGCTCCGCCCTTTTTTTGCCCATCATTCTCCACTCCCTGCTCTCTACGCTCTGGCATCTCAAGCTGGACATCCTCCAGAGTACCTGTCTTCTTCGTTCAAAAGCTTCAGAAATCCATCTGTATAAATAGCTCAGCTGTATCCCTTCTGCTTACAGGTGGAGAGGGAGACTGTGCCCTCTGTCATACAGTGTGTTTTTCTGCTTGACTCCACTGATCTGGCTTGAACCGATTTGCAAGCTTCTCTGGTCATGGACAAAACCCAGGAAATACAAACTAATGCGGCCTGACAACCTAACCCTCAAAATGTATCGGAGCTCCTCTCCTGAGCTGTTTCCTTCTCTTTCTTGCTCTTTATCTGAACCCCTTCTAGTGTGTCGAGCTTTTAGGAAGCCTTAAACTTCTGGTAAAGGCTTTTGGTTGGGACTCTAAGGTAGTGACGCAGTACCAGGCCAAGCCACACAGTTCTGCTGTAACCTTGCAAACATGCCTTAAATTCTTAATATAGCACTAAAAGCTCCCTCTTCAGGAGTTGTGCAAGGGAAAAACAGAGGTGTGCAATTATGAGGTGTGCTGGGCACAGCACAGTTCCTCCTTGTGTGTCTGAGTTCCAGCCTGGTGTTGCTGAAGTTGTTTGGGAGAGCTCTGAGGGGAATTTTGGCATTGGAGAACGACAGTGTGTATCTTGTAAAACACATTATATTACCTTACTGAAGAATGATCTGTTTGTTCCCAGTACCTTTAAAGTGTGTCTATATAGCTTGACCCAGGAGGGCTCTGGCTGCTGTTGCTGGATACTCCTGCAGCATGAACAGGTAGAATTGGTCTGTCCCTCTTCTGTGCCTTTAAGCAGCTCTGGAGCTAAGGCTAGGATCCTGGAGGAGTTACAGCAAATCCACCCATTTGGAAAGGAAGCAGTTAAAGTTGTCAAGTTTGCCAGGAAATTGAATAAACTAGAAGCAGTGCTTAAGCCTCATGATGACTAGCTCAGACCATTCAGTGGAGACCACAGTCAGAGGCAGTGAACAGTGCTGTAGTGTCTGTAGACTCCCTGCTTCCCCTCCCACCTCCATTTACAGCACTTTAAAAAAAAAAAAAAAAAAAAAAAAAAGGATTGGGCTTGAGACCACAAGCTCAGAGCCCGTGAAGCTCAAATAGTCTGCCAGCTGGACTGCTGTAAGTAGAGCACTGATAACTTTTGGTGGTTGCCTTTTCCATTACTCATGTGTTTTATATGTAGCATTCCTTTGTGTCATGCAGGACTGAGATGTATGTGATGTGCAAGCAAGAGATCTTTGCCTTTCCAACTTGCTATTTTTAATCTTTTCCCCTTGGATTTCTCTCAGGAGCTTTCATTTTAATTCTTAGTAAATCTTACCAGGTCTTTTTCACTTCTTCAGGAGAAAAGAGGGACTGCCTGACCCTGTTCTTGCTGCCAAAAGCGTTGGTGGAAGGACCTTAGGTAAGAATCACTCCAGCTGTGCTGAGACAGAAGTCTGGAGGCTTCTGTGCAGGATCCAGACCTTTTGGCATGGCTGGCATGCTTGCTGCCACTGTGTGCTGGGCCACTGCAGCAAGCACCGTCTCTGTTGAACAAGTAACTAGTGTAAAGGAGACTGAAGAGGTGTTTTTTTAAGGCTCCAGTCCTTTTGGGCAGAGACAGTGGAATTAAGTTTTATTTCTTGCTTTTTCAGAACTGGCATGGGAAAGTTGAGGCACTGTTTTGAAGGGAAGAGTTTGCTGCTCTAATGGGCATTGATTTAAGGCTCCATTGTTAATCCTGTTAGACTTCTGATTTGGAAAGGGGCATCATTCCTTTTGAATGTGGCTTTAAGGAAGCTGTTTGCACACTGTGTGTCAGACTGAGCTGATTTGTAAAACACTTTCTGGGAGCTTGGCAGATCCTTCCCATAGTCTGTCCTGTTTCTGGATGTCCCGTGTTTCTGCATGAAAAGGTGTATCTCCCTTGGGTGTCTGGAAGGCTGTTTGCCACAGGAAAAGCTCTGGAGTGGCAGGATTCTGGATTAACAGGGCAGAAGCAATAGACTGGGAAACTGTGGTGGAGGTTACGTATAATGGCAGTCATCTCATGGCTGAGACCTGCTTGAGAAGACTGCTTTGTGTTTGGCATCTCAGCAGGTCCAGCTCATTTACCTGTTGTTTCTGTTGTGCACTGGCATAAGATACCTCTCTTTCCTCCCCTTCTCTGTGCCCTGGACTTGTGAACATGGCTTCCTTGTATGTGTGAGATGAGGCAGCACTGGTTAAATGTTGGTGGAGGGTGAAAGTAAGTCCTAATGCTGAACTTGAGCTAACAGTTTGTTGTTGTCAGATCCTGCTCCTGGCTGCACATCTCCCTGAACCAGCTTGGTTTGCTGAGCTGCTGAGGTGGCGTTGCAGCGGCGGGATAGAAACCTCTATCTGAACAGAGCCTACCTATGTGCTGAGGTCAGTCCTGCTCCAAGATGATGGCTTAAAGTAAGAGAAGTGCTGTGTGTAGCTCTGAGTCTTGCTGTTTTCCTTAAGAATTTGAGGTGTCATGAAATGGAGGCTATGGCTCCTCTGACCTGGGGTGACAGCACTGAGAGGGAAAGAAACAAGCCCTGGAGAGAATTTCCTCATTCCTCTCTCCTGTCCCACCCTGTTTGTTTTCTTATGTGGTAGGCTACTGCAGGGTACAAAAAAATCCTTGTGTGCGTGTGACCCTGGTAACAGTGCAGCATTGGGGCAGGTGCACCATGAAGTCTGTGCCCTTCAGGTGTGCAAATGCTTTGAAATATCTGAGCCTGCTGCAGCCACAGTCTGTTCCAGATTCCCTATCCAGGGCGTGCTCAGTAATACACTCCAATGCCTCTCTTTCTGCGCAAACATGTGGAGCAGGCAGCAGTCAAGAGATCAAGTCACCCGTTCAGACAAAAATACCTGCTGCTGAACTGCTGGGTTTGTACAAGACTAAACATATTTAAAGAATTTGCAATAATAGAAACTTATGTGTGTGGACTTTTTCCTCCAGGTATGGAGTCAGCCTTTTTAAAAACAGCACCCTTCTTTTCATGATACATACAGCTCCATATCAGTCAGCTTTCAGCTTGTTTCTTAAGAGTCTGCACAAGCAAACCAGAGACTTGCAGCGTGAAAAATTACACAGCCATTAACCTGTTACTGCTGCTGCCCTAGATACTGTTTTTTACCCCAAGGAACACGTAGAGACCTCCTAAGTTGTAACTCAGAGACTGATTGTACTGGGGTGTTCCACTGGAAGTGATTTATTTTTAAACAGAAATTTATCCACGTGTTGGTTACGTTTAGTAACACAAAAGACAGCTGAAGTGCCTCAGTTTAGGTTATTTCCTCTTGTGCTCCTTCATATCCCATCCTTTTCAGGATCTCTTAAAACGTCTTTCAGTGTTGGGTAACTGCAGCAGGGGGTTGGGTTTGGCACTGGAGTGCTAGTATAGCAGGGTGGGAAGGAGCTACACTAGTGAGCATCAAGCATGCTCTTTGTAACCTGTACCAAGACCCTGCCCATCCACATGCAGTCTCTTGTGAATACTTGACCTTGTTGTTTGTTAATACACTGTAAATATCTAGAGAACACATCCCCTGTTTCTCCTTTTCTGAAGACCAGTGATGGTAAATTAGTGAGAAGTTGGACACAACCCCACCACAAGGAGTTTCTAATCTGTAAACAGCCAGGTCTTCTGTGGAGCGTATTGGAACCTGCAGGGTTTGGCAGGAGCATGAAATCCTAAAATGAATAAGTAATCGAATTGAACAGTAGTCACTAGCGAGAATGTTGCATCCAAAGCAAAAGCAATGGATCAGTCAACTGAAAGAAGAAGAGGAAGGAGACGAGATTTTGGCTGGGGACAGGGGAGGTTCTTACGTTACTTCTTTCCTCTTGCAGCACACTTATCTTTGATCCTGTGGTGTAAAGCACTTTGGCTGTTCTTCCCTCCCTGCTGCAAAAGGCAATTTGAAGTTTGTGTGTCTTGGCAGAGGATTCCTTTCCCAAGTGTTTCTGTTTTGGGACTTCAGTTCTAGCGCTTGAACATTTCATGTCTGGAACAGTATAATCTTCAATGCTACGCTATATGAAAATCACACCATTTGTTCTGCAGGTATCCTTTGGTAATGCTTTTCTGTGTCAGGTGAGCTGCTTCTTGCATTAGTGTCTCTCTTTTTTTCCTCCCCTGAACATTTTTCTGAGCTGTTTTTCTAGTCTTAATATTCACGCACAAATTGGGGGCGGAGTGAGCTAAAAAATATTAGCAGAAATATGGACAGGGAATACATTCTGGTTTTAGCCAGTGTCATTAGATTATATCACAGGTTAACTTTCCAGGGGAATTATTGTGAAGTTGTCTAATGCAATAAATTCGTCTGCACAGAGATGCAGAAAATACCTGAGCTGAGTATTGCTGGTGTAGCTTATACCAGCTGACTGGGGTGCATACAGGTGCTTACTTGCATTATTTAATTTCAGTGTTCGTGGGGTGTATTAATTCTTTCTCTTGAGTTCTTCCCCAGCACTGCTGACTTAAGTTTCCTTATCTTCCCCAAATCTTTAACTTCTCTCCTTGCTCTTTTTAATTTAACTCCAAAGTCTTTTGAGATCACCCCCTGTCACTGATGCTCTGCAAGGCTGCACTGGCAGTCATGTTCTGGTCCACCAGTGATTCCTGCACAGCTGTGTCATAAGGTCACTGTCACAGACTGAACCAGCTCCACCACCAACTGGTTGCCATTTGGGGTTTTGTTTGCTAGTGCTGCTTTCAGTTTAGAAAGCTCTTCTAGAGTTTCATTTCCCCTTTCCAATCTAAATATATTCTTACCTAACTGTTCAAACACCTTATTGTCTTTTAGCTTAAAAAGCTCTTTTTTCCCAGTTGTAAACACTCCTGATGATTTGTCTGGAAGGAAGTATGTCTCCTCTCTCTCTCTCTTTTTTTTTTTTTTTAAACTTTAATTTGAGAAAGTATCTGTACTTTGTTTTTTATTTCACTTGGTTTTACTTGAGTGCTGGACTAGACTGGGAAGGTACACAACATTCCAGAGAGCGTCTAGTGCAGCAGTGTCGGTACTTACCTATCTTTAGTGGTATCTCACCTGGACTATGCTAGGGTTGCCTTTGCCTGGCTCTGTCATGCTGACAGATGCTGTCATTTCAGGACTGACTGGTATTCCCAGGTTGTTTTCTCTCCTGTTGCTGTTTCCACCTGGTGACTTTTCATTTCACGCCAGAAATTGTACCTGATTCCATGCCAAGTTGTGCTGGGGTGCAGAGTGCAGAAGCCATGTCCACATTTAACCACAAGGTGTATTTTTATTTTTAATGTAGTGTGTCCAGACATACCTGATTTGCAGTAACCAGATTAGGGATTTGGACTGGCAGCCTTCTGAGTGTTTCTCTCATTGTGTGTAATGTGATTAGAGGGTAGATGTGACAATGTAAAGCTCATGGAAATGGAACTGGATTGCCCGTGGCTGTTGCGGACCTTTGCCTGGTGATAGGTCTTGTACCACCTAACGTAATTTCTTTGTTAAACATGTTCCCAATAAAATGCATAACTGTCAATTAAGAGAAATATTGTAATCTGATCCTTTAGTATATGCAATTTAAAACGGGGCTTGCCTCTTGCATGACTGCAATTGAGAAGAGACAGGTTTTTTCCTCTTACAGATAAGAAGTGTTCCTTTATGCTGAGCACTTGTCCCCATGTGCTACCTCAATCAGATTAGGCTGCCTTTCTGGCAAGAATGTTTAGGATGGTGCAGCAATACGATGACGTAAAGCTCAGAGGGACACACCTCCTTTAAATTGTCCTGCTGGCTTTGCTGTGTGTTCTCTGTAGTCAGAGTGCAGGACCATGAGGATGCTCCACAAGTTTATCCAGAGGCAGTAGTTCTCAGTGGCTTAGAGTATTTTCTCTTGCAATAGCAGTAGAGAAACCACATTTTGTTTAGAAAAGTGCTTTGTTTTGTTTTGTTTTTCAGGGTCCCACTTTTCTACGTGCCTTTTGAATATCTCTGTTGTAAAGATGTCTCACAATCACCACATGAACAGCTCCATGTTGCCAACCATGCATCCTCCTGAACATCACCACTCAACAGCAGCCCCAGGACATAGTCATGTATCTGACATGATGATGGTAAGTGGAAAAGTCATAATTTCTTAAAAAGAGATTTTTTCCTTGTCTATGGTTCAGAGTAACTTGTCATCTTAAAGACTATGCTCTTGAGAATCAGAAATTAAACTTAGCTTTGGAAGACATGAATCAATCCAGTTAAAACACAGACCCCATTTGGCTCTTCTGGAATGAAGGAGTGGCATGAGGTGATATGCAACACGAAATGTATTTCGGAGCTGGAGATCCTTTGGCAAAATGGTCTTTTCTTGCAAAAAACTTTCTAGCAGCCAGCCTGGTGTCTGCTCTCTAGCCAGCTAAAGGCAGGAGTGCAAAGTAAGCATTTTCCTGCAAGAAACGGAGATGGATGGAGTTCTCCAGGCTGTTAGTGTTAGCAAAAGCCTTAACTGGCATTGAGGGGATTGCATTCTAGTACGATGGATTGTGCTGACCTGCAGGTGATCATTCTGTGTGCCCTTTTCCTCCCGAACTTTTAAGTATGCACTTGGTTTGGGGAGCAAAGTGGTACCAGGGCTCTTTGCCACGTTGGCGTTAAGGCTGTGTTGGTCCTGAATCCTGCTGCTCTAGCTAACTGTGATTTAAACAAGTTCAGACTTGCGCATGCTGGCATCACTGAAGCTTTGCGGAGATTCTGGCCAGAGTTTCCATGGAGATGACCGTAGGATCTGTGTTTGTGTGTAGCCAGTTCTAGGGACTTTTTCAGCTTTTTCTCCCTTTTTAAAATACTTTTGGAGTGAGTTTCAGATTATTAAAACATGACTCTTTGTGGATAAACTTTGAAAGGAGGGGAGAGAGCATGCATTTCCATTTCAAATGAGAATATACTCAGGAGTGTGTTTTGCAAGCCTTCAGTTAAACTTTGCCTGCCAGCCATGTGCCCCGAGGAAGGAATCAAGAATCACTGTTTCTGCTTATATTGCAAACAGTATCATAGCAGAAGAGGGGACTAGAACAGCCTTCCCCTCTGTGAATGTGGCCCAGTACAAAGCCCAGTAGTGCTGGTGGAACTTGCGGTCCAGCATCGTCACTGATGTCCTTGTGAAGCTCTTCATGTAGTCTAACAGCTAAGTATTGGCACTCTCTGACCTGTTACTTTCTGTCTAAATGCTGTTTCTTTCTGAGGGTCAAGTGCTCTTATCTTCAATGGATAGTTACAGGACCCTGCCTCAACCTGTGACTGAAAACTGTGATTAATTGCACAAGATTTTGAATTAACATTGCACATAAAACCATCAGGGAAGGAAGTAAATAGGTACAGCATCTTAGATAATAGACTGAATGCATTTTAATGTATGCATATTTCCATTCCTCACTTGCACCAAGTAACGGGCTCTGTTTCAGCTGTGGTTTATGGAACTAGGCTGTAATGCTCTTTGGTTTGTGTGGTTTTTGTTTTAAATGTAAAAATGTTAAATTCATTAAAGAAATAGAACTACTCTCTAAAAGATGTTTTATAGTAATTTTTGCTCTGGGGGTAGTGAATGTCTGCTGATTCTTAAGGATGCTAAAATTAATCATAATTCTGATCTTCAGCAAATAACCTTAATTAAGCAATGAGGGGAGTTCAAAGAGGAGTTCCTCTAGCTTAGTGAGTACTTTACATGTGAAAACATTGTATGCAGCTGTGGTCAAGACCTGCTAAACTGCAGTGTATTTACCTGGATAGGAAGATTATATGAACTCCAGCTGGCTGGGGGATCGTTGATGTCTCCCTTTCCCACATCATTGACTATGCAGGTTCAGGAGCCCTTATTTCCACCCAGGGGAAGCTGTGGTCCTGCTTTATGTATAATACTCCTTGTTGTACCTGTATTTAGGTCTCTATTTCCCATAGGATATTAGGAGGTTCTGTAGGGAGACAATAGTCTGCTGGCACGATGTAGGATGGGACCGGAGGATTCAGCTATACAGGCCCTTATCCATATGAGCCCACAGGAGGTCAAGGTGGGGAGAAGAAAGTGTCCTGTACCCCAGCCCATGAGTAGTCATGAGGAGGCAAGGATGAGCTCCAGAGACATCCCCAATCCCTGACTACTTCTGATGCTGAGGAGAAAAGGAGCTCCAAAAGCAAGGAGAAGGCACTTTACTGTAGCAGGTACTGTAAAGGACAGTGCTTTCTCCCCAGGGGCACTGCCCAAAAGAACTGCCCACTAGAATTGGAACCTGGAGCATCTTTAGCCATGTCTCACTTGTGTGTGTTACACTAGATTTACAGAAGAGTTTCTTCGAGTCTATCTGGTGACCAACTGAAATGATCTAGGTTCTTGTCATAATACAAAAACCTTTGCTAAATCTTGTTGTGAGCTCTAGCTCAGGATGAGCTATTCAGGCTCATTTTGATGTTCTTTACGTTTTGTGCAGGCAATGACTTTCCACTTCAGCTATGAGAACGTTCCGTTGCTGTTTTCTGGACTTACAATCAATACTCCTGGAGGTTAGTAAAACTGTTGTCCACTCCAAACAAAAAGTTTGCAGTTGATTAATGTTTCAGGATTACCTTGCTATTTATGCCAAAAATATGCAGGCACACTGTGTTGCATCTGTTTTAAATGGTGTCTGTGGGGTGAAAGAAAAAGGGAGATCTTTGTATCGTTCAAGAATTTGACTGGTCTTATTAGCAAGTGTGATTGCTGGTTTCACTTCATGGGTGAAATTCCAATTAGTGTGTGGGTGAACTTCACGTTTACCATCTGTACATGCGTGCACACAGTGCCCAGCCATAGACTGCAGTGTGACATACTTGTTGAATTACACAATGCATCTTCTGACATGTTTTGAAGCAAATGTCTTCTGTTGCACAGATACAATAATGTTTCCTCTTTTGTCAGAAATGGCTGGTGCTTTTGTGGCTGTCTTCTTCCTGGCCATGTTTTATGAAGGCCTTAAGATTGCCCGAGAGTGTCTGCTCCGTAAATCCCAAGTCAGCATTCGCTACAATTCCATGCCAGTGCCAGGTCCCAATGGCACTATCTTGATGGAGACGCACAAAACTGTTGGGTAAGAATTTCACTTCATTGTAAGACAAATTTCTTCAGCAGCTGACAAAGGCGAAAACTGTGACAGAAAAAACTTCATGCAGCCAGTATTACTGTCTGCAAAGTATATTGACTCCAGCTGGGACACTGCTTGATGCTGGAGGACACTGTGCTTGAGTCAGTTGGCCACCCTTTAGGATCGGGGAGCACAAGTCTTATGAGGAGTGGCTGAGAGAACTGGGGTTGTTTAGCCTGGAGAAAAGGAGGCTGAGGGGAGACCTTATCGCTCTCTACCTGAAGGGAGGTTGTAGCAAGGTGGGGCTCAGTCTCTTCTATCAAGTAACTAGTGATAGGTCAAGAGGAAATGGCCTCAAGTTGCACCAGCGGAGGTTTAGATTGGATATTAGGAAAAATGTCTTTACTGAAAGGGTTGTCAGGCATTGGAACAGGCTGCCCAGGGAAGTGGTGGTGTCACCATTCCTGGAGGCATTAAAAAAACATGTAGACAAGGCACTTCAGGACATGGTTTAGTGGGCATGGTGGTGTTGGGTTGACGGTTGGACTCGATGATCTTAAAGGTCTTTTCCAACCTAAACGATTCTATGATTTTATGAAAAGGAGGAAAGCAGCAAGGAGTCAGATAAGCTTATTTTTTTTCCAGAGCAGTAACGAACACATTTGGGAAGTTCCCAGGAACAGAATTTGGGTGTTATAGCCAGCAACCCTGACAGAAAATACTCAGGATCCTTCTGTTGACAGGTAGTCAAAGCCTCTACTCAGAAAAGAAGCCAGTCTGCTTATTGAATGTGGGGGTAAAATAAGCTTGTAGAAGTCTGTTTCTCAGCTAAAAGTTTTGTCCTCCCAGCAAGTACCATGCTTGCTTTGTTATCAGTCAGCTCTGTGGGGAAAACCACATGCAGAAGTCTATGTCCAGCCTGCTTTGTTATCTTCTCTGACATTTCACGGCCACCTTGGCATCCTATCAGCCTAAGAGCTAAGTTTTCTCTTTGGGGATGTGTGTTTTCCAGCCTGTGTCTCATGGATGCTGACTATTCTTTGGGTTTTGTGTTCTCAGGCAGCAGATGCTGAGTTTCCCTCACCTCCTGCAGACTGTACTGCACATCATTCAAGTCGTAGTCAGTTACTTCCTCATGTTGATCTTCATGACATACAATGGATACCTCTGCATAGCTGTGGCAGCAGGGGCAGGAACGGGCTATTTCTTCTTCAGCTGGAAAAAGGCAGTTGTTGTGGACATCACGGAGCACTGCCATTAACACCAGATGCTGCCCAGAAGCCTCTCCACCCCACTGCTCTCTTGAAGTGCAGCCATCACAAGGACTGGATCATTCCTAAGCTGAAAGACAAACAATATAAAGAAAATCAACTGGAATTCACCACAAATTCCTAGCTGGGGTGTAGGGATGTGAGAAGTTGGGATATGCTGCTCCCCCTTGCTGCAGGCTGGCAGCAGGGTTGGCTCTTGAGGGTGCCGTGGTAGCCATTCTTGGCTAGGATTTGCTTTATTCTTAGATTATGCCGTGATTGAAATTAGTTGGCTGACAGAAGTGTAGAAATTATTCTTTAAAACAAACAAACAAACAAAAACCATTTTATTTTTAAATTGCAAATGCTTATCTGTGAGGGTTTTATGAACAGTAGGTAAAGATCAAAGTTGCCAATAGAGCCTACGTGCACAAATGGCTATTTTAATTTTACTTTTTTTTCAATATGTACATAGTGCCAAGGGAGGAGATCTCCCTGGATTTTGGGGCCATTGACACCTTCTGATGCAGAAGGAGTCAGCCTCTGAGGAAGATTTGGTGCTGCACATCAGACATGCTCAGGTGTGTCCTGGCAAGGGAGTACTTTGACATAAATATGTGACCCATGTGCTTCAGAGGGGTTCCAGATGAATCTGTCCTCCAAGCCCATCAGAGCATGATGAGTGTTGTTAATCTTCTGATGTATCCAGCAGCTTTACTCAGCTTCAAGTGATAATATTTGGGTTTGGCTGCTTTCTCTTCCCAATCATGGAAATATATGGAGTAGATGCAGGACAACAATTGCGTTTTTACAGGGGAAAAAAGATTTTAAATAAACCATTGAACCCGCATTTACTTCATGTTGAATTGCACCTGGATGGATCTAGAGCTAGACTTTCGGTTTACTAAAAATAGCTTTGTAAACGAGGCAAGAGGTAAATAATGATTTCATGACACTAAAGGTTACAATGTCTGAGGGCATTCCTTGATTGAGATGAGAGAAGTAAAACAACCGTGTTCCTGTAAAGGAGAGATTTGGCAAGAGAAGAAGGAAAAGATAGAACTACAGCAGCCTTCAGTCTCTTCTCAGATTAAATTAGAAGCAGCTTAGGCTGATGAAAAAGTATTCCTGACCCAGATGACTGCTCTTTGTCTTAATAATCATGCTGTGACCATGTTAGCTTGGAGGTGCAAGAGTTAGTGCCAGTGATTGACAAGTATTGTAGCGCAGTAAAGAACTTCCCATTCAGTGCTGTGAGCTCTACGCATTTCACAGGCAAGACAGGCTGTGACACAGGCAAAACCAGCTTCCTGCATGTGAGATGCCCAGAACATGCTTTGGGCTTGCTAGGGAGCAGTTTTGGTTTAGCACTTCATTATTAAACTGCTTATTCTAGGGAATTTTGTGCGGAGTATGGTGCAAAGCTGGAGTCTTCATTCTACTCAGCATGCCCAATTTGTGCCTGTAACTGGCTGAAAGGGAGGATGGTGGGATTTTCAGAAGGGCACTGAAAAACAGGCACCGCTTTCAGACTGGGACTGATATCTGGGATGTGCCATGAGAACAGGGAGTCCTTTTGAGATGGGAGTATCTGGGCACATGCAGTAGCAGTTTTTTCTCTGGAGTTGCTACTAGTCACACTGTTAGCAGTAGCTGTGTAAGGAAAGCTGATCTTTGTGAAGAGGAATTACATTTCTTTAGCCCGTAAGCCTTACAGGGCGAGGGCCATCCCTGTGTATGTGCGTTCTTCATGGTGCTGGTGCTACTACATCAGCACAGAGCCCACCCTTGCCCTACCACCCTCTTTGAAAGGCAGCAGGAAATCTGTTACTACTGCTACCAGGATCTTGAATTGCACCACGTACAGTCAACTGTCCTGGGTTGATGCCAGCTATTTATTTGGACATCCTGTTTTCTTTGGGCAGTGCAAATACAGAATAAAATGAGATGAGTTAAAAGCAGGCTTAGGCTTCTAAAGAGCTTTTTTCTGTAGCAAATTTGCATCTGGGTGAAAAAGGCAAAGTTATTTTCATGGAAAAATTCTAGCCACCTCCTGATGGGAGATGGGAAAAGATCTTCCCCAGTCTGATCTTTGAAGGCAGTTAATGTCTGCAACAGACTGCAGAAGGACATACTGATGCCCTCTCTCTGCATCTGTCACAAAGGTAAAAATCTTCTGTGCCCTCAAAGCAATCATGTCCCTCTGTGAGAGTGGAAAACAGACCCTTCTGATACCTGCGAGAGAGCTGTGAGGAAATCTTAAGTGTTTGTCAGACAGAATTGAAGCAATTAAGTGCTGGAGACAGTTGTTTATGTTTTGAAAGCTTTACACTGCAGGGGCTTGATCCCTGAAGGAGTTCAGAGCTGACATTGCCAACACCACTCTCATCAGCTTCTCTTGAACCAGCTGGAGTTGTTGCCATTACAGGGAAGTCTGATTATAGGGTATAGTTATGAATGGCTTTGCGTGATGACACTAGTTACTTCATATACCTCTTGCTGTGTCTTTCTCTAAAACAGAACCTCTGCTTGGCCTGATCTTCTTGTTACCACCTTTTAGCCACCTGTCCTGTATTCAAGTGACCAGACTTTAATTCTCTGATTCAAGTGATCAGAGATGGATGACTTGGAGATTAGGCAATAGCTGTAGCTTTTACAATATAAATTTGGTTCTCTTGTTAGCTTTTCTGCCTCATTCTATGTGTAGCATCAGTGCCCTTGAAGCTGGTTCCCCCTGAGGATGAGTACCTCTGTCTTCAAAGGGTCATCTCCTGCCCATGCTTACACGAGAGGGCACACAGCTTTCTCCAGTGTGCAGAGAGGGAAGTGATGCTGACCTAGCAGTGGTCACTTGGGGAGCAGGAACCTGGGCAGAAGTCTCCCAAGTGTCTAGCAAGCGCCCCAGCTACCTTCCAGCAGCCTGTAAGAATGATGGTTTGAGCACTTGGCTGTACCGGAGTTAGAAATGGGAGCCCAGGCTGGGCTTTGGGGAGCAGAGCACAAGGGAAGATCTGAAGGGAAGGTGGTTAAGGAGAGAAGATGGAGGGCTGTGTCCTGTCTGCTTTGGAGCTCACTGATGCAGTGAGGCACAACTGAGAAAGGGATGTTTCCAGTCCTTGTCTCCCTGCCAGCTTTGGCCATGCTTTCTTCTGGTTCAATATTGACAATCCAGAGAAGCCACCTACCTCCCTGCGTCCCAGCCTCCCCCTGGTCCCCCAGAGGCCACCAGCTGCCGTCTTCTTGGCCCAGGTTGCTGTGCGCTTTGCCAGAGTCAGAGAAAAACCTGGCCTCCCTACTGATGACTTCTACTGACTGCTTTTGGTACTGTCCCAGCCTTTCTGCTGGCTGTATTTAAAGTTGTCCTGATAACACTGAACTCGCATTAAGTAGTGCTCAGAGGGAGGTGAGGACTCTAATGATTATGAGACTTGAGTCAGTTAAATTCATATGTCAACACACATGTAGCGTGCTTGGAATGTGATGTCCTGTGTCTTTGTACCCTGATGTTTGGTCTCCACATGCTGTGCCTCTTGATTATCATCTTGGAAGAAGTGCACAAAGTATCCAGCCTGTGTTCATCAGCTGGCTTTTGTTGTTTTCCTTTGAGTGCCTTTTCAGTTTGGAGCCAGTCCCACCAAATCCAGCAGGATTTTTAGTTTTGTTTACAGTGGACTGTCATTTTTGTTTTTACTCTTGCTCTTTGTGGAGGTAACTTGTCTAATATTACTGTGAATATCAAGAATCTCCTGTATGTAATTAACCAATAAAATAGATTGCATTTTACTGTGGTGGATGTGTGTTTTGGAAACAACCCTCAATGCAGAGACTGCAGCTGAAGTGGAGGCTGGCGGCTCTTACTTGCAGCATTCAGGAAGTGACTCCAAGAGTAAGTGCCTGCTTTTATTAGCAAGAGGCCCTGCAGCCAGGCAACTCTAGCCTGGCCTTCCCCAGCCCCTTTTCTCTGGCATGACTCTTCTGTGCCTGCTGTGATGGTGTGAGTGAGCAGCAGGCACAGAGTGTCCATTTTCAGGTGGCTGGGGATGGGAGCGAGGAGCAGCGTCCTCTGGGTCTGCCCCCACTGTGAGCAATAAACCCTGAAGCTGCTGGAAGGGGAACGTGGGAAGTCATTGCTGCATGAATTGCTGTTTGTTTCAGTCCAGTTATGCTTTGCAGGGTGTGGGGAAAGCCGAGATGGAGAGAGGAATTGGTGCTTCCCAGATCTGCTTTCCCCCACAGAGGGAGGGGTCAAAGGCCAAGAGTTTTAGGGAGCTGTAATAATGAGCCCCCTCGGCGCATGGAAGGTGTCTGTGTGCAGTACGGAATATCGGTCTCCCCCTTAGAGTTTTACTCTAGATTGTGCTCATCCATGCAAGAGAAATGAGGGGCTGGGTTGGTTTTTCTTCCCCTGTGCAACTGAAGGACATCTGGAATGTCCCAAGATGTTTCCCTGTCAGACCTGGGGCAGGTCTGGGAATACCTGAATAGCAGAGTGATCCCTGATACTTTTATGTGGTGTTAGACTGGAAAAGTGGCTCTGCTCTAGGCCAGACTGTGGCTCTTTTCAGTTTGATGGACAGCTTGAAACATTTTATGTTCTGTGTGTTTCCCCAGCCTGACCTGAAATGTGATGCACCTACAACAGATGAAGCATGGATTTAACAAGTCCGGTTTGGAGCATTGCTTGAGACACTGGAAAATGTAACTGGTTGCTGTGCTGGAAGGTGGTATAGAACAGTCCCAGCCAGGAGCAGAGAGCCTCCAGTCCCATTCTCTGAATTCTGGTGCAGCCCTCAGGGCTGCTGGCACCCTGCTCTGCCTCTTTCCCCAGGCTGGAGGCAGCAGACTTAAACACCAACAAGCTGCTTTGGTTTTCAGAACTTGCTTCGTTCAGGTCACCTCACTGCATGCTAGACTCCTCCTTTCTGGGGCTCTGCATTATCTCACCTTCCATTATGTGCCCAGCCAGCTGACGGCAGTACAAATCACTGTTGTAAATGCAGGTATGTGCTGGTTAGTCTGTCAGAAATCAATCCACCTGATTTTTATGTGACACCATCTATAAGGAAATACTTGGTGACCTTTGATCCAAGCAACAAACGTTGCTGGCAGCTACCTGAAACTCCATCTCGGGGTGACAAACCGGCACAGCTGGGGTGATGCACTCCCCAGGGCTGAATGGAAGCGCTAAGTGTAGAGGAAAATCTGCTCCATCAGGAAACATGGGATACTGTTCCATGTCTGCGTGCCCAGGACGTTCTATTGCATCCAGGTTTGCAGCTGTTCCCTACTAAGGGCCCAATCCACGTCCCAGCTGCACAGCCATCTCTGTGAAACATCTGGGACTAGGTGACTTTAACAGACATGGGGGGCTTCTTTCCTGGCCTTCCTGGGAAAGGACAGAGCAGCGTCTCGGGGAAGCATTGCCTGGGGCACCCACTGCCTTTATTCACACAGGCCTGTAAAACACTAACCTGAGGCTCCCCAATGCCTTCTCCTTAGTGGGGTCGGCAACTTACAGGGCTAAAGGTTTAAATGAACACATTCTATGTCTCCATTTTTAAGATTACTAAGTCAAGAGATGCCCAGAAGATCCTTCCACAGAGGCAGTGTTTTACCTCCCCGTTGTATCGGGGTGCACACAGGTGAAAGAAACACTGGTGGGCTCGGGGTTTCCATCCCTGCCTGCATGGCCTCCACAGGCATTTAAAGCAGCTTGTGTGACTTTTTTTTTTTTTTTTTTTAAAAGAGACATATTTATTTAAAACAAAACACTTGGCCAAGGGGCATTCACGGGCATGTTAACCAGACAAACTTAAAAAGAAAAAAAAAAAACAACCCAACCAAAGAAAACAGCAAAAAGGAGGGAGGGAGAGGCCCGTCCCCGCCGGCCTGGGGGCCCCTCCCGGCTGGCGAGGGGGAGTTGGCGGCTCCCCGGGCGCCGTCTCCCGGTCGGCCGGGCCGCCCCCGCCGCTAGAACTCGAAGGTGCCGAAATGGGCGGCGCGGCCGCCGGCCTTGGGCTGCGGCTTGTAGCCGATGCGGTCATTGATGATCTGCTCCCGGCTCTTGTGGTCGGCGCCCAGCGCGATGGCCGCCGCCGCCGCCGCCTCCTCGCCGGCCGCCGCCACCTCCGCGTCCTCCCGCTGCTTCTTGCGGCTCTGCGGGGCAAAAGGGCCGCGTCAGGGCGCTGCCGGGCGGAGGGAGACAGGCCCCCCGGGGGCGGGGGCGGCCGCGGCCGGCCCCACTCGCACCTCCAGGTCCTTCCGGATGCTCTCGAACTCCTCGATGTCGTCCAGCTTCAGCTCCAGCCGCGTCGGTTTCCGCCGCAGCATCGCGACCCACCGCCGCTCCGCCTCTCAGCCGCCGCCGGGCGAGGGCCGAGCCCGCCCGGGCACCGCGCCTCCCGGCATGCCCCGCTCCCCGGGCCACACCTCCCGGCGTGCCCCGCGCGTCTTGCCGCTAACGGGCACCGCGCCTCCCGGCGTGCCCCGCGTCCCCTCCCCGGGCCACACCTCCCGGCGTGCCCCGCGCGTCCAGCCGGCAACGGGCACCGCGCCTCCCGGCGTGCCCCGCGTCCCCCGGAGGCGGTTGTGAGGCGGCGGAGGCCGTGCGCGGCGGCTTGGCGGCTGGCCTCGTTTCCCCTCCCGGTGCGCGGCCGTCATGGCCTCTACGCGGGTACCGGCGGCGCGCGGCGGCGCCCGGCCCGCCGTGCGGGCCCCCGCGCCTGCGGAGGTGGGCGTCTGGGAGGGGGGGGGACGGGGACGGAGTGAGAGGGGGAACGGCTCCGGGCCCGTTACTTGGACGGGGGTGGTACCGGCCCGGAGGAGTGGGGAGAGGCCGCAGGCGGACCCGGGGGCTCGCGTTTGCTTTTGGGCGTGTGGGGTTTGCCGTGGCGGAGGGGTCCCGGTGTGGGCAGGCACCCCCCTGCTGTCGGTGACACCGGAGCCATCAGAGGGCCGCGAACGGAGTGTTTACGGTGTTTCCCCGCCTTTTTCCAGAATCCTTTAATTTTTCTTGGAAGGTCTGTTGTAACGCTTCTCTCCTGGGAGGAAGGGTCTGTTCGCCTTCCATCTCCCTCTGCTTTCCAGCAAGGGCACCGAGAGCTGGCCAGCAGCATTGCTCGTGCCTTTTTTGGGGCTTGGTCAGCAAGATTAGGAAAAGCTTCATCTTCTAAAGTTTTTTTTTTTTAAACATTAAAAAAACCCAACAACCCCCCCCCAAAAACCCCGAGAGCCTTAAAAATGAGGTCTGAGCAGATAAGAAAGGAACAGAAGACAACACAGTCTAGTTTAAGCAAAATGTTTACTGTGGCATTTTACTTTTGATCTTTGCACTTGGGGCATAGCCTTACTGTCCAAGATTAACACCTCACATACAATTTCAGGGTCTTTTCATGATGTACGTACAAACTTTCTCTAGCAGAGCAGTGCTTTCTTGCGCAGCCACGCTGTTTGTTGTCTCCTTTTTAGCCAAAAGACACTTAAAATTCTGCCTTTACCTTCTAGGCCACAAAGAGCAAGCCCACAGAAGAGAGCGATGCTCCTCCACCAAAGAGAGCCCCCATCTTTTATGGCAGTCTGGAGGAGAAGGAAAGGGAGCGTCTGGCAAAAGGAGAATCAGGGCTGCTGGGAAAAGAGGGGATGAAAGCTGCAATCGAGGCTGGCAACATCAACATAAGCAGCGGTGAGAATGTTTAACCACCTTTTTTTTCTGTCTCGCTCTGGAATGTGACACTTTCAAAAGTCTCTGATCAACTTTGAGCATAATTTAAAGTAAAAAATGTGAGACTGGTGCCTGGACTGCTGGCTCTTTCATTGGATCTTCCTGTTTGAGAGGGATCTCTCATCCAATTGTTGTTTTCAATCTAACAGTTTCATTTTTTGTTCAGGTGAGGTCTTTGATCTCGAAGACCATATGAGTGAGCGGCAGGCGGAAGTGCTGGCCGAGTTTGAGCGCAGGAAGAGAGCCCGGCAGATCAACGTGTCCACTGATGACTCTGAAGTGAAAGCCTGTTTGCGAGCACTTGGAGAGCCCATCACGCTCTTTGGAGAAGGTCCTGCAGAAAGGAGGGAGAGGTGCTGTGTCTGCCCTGAGTGTTGCAAACTGGGATCCCTCAGTTTATCAAATTCCTGACGTTTTCCTTGTAGTTGGGGTGCAACGAGTGCTGGCGGTCAGCGGTGCTTCATTACAATGCAGCAAGAATGCTAACAAAGAAAGAATGGCTGACAGTGATTTGTTAGGTTAGCTGAGAATTCACTGAGTGAATACGACTTAATGTGTTTCTTTCCAGATTAAGAAATATCCTTTCGGTGGTTGGCACAGACGCATTAAAAAAGACCAGGAAAGATGATGACAGGTCTAAAAAGTCCAAAGAAGAGGTAATGGTCTCTCTTGTTCTCTCAGGGCTGAGGGAGATATGTATGATACCCTTCAAGATGCCTTACTTTGATGGTCTCTGCTATGTCCAGGACTCCTGGTTTTGCTCAGTCTGTAGATTCTCATGTCATCCCTTCATGTGCCTTCTGTGTTGCCCGTTTTAGCAAAACTGTGGCAATGTATTATCTAAGTCAGGAGCGTTAAGTCTGGCTTGTACTGCAGGCCAAATTCTATGCTGCAGACAGCATATAAAACAGGAGCTCGGACGTTTGTACTGCTACTTAGTATAGTAAGTCCTTTATTGTTGTTTGTCTTCCTGCTTGGGAAGAAAAAAATAAGTTCCTGCTACTGCATCTGTTTCTGCCTTTGATTCTTCTTTCTTTCTGCTTCTCCCGTCTTTTTCTGAGTCCATTTTTTTCCTTATTATTTTTGTGGGTTATGTTAAGAAATAAGGACAATTTCTGCAGCTCTGGGCTTTCTTTTTACTGGGAAGGAGTGAGCTGTACGTTATCAAGTAAAAATGAGTTAGTGTTCAACTGGAATATTCTCAAGTGAAATGGCAGCACATCAGGATCTGATCTATAAGGCAGAGAGTTTGGTCTCTCTTAATCCCTTTTTCTAGGGCTTATAGTTATGCAAAATGCTATTAAAAAGAGGCCTTAACACAGTGAGATTTAAGAGCAGATGCTGTGGTGGCACTTACGTACTAAGAGGAGGTCATCTAAGGTAACTGAATGGAAGAGCAGTATCCCAGTAGCTTTTACTTCGGTTTGTTCTTTTTCTTACAGTATCAGCAAACCTGGTACCATGAAGGACCACGCAGTCTGAAAACAGCGAGGCTGTGGCTTGCTAACTACTCGCTCCCCAGGTGAGACAAAACAGTACAAATGAAGGAGGCAGATGAAACTTTTTGTAAAATCCAGCAACTAATCCCACTGCAGGTAGTGCAGGAAATTTCAGATCAAAGGAGTGGGGAACATACACTGGTAGATAAGTCCAGTGAGCTTAGGGCTTAAGTTGTTGGTGTCTGACTGTAGCATTAGCCCAGTTTGGGAGAAAAGGGGGGAAAGGCCTGTTTCTGGCATCAGGGCAGGGAAAATGTAGGGGCTTGTTACTCCACCTTTCCTCTTCACAGGGCAGTGAAGCGGCTAGAAGAAGCCCGGCTGCTCAAAGAGATTCCAGAGGCAACCAGGACATCACAGAGGCAGGAGCTACACAAATCCCTGCGAGTAGGTTGAGCAGCTGCTCAGCTGCTGTTTTTACAACTTTTTGCTGATCCTCCAAAGAGATCAGCTGCCCGGAGGTGCTGTCCAGGTGCATGTAGTTCTCTGCACTGTCATCTCTTGGAAAGCTCTGCTTTTTCTCTCTTTCCTGGTGGTATCCATAAAGCATGTTCTAACTCTTTCTTCAATGATTCAGAGAAACGTACTTTAGTTGTTGCCTTGCATGGCAGAGGGATAAAGAGACATCCCTGCGTTGCCTTCCCACTTGCCTGTGAAGCTAAAGGAATTTATTCCTGGCTTTGTCACAGGTTTAGCTGGCTAGGAAGGGACTGCTGACTTTCCTCTTCCTGTACAATGGTCACTAGTGCATAAAACCAAGGCAAATAATAACCAACGCAGTAATGCAAAACATGTTTTAGATGACTCTGAGACGCACTGTTCCAGCATGCTAAGTCAAATTCCCAGCTTAACCGAACAGAGAGGCTCAAGCACACAGTGTGCTGCCACTCTAATCCTGTTTACACCCAGAGGCATTAGCTGCCAGAAGATTTGTTTCTCCCCTAAGCACACCACGCTGCCTGCCCTAGTCTGTCTGGTTGCATTCATTGGACGAGTTGTAGAAAGAGGCCAAAAATACAGTAAGTTCTCTGTCAAAACCACAGTTGCAAAGCAGGCCAGCAGGGTGGCCCCGAGGCAGCTCCTCCCTTTGAAAGTGACTTTCCAAAGGCATCTGCCTCCTCCTGTGTACATTTGCCTCCTTCACCTCAGTCTTTGGCTGGGGCTTTCTTTAGGTTGTTTGTGCTTTATTCATTTATTGTTTTCCTTGTATTTGGTTACAGTCTTTGAATAACTTCTGCAGTCAGATTGGAGACGATCGCCCACTGTCCTACTGCCATTTCAGCCCCAATTCCAAACTCCTTGCTACTGCCTGTTGGTAAGTTTTCTTTTACAGCAGTTGCTTTAGGGGCTGGGAGAGCACAGCAGAAGTGAAGGAGAGAGATGTTGTTAGAGGCTTGTGAATCACGAGGGTTCAGAAATGTTTTTTCTTCCTACTCTGAACTCTCTCTTTGCTTCATTTTAGAGCGTAGCAGAGATTTCAGTCTGAGTCCGTTAGTTCCTATGGCTGGTTGCCCGAAGTGTATTGGTATTTTAGCCGTTGCAGAACACCCCAGGGTGGTTTTGCAGCTCTGCGTTTGATCTGTTCTTTGACGTTCCTGTCTACACTGACATCTATTTCTTGTCTTCAACAGGAGCGGATTGTGCAAGCTCTGGTCCGTGCCCGACTGCAACCTTGTTCACACCTTACGAGGTAGAGAGCGACTTTCACCAAGACTCTTTGCTTAGTTCTTTTGTTCCTCTCTGGGTTGAGTTCCCGTATCTGAATTACTTTGTGACTCAAAATGTAGTATTCTTTGGGCAGATTTTATTCTATTGAGAGCATTAGTCAGGCTTTTGGAGCATGTGCACATGTCAGATAATCAAGAGGAGGTCCTGACCTTTCTCTTACAGCTAAGACCCGAGTTTGCTGTTTCTGAATGGTGTTTTGTTTTGTTTCAAAACCTGGTTTGCGTTATTTTGAGCCAAATATCAGCATTTTTGGCCAGGTCACTTAACAGCAGTGAGATTCTTTGAACAGTGGTCACAACTTTGACTAAATACAAATGTGACGTCAAATCTCTTGATTCATATGTTGAATTTTCACTACATTTTGAGGGTTACAAACCTTGGTGTTTGATACTCTTCAGTGGGTGCTACTGGAAGTGCAGTTTACCTGTTTGCAGGACAGATACGTCTGGTAGTTACAATAGAAATTCACCCAACATGGGAGGACACAGTGAAAGTGTTCACTGGTACCTGACTAATTAGTAACAAAGAAATGCTGCTTTTCTGAAGAATTGGCCCAGATCACGTGGCAGATTATGAATTTTGATTTTCCTTTCTCTTAAGGACATAACACCAATGTAGGAGCAATAGTCTTCCATCCCAAAGCCACTGTCTCCCTAGACAAGAAGGACGTTAACCTGGCCTCGTGTGCGGCTGATGGTTCCGTCAAACTCTGGAGCCTTGAAAGGTCAGAATGATACCAGACATGCACAGCTGCAGCATTGTTGTTTTGGGATTTGTGTTACTAAACATTGGACATTTACCATCCTCCTGCAAATATAACCTTTTCTTGTAGTTATACCAGTGCAATTCCTGGCCTCAGTATGTGCCACCTTCTTCAGCAGGAAAAGAGATCACCCTGATTAGGGGAATCAAGGTGAGGGGAAATTGTCTGAAAAGAGTCAAGTCAGAATTGCTGCTGGGCATTGGTCAACTGCTTTGGGTGATGGATGGAAGATTTGGAGATTGTTTTATTCTAACCTTTCATTTAGGGGAAAATTTCCCCTCTTGGATATTAAGAAATGAACTTTTGAGTTATTGGAAAGCACTAGTATTTGGAGGGGGGCTAACCATATACATGACCATGCACAAAAGCTTCAGCCTGTAATAAAAACAAGTGGCTCTATCATTGCACAGTGTAGTTTTGGAAGATGCACAGCATCTATCTCAAGCCTGTGAAGAAGAGAACAGTGTAAATACCGAGCCCTAGCATCGGCTGTGTTTGAAAACTGGAGCCCTGCAGTGCACCTCAGGAAGAGGCAGGCAGCTCTGAGATCCTCAGTTGTTTATCCTTAGCTGAAAGTCACTGTTTCTAATTGCAGAAGCATACCTGTGCAAAGGGACAGGTTGCTTATTAGTCTCATGTGACCACATCCTTTAGTTAGCCTGTTGGAAAGAAACTAAATGCTGTTCAGGTCTTCTGCTGAAGGCTACTGATCTGCTGCCTGTAATTCTGGGAGAATAAATACTCACTCTATCCTGCCTCCTTGCAGTTCTTCAGAATAGCAGGATTTGCTGTAGTTCAGGATGTGTTCTGTGTAGTCACAGTAAAACTCCCTGCAATTCAGGTAGTTTTGTTTCTGTGCTTTCAAAGTGCTAATGACAAGGGCCTTGTTAATTTTCAGGAATAATAATTATCCCAAGAGAACTTTATAACCAACATGAGTGTGGAGAAAGGGGGTTCATTTGGGGCTTTAGCCCTTTTGTGTGAACAAAAGGCAGAATTCAGTGTCATTAGTTAAAACTCTGATGTTCCTGTCTGGCTTACATTTAATTAGCAGATCTTTTGCTGTGATCATAATGTTTGTAAAGGCGCGGCGAGAGCCAGCCACCTGTGACCAGTGTCTGATGATTTTTGTTTCTGTTTTTCAGTGATGAACCGGTGGCAGATATTGAAGGACACAGCATGAGAGTGGCGCGTGTGATGTGGCACCCGTCTGGGAGGTTCCTGGGTACTACCTGGTATGGAGATGTGGTTATTTGCTTTAAGATGTTACCATTAGCTGTCTAGCTGGTAGCCCAGTGGGTACCATTACTTGTCCACGGAGGAGCCCAGTGCAGGCAAGCATTGGCCCCAAGCACAAATACAGGCTGGGCGATGAGTGGGTTGAGAGCAGCCCTGCGGAGAAGGACTTGGAGGTGTTAGTGGATGAAACACTGAATATGAGCCAGCAACGTGCACTTGCAGCACAGAAGGCCAATCGCATTCTGGGCTGTGTCAAAAGAAGCGTGACCAGCAGGTCGAGGGAGGTGATTCTCCCTCTACTACCCTCTGGTGAGACCCCACCTAGAGTACTGCATTCAGATCTGGGGCCCCGAATATAAGAAGGACATGGACCTGTTGGAGTGAGTCCAGAGGAGGGTCACGAAAGTGATCAGAGAGCTAGAACACCTCTCCTATGAGGACAGGCTGAGAGAGTTGGCGTTGTTCAGCCTGGAGAAGAGAAGGCTCCAGGGAGACCTTATAGCAGCCTTCCAGTACCTAAAGGGGCCTACAGGAAAGATGGGGAGGGACTCTTTAACAGGGAATGTAGTGATAGGATGAAGGGTAACAGTTTTAAACTGTAAGAGGGTAGATATAGATTGGGTGAATTTAAATTAGATATTAGGAAAAAGTTCTTCACTGTGAGGGTGGTAAGGCACCAGAACAGGTTGCCCAGAGAAGTTGTGGGTGCCCCATCCCTGGAAGTGTTCAAGGCCAGGTTGGATGGGGCTTTGAGCAACCTGATTTGGTGGAAAGTGTCCCTGCCCATGGCAGGGGGGTTGGAACTACATCATCTTTTAAGGTCCCTTCCAACCCAAACCATTCTATGATTCTTGACAACAGCTGGGCTGTTGCAATGTAAATAACAGCTAGTCATTGGGATTCCTTTCTCTGCCCGTCATGTGAGACCCTATTGGTCTCCAGCTGGAAATAAAATGCCCACAGAGTTAGTGAAATATCCTGTTATTCTCCTTGGAGATACATTTAGTTGGACAAATACTTTGTTTTTACAGCTATGATCACTCGTGGCGCTTGTGGGACTTGGAAGCTCAGGAAGAGATTCTCCATCAGGAGGGGCACAGCAAAGGGGTCTATGACATTGCCTTTCACACGGATGGGTCTCTCGCTGGGACTGGGTGAGCTTGCTTTGCGTCAGGACTGGATGTGAAATGGTATCAAGGTTTTGTTGCTGACTGATGCCAAGTGTCCCAGTGATTTCTGCTGGTGAGGCTGAGTGTACTCTGGCAGTTGCTGAAGCCTCTGATGGGTATTGCTTGGGTTCTCTCTTCCTAGCGGACTGGATGCTTTTGGCCGGGTGTGGGACTTGCGCACGGGACGCTGTATCATGTTTCTAGAAGGCCACCTGAAGGAGATCTACGGGGTTAACTTCTCCCCAAATGGGTAAGAAAATAACTTGCATGCTTTATGTGGGAGCTCCAAGTACAAACCCCAGCTCACCACAACATGTTCTTCCTCCACCCTTGGGCAGATACCATGTTGCAACTGGCAGTGGTGACAATACTTGCAAGGTATGGGACCTCCGCCAGAGGAAGTGCATCTATACCATTCCGGCTCACCAGAACCTGGTGACCGGGGTGAAATTTGAACGTAAGTACCTTCTATCTGATGTTGCTTGTCCCTGCCTCTCCTGAGCTGAGGTGGCAGGGGATGGGGCAACTCAAAAACACATCTTCAGGTCAAGAAGGCCTGTACTAGTTAGCAGTAGAAGATCTGTCATGGTTTTATTTGCAAATCTCACTTCTCCCTTTTTTCTCATCCTCTACTGCAGCCAATCATGGTAACTTCCTGCTCACGGGTGCTTACGACAACACCGCGAAGATCTGGACTCACCCCGGCTGGTCCCCTTTGAAAACGCTGGCTGGTCACGAGGGAAAGGTGATGGGACTGGATATCTCCCTTGACGGCCAGCTGATAGCGACCTGCTCCTATGACAGAACCTTCAAGTTGTGGACAGCGGAGTAGCTCAGAGGTGCTGCTGATGAACTGGAACAGAGACGTTAAGGGCTTTGAACTAAGACTTGCTTTTTTTATATTAAAGAAAAAAAGGAATCGGCTACTGCAACATGCATTATGGCAGCTGTAGTCACTGGCTGGTCTTGGGTTGAGGTGGTTTTGAAGCACCTGAGTTTGCCAGGGCTTAGCTGGAGTCAAATCTTGGGTGATGTTTTTCCACTTCTTAGGACTGTTTTTATACTGCAGATACTGCTGTCTGCTGTAATTTGGAGATGATCCATCTGCATCCACCTTCCCTTCCAAGTTAGGCTCCCAGATTTTCTCCAGTCTGTTTCAAACACTTGTAGGTAGCCACACAACACCTCGTCTTTGGTGTGGTGTTCAGCCTCTGTCAATACCCTTCTTACCTTCCATTTTCCAGGATCCCTTGGCAGGAGTCTGTGGCTTCAAACTTGATTTGCATTTAAAGAAAGAAAAACTAGCTGTCAGAGTTAGAGGAACATGGTACCCTGCTTCCCCTGCCTCTGCAAAGGTAGTCTCTGAATGTGGAGGTCAGCATCCCCTTTGTATGCACTCACAGTAGATGTTGAAGGCCAGGGAAATTTTTCTTTTCCATGTACCTTCTCATGTCCTAGCTCTTTGAGCTAGGTCTTGTGATCTCATGAACCAGGTGTTTCAAATCCATGTAGGCATCTCCTGGTTGAGTTTTTGCTGTGTGTCACCTGGGATAATATGAATAAGGCTATTTCAGTGTTGGATTGTCTTGTTCTAATTTACACTGTGGGGAGCTTTCTTATTTGTTGTTTATTCTTTAAATTGAGGTTTTGCAAATTTTGTGTTCTGGAAAATCAAAACATGTTTTGAATGTGCACGCTAGCCCCTGGGTCTGACTAAGGAATGGAGAAATTACAGGTACTTCACAACACAGTTTGATTTCTGTCTGCTATCGTAAAAAACCTTCAGGAGAAAAGAGAAGACCCATTCCTTTCCCTGTTGCCAGCTGGAGAGCAGCTGTCTGTGCTCCTTGGGAGTGAACACAGTTCTGTTCTCAACGCTTGCAGTGCAGTTGGAGATCATGTTTTAAGGAAAAAAAAAAAAAAAAACAAAACCAAACCCACTCACAAGTTACTTCTAGCAGAGTATTGTGGGCTTTCTCCTCCCTTCCAAGTAGTATAGTGGCATCTGCTACATGCTGGGTGCTAGCTCTTATTTATTCCCAGGGAAAATCCTATGGGATGAGAGGCCAGCAACTAACAGAAAAATATTTAATTGCAGTCTCCTCTTGTATAAGCCTAGAGGTACCCAGTTATGTGTGCTCAAGCTGGTTCTTAAGCAACTCATAAAGTGTCAGCTAAAGGGACTGTCTGAGCCTGGCAGCGGTGCAGGGGGCTCCCAGCCCCGCAGCCAGGACAACCCTCCCCCTGGGTGTTTCTCATCAGGTTGCCATTCATGGGACAATCCTGTCCCAGCAGTCGCCCAGCAGGCTCCCACCTTTCTAGTTGGCTTGGGATGAAATTTTAGGCAGCAGTGAATGTTCTGTATTTACACTCACGTTGTTCCTGGGGTATAAATCCCAGTGCGGGGTTTCTGTCACACCGTCTTCAGCTCCACTCAACTGGAGCAAGGGGAAGGAGGCCAAGCATTCCCTGCCCCGTGCCCTGGCACCCTTCAGTGCTGTTCCTTGGCTTCTCAGCTCACCTCTTCCCTTAACCCCCATCATGTGCAGCTAGCCTGCGTGGAGGTCTTGTAAATAAAATGCATGAGGCTTGCTCAGGTGTAAGAACTTGGCCTGAATGCGTCCATGATCTGGCTTTTCTTCTAGACAGCTCTAGTGCCTTCCTGCCCCCACCCCCAAACTGAAACCAATACATCCCCCTGCCCCACTGATCACACATCACTGCTCCACAGGTGCAAGGTCTTCTGGTGCTTGCAGTCAGGGGGAGGCTCTCAGTGAATCCCATCCCCTCGCAGGCCAGCCTCTGCTGGAAAGGTTACTGTGGTCAAAACACTGCCACCTCTGCCAGCACCAGGTCTGCACAGTCACTCAGCTGGAGTACGTGAATTCCCGAGTTAAAACTGGCACAAAGCAGCGTGGAGCTGTCGCAGGCGGCCAGCGAGGCCAGTGGTCCTGATCCCTCGAGGCACAAGGTGGCCAGGCAGGCTGCGGAGGGAAGAAAGAAGTCACTTGGGACAGTTGGTTTGCTGAGATGAGACATGATCACACTGCCCTCCCACCTGGCTCTGCCCATGTGTGTCCATCTGCTCGCCTGAGGCAGGTGAGCTGCACCCCTCACTGTCCCGGATCCCCACATCCAAAGGCATCAGGACCCTCCACCCCTGTAAGCTCCACGGAGGACGTCTGCATTGGCCAGTTAGGTAGTGGCCAGCTAACAGGGATCCAGGCTGAGGTCAGGCTCTGCCCCTTCCCTGGAGAGGAAGCAGGGATGGATGGACAGACAGACCCCACTGGACAGAGCTGCAGGGCTTGCGTGGAGGCATTCCCAACATGCCTTTTTTCTCCCAAATTGCTTATGGTCCAGAAAATCTTTTCCTAAGGTCTGTGCTACACTCAATATGCGGTTTTGAGAAGCCTCCAAAAGGGAAAGAGAAGATCTACAGTATCTAGCACCACATCAGCAGTACCCTGAAGCAGTATTTGTGTAGAGATACCAACCCCGTGCTGAGCTGCTAACAGAGCTGTGTTTGGCAACTGTACAGGAACTGCCTCTCGTGGTGACCTACACCCTTCCAAGAGCAACTGAATTAAGGCTGACCGCTGTGGAGGTTACCCAGTTGTGAAGGCAAGGATCAAAACAAAGCTTCTGCCAACCCCACAGCCATCTTGGCATGCGCAGGCACCAGGGTGAAAGAAGAGGTAAGTGAAACAGAAGGTGAGAGCTTTTCTGTGGGAGATCATCAGGTTTCTATTTTCATCCTGCGTTAAATAAGTGCATCTGGAGAGGTGCTTAGCTGCAGGGAGTGTCTAATGCTGATGACTTCTACTGCTTTTGGTGCCCATCTGTGAACCTGAACTGCTTCCCAAGAGGTCTTTGCCTTCTGCAGAAGGCGTTACTAACAAGCCTGCTGCTCTGGCAGGGCTTGGCAGGTAAACAGCCTTTGTGTCCAGCTAGGTGAGGACTCAGCCCTCACCAAGTACTCCGGCAAGTGGGGTTAACCCCAAAATGCCCACGATTCCCTTTCAAGAGGATGATCAAAGTGAGGGCAGCTGCTGACCAGCCCTCTATCCTCCAGCACAACTTCTATTCTTTAAAACTTTCCACTCGTATCTGCGGAAAGCCCTGGAGTTCCTCTGTTCTTTTTTATTTTTATTATTTGTCCTTTCATTGCTGAACTTGGACATATCTTTAAAAACCATCTTGTCATTACTTCCTTTTAGTTTAGGAAGGACACCCATCACCTCCAAGTTATGCATCCAAACACCCTCTGCTGGAGGGCAAGCAAAAGCCCCTGAGTTTGATCTGGGGCATATCTCCACCCTGCCGTGCAGCTGGATTAGAGTAAACCCGAGATTTCAGGCTTCATTGTGCCCATTACCACTGGGAGACAGAAACAAAGGAAGCAGTTTTGTTATCCCAGGGTAAAGCACACTGAGTGGGCAGGACTGTTCCCTACCTCTAGTGTCTTGGTCCCAGACCTTCACTGTGCTGTCATAGGAGGATGTGGCAATCCTGGGGGTGAGAGCTGGGTCCCGTGGAAGGAAAACGCAAGAGGTTGTGGTCTGGAAATGCCCTTTGTACTCGCACACTCGGTTCCTTGTCTGCCGTAGGTCCCACAGCTGCAAGGCAACAGGCAGCATTTAGAGCTCAGCCTCTGTTACTGTCACTCGCCAACACGGATCTGTTTTACAAAGAAAGGAAGATGGGTTTGGATAAAGAGCTCCTCACCAATTCTCAGAGTACAATTTCTACCACCTTTGTCCCCTGCTTGTGCTCGCAGTCCTGGAGAACTTCAAACACCAAAGGATTTTCACTATCTGTGACTATTTCAGCACATGCCCACACCTATTAGAGCTGATGGGCTAAGACTGTGTGGGCAGATAATGATGGCTCCAGCCTGCTCCTGTCCTCAGCCCTGCTCTCCCTGGGATGGGATGGTCTCATCCTCTTGATGCTCACACACAGGGCTGAGAACCTGCAGGACTGAATCCCTGGTTTGGAAACACCTTGAGCAAGGGGTCCTTTACAGGCTTTCTGCAAGAACTTTGTGCTCCTCGATGCCATTACTGAAACAAAATCCCAGTGCTTTAATTGGGAAGAATATCTGCTCAGATATTCTCTGAGTAGAAGACTTACCAAAGGGACAGGCAGGAAGACACTAAGCTCTGGCCCTGGCTGGTGGACACCAGCATAAGGCCAACGCAGTGGGAGCAAGCAGATCCTTGGAGCACTGATCTGCTGCCTGCCACCCCATGCCGTGAAAATTGGAGAAAAAAACCCAGAAAAAGCAGGAATTGCTGCCCAGCAAACTCACGGTTGCCTCGCCCCCCTCCCCAGCGGAGCCGCTGCTGCTGCTGAGGCAGTACCGCCCGTCCTGGCTCACGTCACAGCACGTCTGAATGTGCCGCTTGGCTGGAAATGTGTGTGCCACCTGCAGCTCCCGGCTGTCCCAGATCCTGGAAGGAACAGGAGTGGGGAAGGGGGACTGATGCTTCATTGACACGATGGGCTTCCGTCCATTCCCTCCCGCACACCCTTGCTGCACCCTCACGCTTTGCCCTTGCTGCCATCCCTCATGGGGCAGTTCCTCTCCTTCCCACCAGCAAGCCAAATTCCCAAAGCTCTCACTGCATCCTTGCATTTATCTGTTCTGGATCAACCTCTAGCCAGAGCAGCTGTGCTGAGCTTTCTTTTTTATAAATTATCCTTTTTACCTGCAGTCACCACCCAGTGCTGCTTACAGCCATGGGTGTCCCCATACTGTCCTCCCCTGGCAAGAAACCACGCTCCCAGACCCAGGTGAGCTGGAAGGTGGCTTCCAGCCACCCCAGTGGGGTACAGGAGACCAGGCGGTCATGACAAACAACCAAAGGAACAGCCCCTTATGCACTGGCCTCTTCCATAATCCTCACATGCCCAAAGCTGTAACTCCCTTCTCTGTGGCCACACATAGAATTTACCTGATTGTTTTATCCTCTGAGGTCTGGATGACGTAAGGCTCCCCAGGAACCCAGCACAGATGTGTGACCTGTGGAGAGGAAATGATGAGCAGAAGCCCACCTCTGCATGCAGCCCAGGCTGGTGTCCACCTGCAGACACACAGCCACGGAGCTCCCATCCTCTCCCTCCTCGTGTTATCAATTAATATGTATAATATGATTGAAATAACCAGGGAGCTGTTAAAGTCCTGTGTACAGCCCCTCCCCCATCAGTTAATATTTAAAGTAGGGAAACAATAACTAGACATGATTTAGGGTTTAAGAATAAACTATTAGACAATGGGGCTTTGTAGATAGGTAGAATGTTTATGTCAGAAAAGATAATGGATTGTGGTCTGATCAACAAACCTTGAAGAACCACTTGGAACTGCCAAGATTAGGGAAGAAGTAGGTAATTCCTACAGGGCAAGAGCATGACCACCGACTCATTGACCACCTACTCAAATGATACCACCTACTCAAAAGAAGACAATGAAGGAAGAAGAGAGAGTCTGCGCACTAATTTACATGAGAGATGAAGAAGAAGGAACCAATCATTTAGGGAAATAATAATATGCATTACTTAAGTATATAAATGTGGGAATTTTTGAGACAAAGGTGTGCTGTCTTGAGATGGGCACCCATTCACGTGCATCAATGAAATTAATTTAAAAATACCTCAACTCTGTGTTATTGGCTTGCATCCTGGGTAGACGAACCCTGTTTGAGGGACAACACTCGTGCTGGGCTGTGAGCAGGAAATGCTGGATTAAGCTTTTTTTCCTTCCTGCCAGTGCTGCTCCCTGACCAGGTTCAACCCCAGCGTGGTTACTGGGGGTTATTTGCAGGCAAGGAGGTGCCAACAGGACATAGAGCCATGGGAACAGGCTTACCACGGGCACCAGAAGATGGTATCCATACCAGCTCCACTGCTGGGCTGGTACAGAAGGGAATGCAGCCCCCACTACACAATGTGCTTCCTAATAGCTCTGAGTTAGAGCATTAGTAAATTGCCATATGTCTCTTGATATCTTTGTGCTCCTGGATTTGTTGTTACCTGGAGGACAGAGTAACCAGCCTCAAGCTTTTTTCTCCCCAGGTGCACAGGCAACCTGTGCAGTGCCTCAAGGGCTTCTTGTAGCACCAAGCTCAGTGCAAATTCACTCTACACGGCTTCATGTGCGAAATAACCGAGTAGGCAGCGAGATGCCATGATAGGATGCAAGGAACCAGCAGCTCCTACCAGATTCCTGGAGATAGCGGTTCTGCCCAGACACTCTCCGGTCTCTGTGTCCCACTTGCACATGGTATTGTCTCGTGAACCCGTGCACAGCTGGGAGCCATCTGCAACCACAAGTTAATGTAAAAAAAAGTCATGAAAAGTCATCAATAAATCCCTGGGGAATGGGAGCACGTTGTCCCTCACCCGGGCTCACAGCCAGTCCAGTAACAACCAGGTCATGTCCTGGGAAGTGCTGGCTTGGCCCTGAAGTCCCATGAAGCTCCCACATCATCACCGTCTTGTCCCGGGATGCACTGAAGACTCTGTTTGAGTCAAGAGCAGAGGTGACCTGCCAAGGACGAGATGGGAGAAGCTGGTTAGCCTCCTCACCCAGCCCAGCTGTGCGCGGGGAGAGCACAACACTCCCACTGTTGTGTCAAAGCCCAAGATGTGCAGAAACGTGACTGGGGAGAGCCTGACCTTCAAACTCTGTTTTGTCCATGCTGGATATGCACATGCTGGATTGCCCGACGCTCACGCTGTGACTCCTGCTCACCTCTGCTCTGCCGGATCCTGGCCACGGGCAAACCCCGACGCAGTGGAACTGGGAGAAACCACTCAGCCTGAGTGCGATTGCTGCAGCCTGTACTGTGGCCGTGCATGTCATGGTGGGGAATGTCAGGCACCTACAGTGTGTGACGTGCTAGCAGGACCCATGTCCTCTCAGAACCACAGAGCTGGATGGTGGATGGGTGTTCTCGGATCTTGTTCTCAGAAACCATTAATTTTATGGGACAAACTTCCATAAAATCCCAAAAGAGCCCAGTGCACGGTTGCTTTGAGCAACGGGATGAACGAAGGCCCCTTTGTCCCTCCAATACCCACAGCACAGGGGACCCACTGGGGCTGTCCCCCGCCAGAAGTACACCGGCCATGCACGCATGTATACACCCCTGCACGTTTTCTCTCCAAATAGTGGTTTTGGCTCTGTAATCAGGATGCCAGAAGGAAAATTAAAGCCCCGCTGTTCCCAAGCATGGCTGATTTGTAGAATAATGATGAGACTAGTGGAACGAGACCTGAAGAAAGGTGAACAGCATCTCTGAATCAAGAACTTAACCTAGTAATTCATCCTGAGTTTTTGCTACACAGTCTCTTGGAGGGGAAGATAAGCACATGTCCAAGCCTCCTGGAGCCCTGTTTAGTCTGGATGCAACCACTCTGTGCTGCTTCCCTGGACGGCAAAGTATCAGTTGGGACCTTGGGAAAAACCTAAGGCATTCTGGTCCCTCCTTCTGACGGAGCAAAGCGAGCCCTCTGTGGATGACAGACCATCGCTCCACCATTCCTGGTTCCCCAGCTTCTGACAGGTAGCAGTGCACAAGACCCCACCTCACTCAATCAGTTTGTGCTCACCTTGGTGACCTCCCGCTTGTGCCCGATGAACCGCCGCAGCGCAGCCCCGGATCTCCAGCTGCAAACAGCCACGCTCTGCAGAGGAGCATGGAGAGGCAATCAGCAGTGGCAGCTGCTGAAGGAGGATTACGCGCTTTCTTGCATACGTTATACCGAGACCCATGCACAGTCCAAGCTTGGAGAGGGAATGGGTTCTTCTGGTTTTGAGCTCCTACAGTATATGCAACTGTCTATAGACCCCAGGTCCAGGTAACATAAGAGAAGGGCCAGTCCAGTGGCTCCAAGCCTGGGTGAGAGCGTTTGATGTGATCTGAGCTCTGGAGAAGGTTATAAAATTTGATTCAGTGTGCTTCAGTGTGTGCTCTCACTCTAAGCTCCTCTTTTTAAATTCAGGAACTGACAAAGTTGTTACCAATCACAGAAATATTTAAAGCTCACATTTAAACCTTATTTTCCTAACCTGTCAATACATTTTCCTGCCTGTGACTGTCCTTTGTGCCCCGTGGCAGGGGGTACCTCACCTTATCCCTTCCTCCTGACACACAGAGGTCTGGTTTGAGAGCAGCCACAGAAGTGACGGCATCGGTGTGTGTGGGGCCATGCTGCTGAACGGCTCGAACAGGTCCTGTCCCTTCCACGGAGCCATCAGCCCTGCAGCAGGCAGAGAGACAGTGGCGGGAGCTGCAGGGCACTGTAAGGCAAAGTCAGGGTGCCGTTCCCCAATGAGACCGAGGTCTGGGAGATGGCACCACTGGCTGGGCTGGAGAGTGACAACATCTGCCTTTAGAAAGCCAAAGAGAAGCTGTGAATGGACAAATGCATCTCCTGGACTAGGCGAGACGGAGTCAACCTATTCCGCCTCTAGAGCTGCTAAATATTTAGCTGTTTATGCACTGCACGCTGGTGCAAAGAAGAAAAGAAATGTTGATCTTACCAGCCCCCGCTTCCACTAACACCTTTCAGGCTCTGCTGCTCTCCTTTGCTCTGACACCAGCCTTGCCAAGCATGTCGAGTCCTCCCTGCTGCCACCCTCTGCTCTCAGCTGATCTCCCACCTTGCTGCCAGATACCAAATTATTTCATCTTGCTGATGAAAGCTGATGACAGTCTCTGAAGAGACAATGAAGCAGTTTGGATATTTGGGCCAAACAGCCGCCCCTGGAGCTGTTAGCCTTCAGAGCTCTGCCTTAGCCATCACAGAGCATGACCACCAGCCACATTTACATGCTCGGCTACGTTTTGAATTTCAGTCCCCTGAAAAAGCTGAGCAGACTTTAGAAGCGAGGGTCAAAAATGAAAATCTGACTAATACATTCAATAATGAAACTAAAACCACGTGCTTGCTATATTCTCTGTTCATGTGTTGTTCTCTATTCACTCTCATAGCTGGTTTATTAACTTAAGACATGATCATCTGGGGTTGTTTTACCTATATTTGGAGGTGCTGAAGCTGATTTTACTCTGCAGTTTCCCCATAGCCCTGTGGACGAGCACGGCTCCCACTACAGCCAGCAGCAGTGAGCATCACATCAGCATCTCGGGCACCTGCTGCTGGGACACAACCTGTGGGTGTGGAGACACAGCATTACTGGGAATCCAGAGAGGTTTCTGCTTGTTGCATATATGGGATAAGGTGCTGATAACACATTACCTACAGCTTAACTTAATTTAGAATAAGAGGAAAAACCTCAGAGGAGGGGACATCTGGAGCTCCCTTGTCAAACCTTTTGCTTAGAGCAGAGCCAGCTTCTGAGGTGAGGTTACTGGGACCTTGCAGGTGAGCTTTAAAAATATCCAAGCTTGGCGAGGCCACAATAGAGATGGAGCTACTGCCTATAATTCTTCTAGCGCCTTACACCTCCTCTTCTCTTGACTTCCCTATTTTCCAGAGATTCCAATCTCTAGACTGGTGAATGCAAACACCTTCAGACTGAAGTTTGTACAGCCGGCTGGTGGGACTGTATCTTTAGACCAAGATAACTGCAGTCACAGGCAGCCCAAACTTAACTAGACCAGCCTGACTTAATGTAAAGCTTGAAGTGGTCTTTCCATAGGCTGAGGAACTCTTTGGGAACAGCAGCTTCTATGTCCCAACTGCAACCCCAGGTCCAGGCTAGACAAGACCATCTTGGTATCCCAGATGCATTCAGCAAAAAAATACTTGCTGTCCAGGCTGAGACCAGCCTGCCCCGTCCCAGGGCATCCCTCACAAGCGGCATCACGACAGCCAGTCCCCGCACGAGCATCTGTCCGGGTGCAGGAGCCTTTGGCGGAGCAGGGCTCAGGCCGAGGCAGCATCTCTCCCTCTTATCCTCACAGGTCACAGACCGAGCAGAAACCAGTTTCAATGACAGTGAATTACCACATACAGTAATTGGCTTCTTCTTAGCTCAAGACACGCTAATTGGATTTAGTCTGTGCTAGGTGTATGTTAGCATTCCCATCTTCTGGGTCAGTAGTATTTTGCTAATAAAAATCAGAAAAAAACCCCCACCTGTTTGTTCCAGCAAAGAAAAAACCTGCTTCGAGGCTCTGCCCACAAAAATGTGAAAACAAATACGGGAAGCACTAAGCAAGAGGGGTTGGGTTGCTACAAAAAATTCCCTTTCTAATTTTACCCTGACAGCCTTTGTGATCAGCAATTAGTAATACCCAGTTAATCTCCACCTGTTCTACCCATGAGTTTGCATGTTCAAAAGATGTGAAGAATGATAAATCTCACAGTTGAGGGGCAGTCATAATTCAGCAATTTACTACTTTCAATCAGACTGAGTGTCCACATTGTTTTAGTACACTAGGAAAACCCATGATTTTTCTTTGACAATGGGAGAACTCTGGAAGTTGTTTCTCCTGCAAAACAAGATTCTAGGAAAAAGCTAAGACGTAAATTCTGATTTTTTAATTACGATGATTTCTCTGTTTCCCAACCAGCAGTTAGTTTCCCCACTCATGTGGTTAATGTACACATGCAGTCATCCCTAGCCGCACATCAGCTCAAACCGAGCTGGATCAAGGCAGAGAGCTGCCGGCGACTGTGGGAGGCTGCAAGGAAAGCGGGAGGTCTATCTTGTGTCTAACTGTGTTCTCCTGCCTCTTGCTCACTGCAAAAAAAGAGTTGATTTTTCTGAATCCTGAACGAGAACAGTAGTTGCTTGGGGCAGGATGTTCATCTGAGGTTTTACTATCTGCCAGGCTTCCCTGCATGTGTTTATCATGAACCTGGTCCATCACAAAGCTCACTGATAACAGGGATCCTGCAGCACCTGATCCATACAAAGCTACACCTTCAGAAGACTGAATGTGATGCTGGAGGATCTCCTACCCTCCCTTCCCCCCAGATATATTGCTTAACAGAAATCAAAAACATCTTTTTACTGAATTGTTTTTAAAAAATAACCCACACTGCTGCCCAAGCCCGATCAGGCACTGCAGGGAAATCCATACCGTGGAATAAAGGAAATGACAATATCCACTGCAGCAGGCACGGAAATCACAGCAGAGCTTTCTCCCCATTTTCATGGGGTGTTAAACACCCCGTAGAAGAGGGGTGTTTAACCATCTTTGGGGAGGACACAGGGGCAGCCCCGAGTCCCTACAGCCGGGGGTGGCCCCACGGCAACGATGCAGGTCCCTATAGCCGGGGGTGGCCCGGGGGTGGCAGATGGGTGCACCCCGGGTCCCTGCAGATGGGGGAAGCCCCACAAGTAGGATGTGGGGCAGCCTGGCGGGTGCAATACGGGTGCAGTCCGGGTCACTACAGCTGGGGCAGCCCCTGGGAAGGGTATGGGGCCAGCACAGGCCCCTGTAGCTGGGGCAAGCCCCTAGGAAGGCTATGGGGCAGCCCCTGGGAAGGATACGGGGACAATATGGGTCCCTATAGCTGGGCCAGCCCCACAGCGCGACACAGGGCGGCCAGCCCAGCCCCGGGAACCCGCCGTGCGGGGCCGCCCCCGCCGCGCACTCACCGGGGGCCGGGCCGGGCTGGGCCCCGCAGTCCCGTCCCGTCCCGTCCCCGCCGCCCGGCTCCTCGGCGGCGGCCGGGGCGGAGCGGAGCGGAGCGGTGTGCGCGGCCCGGGCGGGGCCGCTGCCGCCCCCGCGGCAGGTGCCGAGGCGCAGCATGGCCCAGCGGGGCGGGGGGCTGCGGCCGCGGGCGCTGGCGGAGCGGGCGGCCGACCTGCGGGTGAGCGACGGCGGCGAGCGGGGACCGGGACCGGGACCGGGACCGGGACCGGGACCCGGACCCTGCCCCGAGGGGAGCCCGGGGCGTGTGGGGCTGCCGGCGCGGCGCGGCGCGGGGCGGGGGGGGAGAGGGACCGTGCGTGGGTCTGGGATCGCCTGGGGAGTTCCGGTGGGCCGTGGGGGTCCTGGGCGGGGTGTGGGGCTGTGTGAGTGGTCGCCGTGGGGAGGTGGGTTCTCTGTGGGGCCCCTGATGGGGTGTGGAGCCATGCAAGGGGTCCCCCGTGGGGATGGGGGCTGTCTGTGGGGTTCCTGGCAGGCTGTGGGGCTGTGTGGGGCCCCTGGTGGGGTGTGGGGCCATGTGAGGGGTCCCCCCGTGGGGAGGGAGGCTCTCTGGGGTGCCTAGCACGGTGTGGGGGGTCCCCTGTGGGGAGGGGGAGGCTCTCTGTGGGCCACCTGGCAGGGCGTGGGCCCACATGAGGGGTCCCCCGTGGGGATGGGGGCTGCCTGTGGGGCTGTGTGGGGGCCCTTTTGGGGTGTGGGGCCACGTGAGGGGTCCCCCGTGGGGAAGGGGACTCTCTGTGGGGTGGTGCATGAGGACCCCGGGAGGTGTGGGGCTGGGTGGGGGCCGGCTGGGTGGGCTGAGTGGGGGGCTCGGGGCCGCCATCGCCCTGTCGAGGCCTGCGCGCTGCCCGCCTCTCTGCGTTCCAGAACAAGATCGTGGACCGGTGCGAGCAGCTCCAGCTGCAGAGCGCTACCATCGCCCGGCATGTGGACGAGGTGCTGCCTGCCAAGGACCAGAGTGTCCTGGTAAGTCCCTGCCCCTTCTCCCAGCACAGTGTGGAGCGAAGCTGGCCCCGAGTGCTCACCGTTCCCATCAGAGATTCTAAGCTCTCAGGGGGCTCATCGGTGTGCGGGGGTTGTCCCCCTCCTAGCTGGCTGCTTGTGCAAGTGGAGTGCCAGGATGCTCCTGCAATTCCTGCTTCATCCGCCTAAAAAATGTACACCACCAGTACATTTCTTGGTGTTACTGTACAGCCATTGAACATCCCGCTAGGACCCGTCTTAATGATTCCTGATTTTAATTGTGCGTCGCTGTCACCAAGGACAAAAGACAGTTCTGGTGGTGGCTCTGTTTCTTGCTAATAGCAAATCCAGGAAGATCCGCAGAGGGATGGGACTCTGGTCCTTTAGCAGGTTGTCACTTAGGTACCAGGGTTAGGCCAGGAGGCAGTAGGCAGGATTGGGACTAGTTGTCCCGTTTACCTCTGCTTGCCTCGTGATAATTACTGTGGCTTGGGCTCAATTAACAGAGTAATCTTAACAGCTGAGCCCACAGAAAGCCAGCAGAAGCAGTTGGTGCTCTTGGTGGGGTTGAAGCAAGGCTGCTATTTGTCCTCTCTCCTTGCTCTGGCAGAACGCAGCCAACGCGGCACGGGAGCTGGTAATCCAGAGGCTGATCTTCGTGGGGAATGCGTGTGAAAATGAAGAACAGCGGTTGCTGGAGAAGGTGCACGCGGAGGAGGAGCGGGCGCACCAGAGCATCCTGACCCAGCGGGTGCATTGGACTGAGGCTTTGCAGAAGCTGGCTGCCCTCCGAACCTACCTGGTGGACATGATCACCAACCTGGATGACCAGGGCTTGGTGGTGAGTATTGCTCCTTGTACCAAGGGACAGGTCAGTCAGCCCAGAAGTGCCCTAGACTTTTTATCATGGATATTATGGGGCTTAAATACGGTGTTCAGCAGCTTGCTGCACTGACAGCAAGGAGGCAGAGTTGGACAGGACCTACGTTTGCAGGTCTAGTTCAAGGAACCTCCTTCACTTGGTCCTGACGAGCCCCCCTGGTTTCTTGGTGGTTCTGCTCAGCCCAATGCTGCTTTTGCTTGCAGTGAGGTTCAGAACCACCCAGGCTCAGGTCTCCAAGCTCTTGGCTGGAAGCTGCCAGCTCAGGATGGCTATGGGTTGAGAGCTGCTCTACAGCAGTTAATTGGGCCACCAGTTTTCTAGTGTTCTGACTAGTTTTAATCAAAACATGACCCTTGGGAGCACCTGCAGCTCTTCTTGAAAGTCTGCCCTGTTGTCTGGCATACTTCTGTTTGGGATATTTACCATGCAAAGCAGGCCATGCTTGCCTTTGCTCAGTTCCTTTTCTGGCTATTAAATTGTCTCAGTTTACCCAAGCGATTCCTCTCATTGTAGATGCGAGCAGGTAGGCATTGCACCTCCTCTTCCTTGCTCTTAGCCTCTGCTTGCCACATGTAACTTTGCGAAGAGCGGGGCAGCAGCTCTGCTTGGAAAACAGAACCGATCCTATGGACAGAAGGTAGATGGCTGTTCCTTTGTGGGAAACACAGCTTCTGTCCTGCCCCAGCATCTTACCTGGCTGGGCTGTGGCCTCACTGTAGAGAGTAGAGGTTGGAGGGCAAGATCCATCAGATGCCCGTGGCAGAAAACAGCGAGACCCTCAATTTCTCCTTTTATCCCGTAGTGGAAGGGAAATAGGGATCATACGTTCTCCACCTTGGATCATTGGTGTTGGTATTTCTGTCTGTTGGGAATCGATACATGTCGTGTCACAGGACAGTGAAAGGCATGTAGAGCACCCTTTTGAGAACAGCTCATATTTGAGCAGAGATCAAATATTTTCCTACCACTTTGTGAACTGGGCTGTACCTTGAGAACGCACCATTGCCAGTGGGTACAGAAACAAGTGGGACTGATGACGAGGTTTTCTGACTCTTGGCTTAGGTCCTCGGCAGCTTCACCCTTTATTGAAAGCTTTGGGGTTGGTTTGCTGCAAGCACAGGATGTTCTTGCAGCGTGCCCTAACGGGGTGGGGGAGGAGGGGGGACCTCAGGGCTGGGGTTTTCACACTCTGGGTAAGGCAGGGTGCAGCGGTAAGAGCTCCCAGATGCAGACAGGCTGGTCTCTACCAGAGGGTATGGAGTCAGAGCTGTTTTTTTGTGGGTCCAAGACTTTCCACCTGCCTCAGCTCTCCCATGTTTCCCTTGCGCCAGATGGTCCAGCTGTACTTGCGGTCTTCTGCTGTCACGCCGCTTGCACGCACAGCAGAGCGGTGGCAGGCTCTGTCTGGATGCTCCCATGCCCTTCTCGAACTATTTGTCACCCAGCCACCCAGTCCCACTGGCACAGCAGACATTACCCCTGGCTAGATGTAGATGTATCGCCCTCAGCCATTCCCGCTTGTTCTCCGAGTCAGGGAGTGGAAAGTGCTGCAGCTGAAGGAAATGGATGTTGGACACTCCCCCTGCTCCCCAGGGCCAGCGCTGGGGAGAGGAGTGGTTTCTCTGGGTCGGGAAGGAGAACAGTGTTCCCTGGGTCCCAGGTTTGTTGTGCCCCAGCCTGTGTTTGGGATTTTATCTGTGGGGATTTCAGCTGTGATGACTCTTTCTCTCCTTGTCCCCAGCATGCAGAACAAGACATCTTTGAGAGGTTAGTACCTGGCTGCTCCTGGTCCTTTCCCTGACCCCTGCTCCAAGCTTGCCTGCACCCTCCGTGGCTCCCACTGTGAGCAGAGTGCCATTGCTCAGGCAGCAGGTGACACCCCCTCTTTCCTCCCTTGTGCTGCTTTTGTTGAGGACAAGGACAGAGCACAGAGATGCCAGCGTGGCCTCTTGTCTCTGCTTCACCCGCTGCGCTGCAGCTCAAGATGGAGGAGTCTTGGCACCTAGAAACGCTCCATGTGCAATATCTCCCTGGAGGCATGACCAGATGTGCTAGCCCTTGCTTATGGGAGACCTTCTCCAGCTCCTTAGTAAACTCCGCAGGGCTCCCTGGGAGATGGAGCAAGCCTGTCCCTGACCTGTTGGCAGGAGGTAGGATTGTCTGCCTGGAAAGCTGGCGTGCTCCATGCCTGGGGGGCTGCTGGCACGGCATCGCCCAGAGGGGCAGCACACCCAAGCTCCACACACATGCTGCCTCCTTCCCCGACAGAGAGATTGCATGGAGCGGAGAACCAAGTGCAGGTGTCAGCAGTTCTGACAGTCATCATCAGTAACTTTGGGCTACCCCTTCCTTGAGAAGGTTGCCCCCAAAAATGGGTGAAAAAAAAGTGCCCTTGCATTTTTACAGGCATTTATTTCCATGGCTGCTGCAAGGGTGCTAGCTAGCACTGGTTGGACTCTGCTATCCAGAGGACTTTCAGGGGTATTTTTGCCTGGAGCCTGCCCGTAGAGTAAGAAATCGGCCACAGCACATCACCAGCAGCCAGTGCCAGAGCCTTTAATTACAACCATGAGTTCATGTGTGTACTGCTGGCCACGGGAACCCAGCAAATCCTCAATCTCCTTCCTATGCTGTATGAAACCCAGAGTCCCGGCTTGCTCTCCTGTTGTATCCCCCTGACAGCGAGCCTTTGTCGATAAGAGGGAAATCTGACTCTCTCACTGCAGCCTGTTCGTTGTGCTCCTCTTGTACCTTGACAGTCGTTCTCAGACGCATTTAATCTGTGTCTGCTGAGTGAGGAGGCCATTGACTCAGGCTGCTGAGATTGTCTTTTGAAACACAGGTCCTTTCAGAAGGGACTGTAATCAAAACAAACCGAAAGTACCACTTGGGAGGAGAGTTTGTCCAGAAACCCCTGGTGCAGTTTGTCTGTAGCAATTGTCCCTCTTGCAACTGCTCCAGCTCATATTTCTGTCATACTTCCTAGTGATCTTAAACACCTCCCAGCATTGGTCAATAAATCGTTGCATTTCAAAATAACTCTTGTGTTCCTTTGCTAGGACAGAGGTGGCGGAAGGAATCTTAGAGCCACAGGAGTCCCCGAAGTTAAACTTTAATCAGACCTGTGTTCAGAGTCCACTGCTGCATCGACTATGGGCCTCCGCTGTTCTCTGCTGCATTGCAGGTCAGTGCCTCGCTCAGGTCTCACGCTCTTTGGGGATTCCTGCATGCTCATTCACGTTGTGCTCAAAGAAACACCCTGATGCTGTGTCAAAACATCCTGATGCTGTGTCCTGCCCAGGACATCGGTCATCCTGCCCTCCTCTGCTGTCCCAGCCCCTGCTAGTTGCTTGGAGCCCCCCAGCCAGGGGGGCAGCAGCAGCTGTAGGAGGTTCAGGAGGGGGGACGGGGGCTCAAAGCAGCTGGTTGTGGCTAAGAGGAGACCAGGGGTTTGAAAAGACTGTGCCGTTTATTGGCTCTGTTGATTAACCTCACTTGGTTTCTTTTGCTGTTTCCTGGGTCACTTGGTGACAGCCATGAAGCTGATGCTGCCGTAGGAATCTCTCACAGAAATTCCTCTTTACCGCATTGGCCTGCTGGTGATTCTAAAAGAGGGTAAACTCACCCACGTGGCGTCTGTGAGACACTCTGATGTGCTGGAAAGAGAAGTGAGTAAATGCAGTAGCTTTCTGATCATGAGCTGAGATTGTGACTGTGCACGAGCTGGTGGTTTGTTAGAGACATTTGTGATCTGGTTCAGCTCTTGCTGTACAGCTGAGGTTGCATCGGAGGCATTTGTGAGGCCAGTGATGTGGTCTGGGTACAGTTTTACCAGCTTGGTGTTGGCTCTGTTGAGCAGGCAGAGGCGTTCTTCTTCCGGCTGTGATCTGCTCAAATTGCTGATTGTGAAATGTTTGCTTTTACTCTTGCTTCCAGGCCATCATGAGAGCATTTCAAATGTATTTTTTGTTCCTCAAAGGTGGCAATATCCTTCACAATTTGAAAATGTTTGTCCCATGTGCCACCTCGTGAACAATCCCTGGGGTCATCTTCCCAAAGCTTTTGGATTAACCTTTGATTTTTGCTCATCTTGCTCTTGATGCTGATGAGCGGTTCAGTTTTTCCCTGTTTCCAAGTCCCTCTCTGAGGTATGCACTTCTGGCTTTTATTGCTCTTGTGTTTTCCAGTATTAGCTTGAGAATCTGTGCGTACCGGACAACGCCGTCATTTGTTTCTTCTACTGCAAACTCTGGTGTTGCTTTCCCTTTGTGATTGATTTCCTTCTGGTTTGAGCCTTCGAGTGGTGGCAGTCATGCGGATTCCTGCAGTTGTACATTGGCAAACTTGCGCAGGTTCTCAGCAGATGTTCAGAGCTGTCAAGTTGTGCAGGAAACCTTTCCCTAATTCTCTTTGTTGTGACAAAGTTTTTTTTCTGGATTTCTTTCCCAATAGCATCCTTGTCAAATGTAATGACTCTAAGGCATTTGATCCTAGCAGTGGGTCTGTTGGTGCTATTATTACGCTCTGGTCTGGTTTGAGGGTTTTTTTTGTTGTTATATTTAACATGCCATTATTGCATGCTGAGGATGCCTGCCATCTCCTTGCTTACCTCACTAGTCCATAGTCCATCCAGGACCTAGCCTTAGAGCTTTAATATTGACTGCAGCGGTCCTAGCTTTTGTTAAGGTGCAGTAATGTTATGTTTCACTTGGTGGTCCCTCCTCCCAAAGGCAGTTGAACAGATGGCAGTCTTGTTTATTTGCTTGAAAAGAGTAAATTCCTAACCTTGACGGTTTGCTCTGTAGCCTCTCAAAAACTTGGGAACCAGCAGGCAAAAGAACGTCCATTTCACCCTCAAAAATAAACACGATTCCTTTGATGTCTTTACTTGGCATCCAGGCTTCTGTATCACGTTTGGGGTTGGCAGCTTCTTCCTTAAACCGAGAGATGATGTAAATCTCCTGGCACCACTCTGGGAGGGATCTCAGTTCATGGCCACCCGTGCTAGTCCTGCTGGGGGGCAGGAGAATGGTAATGCTGGCTGATGAAGGCTGCGGGGGTGACACAGACTGAAGCTGTCCCAGCTGGCTGAGACGTTGGGCTGCTCCGTGGTGACCTTCTGCACCAGGCACCAGGCTGGGTCTGGTTTGTACTTTGGTAGAAAATCTAGAAACTTTGGCAGAAATCTAGCTACAAGGATTTTAATTTCAGATGCGTGGGTTTGGAAATGGGAACTTGGATTTTTAAAAGTAGTAAAATGTGCTGCAGCTAACACATACGTACTTGACAGAGATGTTAACCATGTTAACTTACCTACTCAGCATCCCTTGTCTCTCTAAAGTGGCAAGGCCACTGTACACAGAGAAAATAGATTTTGGGGTGAGATGAATTCCCAGTGGAATTGTTCATCAGAATATATGGGAGTATCTGGAGGGCAGATTTAATCATGACAAAACACTTGTCTGTGTGGGAAAATTTGTTGATCTGAATTGCTCTGCTGTTACTCTGCCAGCGCTTCCCCTCCCTCAGATACTCTCCTGTAATCATAATTCCACAACGAAGCTACGTGGGTGTCATCGGAGTGATATTTCCTCATGCACATGATTCCCGTACATGAACACCAGAATGCAACCCTGTACCTAGGTTAGATGTGTGTTGCACAATATGAGGTTTAGTGCCCTTCTTCTGTCAGAGGAAGAGAAAGTCTCATACTGCTCCATTTTCTGTGAATTCTTAGCAGGGTTTGGCTTCCTGGAAAGTCAACCTACAAATAGGCAGTGTGGGCAAATACAGCTGCGGAGACCTGTGGAGGGCACAGCGTGGCAGGCAGGCACGCTGCAAAGCATTTGGCTGCTGCTCAGTGAAATAAATCATCAAATGAATGAGGTTGTCTGCTTCAGCTGCAAGGGGATGCTGTCTTCAGCTCCTCTTTCTGCTCGCTGTTGCCTGCAATAGCTTCCACCTAATGTGCAAGCGTGCGTGACACTTCCACATTGTCTAAACTGATAAATCAGCCTCGGTTTGTCTCCTGCCAGGGAGCACCAGGGCAGTTGCTCTTCTAGGAAACCCCTTGACCAGTGCTGCTGCTTTTCAGTGCTGCTCGCTGGTCGGAGGGATGCTGACCTGGGTCCGCATAGGTGCTGGAGCAGCTCGGGCTTTGGGATCAGCCCACTGAGGCTGCAGCATAATGGTTTGATTCTTTAAGGGCCTCATCCTGCCACATGCTGGATGCTGAGCAGAGGGTGGTTGGGAAATGGCTGGAGCAGGCATGATATGGTAGAGCTCTTGCTGGTGGCAGGGCTGGGAGAGCAAATGACTCACCTGCTCCAGCCTTGTTTCTGTGGTGGTTTAAGACCCAGAATGAATGAAGTGAGGGTGGGGGAAGGCAGGGCAAGGAGGGGCATCTGCAGGTAGAAACTTGCTCTCTCCAGGAGCAGGTGAGTCAGCTGGGCATCAGCCTCATCTCTTTGCTTAGTGAATTTACCGAGTGAGGGAAACACTTGTGCAGTTATTCAGCCCTCGCACACAGTCTGCAGACCTGCTGAGGGGTCTCATGGGGGCAGCGTGTGGCCAGGGCAGGGTGAGCGGTGCTGGGTGCTGTCAGCCCGCGGGGGCAGGCATCCTCCGGGCCAGCCTGGCTCTCACCCCAGGCTGCAGCTCGCCCAAATCAAGTCATGGCCATGTTCATCTCTAACGCCTGGTGCCACCTTCCTCCGCTGCTCTGAACAGCTCACGGTGGGTTGATTAATGACTTGGGCTTTATAAGAGGAAAGGGATTTCCCCTGCCCAGCCCTCTCTGTTCCTCCTTGTTCCTGTATTACCAGCTTTGCAGGTTTTCTGCAAACAGCCCTGCCATCCTTGGGCAGGCTCTTGACTCACCCCAGCTGTGGGAGGAGTAGTCAGGTCCTACTCACCCACAGTGGGGGTGGGAAGGAATGGGGGCTGCGGCTGGGGTCTCTCCCAAAAGCGGGATGAACAAAACCTGCTGAGTTCTATTTTGTGGGGATTCGGGCCAGGGTCGGAGTAAGATAAGCAGCATCTTCTCTGACTCTGCAGGACTTCTAGTGTGAGGGTGGAGAGGTGTCTGGTGAAGTCTGGGCTTTGATGAGTCCCTGTGTTGTTCTGGCCCTGGCTTGAGAGGGGAAGCTGCGGGGAACTGCTGTGCTGGCACCCAGCCCGAGCCTGAGCCCCTAACACCGTGTCATCCCAGAGGAGCAGACGGGTCTGCAGGAGCGATGTGCGAGGACAGGGCTGTTGCGATTGTGTTTCTGATGGCCATGACTTCTTCGGGTGGTTCAGGTGGGGGCCACTGAGTTGATGCTCACTGCATGGTTTCTCTTGCAGGCTCAAAGGAGATTCACATTGATGAGAAAACTGTCAGCCCCCACCTCAGCCTGTTGGAAGACAAGAAAACCCTGACCTTCAGCCCCAAGAAAGCAAAGGTGGACTTGGACTGCCCCGAGCGGTTTGACCACTGGCCCAATGCTTTGGCTACTGCGGCTTTCCACTCGGGAGTCTGCGCGTGGAAGATCAGCGTGGAGAAGAGCTGTGCCTACAAGCTGGGGGTTTGCTACAGCTCCCTGCCGCGGAAGGGGTCTGGCAATGAAGCCCGCCTGGGCTTCAACACCGTCTCCTGGGTCTTCTCACGCTATGACAAGGAGTTCAGGTTCCTGCACGCTGGGCACCCGCAGGTGGTGGAGCTGATCAAGTCTCCGGCTGAGATCGGGGTGCTGGTTGACTTTGCAGGAGGGGAAGTGCTCTTTTACGACCCCGATTCCTGCACCATCCTCTTCTCCCACAGGGAGACCTTCACAGAGCCCCTCTATCCTGTCTTTGCTGTGGCACACCAGAGCATCTCGCTTGTCCAGTGAGTGAAGCATTGTGCTTACTGGGGCAGGTGAATATACAGCTGTATATACAGTGACTGTATATACGCTATACAGTACCTTTATGGGGGAAAGGAGCCCAGACAGGGCTACTGGCTTTTGTACAGTGGTGTTCAGACAAGACCTGCCTTCAGACTACATCTGTTCTTCACGTGTTTTATGGCAGCTTTCCTCTCCTCCTAGAGGCTATGCCCACCCTGCGTCTGCTGTGCCAGGGTGAGGTGTCAGGGTAATGTCTGGCTCTGCCAGCCGCTTTTAGGTGAATCATTTAATTCCTCTCTGACCAAGGGCAGCTTTCCAGCCTGACGGTGGGCTTTAGAAAACAGGAAAGGTATTTAGGATGTTAGGAGAAATGGCAGGGAGAAGGCACATGGAAAGGGCCATCATTGGGACACAGCTGGAGACACTGTTTGGGACGAGCCGCCCTATGCTAGAACAGAGACAGTGTGGGGGGCCGTCACCCGTGGCGGACCCACGCCAGGGCAGGGGCACCCCTGAGGGGCTGTGGCCTGTGTTGGAGCCCATGTCAGAGCAGAGGAGTAAGAAGCGAGGAACAGCAGAAAGAAATCTAACGTAAGCTGCTCCTCACCTCGCCAAAGGGAGTGGGGGGGTTGAATGTAATGTGGCGAAAACATGGGGAGCTGATGTTAGGCAGGGAGGAAGGAGAGGTGTTGGACTGAAGTAGAGCCAGGAAGAAAGGGAAACACCTTTCCTGCCCGTTTGAAATTTGTCATCTTTATTTCTCAATACCCAAATCAGTAAATCAGTAAAGTTTGTTAATTGGCAGTATATGAAATTAAGTGAAATTGCCCAACTCCAGCCTGTTTTGCCCACAGCAGGAGGCCTGCAACTGCCTCCTGGCCACCGCTGTCAGGAAGGGGGGATGCTGGTGAGGGGGCAAACCTGGGGTACACCGAGGTATGCAGGGCCCGTGTGTGGGTTTCCTGGGTGCCGTGCATGGGCAGACCTTCCCTGGGACGGGACCAACCCCAGCTCTGCTGATGCGCTTGCACAGGGGGGTGACTGAGAATGGATAAAGCTCAATGTCTGCCTCCATCCCTCCTGCCAGAATGAGCCTTCTGAAGTACAGCCTGACCCAGTCCCCAGCTCTGTTAGGGGAAGACACCACCGCTGACCCTCTTCCATAGTGTTTTTAGAGCTATGAAAGACATCAGCAGCAATGCTGAGTGTCAGATACATTTTATTGCATTAACACCCCTCCTGCTCTGCAGGCAGCACTGCTCCCTGCGCACAGAAGCGCTTGCTTGTTTCCCTGCCCAACCAGCAGCAAGAAATCCCGTGCCAGGACCAGTTCACTGCTCAGCAGCAGCGCTGGTCCTCCTCCAAAACACAGCTACCCCTTCTCAATAAGAGCCAGGAGGTGGGTGAGTGTGGGCAGGACATGCTCAGGGGGCACCTCTGGCTCCTCACCCCGTCTGGCAGCCCAGAGCAGAAAGCTGTGCATGCCCACGGCTCGGGCTGCCCTGTAATCCTGGGTGTAGCTGTCCCCCACGTGAGCTGCCTGCTCCGGCAGGACCCCGCTGAGGCGCAGCGCTTTCTCAAAGATCCTCCTGTCCGGCTTGGCGAAGCCCACATCCTCGGAGGTGAGGACAAATTCAAAGTGGTGCCGCAGGTTGCACTGGGAGAGGACGTTTTCCAGCCGGTTATCGAAGTTGGAGACGACCCCCATGCGGAAGCCACGCTGGCAGCAGCGGCTCAGGGTCTCGCCGGCTCCCGGCAGCACCTCCCAGTTCTGGGCGCTGCAGAAGTCACGGTAGAGTTTTTCCGCTATCAGCGTCAGGACTCCATCTTCGTGCACACCCGAGAGCCTGAAGGTCTGCTTCACAACGTCGACCCACCACTGCTGGGAGCTGAGGCCCTGGCCTCGGCCGTAGTTGGGGAAGTGCCGGCTCTGGGCTCCATAAGCCTCCTGGAAAGACCGACTGAGAGCCTCCGGCTGCACCTGGACCCCGTGAGCCCGGGCCTCGGCCGCGTAACTCTCCCCCACCGGCTGCCGCAGCCGCAGCAGTGTGTCCTTCACGTCCCACGTTAGTAAGCGGAGCCTAAGCATGGCTTTGGTCAAGCTCAGGACTAAGGGAAACCTAGAACAAACAGGGAGGTGAGAGCCGGGTGCTCTGCTGAAAGCGAGTTGGTGCTGAGCGGGGCTCGCGCCGCAGGGGTGTGGGCACCAGCCCTTTGTCCACATCACACCCACTAGTGTCCGTGGCCCCCGTGGGGGGCTCAGGCCCCCTCTGGGGTCTGCATCGAGACATGGCGGGGGAGGGAAGGCCCTGCTCTGAGTCCCAGGGTGCAAAGTCTCCCAGGCCGGGGCAGCCCCCCCGTGGGTGCTGCAGCAGGGGCCTGAGTGGGACTGCTGGGTGACCCGGGGGCGTAGGTGCGCATGGGGCTGTACCCACGGGGTACGGGGGGGGGCTGGGTGTACGGGGCGTACGCGGGGCTGAACCCGGGGTGTTGGGGGTGGGTGTACGAGGCGCACGCGGGGGTGCACCCGTGGCGCGTGGGTGCGGGCGAGTGGGGTCCCCGCGGCTCACAGAGGGGCTGGGTGGACCCGGGGCTCACCGGGCTGGGTTCCCGGTGCACGGCGGGGGGGGGGGGGAAGCTGGCTGTGCGGCAGCGTGGGGGTACGCGCGGTCCCTCGGCCCACGGGCTCCCCTCCCCGCACCCACCTGCGCAGCTCCCCGGCCGCCCCGGAAGCCCCGCCCCCCGCCGCGCCCCCCGCCGGAAGCCCCGCCCTCAGGCCCGTCCGGCCGCCGCCTCCTCCTTCAGCCACCGCAGGAGCTGCGGCGCGAAGTACGTGATGATGGTGTCGGCCCCTGCGGAGAGACGAGACGCTGGAGCCCCCACGCGGGGGGGGGAGCAAGGGGACGGCGACAAGGGGACAGGGTCGGGGGACGTGGGGGGAAGCAGGCCTCGGGGCCGGCCGCCTCACCTGCGCGCCTGAAGGCCGTCACCGCCTCCCTGACGGCAGCCTCCAGGCTGAAAGCCCCGGCCTGGGCCCCGTGCCACAGCATGGCGAACTCCCCCGAGACGTGGTAGACGGCCAGCGGGTGGGTGGGGTGCTGAGGGGAGCACCGGGGGAGGGAGGTCAGCCGGCGGGCAGAGAGGACACCCCTCCCTGCGGCCCACGGCCCTTGCCCGCAAGACGGGAAAACAACAGTCACAGCCCCTCCGGTTTGGACGTATCCAAACTGGCCATCCCAAACGCGCGCCTCTCCTGCCCACCCCACCCCTCCTCCTCCAGGGACACCCAGTGCCCTCGCTGGCACGCCGAAGGAGCTTACTCGTGCCTTGACATCCCTCACAAGGTCCAGGTAGGGCATCCCTGGCTTCACCATCAGCATGTCCGCTCCCTCGCGCACGTCCCGGTCCTGTGAGGGGAACACGCGCGCAACCCCGGCAGCTCGAGCTAGAAGAACATTTTCCAGCGAATCCACAGTTGGTTTTCCTCACAAGTTTTGGCCTGGTGGTTGGTTTTCCCAGGACGGATCACAGGAGGGTTTGGTGAGCCCCTAATGGCCACAGGAGCCCACAGACAGGCTGCGATGGGCAAGAGATGACGCTCCCCTCCACAGACACACAGCGCCTGGGAAGAGCCGGTGGCCGCGTGTCCCTGGACCTGACACCCCAAGCCACAGCAGGGTATGCGGTCACCAACCCCACAGCTCCCAGCACACAGTCCTCCGGCCCATGCTGTGGACCAGCTCTCTGGCAGGCTGATGGGCCTCACGTTTTGCTTGTGGAGGGGGAAAACCCTTGACCATTTCAGCTAGCATGCCTCCTACCCCCTTTTGACTCCATCACCCCGACCTTGCTCTCCCCCAACCCTGCTGCACTTCTGGGTGTGAAGGCTTGTCACCTAGGTACCGTGTGAGGGTTTTACAGTCCCCACAGCCATAAACCCACGACCCTTGGCGCTGCCCCGGGCAGCCCGATGCTGGCTCACTCACCACAGCACGCATCGCCAGGCCCCTGGCGCCTGGGGGCAGCTGGTAGCATCGCCTGTCTCCGAAGGCAGGTTTGGATAGCGCAGCGTCCCTGGTGACAGGCAAGGCAGAGGGCAGGGGATGAGGACCAGCACAGCTCCCCATACCTCTTGCCTTGTACAGCTTCAGCAACATGAGGACAGGCTAGGACAAGTGCCTGAGCCATCAGGGCCAGTAAAAGGGGGACTCTTCTGACCCACCTCAGCAGCCCAGGATCAGCAGACCCCCAGTGGAGGTCCGACAGGTCCAGGCTGTCCCTGGGAGCTGTGGTTCAACACCTGCTGCCCTCCCCGTGCCCAGAGTCTGGGGTAAAATTGTGTCAGACATTTTCCTTTTGCTCTTTTCCGAGGCAGGTTCCTCAGGGATGCCCTGTCAGGTTCAGGCTGTTCTTAGGATGAGGTCTAACAAACAGCTGACCGAGCTGAGGCTTGTCCCTGAAGCCACCCTTTGCGGCAACACTGGCTCCTGCGACTCCCCTCCTCGCTGCTCCTGGCAGCTGCAGGCAGTTCCCTCCCTGCCCAACTTGCCACCAGCACCCAGGACGAGCAGTTGAACGGGTGGGATGGAAGATCATCGAGGTGATCTTCCCACCAGCCAGCCTTTCCTGGGCAAGGTACACTTGACTCCCTTTTGCACCAGGAAGGATGAGGAGAGCACTCCAAAGCGACCAGCGCGGCCCCAGCTGTGGCCTAGGCTCTGTCCGAGGCCTGTTCCCAAATAACTATCCGGGGACACACATCCTGGCCAGCACAGCCCTGGCTGGGGACAATCCCAGCTGAGGGACAGACCCACCTGAAGGGACCGTAGAAGCATGAAGCAAACTTGGCGCTGTAGCTCATCACCGAGACCTGCAGGTGAGAGCGGAGCCGTGAGCACCAGAAGCTTGGTGCTGCATCCCGGCACCAGGGCAGTAGTGCTTCCCTCCCACGGCTGTTTTATAGTCTGCCCCACAACCTCCTTCTCCTGCCAGAGGCCTGGCACCTTGCTGTCCCCATGTCCAGCCAAGGACATTCCCTTCCTGCATGCACTGGGGCAGGGAAATGCCTGTGGCACGTCCTGGGCAAGGTAGGGGTTTGCTTCTCCCACTGCTTGCCCAGGTCCTGTTGTGGTGCAGCCTCCTCTTGGACATCGCTCCTGCCTTTGGCACATGCAGATCCCGAGCTCACCTTGTTGCCCAAGTCATTGGAGATCAGCGCCGCCTTCATGGCTGCGATGCGCCCATCCATCATATCTGAGGGGGCAACGATGTGGCAGCCTGCAGGGAAAGACCAGAGATGCCGAGAAGTGCCCAAGGCTGTGACTTTGCCTGCAGGAGGAGGTGACCCCAGGGCCAGAGGGGCCCCGGGCGTCTGCAGCTCTGCCAGGGCCAGCGTGTGGAGGGCAGGGGAAGTGTCCTCCGGCTCGGAGCGAAAGCACTCTCAGTTGGAGCCAGGCCCAGTTTGCTTTTGGGCCTGCTGTAAGTGAGAGGGGATGAGTCCGTGAGAGTCAAACTTGGGTACCACTGCCAGGACTCTCCCCACCTGCTTTGGCATAGGCCAGTGCCACTTCTGCCAGCCGCTGGCAGCTGAGCTCATTCTGGATGGTGCCGTCTTCACGCAGGATGCCTAGGAGAGAAACCTGGGGTTACGCAAGCGGCTGGATGGCTGGTTGCCTCAATCCCTAGGCTGGGACTGTGACTCTCAGGACAAGCTATGGAGATGCTCAGAGCAACAGCGGGGAATGTGTTAAGGGAGCTGGATAAGGACCAGGAGACCAGTGAGACAGCCCCCCAGGGACTGGACACAACACGTGGGTGCTCCAGGGAAGGGAAGACAGAGATGGGGGACACAGGCGCTCAGACAGATTCAGGTGGCCTGAGTGGGTGCCTTAACCACCCGTGCCTCCCACCCTGCTGTCAAAACTGCACCAGCACTGGAGAGCCAAGTCTTGGGGCAGGAGCTGGCCAGACCCCACCAGCACATGGAGCTCCTCAGCAGAAAATGGCAAACTCCCAGAGACTCCCAGTACCAGAAAAATGCCCAAAGAGCAGCTCAGGACCCCAGGCTGTTCGCTCACCACAGTGCCCGTGGGATGTGTAAGGGCACAAGCAGACATCACAGGCTGTTAGCAGCTCTGGGAAGGTGGAACGGATCTTCTTGATTGCCTGGATGGCAGGTGTGTCCTCTGCATCAGCTGCAGAACCTCTCTCATCCTGTGAGAAGAGAAATGCCTCAGTGCACACAGCCAAGGGCTTCCCACCGGCTCCTCCATGGCAGCGGTTCTGCCCAGGAAATGTTTGCAGGGCCTCACGGTTCAGCAACGCAGGGCAGTGTGACCACCGACGATGGAAAAAGGCAATGGAGTAATGCCTCTGAGCAGTGAGTGCAGGTCTTGGGGCCACCTGCTCTGGGAGTTTTTTGGGTGTCACTACAGTCTCCCATCCCCGTCCTGCTCTGCTGAGCAAGGTGCAAGCACGCCCAGAGATGCTGAGCTGCTCCTGTTTGATCAGGAGACCCTCCAGCCCCACATGGTGCTCCCACACCTCTGTGGCTACCCCAAGGCCCCTGCCCCCACCACACACACTGACCTTGTGGACCTTGCTGGGCACCCCGAAGATGAGCACACACTTCAGACCGTCTTCGACAAGGGGACGCAGCATCCCCTCCAGCTTGTTGACTCCGTACCTGAGAAGAGCAAGTGTAAGGGGGCTGCCAGGCACCCAGACCTGCTCCAGTGGGCAGGCTGGTCTCTGACTTGGATACTGGTCTGTGAGCGATCCAGCATCCACAAGCATCCACACCAAGCAACAGCTGGAGGTACAGGGAGGTGTTGCCTGAACATTGGGAGGAACAATCCGGGACCTTATCTGGGCCTACAGGAGCGTTATCTACCCAGCAGGGACACTCTCTGCTCTGAAAGGATGAGCATGCCCTGCCCTTGGATCCCTTATCTTAGCGTCCCTGTTGCAGATCCAGCCCACCTCCCTACAGGACCACCCTGGGGCCTCTCTGACCACAACCCTGCTAACATGGCAGCAGATGAAGACAGGAGCTGCCAGTCCAGCAAGATCTAATGCACAACCGGAGGCCACATCCTTGCACAGGTTTTCTAGCTGCTGCTGGAAACCCTGTTTGCTTCCAACTTCCCTGTGTGCCCAGCCCCCACAACGTGTGAGTGCTCTGGGACATCGTGAGACCCTGGCACTATCCCTGCCAGTATTGGTACTTTCCCAGCATCCCCACTATATTGGTACTTTCCCAGCATCCCCACTATGATTCCTTCCACTCCCTTGGCAGAGAAATGCTCCTGCCCTGCCTGATGCTGGGGGGATCCCCAAGGAAGGGACCACAGAGGGTTGGAAGTGTCACCCCTGGCCCATGCTCATCTCAGGCCATACATCAACCCTGCTTGGGCATGGGCCACAGCAGCGACTGGCATGCAACTTGGCAGGGCTGGATTCTTACCTGGCTTGTCCAGGGAGGCTGGGAATCGGCTCCACTGCATCAGGGCTGTCACTGCAGGAGGTGGATGGGACAGAGATGTGAAGACTCAGTGTGAGAAGGAAGTCCCTACCCCAGGCTTGTCCATGGGGAATCTTTTGGGAAGTCCAAGCCTAAGAGCTCAGGGAGCATCTATGCCAGTCAACCTGAGCTTGGTCCATCCCTAACCCAGAGAGGCAGGGCTCACTCACGTGACAAAAATGGGGTAGATGAGGTTGGAGGCATCGAAGGTGGTTGCCGTACACTGCCAGGAGCGTAGCACCGGGTGGAAGTAGCCGCTGTGTAGAAGAGAGTCTGCCTGCATCTTGGGCCTTCACTAGGAGGTTGTGGAAGGAGAGCCTGAAACACCAAAAGGAACCAGCAGGCTGGTTAGTGGCAGCATCCTGGTAAGCCACTGCGATCAGTGCATGTGAGGAGGGGGCTGAGATCCAGGCAGCCACTGCAGGACCGTCCCTGTCCTGCTCCAGGCACACGCGGGGAGCACGAGCTGCAGCCCAGCCAGCTTCATCCCAACTCTCCTGGGTGCTGCCCCGCACCGTGTGGGTGTTGCAGGACCCCGCAGTCACAGCACAGCACTTCCCATAAACGGGGATGGTGCTGACTCCTCCCCACAAAACCTTCCAATTCTGTGTGTGAAACCACCAATTTACAGCCAACAGCGTCCTCCCACAGCAGAACCACATTCACATGGTTCAGCACTACCACACTCCGCAGGCTCTGTCTGCTTTAGCTTGCGTAACTGTACCAGCAGTTTTCTAATGATGAGACGGTCATTGCTTAATTAGTCTTATTTTTGCTTAACACTGTATAATTGTGTGATACAGCTTTTGTATACAGAGCAGTCAAAAGCTGCTCTGCATAGCATGAAGTATTTGCGGCTACAGTGTACAGGTGCAGTTACAGAAGAGTATGGCCGCTGGAGGAGAGAGAGGTGCTGGATCATCCTGAAGACACTGGGGCTTTAAGCCCTGTGGTCACACAACTCCAGTGGCCGATTACTGCTGGATAAGGAAAACTTAGGAGTTTCTAAGGGAGTTGGGCAAAACTGATTTCAGGGGTAACAAAGAGCAATTACTCAACATACATAAATCAAGTGTTAGTTACGTTATTGTTGAAACTTTTCCTGTAGCAATACTTTATTTTTCTGGAACAGTTAGATCTAGTAATTCTGCAATTAGACCATTAAGATTTAAATTTCCACTAGCACTGAAATCTCACCAACGTGTGGTTGGAGGGAGCCAGGGGAAGGCAGCTGCCCCCGGACAAGGCATTTGGCTGCAGCACAAAAGAGAGCAGCTGTTACAGCCCTGGGAAACACAACTTCAGCAACAGACTGTTTGTACAGAGTGGCTTCAAGGACTTCTGCTGGCTGCACACACAGGGACACATCCCACAAACACCCTGTGCAGAGGAGCCGGGAGTGCCCTGGGAGACAAACAGCGTAAGTCCCTTAGGGAGACGACAGATTTTGTTTTGAGAGCTGAAACCCAAGGGATGCAAGGCAGGAGGAGAGCTGGAGACAGGCTTCTGAAAGAGCAAGCGGGATTCCTCTGCTGGCACCCCCGGACAGGGCAGGAAGCCCTGCCCTGTCCGGGGGTGCCAGCAGAGGACACGAGGATGGGACCCGTCTCAAGGGAGCAGCCCACGGTCCCAGTCCCATTCCAGGAAGCATTCCCCAGCAACAAACCTCACTGCCCCCAGCTCTCTCCAGAGAGCAGACATGGCTCACACAGTCCAGGGCAGAAAGTTTTACACCAGCCAGCAATGGAGCTGGGCAGGACATGGCCCCATTCTTCTGGAAAACCTTTAATCTGAGGTGTTCACCTATTTTACACACTCAAGACCCTTCAGATATTCTAATGCTGAGCCAAATTCTCAGTCTGTATCAGGCCACCCCAGCGCATAGGGCACTTGTAATATAGGGGCATCAAATTCAGTCCAGGGCTTGAACCGGGTCTTTCATACCCCTAGCAATCACCTCTGCTTGGGGATGGGGGAAAAGGCACCTCTCAGTTACTTACAGCCTAACACATATAAAAAAAATGTATAAAAATATCAGATGGTGCTTGTGGGGGATGCAGACCAGCTGACGGGCATGCTGGCAGCGTCACGGCCTCGCTTGGCAAGTAATTTTTAGCCCTGGAAAGCTGCCGCTCCAGTCCTTACTCACAGGGAAGGGGACAGCCCTTGGGTGAACTGGAGTTGGCAGCTCCAGTGCAGCAGCTCGGCCGCTCAGGCAGGGCTCCAGGCAGGCAGCAATCGAGAACAAAGGGCTCAGTGAACAAAACCCACCTTGAGAATCCAAAAAATGCTTTAAACAGTTAATCCCACAGGAGGAAGGGGAGCGGGGACTGGGTGGGACCAGAGGCACCTGACTCTGTATGAGACAGATAGAGGCCACAGCTCCAGAAACTGCTCTCTCTGGGCAAGGAGGTGGGCACCCAGTGGAATTGAAGAGCGGAGATAACAGCCAGGACAGGGGGGCCCCAGCAGAGCACCCGTCTACTGTGAGGGCAGGGGAGCCAGGGCCCTCCTTATGAGCCCCATGTGCAGGAGAAGCTGCCACCAGCCAAGGGCTGCAGGCTCCCCTTGTCCATGCAGGGCACCCGATCGGACGAGGGCACCGGGGTCTTACAGCCACAGAGCTGCCACGCGCCCCACAGCTCGCCAACAGCTGCGGAAGGATGGCAGGGATGCAGAGCAAGGATTGGAAGAGTGCCATTATAAGGGACCGTTGCACCACATACGCTGTGCCCTAGAACAGGGCTGTTTCCCCCGAGATCCCCTTAGGGATCCCAGCAGAGCACACAGGCCTCTTTCTCTGACATTAAGGGCCCAAATCTGTCTTTCGAAAGCAATCTGTTTCATGCACACCAGAGCATCAGTAAGGAGGAGTTTAAGAACAGCCCTGCAGCTCCTTCCCAAGCAAACAGCTCCACAGCAGCGTGGTTTCACCTTTGCTCCTCCATGAAAGGACTGCTTGAGAACCAGCCCAAACCCGCAGCACCTGAACCCACACCTTCACCCAGCCCGGGCCTGCTGTGGTGACCCGAGTGCCTCGCTGTATTCGAGGGGAGAGAAGCGACTGCAAAATGAGAGAACCACGCACACACCACCCTCCTGTTTGCACTAGCACAAATTAAACAAACTTAGCGGACAGGCTGAAGCCAAACCTGACGCATGCCAACGGTGAGCTGCAAAGGTCTGCTCCAGCTGCTGACAGCACTGCCGAGCCAGCAGCTGCCTGTTCCCTGGCGAGATGCGAGGAAGTTGCTTTCCAGCATTTTGGGATACGGAAACGCACGCAGCCTCATCCTGCGGTGCACAGCTATTTAACTGAAGTCCTGGAGATGCACAAGCTCCAGAAATCCCAAGTGCGAGCAGGGATGGACTAGAGCGTACTAGGACAGCGGAGCTCCCCGGGGAGACAGCGGAGCTGCGGGTTAATTAACAGTCACTCACAAAGGTCAAGATGTTATAGAAGATTTCATCTTCTAGGTGGGATCTGGAAATGGGGATGCTCGGGCCGGGGGGGGGCTGTAGTTACACGGCATGATGAGCGGGAGCTCAGGACTGACTCCAGCCCGCAGCATCATGTGCTGCTCGGTAATCTCCCCACGTTTGCCACGGTAACCGCGGGTTACCGAGCAAAAACCGGGCTACCCTTGCTGCCTTACCAAAGGCTGCCTGCACCCTGCCTGCACCCAAGCGGTGCCTCCTTGCCCGGCCGGGCCCAGCCCCTGGAGTCGTCCCGCCAGCCCTACAAGAGGCCGGGGTCGGGAGCCGAGGCGGTCGCCCCGGCCCCAGCTCCGGCCCCCCCGGTCCTCGACCCCGACCCCGGCCCCGGCCCCGGCCCCGGCCCCGCACTCACCTACAGCCGCCGCCGCGTCCCGCTCCGGCCGGGTGACTCTTCCCTGAGCCCTCGCGATTTACATAACCCCGCCCCACCCCTCTGATTAGCATAGGCACACCCACACAGGGATGGCGGCGGGAAGTCTCGCGCGGCGGAGCGCGGGAAAAGGCTGGAGGCGGTGCGGTGTGGGTGGGTGTGCGCTGGGAGGTGGCGAGCGGAGCAGGGTTTTGAGGGGGTATAGGGGTGTGGAGCAGGGCTGGGGGGGCATGGAACACGGCTTTGGGGTGCTGCGGGGGGACCTGGAGCCAGGTTTTGGGGTGCTGGGGGGGGCTGGAGCAGGGCTTTGGGGTGCTGGGGGGGGTCCAGAACAGGGTTTTGGGGTGCTGCAGGAGGATCTGTAGCCAGGTTTTGGGGTGCTGGGGGGGCATGGAACAGCGTTTCAGGGTGCTGGGGGCGTCCAGAACAGGGTTTTGGGATATTAGCAGGACCCAGAGCAGGGCTTCGGGGTGCTGCGGGGGCTTGCCAGGCCAAGGGAGGCTGGAGCCACACTGCAGGCCTGGCAGCACACATGCACACATGCAGGACAAGCTATTTTCTCCATCTCATTGGGGCATGGGAGATGCACGGATCATGTTTATTAGCCTTCAGAAAGATCAGTCAAATTATAAAGCATTTTTCCCCAAAAGGGGCTTACTCCAATAGATACTTTCTCATGGTGGCCTGTAGCTCCCACAGGATAACATCGTTTCCTTAGCCTGCTGCAGTACATAAACACCAACCCAGTATCTCTCCTCTCTTTCTCCCCAGCCTAGCACCTCTCACCAGGAGCAAGGGCAAGCTGAAGGCTCCTTCCACCAGGTATACAAACACCAGCACCCAAACCTCATTTCACAGATAACTGGAAATCTCCTCTCTTCTGAGTCTCCACGCTTCCCTTGCTCCTCTCAAAGGCGAGTTTGCAGCAGTCTTCATCCACCCTTCGCTGTCCGCTTCTCCCTTAACAATTTCATAGTGAGTTTGCTTCTGCCTTCACTGCACGCTCAGATGCGTGCTTATGCAATCACAACCAGCTCATTTTATTACTGACAGAAATAAGAGACTCCACTTCTGTAAAAAATCTGGCTTTTATTTAGATATTGTTCCCTTCCAGAATATGCACCCCAGATACGTACTAGAAGAGGAAAAAAGAAAAAAGAAAAGAGGAAAAAGAGCTAGAAGGAAGGCCTTTTTTGTTATTGGAGATCTTGGGAAGACATCAACTCAGTCTTTTCATCTGTTACTGACTGCATGCCAGTAGAAACTAAAGAGCAGAAAATCTTTGTTGATTCAGTTCTTTTCAGGAGACGGGCTTCTGTGTGTGAGAAGCCATTGTGCCATGAAAACATAAAGGCAGGGTTGCTCTTGTAGGTAGCTAGCTCTACATCAATTTTTTTGTGAAAAGGACATATTATTCCTCACAAGTGCCATTTTAAAACTGCACATCAGCAAAACTCGTAGGTTTTACTTCAACGTACCTAAAACTTTCCTCCAGTTTCCTTCACCTCAGTTAAGTTCAAATATCAGGTTTTTTAGTCTTCAAAAAGATCGGTCAAATAAAAAAGCATTTTTCCCAAAAAGGAGCTTATTCTAATAGATACTTTCTCAGAGAAGAGAAAGGCATCAAAGCTAAGAATTCAAGTATAAAAGAGCAAACCTATATGGGTACTAGGAATACAAACAGCTTGTTTCAACCCATCTTTCTTGAAGGACCTATTTCAAAAACCACAGGCCTGAGGCTGGCCCTCCTAGGTGGAGCATCCCGTCCTCACTGCCTTCCTGGAGCCCATCACACTGGGAGGCTAGCCACATCTCTGGAATGACTGTCGAAGGCTAAATATGGATCTTGGATGTCATTAGTCCATTGCAGTTAGGAAAAGGAAAAAAAAACCAACAAGATCCACCACTCCGTTCTACCACATTTAAACTTGCTGCAGTCACCAACCTGTCTGCAGGAACTGCAGCTCTGCAAAGGAGGGAAAGGAGGTGAGACCATCAGATCCACTGGTGCCCATTGCTGACCTGCAACAAACGTACCACTTCATACAGCCACCTTTTTTCATCCCCAATACACATTGTAGCCGTTCATTTTGCTTCCGATTTTTAATAAAATTCCTCTTGGTCTCCCAGGGCTTTAAAGACACAAAACAAGCACTTTTGGTATTTAGTTTACTCTGTAAGTGCTGTGAAGTTTTTTTGATTCAGGTTGATTTGGGCAAGAGTCAGCCGAGTGGACCACTGGTCCTTGTACAGTTGTACTGTATTGCTGCATAAGACTGGTAAGGTTGAAAGACACAGTATCACTGTCACAGTTACAGCAGGAAGAGAAGGCACAGCCAGAATGCAAGAAAATGAAGGAAAAACACAAGTCACTTGGATAAAAAGCTTCAATGTTCAGCTTCCAAGCCTCCTGACATCATCATGTAGATTCTAAGCCCCAAAGGGTTAATGATCTATTTGATTCCACCCCTGACTTAACAAGCTTATTCAACAGTCTCTCAAGTTCTCCTGGCCAGCTGCTGTACTGACCATCTGACATTTCTTTTCTCCTCTATTTCAGAGCCAACTCAGCATAAAAAGCCCAGTCCCATTACTGTCTGTTCAGGACCTGGGGAGGGTGCGAAGCTCCCTGTGCACAGGGAGGAGTAGTCCTTCCATGAGAAAAGCTTTTGCAGAAGTCCTTTATGTACAAGTTAAAGCCAAAAAGGGACGGGCTGCAGAGGAACAGTACAAAGCTCTACTGGAAACAAGAGGGGACACAGCAAGGTTGACTTACAGCATTTATATCCCTCTGAACAAAACCCAGCCCCTGCACACATCTCGTCAGCAAGCTCAGTTGTCCACCTCTTCCTCATAATTTTGCTCTTCTTCCTCCATCCTTTCATCATCATCATCATTCTCTTCCTCTCGGCTCTTATCTTGCTCCTCTGAGTCTGCCTTCTTGTCTTTATCCTTCCTTGCTTCTTTCTTTCCTTTCTGTTCACGCCTATAAACTAAAAAAGAAAAAGAGAGAACACTGAAAAATTGCAAGCCAGTGTTTCCATGGCATGAACAGTACAGGAGCTGAAGTCCAACATCCACTTGCTCTCCAGGCTTACAAGGGGAGCAGTGAACTCATAGCAGCAACTCACCCTATTATTTGAGCTGTGCTGACCAGCTCCATAGGAAATCAGGTTAAGTTTCAGCAGAAAAATGCTGAAAAGGACGCAGGAGTTCACATTTACAGGCAGCACCTAAGACTTTCCTTAGATAAACATAATAGGGGAGTGATAGCAGATGAGACTTTCCCAATCCTCATCAGTTGTGAAATAATGTTATCCCAGTCCTGTTAAGGTGCACATTATTTATTCCCCAGGCAAACTGCAGTGTAGGATGCTGGGCAAAGAGAAGAGAAACAAGACAGGCAAGTAAGTGTTGCTTGTCCAGTGTTCGAGGAAAACAGGACTTGGTGGTAATTAGACTCCCTCGACATGAACTGAGGACGATACCTTCCAGTGATTCTTTCAAAGGGGCTACAAATCGCTGAAATTCCATTTCCTCCATGGCAGAGAGAACATCGCTGGCATTCAGCGTTTTCCTCTTCCCCTTCATGGCAAAGTTATTTGCACTAGTCAAAAACAAGAAGGAAAATAGAGGTAATTGGTACTGGTATCAATTTAGTCTTGTTTATTAAAGTCACAAGCAACTTCAAAAAAAAAAAGCCATCTCCTAAACATTTGGGTTTTTTTAAAATCACTTACTAATAGTTTAAGATACCTTCTTGTTTACATTGGCTGTTTGTGCTTTCATCTAGTCGCACTGCTTTCCCACAACATTAATTTTCTGCTTGCATGGACCTTTTCTACAACCAGGGGGAGGGAGAAAGTCTGAACATCAGCTGTAAGGTGACAATTCCACAAAGCCGTGCAAGTACTTAACACCAGAGAAGCGACTGCCTGCACAGCGTATTCTGAGCCACCCCAAAGACATTACTGTGTCCTCTGTGGCCAGCTCCAAGGCTGACTAGTTTGGCTCACACTTGCCCTAACGCCGCTATGTGGTGAGCAGCCTGGAAAGCGAACAAAGGGCTCTCGCCTTTGCCAGGAAAAGCCACGCAGCCATATTCTAAGGCTAATGGCAGTTTGGGACCCCTCTTGTCCCTGGTGAGGTTGGAGCATCTCTGTGTAGAGAGCCATGCTGCTTTCCCCACAGGTGTTAAGGGCAGTCCAAACCCAACTGCTGCAGTCTGGCAGACTGGGCTACACTAAAGATCATTTTATGTATATAAACAGACAATACCGAAACAAATACTCCAGGACGGCCAGCAGAGAGGTGAATTATAAATCAACTGCACTGGTTATCTGATGTAACAAATTCTTACCATGATGTTGCATAAAGCACAAACACACTTGCCGCTCGAGATATTGCACTCCGAGCTTCTTTGGAAATATTTACTCCATCAGGAAGCTGAAAAAAAAATGCAAGTTTTATCAGCAGCTTCTATAAATGACTTAAACTTGCATAATTCACGTGTCAGTTCTGTTAAGGCATTCAGAGGGCTCAGCACAGCTGGACACTAAAGGTTGATCTCAGATGCTATCACAGAAACTTTGATGCCAACTGAAAGCCAACTGCAATTTGGCTGCATTTTCTCAAGTGCAACAAGCTACACAGAAGCAAAATACCTTCTGCATCAGCAGCGGGTCCGGCCACGCTCTCTGGGGCCATTCACCCGACGACTACCAACCTCCTGACACAGACCAGTCACTCTGCCGTATCCAGATCCATTCAGCAACGTCTCACAGCTCAAAACCAAACATATCATTAAGTCAACGACTGGGAATTATTCTAGATTTTCATACAGACAGCGAATCGCTTCTGCTCTGACGTCGTTTGGGGACCTGGTTCGCCGAGTCCCGCTGCGAGAGCTCCCCTGCCTTCGAACTTCTACTTTCGGACATTACTCGGTCGTGACTGGGGGGTTTTGGGGCCCGGACCCTCCCTCGGGCCCCGGGGCCCTCACCGAGAGCCCATCTCCCTGCAGGAGCCCTCGGGGACACAGCGCGGGCGGCGGCCGGCTCCGCCGCGCTCCCCAGGGCGGCTCCTCCCGGGGCCCGGGCACGTTTCGGGCAGCAAAACCGCGGAGCCACGAACCCTCTGCGGGGGCTGCCCGGGGAAAGCCGGCTCGCCCTCCCGCCCCCCGCCGCGGCGGGAGGCCCCCCCCCTCCCCCGGGACCGGCACCCACCGCCTCCTTGATGATGCGGGTGATGACGGCGTTGGGCAGGTTCAAGTCCTCCGGTCTCTCCGCCATCCTGGGCCTCCTGGAAGGCAAACGGGGCGTCACCGGGCGCGGGCGGCGACAGGGGCCGGGGGAGGGGGGGTGTGTGCGTGTGGGCAGCCCGGCCCGCCCGTACCTCGCCGGGGGCGGCCACGCCGAAGCGCGCGCTCAGCCGCTGCCCCCTCCCCTCCGACCCGTCCCGGCGTGCAGCGCGGCCCTTCCCGCCCGCCACCGCGGCCGCCGTTGCCTGGTGACGGGACGGGCGGCGGGGCGGGAGGGGCCGTGAGGGGGAGCGGGGGTGGTGGGTGGTGGGTGTCCGTGAGGGGGAGCGCGGGGGTGGTGGGTGTCCGTGAGGGGGAGCGCGGGGGTGGTGGGTGTCCGTGAGGGGGAGCGGGCGGGTGGGTGTCCGTGAGGGGGAGCGCGGGGGTGGGTGTCCGTGAGGGGGAGCGGGCGTGGTGGGTGTCCGTGAGGGGGAGGGGTCAGGGGGAGCCTGAGGGGGTGCAGGGGCTGGGAGTAGGAGCAAGGGCAGAGGGTGAGAGCCTGGGGGGAGCCAGTTGATGGGAGCCTTGAGGGCAGAGGGTTGGTGCCCGTGGGGGCAGGTACTTTACCCCCTATCATGTTTTTTGGCCTCTCCCCGCAGCGCTGTGTGAGCGTGTGTTTGTGCCTTCAGCTGTCACCACTGCCCCAAACTTCTGTATATGTCATGAGACTTTATCCCTATTGATAACCTGACAAGGGAATTTAAGTAAGCTCAGGGTGCGAGGAGGGAGTAGATTAATCTGGTACTGTGTTGGGGGTGATACTTGAAATTGAGAATAGTGGTTGACAATACAGCTTTTTTTCCAGAGAAAGCGTATATTTTCCAGTAGCAAGGGCAGTATTATTGTAATGGGGATAGTTTACAGACATTTGTTAGACAAGTTTGTAGGTAAAGGTGTTTGTATTAAACATAATAGTGTGCTGGGGCTAGTATACCAAAATATATACTATATTTTGAGTACACAAAGGTCAGACCTGAAGAAAGGCTTGTGTGTGTGAGAGCTTGATGACTTTTCCAGTTATAGTGATTGGATTAATAAAAACCATCACTGTGTGTACAAATCGTGTCTCTCGAGTCTCATTTTTAGCTCCTTTTAATGTATTCTGTTGATAACACTATGGTCGCTTTATGGCTCTTGGAGGTGAGATGCTGCGGCGGGTGTTGCATTACTTTTTAATGAAGGCAATGACTGATTGTAACTGGTCCATCTGTAACCATAACAGACGGTGCTAATGTCAGCCTCTGGACGGGCTCTCGGCTCGGTGCTCGGTGGTTAGGAGAGCCGTCAGAAGCCGATGTAGCTTGTTTTGTTTTCTGTTTTGCCAGAGGGCGAGGTTGTTTTGCACATGATTTGAGAACAGAGCGAGGCAGTGTTGGGTTCCTGTCTGGTGAAGGGGGTAGGATGGAGCAGAAACAGGGATGATGCTGACCCCAAGCCAGGGGTACGGCCCAAAGCTCCCCCACTCGCCAGCAAAGACTGGGCCCTTACTGTCAAGTTGTTTGTATCTTCCTGATATGACAGGCTCTCTTCTTTCTTGGGTGCTTTGGTCACTGGTGTGTGCATATATTTATTTTTAATTACAATATCTGGAGGGTTGAAGTACATCTCTTAAAGTATTCATTTGTGTTTTCATGAAGTACAGAAGGGCAATATTGTCTCACGTTTTTTGCTTTTCCACGCAGGCTGGCTTAGCCAAGCCACTGCTCGTGTGTCGCTGCATTTATACCTGTGCTACAAATAGCAATTTTTTTGTACCTATGTAAAATGTGACTTGCAGCAGTAAGCTTAACTACTGCAAGTCACGTTTAACATGTTTCGTGTTTTACACGACAGCTAAATGAGACTAGAAAGCTGTTTTAATACAAAGCTCTGGAGCGACAAGACATAAAGCCAGGTTGTCAGCCTACCATGACCTAGGATGTACCCATACCTGAGGACAACCTGATTCTTCTGCAATTTTGTTCTGTTAACTTTATTTCACACCATATACATCCTCAGTGTTTTGGGTTTTTTTCCTACTAAGTTAATTTTCACCATTTTTCTGTTTTGCAGAGTATTTAAATAGATGATACCATCTTCCTGCTCTCCCTGCTGGGGTGGTTGCAAAGATGATGACTGCAGATGTGAGCCAGTGGGATGAAACTACTTGTGGTATGGTTACTTGTCGACATCCACAGTGCTGGGATACATTAAAGAGAACTGAGGAGGAACATCCTTGGATCTGTTTAGGAAACCCTGATTCAATTTTTAGAGCCTTTTTGGAAAGGGAAGGTAAAGTGCTGGTTAAATTCTGCTTTTCACTTAAGAAGGGAAAAGAGCATTTTTACTCTTGAGATAACTTCACTAGGACTCCAAGTTAGTTAAGGCAGTTTTTGGTTTTCACATGAGGTAGCTAGTCAAGTTGAACACTGTTCACAGATACTTAGATTTTTAAAGCTGGAAGTGATCAATAGGTTGCTTAGTCTGACCTGTATAATGGGTGACTTCACCAGAATTTATCTCAGTAGCTTGTTCAAATAAAGCCTCTCTTCTGTAAAGTAACTCAACTTGGATGGCTGACATCAAGAAGAGAGAAGGTGTTACTTTCCTTGGCTGGAAAGTATTTCCTATGGCAGGAAATGGCTTGTTAAATTTAGGTGCTCAATTTCCAACATGTTTTTTTTCCTCATGTATATATTTGCATCATACATATCACCTCACTCACTAATGATTTTATTCCACCTGTAGACCCCAGCAACTTGCTTTACTTAAGTCCTTGTAAGTGAGATTTGTATATCAGCTGCCTGGAGCTTGCTTTATATATTCACTGATCACTTTTTTCTAGTGTGTGCTTGTAGGTGTGATCTCCTGTTTAACCAAGTGATTCATCAAAACTAGACAAATCTCGCAGTCCTATCCTTAAAGGGTTTACTGCTGGCTGCCAACAAGAACTGGATCACCATGGACAGATAACTAAGAAGAATGAATGGTTATACTTTCCTTACTAGGATTTCTCCAGATATACAGGAGTCTGACCATGTGCCCTCCTCTTCTGTAGCTGGAAAGAGCCCTTTAATGGCAACTGTGAGCAGCAAAGTGGCCATTGTGGTTGCAGTAACCTTCATGCTCTTAGAAGGACTGTTTGAGGCTCTGCAGGTCCCATGCACAGCTCAGCAAACACTGTGGTGTGGGATGTGCATTTTTTGGCACTTAGGCCCTGAGAATGTGGTCTGCATATAGGAAAAATTGCAGTTGCTATAAGGTAAATTCATGTTTGCTTAGCTAGGAATTCTGGCTATTGTTAAATGGAGCCATTGTGGCAGTGCACTCTATAGTTTGTAATTATCAGATCCTCGGTGTTCATCTTGCATTTGCTTTACTTTTCTTAGATGAACTTTCAACACTGAAAATAGTAAACATGTCCCCCAGCCATTCTTCAAGGAGGTAGATTAGATGTTCTGAGTGTCACAGGACTCCTTCCACCTCTGCTGCACCCTCTCTTCTACGTTCTCTGATTCAAGAAAGCTCAGAAGAAGATATTGATGTCAGGAGAATGACACTGAAGGCCTATCTGTGAGTTTTAAGCCTGCAGTAAGGGTGGGCACTCCCATGGTAGCCTGCTTGTTTTTCTCAGAATTTCACAAAAATGTTACATTTATGGTCCAGCAGCAGTAGACACAGAGCTTACCAAGTGGTGTTTGTACTGTGCAGAACGCACTATTAGTACTGATGGGTTTGAATCTCACTTAACTTTACTTCTGTGAAAATGATAGTTCAGTATCATCATGGCCAAAGAAATAATAGTAAGTACAGATTATTCCTGTATAGAGTAGTCATTGTGGAACATCTGTATTATTTCCATGATTCTTGAAGCCGTATTATAGGTGCGATACAAGTCCTATAATAAAGAGGCTGTTACTGCAATAGATTAACCTCTTCCTTTTCTAAAAATGGGGGAGGAAGCATGCCAGAAGCTGGTACACATGCAAGTTGATGTTCTGATCTGCAAAACCTTCACTCTGGGCACTGAAAACAATCCTGTTGTGTCTGCTGGGAATGCTCAGGTTGCAAGATTGAATGTAGGCATAAGGCTCTGGTGAGGTCTTGAGCCTGCAAATCGTTTTGTTCCTAACCCCTGCAGGCCTGTGAATCACCTCACACCTCTTCCCCCTCATTAGTGCTAACTGGATCCACCCTGAGCTGCTATGGAGAGCAAGTTATCACTGAAAGTGAGTCAGAGCAGACAGCAAAGTGCTCAAGGCCAGAGTTAAGTGCATGCCCTGTTAGCTATCAGTGTTTGTAATAAAACAGTAAGAGAATGTTCACAAAGCTGAAGGCAGGGACACAGCTCAAATTGGAGTGGCTTCAGTGGTGTGGGATGTTGTTCCAGGGATTTGCATTTACTACTTTCTGTGCGTCTGGGAGACTGTCCATGGCTGCTCTGCTTTTTTTTTTTTTGGTTATAGAAGACAAATGAATTTTAAACGCTTTACAGTATCCTTTTTAAAAGGAAATAAGCTTTTACTTTGTCATTATATTTTCTAAATTTTCAATTGTATCTGTCCTCAAACTTAGCTCTAATGTCTGGAATCATTCTGTCTTTCCTTTCCCTAAAGACAAAATGGGCACTGCAATGAGGAGCCCGGTTCCCAGTGGAGCGTGCTACCATGCAGATGTCACTCACGTGCTTCTCTTCCTACCTCAGGTCTTCTAAGTTTAGATCATCTCTGACTAAGGCCTCCAAATACAGCAGTTTCAGCCTCAAGATATCTTCCTGGGATCCTTTTTTACCATGAACTAATTCAGCAGTTGTGACTATCAAAAAATTGCCAGCCTAAAATTCTACTGATTGAGTGGACTTTCCTATCTGACCTAAGAAAGATATTTGGACAAATCATGTGTACCAGTTAAGGAGCTATTTTCAGCTGCGCGGACCGACTATTACATTAATGCTAACTTTGTTAATTCACTTTGGAAAGTGCTTTGAGAAGGAAACCTGTAGGGTAACCTCTGATTTGCCTTTCATACTGTTCATTTGAATTTGTTTCACCATGAATCTTGCTTCTATTTGTATTGCGGTTCAGAAAGACCCATTTTTCCAGGCCTGAACTCTGCAGCAGGGTCAGACATTATCTCACCTGGACAGATGAACCTCGTGCTCTTTAATAACATTGTGAAGGTGAGTGCTTTCAGCTTGGAGGGAGGGAAACGCCTGTGACTACAGATAATATAATGGTTGTGAAACAATATATGCAATAATCAGGCTATGCTCTGCTAATTGATTCAGAATGCAAATTAATTCACAGAGGTGGCTTAAAGTGGCCACATTAAGGCTGAACTAATGGTGTGCCACCACCCAAATGGGATCCAACTCCTTCTATGGCTACAAAATGTACAGTGAAGTCGAGTTGACCCTATTGTAGTGGAAAGTCCTTGAACTGAAAATTGTTAGGGGCTGGGCAACTATTTTTGGAAAATGTCTCATGTGCCTGCTCTATTCTTGTGTTCTCCCCTAGGCATCGCCTTCTGACCGTTTCAGAAACAGGATACTGAACTACACAGACCTTTGTCCGACCCAGTATGTCTGCTTTTATTTTCTTAAATATTCTTGAATTCTATATAGGAAAAGGTCCTTCACTGAGATGGTGGTTGGTCACTGGAACAGGCTCCCCAGGGAAGTGGTTGCAGCACCAAACCTGTCAGAGTTCAGGGAGCATCTGGACGATGCTCTTAGTCATATGATTTAATTTTAGGTAGTCCTGCAGGAGCAGGGAGTTGGACTTGATCCTTATGGGTGCCTTCCAACTTGAGAGATCCTATGATTCTATGTGCCCAGTCCCATGCTTGGGCAAAAGGGGCACGTTGGGATCATATAGTTACAGGGAGAGAAAGAAGACAGCTGCCCTTTCAGCAGCAGCCTTCAACTAAGTTGGCTTAATCTGAACAGAAGAGTGTAGGAGAACTTTGGTACCTTTTATTTTACTTTGTGCAGACTAGAAGTGGGGCTTCACCAGATGATGAAGGAGATCTTTGCCAACAAAAAGGGCAACTTACCCCTTTCCATTGTGCCATTTCCAGCATTTGATCTCTGTCTGCCCCATCATATGCCCTGGCCAAATCTGTTTGCTATGCCAATGCCAGAAATAGTTAATTTTCTGTGAAATTAGTGAGCTAAACTGGCTCACTGAGAGGTTGAGTAGTGCCAGACAGGGGCATGGGGTCAGCTAGCTGATAGAGCAGCTCAGCTATTTCATGTAGCTTCAGACTGTGCACACAATTCAGCTCAGGTGACAGGCAATTACTTTTTAAGCTGTTATAACTTAATTGCTTTGATCCACGTGACCACACTAAGGCCAAAATCATAATTCCCAAGAGATCTTTTCCTATATTGAAACCTATCTCTTTTATAAGAAATGTCACTAAAATTTTTAAAGACCCAGCTTGATTATTATATTATTTTTATTGCATTAAAGTCAGCAATGGATTAATGCTTAACATTTGTCAAAATCCAGTAATCCACAGCAGCAGGCTCAGAAAAGCATACCTCTTGAAGTGTCTAATTTTACCTATCCATGTGCTAGCTTTGAGTGTTTCATTTTCCTGAGACAGCTGCTTCTAAGCAGGGTTACTGTTCAGACAGTGGAAATTTGGTTGTTAAGTTGGTCCCAAATAAACATCAAAAATATCAAAAACCTGAACGGAAGCAGTGTCAGAGTAAGTAACACATACAGAGGTTAACAGCTGCTCCAACAGCAGAGTGCTGGATCCCAGCTCTGTGTGCCAGGCAGCAGGGTCTGAGAGCAGAGACTCAGCATCACAAACCCAGAGATCAGGCAGCCCCATGTCCACACAAGAGTTTCAAGTGGCAGCAGCTGCTCCAGTGACCTGTGGCACTAGGCAATCCTTGTCCAGGATTGCTGTACCTCACCACTTGCTGTTGAAGTTTTTGCTGTACTTCCACTGTATTTATTTTTTTGCATATATTTCTGCTTGACATAGGTTGCCTATTTGGGCAGATGTAATGGGCCCTAGGGCTGCTGCAGAAGGAGAACTGGATGTTCAGATCAGACGTTCTGTAAGAGACCTGGAACTTCTCATGGTGCTACTCTTTGCTAGTGTAATTGAGGGTTCAGAGTGCATGGGGAAGAATGGTGCTGTGAGTTTATGTAGTGCTGTGATTAGCTCTGCTTTTATTCAGGTTAAAGCCTGTAAGACAGGTATGTGTTAAACACCTTGCCTGTGAAAGTCCCACTGCCTTAAAGAAATGCAAAGCCAAGGACAAAGGCTTGACGTGGTAAAATTGTGAGGTGTTTGTGTAATGTTCCTATATTAGGTGTGTGCCCAGGCTACTGTTATTCTGCAGGCTAGAAATGGCAAAAGGAAAAAAGAAAAAAAAAGATGAAAAAAAAATAGTTTATTGTGACCCATTTGTGCTATGGGGTCAGTATCTCCACTCAGCCTTCTGAGAGTGAATTAGACTGTGCTGTGTTCCCGAGGATAACCCACCCATTGCTCTTGATTGCCAGTATCCTCTATAGCTGCTGTTTCCTCACTATAAAGGGTGACAGTGTGAGGCTCTGCCAGCCCCTGTAGGAGACATTTTTTACAGGATGTTTCTGGAGTGATCAGGAAGCATTGCTGTGCTTCAAAGGGATCCCTTCCGAATTAACCTGTCTCCCTTATGAGCCACAGCACAGGCAAGTGAAGCAGCCAGGCAGTTTCTGCAGCCTCAGAGTGTTCAAGACAGGTGAAAACCTTCGAAAACTGAAAATAAAAGAAGAGCTTCTCACCCTCCCACCTGTTTCTCTGCTGTGTACTGTCTCATGGAGAGGAGCTGATTATGGAGTAGCTCTAATACAAACCACAGCATAGTTGAAGCTGCCTTAGGCTGAACAGCTTCAGTCACAGTTTAGCCTTAGCAACAGAAGGGGGTGAGGGACAAGATGAACTGTTTTCAGAGTTCAGCCAGCTTGGCCCTGCTAAAAGATGTGCACAGGAACAAGTAGTTGTGCACACAGGCTGTTTTGTGCTCTGCATTCCTTGTGAGTAGCTGAGAAGGTTTGTAACAGCTCCTGCTCACGTGGAATTTGTTACAGATCCTTTGCCTGCCCTAGAAGCACTTGCTGTGCTTTAAGCCACCGGCATCCTGAGTTCTTATGGCAATGCCTTACCAGTGCAGACGCCAAGAATTGCTGTGGGTTAGTCCCTTTGCATGTTCAGACTGTTAAGTTTGGGGGGAAGGGGCAGAGAGAGAGATTTAGAAAAGGGATCAGCCAACGAAGTTACCCAAAGCTATGGGTGAAAAATGCCAAACATGTCAAGTCCTATAAAGATGCAAAGACAAGGTTCTGGTAAAACTGGACATCACAGAGACTCTGATATCTCGGCAAAGCAGCAGTGCTGAGCTGAGTGCTGTGTTGGGATCCTGTGCTGGCTGTGGGAGACACTGCAGAAGGGGATGAACGGCTCTGCACATTGGGCAGTGGGCAGGAGCAGCTCACGAGGGGTTTGCTGACATTGGGTCAATGCTAGTTTAATCTTCAGTGCAGCGTTCGCTCTCTGCTGGAAGGTGTGTTTTTGCAGGAGTGTGGTGTCTCAAGTGCATCTGCCTTGAAAACCTGCCTGTAGTGTGAGCAGACGCAGCCTCAGTTTGGCAAGGGCAGCAGCAAAGACTGTGCTGGGGTGTGGTGTGGGTGTTGCTGTGGGTGCTGCAGCTGGCTCACAGATTTGGGCCTCAACAGGATGTGCAGACTCTGAGATGTGAGCAGAGAAGGTGCGGTGTTTCTAAAGATACCCTTGCAGCAGGGGAAACCTTTCTTGGGTCCCAGATTGGAAAAGGATTCTGCATCTCTGTTGGGTTCCTCATTGACATTTTTCAGGGAATGATTCAGCTGTGCTTGCTGCAGAGGTGGTGTCGGGAACAGGAGCACCCCAGCTGTGCCCTGTACTCGATGCTTGCTGTAGACCCTGGGGGAGAGTGGTCTGCAGCAATCCCACTGCTGGGAAAGTGCTGAGGTTTGTGTGTCTGCCCTGTATGGCAGACTTTGCTATTCCCAGAAATCTGGCCTCAGGATTGCCCAGAAATAGCCCAAACCCTTTCTGTTCCAATCCTCTTACCATTTAGGAAGCCAGGTAATTTTTCCCAGTCTGATTTAGTTTCTTTAGTTTCGAAGCCAGCTTCAACCTTGTGGGTTTTCTGTGTGCGTATGTTACCCTTTTGCTTGGAATAACTGTCTAAGCATGCGTTTGGATTTGAATATCCAGCCAAAGGCAGATCCTAGTGCTGGCAAACAAATTTGTGATGGAGAACTGTGTTAAATTTTAAAAGAAAGTCATTAACTCCCAGGCCAACCAGCTGAATGTGCAGTTTGCTGGAGACTCGAATAGAAATGCAGGTTAAGGTCAGTCCCCAGGGGTTTGAATGTTAAGAGGGAAGTTAGAAAGATTTGGTACCTTGCTGTTGGGAGCCAGTAGAGAAAGGGGCTGTTGCACGCGCCACCGCCACCATCTCTTCCGGGCATGCAATTTAATTTGTAACTTCCTAGTACTGGAGCTCTGCTCCCTTGGGACATTTACATACTGGTTTTTTTTCCCCCCTCCTTTACAGTGGTGCCAAGGTCAAAGGCTTGTGGCAGCTAAATCACAGCACAGGACGCTGGTGCTTGGACTTTGCTGGAGAGAGTAACCGTCCCGTGTGAGAATTATGGAGCAGCTGGGAGAGCCAGGGCTCACACGTGAGTGCTCAGATGATTTCTCCGCTTAGTTTGCAGTGCTGCTCTGTCTCCTGGGTGAAGGATGGATTATGACTATGCAGGTGCCTGGTTATCACCACTGAACCAGATCCTGGCACTTGTAGGAGATGAGGGACTGTATCTCCTACATGGCCTTTGTGGGGTGTTGGAGATGCCCAGCTCCTTGTGGGATCATGTTTGATCTTGGGGCTCTCTGCTAGTGCTTTGCACTGCAGGATGGAGCAGACTTGAATCTGCTGGGTTTGAGAGTTAGCAGTGATTTTTGCAGACAGGGAGCCTCAAGCCCTCTGGGAGGAGGGTGTGGGGGACTCCCATGGCCTTGGAGTCCTGGAGTCCCACAGAGACTCTTCTTTACTTTCACTTTTTTTTTTAAATTTATTTGGAAAAATCCTATCTCATGGGATTCTTTTACCCAAACCTGTGAGACTGCCTGCTTTAGATAGAGACAGTGCATTTTGTTACTGTCCTGTTTGTCTTTCCTTTTGCCTCTTAAAAGCATTTTGCAATAAAGACATGGAGAGAGGAGGCTTTTTGTGAGCCTGGGGAGCTCCTAGGAGGCAGGGTGGCATGTAAAACACCTCTCACCACGTGCTGCATGTGCTGGGGAGAGCTGCAGGCTTGGCAGTGTCAGAGAGGCAGTGTCAGAGAGGAACACCACAAGCCGTAGTCTAGATGCTGTCATGGGGATGTGCAGTGAAGGAGACAAGGACACGGCAAGGCTGGGCTGGTGCACACTCTGCTTGCATTAACAGAGGTTCAGGATACCTGGGACTGCAGAGTGGATTGTTTGCTTGTTCCCTCAGTGGACTGCTTGGTGTTGCGTGTCCTGTGGGTTGAGATGTGCTGTGCTGGTCATTGATAGCTGGGGATGCTGCGCACTGAAACACGCAATCCCAGACTGTATTTTTTTTCAGGGGCAAGTAAATTTGCTGAAAATTTAATAAATAAAAATAAATTTAAAAAAAAATGAAGCTTTAATTTTGATGGGTGGCAGATGGAGATCACTGGGAATGTCAACAAATGGATTACCTGAACAAATGAGGGGAAGAGTTTTTGATAAGCCTGAAGGAGGGAACATTTTGAAGTGCCTTAGAAATTACCCCGTATCCCTGAGCAGTGCCCATCCCACCTGTGTGCTAGTTCCTGATTGTCCAGGACACTCTTTGACACCATTTACCCGTGTTTATGGTGCTCGGGCATCAACAGGGCTTCTGGGGGATGTGGTGAGGGATAGACGGATGTTGGGGACAGTGGCAGGGTCCTTCTTCAACCCTCCTGTCCAGGAGGTGACAGCAGCACAGACTGTGACCCCAGGCAGTCCAGGGCCTCTCTTCTGGGGACCTTCATCTGCGATCTTGCTGTTAGACACAGCCGTAAGAGAGGGGTTTTGAGCCTCTGTGAGGTTTCTCTGCAGACCCCAGGGCTGGGATGGTGAGGGGTCCCCAGACGCTCCTTCTTGTAATTTCTGTAAGATAACTACATGTGACTCAGTTCCTCTCCCAGGTTCGTTGCCAGTGCTGCCTGTGAGGACAGGAGATGAAGGTGAGGATGCTCTGTGTCCAGAGTTCTCTTGCATGTCAGCAGATGTGGCTGGGATGTTATAGAGCATGTGACACCTCCAGTTTCAGCTGGTTACAATTTGGATGAGCTCTGATGTTGGTGAGCTCTGCTGGAGCTGAAGACTTCACTGCTGGGGAAGGCCAGACCTGCTCCACTGGCTGTACCCGTGTCTACAAGGAGACCACAGAGCAGGCCATGGGGATGTGTTTCCAAAAGCCGGGGTGCAAATATTTCCTTGGGCAGCTGAGACGGGGAACTGCAGGATGTCGTGGCATAGGCTGCATGCTTGGCCAGGTCGTCTCTTCACTGGAGAGCCTGCCTGTGGTGCAGAGATGTACTCCTGGCTGCTGGCAAAGGACCCACTTCCTCTTTGGGGCTCCGTGTTCCCCTCCTTGTGTTTCTGGGTTTTGTGGACTGCATTAATCCCTCACACAAAGCAGCTGTGCCAGATGTGGGAAACGAGGTACTTGTTATGGGCAGAGATGCTTTTATCACAGAGCCCCGAGAGCTAGAGCAGCCTTCCCCCTCCTGTGTCCACCATGCTCCACCAGACCTTGCCCTGAGCTTGCTGCTTTGAATGCCTGTTGGAGAGGCAGGAGCCAACAGCACTTGCTTCCCCAGCTGCCCATGGGTTACTGGGTCCTGAAGGATTCTGGAGCTCTGGAGGCTGCAGAATAGTACTGGGAGCTATGGTGCCACCAGGCAGCCAAAAGAGTTTAGTTGGTGGCCCAGGCTTGCAGGGTCTGGACCAGTGTCATCAGGCTCCATCTGCTCGCCTCCTACACCTCCGACGTTGTCAGCCTTGCTGGGAAATGGGGATCCCTCTTTCCCCTGTACTCAAATCCAGCAGTATTGTGAGAAAAGGCAGATGTGTTGGGGCTGCTGAGAAACCAGAGGTTGTGGGAGCTTCTGGTGCTCTGGCTCTGCCTGTCCCACAGGGTGTTTCTACTTGTTGAAATATCCTGCACTGCTTGTGCATCCTCTGCATTTTGGTTAGGCAGCAAAGACAACTACGGTGCTAAACAAACCAGCAGCAATTAAAGAATGAATCACGTCTTTGTTAGGGGCCCCCTCTTTACCCCACCCTGAACTCTGGATCCCTGCGGCTGGAGACAGTGGGAGGTGATGGGGGCCAGAGCTGGAGCCCGCTGGGCTCCCAGGCATCACTGCTGAAAGGCTGAGCAGCAGGAGGGCTGCTCAGCTGTGTCGACAGCTCTCACCCATGGTTGTGCCTGGTGCCTCTTCCCCTGGGCTCTGCAGTCCCCTGGGTGCAGGAGGCTCCAGCAACACAGTGTCTGTGGGAATGGATCTGGGTGCTTCCCTGAGCAGGAAGGCAATTCTCACAGCCCAAGGGGATTCAGCTCTGGGCCTTTTCTGCTCCACCGATCACTGAGCTGCATATCATGCAGTTCACATCCCGGCTTGTGCCTTGCTGCCATGCTGTATGAAGAAGGGATAAGGAGGCTCCAGGCCCCTTTCTACCACAGGGCAGGAGCTTTGTGTGGGGTCTGCCAGCAGAAAGTCCTGCTAGGCCTTCACAGGCTCTAAATATCTTAGGAGGCAAGTAAAACAGCAAGTGGCTGCTTGGCTGCGTGCCTTCTCAAGGCCCCTGCAGGTTGCCAAGGTTATGGCTGAGCACTGCAGGGGGCAGGCAGCCCAAACAGAGCCATGCTCTTTGTCTGGAGGCCTTTGGAGACTGCCAGGTCATTATTTGTCTCTCCCCAGATGCCCAAAGGGGCTGTGATTTATGGCAGCAGTACAATAGGTGTCTGTGGCAGTGATGGATTGGGCATCGAGCATCCCTCCTTCCTTCCCTCCCTTGCTCGCTCTGTGTCCCTTCTGTTGCTTTTCCTGCAGTTTCAGGCAGTTTTGCTGGTGTAAATTCAGCTGAATCAAGCCAGTGCCCCTGCCAGAGAATAAGCCACACTTTGGGGGAAAAGGCAGCTTTTCTAGCGAACAAACAGCCTTTCCAAGTTGCCTGCCTCCCTGCGCCAGGATGCTTTGGCTAGGGGCTGTGAGGGTGGAGCTGGGAGGATGTTTTGGGGTACCTGAAGGTATTGGGCAGTGTGCACTAGGTGCTGTACGTCCTGGTACACACTGCTGCGTTGTGGGGCTGAGTGGCACATCCTGGCTCCAGAGGGCTCGATCTTGCATCAAAATCACAGGTCAGGCTCTTTTGCTTTTATGGACGGGGTGTGTGTGTGGCATGGCTCCATCATGGGATGAGAGATGCTGCTCTGCCCCACTGCCCTCGTGGGGGAATTAACCTGTGACTCCACAGCTCGGGCTGTGTTTGCACTGGGTCTGCATAAGGGCAACATAAGACTCTTGTGCTGTACTAATCCTGCACTGCTCATCACTGCGGAAGAAGCCTGGGCAGATGTTTCTGATCCTGAAGAATTACTGGGCCATGCTGGTTCCTCTGCTCTGTGCTGTGGCTGGGAGATATCTCTCCATCAAGGCTCCCATTTCTGGGTCTGTGCAATTTTGTCTCTATCAGAATGGGATCCTGTAGCATGTTCCTGGGTGGTGGTTTGATGGCTGTGCACAAAGAGGGGCAGACTGGGGCTGGTGTGCCATCTGCAGGGTGCTGGCCACAAGGAAACCAGCCGATTCCTCCTTGAGCAGAGCCTCCCTGCTGCTCTGAGCCCGAGCACATCAGCAGGTTGTGGGCTGGGAACTGGATCTGAGCCGCCGCCTTGCAAGACTGTCCCGAACACCCAGCAGTGGCAGGGCAGCATCTCTGGTGTCCTGGAGAGCTGCTTATGGACTAATGAAGCCCTGACTAGGCTGGTCGTCTGTTTTAAATAAAATAAAATATAACAGTGCTGAGCAGAGCCTCTGGAATGCACTTGGTGTGTGGCATGTAAAGGGCCATGGCCAAGGCTGCAGCTGAGACATGTGCTGGGGGTGACTCCCTCTGAACATGCATCTGTGTTCTGCTGTGACACTGGATCTAGTGAATGACCATCACTCCTCTCCTTTCTGAACACAGGCAGGGCTGGGCAGTGGGGTGATGGTGTGGGACAGATGTGCCACGCTGCCAGCATGTGCCACATTTGTGCAGAGCTGGCCAGGGGAAGCTCAGTGCAGGAGACCTGGCAGTGTGGTATTCTGGGGAAGGCTGGGTCAAGGTGGAGACATACCCTTGGGGCAGGTAAAACCAAGGGTACTGCAGAGCCTGTGATGTCCCCTGTGTCCCAGCTCCCTGTCCTGCTGTGTCCTGTTCTCATCTCTTTTCTCTGGCAGGGACAGGGCAGAGTCCCCAGTTGCTGGAGCTGGAGTGTCTGCCAGCCCTGACAAAGGAGCGGTGTGGGGCTGGACGATCCTCCCTGAGGAAGCAGAGGGGACCATCAGGGAGCAGGAGGAAGATCAGCCATGCACGAGTGAAAGGGAAAGGTAAGTGATGGGGGTATGGAGGGGCCGGAGGCTCAGGTCTGGCAAGGAGTGTATGGAGGGGCAACCATGGCGAGGAGAGGCAGGGGTGCGTGTCCAGCACCCTGGACCCTACAGGAGATCTTGTTGTTTTCCATCCCAGAAAGGTCAATATATTTAGTATTACTTCAGCTGCATGTGGGCTGGGAAATGGAGGTGCCTGCACAGCACTGACAGCAGCCATCCACACTGGCAGCATGTCTGCTCAGAGCCTGTGCTGGGCTGCACCCTTGTCTCTCCCGATGTTGTGAGGGCTGAGCTCTCTCATTGCCCACCTCTGCCTGGGCCCAGGGCAGTGGGACCTGTGAATCTGCTGCACTCACCCAGAAAGCCCCTATGGGGCTGATCCAGGCTCACCACAGGCCCCCCACGCTGTTGTGGACCCTGTAGCCTCACAGCAGTGCCACAAGGAAACGAACTCACTGAGTGTGGCATTTCCTGCAGCATGGGGTGGTGTGGGAGCAGGTCCACTCTGCTGGGGACTCTGCTGGAGATCAGCCCTCCATGGGGCCCTGCACTGTGGGGAGCAGGGCTGCATGGACACGTCAGTGGGAAGCAGAGAGTTCTGGGACAGCCCAGCCTTTGGGGAGGTTTTCTTTTTTTTCAGAGGAACCATCTCCATCATTCCTCCACACTCTCCAGAGCTTGTGCTCAGCCCTGGGTGCCTCCCGGTAAGTTGTGGCACAGCATCCAGAGCTGGTGGGTGCATCGCCAACTCCCAGGTGATAGAAAGGGCTGCTCTGGAGTCTTGCAGAGTGACCCCGTGAGCCTGGAGGGCTGCGTGCCTCTTTCCTTGTCATAGGAGAGCCAAGCAGGTAACCCATGCCCTGCCATCCCTCCCTTTCTTGGCTCACCCCCACAGATCAATTCTCCCGCACCCTTTCCTTGCCTGCAATAATTTCCCCAAAGCACTGTGAATGCTGCTGTCCCATGTTGCTCTGGTGAGACAGCTCCCCGAACAGCTGAGCATGTGCTAGCAAACCGATGGCACTAACAGTCACAGGGATTACTTGCAGGCTGGCATGCTGCAGAGGGGAGGAAACGTTGCAAGGTTTCCCCTCTTCCCAGGAGCTCATTCCTGGCGCATCAGCAGGGTGGCTGTGGAATGGTGCTGGCATGGTTTTTGGGTCCGCAGGGGAGGGCAGAGCACTGCCCGCATCCTGGCAGGTGGCTGCGGCGCGGGGCTCGGGCCTGTTTGCTCAGACAGGTGCGGTCCCCGTTCAAATCTGCGGGGCCAATGGGAGCCGCGCCGTTCAAACGTGCAGCGGTTGGACGCGTGTCCCATGGAAACCCAGCTGCACGGCTGCCTGTCACTCCCTGCTTAAACGGCTGCTTGGTTTTCCCGGGCTAGGCAGGGAGGGCTCCAATTACTGGCTAATTAGAGGTGTCCTGCCATGGAGCCCGGCAGTGTCCACAGAGTCTCGCTCTGCACCCGCCAGACTGACCCCCTGGGAGCTTCTTTCTACCTCACCACGTTCGGTAAGCGTTGAGCCTGCGGCTCCAGGGAGCAGGCGGTGCATGTGGTGCCTGGGGGATGTGGCCGTGGCCCTGGCTGGTGCGGCACAGGGAGCCACAGCAGGTCATGGCTAAAGCCTGGCGCGGTAGGAACGGGCTGGAGATCTGCTCCCTGAAGGCATTAACGCTAAGCAGCAGCCTGCTCGCTTCTGCCTTGCTGAGCTGGAATAATATGTGGCTCCATCGAGCTGGTGAACCGGGGTGCGCCCTGAAACCAAGCTGCAGCCGCCGAGGCGTGCTGCAGCAGTCAGCCAGATGCTGAATACCCAGGTCATTTTGCCCCTGGATGGGCATGCGCTGGAATTGCTGTGTAGGGCTGGTGGGAGCTGTGGCCCCTGTTAGGGCAGAGGCCCAAATTCCTTCTTTGCTCCTTGTGGATCTTTCTGTGGGTGCCTCAGTTTATCTGCGTGGGCTTGAAGAAGCCCATGGGCAGTGGTGACTCGGCTCTGCAGGCTGGAGCTGGCCCAGCGATGGCTGGGCTACGAGCCTTGTATACCCACCCTGCGAGCAGGTGAATTTGGCAGCAAATGTTGTGTTGTGGTGTGTGATGGCTTGTCAGCAGCAGTCTTACACAGAGGGAAGCTGGGTGCCCTTCCTGGGTGCTACTTTTTAAGCAGCAGTTTTCTTTCAAAGGTTCTGCTTACTTTAGTGATCAGGGCAGGCAATCATGCAATGTGCTGCTAAAGAGGCTGCAGGGAAGCAAAGAGGTTTATGTGAGTGGAGCAGGGCATCCCTTCCCTGGGCAGCCAGGGATGCTGCTTCTTCCCCCTTTTGGCTTGTAAGCATCAAACTGCTGAGGATGGCCTGGAAGCTGAAATCCTCCTGTCTTTGTGGGTTGGACTTACACATGCCAAATAATGTGAGTTTTGTGGTGCCTCTTGGCTCTGTAACCAAGCCCAGGCCAAGCATCAACTCTGCAGCCGCAGTTCCCTTCATGGGCTGACCATTGCTGGTAAGATGTGGCGTTGCATGCTCTGAGCAAGAGAGCAGTGGCAGGACAGGGCAAGCACTACCCTCTCCATGTGGCTGACCAAGGAGAGGGTCTTCAAAAGGGCTGGTGCCAGGGCCTGAGGTTGTAGATGGTGATCTCGGAGTGCTCTGCCTTGTGGCCATGGAGACCTCCCACCCACACAGTTACCTGACACTGCTTTCCTCTGGTAAGAATCCCCCCTGCTGTGTGCACCGATGGTTTGTGACTGTCCCAGCCAGGGCAAAACCTGCAATTTTTCCTACAATAAAACAGAAAAACGTTTAAGGAGCAGAAACCCAAATTTTCCATTTGTCAGATATCATCAGTAAGGAACAGATTTTCCTGCTTGCTAGGTCTGCTCTCAAAGGACAACATTCACGTGTCCCCTCCCTTAGCCTGGCAAACTACTCTCATGGGTGGGAACCTGTTTGATTACCATCTTGTGCTTGTTCATGCCCATTTTTTCCCTGTTCTCCCTGTGCCAGCTTTGTTCATCAGCTTGAACTGCCTCTCCTGGCCCTGTGGCGTCCAGATGGACAGGGCCTGGGCACCCTCTCTGCTGCAGCCCTGCTAGCCCAGCTGAGCCCTGCTCTCTGTGATGGGGTGTGCACCCAGGAGCTGCATGTGGGTCCTGTTGAGACGAGCTGTTTGCTCTTTTGTCTCCCTCTAGCCTTTCTCTGTACCTATTTTCCTTTTTATTAACTTTTATTGAACACAGGTGACCTGGACAAGCTGTGTCAGGGCCTCTCTGCTGAAGCTGTTTCCCTTAGTTCATGTTAGGAATGTATCAAAAGAGAGAAACTCAGAGGATAGTGTTTCTCTGACCCTCTGCTCTTGGAGCGAGGTGGAAATGCAGGCCAGGAACTTGCCTTCATAGGGGTTGTGTTTCTGCCCACCCCGGTCTGGAGGAATGTTACTGCTCTCATGCATCTGAGAAAATGCAACTGCTGCCACTGAGCTGGGCTGTCCAAGTGCAGACGTTGGTACCGCAAATCCCTTCCACCAGTTCAGGCTGGATCCGCTCTTTCCGACAGCAGCTTCCCTCTCTGATCCCGGCCCCATACAAGCACTGGTATTGCTACAAAGCCAATGAGTGCTTCCCCCGCATGAGCAGGCTGGGACCCCTTTGGGGTCAGACAGGCTGGCTGGGGCATGCTGGGGTGTGCAATTTGTCCCTTGATGTGCTTTGGAGATGCTTGGGAGCAAGTGCATTAAGAGAGAAATGTCATCTGTTCCTCACAGGAGGGAGAGGACCTTTCCCACAGATACTCCCAAATCCTTTCTACTAGGGGCCAATTTGTGGTACTTCTGAAAAAGGCAAAACTGCCCATATTCTCCCTGCTCTCCTCTCTCTGGTGCTGGTGTAGTCCCTCATTGTGCAGAAACCCTCATTGTGCAGAAACCTTGGCCCCATGTGCTCCCCCAGGAGCTGAGCAGCCCCAGCCATCCCCAGGTCAGGGCTGGGTGTAGAGCTTCCTTCCCCCCCCCCCGAATTACCCAGCACAAAAGCTTCCTTTCTCCTCCCCAGGGCCCATTCATTACTGGCTGACTCCTCGTCATGCTTGGTTAGACAGGGGCATTTTGCTTTAGTGTTGTAACGGTTGTTACATGCTAATAGTGGAACAGCGAGAGGGTTCCCACAGCATCAGAGATCTGGAGATAGCAGCAGGGTTAAAGTCTTGGTCCAAAAGACTGGGGTAGCACGATGAAACTGGGGGACAATATTCTCACTGCTGTAAATCAGTATTAGCTTCAATAGAGCTGTCCTGATTTACCCTACCTGCCTCCTGTCTTTACTTTCTCACCTTGCTCTCACTTGCACATGTATAAATGCACATAAAGACATGCATTTCCGCATGTGCTCTCAAATGTGCAGATGCACACATGGAGACACACGTGAGCTGGAGAGAGACTTGAAAATTTTCTGGGTTTTTTGAGTGAAGAATGAGTTCTCTGAATTGTTTCAGGTTAAACAATCCCATAAAATATCCCCACCCCAGCAAGCCTAAGCCCTTGGGTGCATCTTTTGCAAAATGAAATGTTGGGTTTTAATCTGAAAGATGTTTAGATGGCTGTAAATGATGCTTACAAGTTTATTTTGTTTATTGTGTTTTCTAAGCTGGAAAACAAATGAAAATGGGGTATTTTGCTTTGGACTAAATAAAGCATTGTTCTAATGATGCTTTCAATCTTTTGATTCTTCAGGAGCATTGGGAAATGTTTAGTTTTGGGTTGGTCCAGAACAATTACACAGATTTCAGACTCTGCATCACCCTTAAAATCTGCACATCCTATCCAGGCTGGCAGGCGGCAGCTCCCAGGGAAGCCTCGTGGGAAGGTGTTCAGAGGGGCAGAGCCCTCTGTGCCCGAGCGGGGTCAGCGAGCCGGGGACTCACAGCCTGCTCTGCACCCCAGCAGCATTTCACCCAGACCCTGACAAATGCCATTGGCTGAGTCTTCATGCCAGTCTGAGTACTGCGGATAGATTTTAGGGCTGATAACAGCGTCGCTAGTGCATGGGAAAGCAAGTGTACAACTATAAGTAAGCTGGCAGAGCAGAGCTGCCACCCTGGGTCCCGTGCCCTTGCTCAGCAGGGGCTTACACGTGTGGCTCTCCCAGGTGCTGGCCTCCTGTGCAGGGTCTATGACTGGCTGGGTTTTCAATGCTGGGAATCAGTTGCTGGCAGACAGGTCCAGGCAGTGCTGAAAATCACAAATTGCAGCTCCAGATAAGAGGTGGCAGCTCAGGGATCTGGCACAGGCATTTCAAAAGGCAGTGAGAACTGCAGGTTGGATTTGGAGCTGTGCAAGAGCTGGATTTTATTCTCAGCTCTGCTTCAGAGCAGGCTGTGAGCAGTGTATTCTTCTGCAGTTGTAGATGCCATGTGGGGCGTTGTGGACAGTGTTGTGGCTGTTGTGAGCAGTGTGGCTTCTACAGTGGATGCTGTGTGGGCTGTGAGCAGTGTATTCTGCAGTTGTGGACACCGTTTACAAGTGGTGACTTTGCCTGTCGCCAGCCAAAGGCGTGTTTGGGATGCTCCTTCCTTCGTTCGTTCTTTAGAAATAACCCTCCCATCTTGTCCTTGTGCCTCAACAGAGGGGTCTCTGGATTCAGAGGCCTGCCTGAGTGCCCCTGGCCTTTGTACTTAGGTTTCAGCTGATCCTGTCCCAAGTAGACAAGCTCACGAGCACAGAGGTTTGATCTGCCTGCGTAGTCCGTGCTGAGAGCAATTCCCTGGGAGGATGCTCAGGCTGAGCTGAGTTACTCTGGTCTGCTCCATGTGGAACCCTGGTCTGACACTTCCCTGGCTCCATCTCTCCCACCTCCTCTCTCTGCTCTGAGTCCTCCCTTCCTCTCTCACCTTAGGTAGCTTTAAAGGCACTGATGGATAGAAATGTTGCCTGCTGGGCAGCCATCTTGTACAGGCAGGCTCTGCAGCACCCATGAGGGACTGCTGAGTCCTACGGTGAGCTCTTGCTGCTGTGCTGTGCTAATCCATGTGGGAAGTTGTCTCCTTAAGGGCTGCCTATGGAGTGGGTTAGGTCCTGGGTCCTCCTGAACAAGTCAGAACAGTCTTCTGCTCCAAGAAAGATCCTGTCATTTGCTCCAGGCACCAGATCTTGGCACTTTGAGCTCTCTTTCTCTTCTATGTTATTCTCTGCCCTGTTGAGGGGCAGAAATGGATGCCTTTGTGCTCCTTAAGATCTGCTCTTTTGGCCTGTTAATGACTGTTGGAACCATCCTGCCTTTGATCTCTTGACTGTGCTCCTTGCTCTTCTCATGATGATGGTGGGCAGCAGGTCCCCTGCAAGGCTTGGCAGGGCTGGCAGCTGGGCGCCCCAGGCAGAGGCAGGCCCTCCTTCCCACCTTGGTGGATGGCTGTGGGTAAGCCAGTGCATTGGGAGCAAGGGGGATTTCTATCCAGACCTGCTCCAAAGTGATGTTTCTTTCATGTAGCTCCTCAAGGCTCTCCCCTACCACCACCTCCTCAATCAAAAGCTCTCAGTGCTGTCGTGCAGGGAGCCAGGCACTTCCCTGGAGGTGCTGCATTACTGGGAGCCAGGGGTCCCACTTGGTCTGAGCCCCCCCCCGGGCTCTGCAGCAGAGAGATTACAGGATGGTGGTGCATTGCTCTTCCCTGGGGGTTGGCTGTTCCTGGCGTCATTGGCCACCTGACAATTGTTCAGTGACAAAACACATGACTGAAACCATTCTTGTTTAATCCTAGATTAAAGCAAGTATTGACTCCTGGTTTTAGGAGATTACCTGTCTGCTCACCAGCCCATACTGTCTGGGATCCCCAGGAAATGCAGGAGGCTGCAGTGTGGGTGCCCTTGCCCTGCTTCAGTTCCTGGGGGCTGGGTTTGTGCTGCAAGCAGTGCTGCATTAGTCCTTGTCGCTGCATCTTCTCTGCTCGATAGTGCCGGTGATAACTGTTGCTGGACGTGACAGTCAGCAACGGGGTTTTTAAGGCTTTCATGTTTTCCCCAAAGCCACCCTGGACAGATGAGGCATGGAGTAGAGCAAGCAGGGAGGAGGTGTGCATGGAGCAAGGTCCTGCAGCAGTGGATGGATGAAAGTGCGTTAAGTGCCGGGTTGACCCTGGGTGGGTGCCAGGTGCCCACTAAAGCTGTTCTATCACTACCCCCCCCGCCCCAGCTGGACAGGGGAGAGAAAATATAACAAAGGGCTTGTGGGCCGAGATAAGGACAGGAGACATCACTCACCAATTACCGTTTCAGGCAAAACAGACTCAACTTGGGGAAAATTAACTCAATTTATTACCAATCAACCAGAGTAGGGTAGTGAGAAATAAAACCAAATCTCAAAACACCTTCCCTCCACCCCTCCCTCTTCCCAGGCACAACTTCACTCCTGGATTCTCTACCAACCCCCCCCAGCGGTGCAGGGGGAGGGGGAATGGGGTTTACAGTCAGTTCATCACACGTTATTTCTGCCACTTCATCCTCCTCAGGGGCAGGACTCATCGCACTCTTGCCCTGCTCCAGCGTGGGGTCCCTCCCACAGGAGACAGTCCTCCATGAGCTTCTCCAATGTGGGTCCTTCCCATGGGCTGCAGTTCTTCACGAACTGCTCCAGCATGGGTCCCTTCCACGGTGTGCAGTCCTTCAGGAGCACACTGCTCCAGCGTGGGTCCCCCACGGGGTCACAAGTCCTGCCAGAAAACCTGCTCCATGGGCTCCTCTCTCCACAGATCCGCAGGTCCTGCCAGGAACCTGCTCCAGCACGGGCTTCCCACGGGGTCACAGCCTCCTTTGGGCACCCACCTGCTCCGGCGTGGGGTCCTCCACGGGCTGCAGGTGGATATCTGCTCCACTGTGGACCTCCATGGGCAGCAGGGGGACAACCTGCCTCACCATGGTCTTCCCCACGGGCTGCAGGGGAATCTCTGCTCCGGCACCTGGAGCATCTCCTCCCCCTCCTTCTTCACTGACCTTGGTGTCTGCAGGGTTGTTTCTCTTACATGTTCTCACACCTCTCTCCGGCTGCCGTTTCTGTGTGCCCTGCAACTTTTTTTTCCTTCTTAAATATGTTATCACGGAGGCGCTACCACTATTGCTGATTGGCTCGGCCTTGGCCAGTGGCGGGTCCGTCTTAGAGCTGGCTGGCATTGGCTCTGTCGGACATAGGGGAAGCTTCCAGCAGCTTCTCACAGAAGCCACCCCTGTAACCCCCCTGCTGCCAAAACCTTGCCACACCAACCCAATACACCCAGGCTCCCCCTGTGGGGCCAGCCTTGGCTGACCCTGTGCTGGCATGTTCCTGCCACCAAAGGCACTGGTTGTCCTTGGTGTTCATCCAGGCTGTCTGCAGCTTGGCCCGCTGTCACCTTCTGCAGGGGTGACAGCCCCTTGCCCACACAGAAACTCGGGGGAGAGGCAAAGGGGAAGTTGAATCTGGGCTGGGGGGAGGATTTGAGCATGCTGCATCCCTCTGTTAAACAGGGGCTAATTCATCCCACAGCAACTGCTTCATCCTGGTGCTCCCACTTCCTCTCTGCATGGGCTCATGCCTCCTGCCATCAGTCTACTGTGTGCTAAGAAAGCAGTATTCAGGTTTTCCTGGAATGTTTTTGCACCTGGAGCTGTAAGACATGGGGCATGCATGCATGGGCAACAAACAGGAGGAGCTGGAAGCCATTGTGCAGCAGGAAAACTATGGCATAGTTGCCATCATGGAAACATGATGGGATGACTCACACAACTGGAGTGTGCTGCCATGGATGGCTATAATCTCTTCAGAAGAGATAGGCAAAGAAGGAGAGGTGGTAGGGTAGCCCTGTATGTTAGGGAGTGTTTTGATTGTCTAGAGCTTAATGATGGTGACGGTAGGGTTGAGTGTTTATGGGTAAGAATCAGGGGAAGGCCAACAAGGGAGATATCATGGTGGGACTCTGTTATAGACCACCCAATCAGGATGAAGAGGCAGATGAAATATTTTATAAGCAGCTGGGAGAAGTCTCACAATCGCTAGCCCTTTTTCTCGTGGGGGACTTCAACTTCCCAGGTGTCTGTTGGAAATACAATACAGTGGAGAGGAAACAGTCTAGGAGGTTCCTGGAGTGTGTGGAAGAGAACTTCCTGACACAGCTGGTGAGGGAACCAACTAGGGATGGTGCCCGACTGGACCTGTTGTTTGTGAACAGAGCAGGACTTGTGGGTGATGAGATGGTTGTAGGCTGTCTTGGGCACAGCAATCATGAAATGATAGAGTATTTGATTCTTGGAAAAGTAAGGAGGGGGTTCAGCAGAACTGCCACCTTGGACTTCCAGAGGGTGGACTTTAGCCTGTTTAGGAGACTGGTTGACAGAGTCCCTTGGGAGGCAGTTCTGAAGGGTAAAGGAGTCCAGGAAGGCTGGACATTCTTCAAGAAGGAAATCTCAAAGGCGCAGGAGCAGGCTGTCCCCATGTGCTGAAAGATGAGCCAGCGGGGAAGAAGACCAGCCTGGCTGAACAGAGAGCTTTGGCTGGAACTCAGGAAAAAAAGGAGAGTTTATGACTTTTGGAAGAAGGGGCAGGCAACTCAGGACGACTACAAGGACATTGTGAGGTTATGCAGGGAGAAAATTAGAAGGGCCAAAGCCCATCTAGGACTTAATCTGGCTACTGCCATAAAAGTCAATAAAAACTGTTTCTATAAATACATCAGTAATAAAAGGAGGGCTAAGGAGAATCTCCATCCTTTCTTGGGTGTGGGGGCAACATAGTGACAAAGGATGAGGAAAAGGCTGAGGTACTTAATGCCTTCTTTGCCTCAGTCTTTAATAGTAAGACCCGTTGTTCTCAGGTTACCCAGCCCCCTGAGCTGGAAGACAGGGATGGGGAGCAGAATGAAGCCCCCATATTTCAACACCCATCTTTTCCCATGAGGGATAGGCTGTGGATGTTGCTACCTAGACTTTAATAAAGACTTTGACACTGTTTCCCACAGCATTCACCTGGAGAAACTGGCTGCTCATGGCTTGGATGGGTGTACTCTTTGCTGGGTGAAACACTGGCTGGATGGTCAAGCCCAGAGTGGTGGTGAATGGAATTAAATCCAGTTGGCAGCCAGTCACAAATGGTGTTCTCCAGGGCTCTGTATTGGGGCCAGTTCTGTTTAATATCTTTATCAATGATCTGGATGAGGGGATCAAGTGCACCCTCAGTAAGTTTGCAGACGACACCAAGTTGGGAGGGAGGGTCGATCTGTGTGAGGGTAGGAAGGCTCTACAGAGGGGTCTGGACAGGCTGGGTCGATGGGCTGAGGCCAATTGTATGAAGTTCAACAAGGCCAAGTGCCGGGTCCTGCACTTGGGTCACAACAACCCCGTGCAGTGCTACAGGCTTGGGGAAGAGTGGCTGGAAAGCTGCCTGGCGGAAAAAGCCCTGGGGGTGCTGGTTGACAGCCGGCTGAATATGAGCCAGCAGTGTGCCCGGGTGGCCAAGAAGGCCAACGACATCCTGGCCTGCATCAGAAATAGTGTGGCCAGCAGGAGCAGGGAGGTGGTTGTTCCCCTGTACTCGGCACTGGTGAGGCCGCACCTCAAATACTGAAAGACTACAACGAAGGCATTGAGGTGCTGGAGCGTGTCCAAAGAAGGGCAATGAAGCTGGTGAAGGGTCTAGAGAACAAGTTTTATGAGGAGCGGCTGAAGGAACTGGGGTTGTTTAGTCTAGAGAAAAGGAGGCTGAGGGGAGACCTTATCGCTCTCTACAACTACCTGAAAGGAGATTGTAGCAAGGTGGGGGTTGGTCTCTTCTCCCAAGTAACAAGCGATAGGACAAGAGGAAACATCCTCAAGTTGCACCAGGGGAGGTTTAGATTGGATATGAGGAAAAATTCCTTAACTGAAAGGGCTGCCAAGCATTGGAACAGGCTGCCCAGGGAAGTGGTTGAGTCACCATCCCTGGAGGTGTTTAAAAGACGTGTAGATGTGGTGCTTAGGGACATGGTTTAGTGGTGGACTTGGCAGTGTTGGGTTAATGGTTGGACTTGATGATCTTAAAGGTCTTTTCCAACCTAAATGGTTCTATGATTCTGTGACTTTCTTGGTAGCAGATGTTTCCTCCCACCTCTTTTCCCTGGCTCCCTGAGCGATGCCCCCGTGCCCAGGGATGGGGAAGCAGGATGGGTTTGGCCCCGTGCAAGCCTCAGAGCCACGGGGTCCCTGTGCTGCCAAGTGCCAGGGCTGCTGGGCAAGCCCTGCCTCCTTCACTCTCTCCTCTCCTTTCCTCTAGGCCAGCTGAAGCTGTCCATCGAGGTGCAGGGCCGGATCCTGGTGCTGCACAGTGAGTATCTCCCTGGAGCGTATGGCAAGGTGGCCCCAGAGCTATTGTGGGCTAGTGATGGGGACAGCACTTCTATGCCCTTTCTTCAAGCTCTTTGGAGATTTGTGGCAACTGTTGGGAACAACTCTGTGGTAGAGCAATATGACTGGGAGCTCTTTGATTTAAAGGCCAAACCAGAACTTCGGGTGACCACGGTGTGTTTTGTGTCCACTTGTATAGATTTTTTTTCTTTAACTCCCTGTGAAGAGAAAAAAGGCAAATATAATTTGAAAAAGAAAATCTGAAATGCTTTATCTCCTCTGAAATTTCTTTTACATTGGTCAAAACTGTTTGCTGGATTTGCCACAACTTCCAAATGGTTCCATTACCTCCAAATGCTGCCTTTTTTTTAACACCAGCAATATTTCTTCAACAAAAGTATTTCACCTGTTCCAGGCTGGGATTGCTGTCCCTTAAGCCATGGCATGTCCCACTGGGGACAAGAGATGCTTTTCTTTCTCTGGGGACTCAGACTTGGCCACCACTGCTGGGTACCAGTGCAGGAGAGCAATGCGTCATCTGGGAAACTGTCTCCATCGCAGCCACGAGGCAGGTCCCAGGGAACTGTGCCACTGCAGCTTTAATGGTGTTCATTAGAAAGGCCAATGAGGGTGTCAGAACTAACTCTTTTCTTTAGGAAAAACCTGTCTGGAGGCACTTGGGGGGCCCCTTAGGATTGCTTCTGCAGTGAAGGATGTGTGTGTCCCAGTCTCCTGGCACAGAGCTCTTTCTACCAGGGGCTCATCAGGGCTTCATGATAAGTAAGTGGTTAAAGAATCAAGGAAAAAAGTCAGGAGTTTGAAATGGTCAGAGTAAAAATTCCCTCCCTGTGAAAAGAGCAGGATTTGGGCTCTGTAGGGTGAAAGGAAAACAAGGCCCTGGACTCCCAGAGCTCTTGGGGGTGGCTACCCTTTGGGGGAGAAAGCATCCCCATCCCAGAGACCTGTGCAGTAGGGCAAGAGGGATAGAAAAGACTTCCTCTTGAGCAACATCCCACCTTACAGCCCAGCCCCACTCCTGCCTGGTTGTAATGAAATGGGGGCAGAGGATGGCCTGAGCCTGGTGAGGCTGTGGGGACCAGTTGAGCCACGTGCCACCCCTGTTCTTTTCCACTCGGCAGCCACGAGAGCTTGCTGCCCTTTTCTGGCTGTGCAGGCAAGCTTTGTAAAGAAACAACAGCAGGAAAATGTGGTGGTGGTTTTTTTTTTTTCCTCTCCCTTCAAGCTCTGTGTGGTTCTGAGGGTCTGGCACAGGCTTTACTCCAAATCCCTCCATCTGGAACAGCCCCAGTGTGAGCTGGGTGCGAGTCACTGTCTCATTCTGATGCAGCCAAAAGAGGGTCTGGGAAGAGGGAAATGGTCCAGCAAAGAGGCAAAGGAAGCTCAAGGTCTGGGACCTGACATCCCTCTGCACATGCTGGATGCTCAGGGTACTCAATGTGGGCCGGAGAAGGCTGGTTGATGTGGGGTGATCCCTCTTACTTTTTCAATCTCCACCCCAAAGTCTTTAAACCCAAAGCAGGTATGGCTGGAGGAGGAAGCTCTTGGTGCAGCCTGTCCTGGAGTAACCTTGCAAACTGCTTTGTGAAACACCAGAGGGTCTTGCAGAACCCCTTTCCCCTTGTGCACTGGGGTTTCTGTTGGGCTGACCATGTTTATTAGGAGCACGTATCTGTCTCTGACAAAGGCAAAGTCATTGCTGCCTTGCTGGGCTTGTTAGGAGGGAGCTTAGCCTTGTTCCGACAGCCTGTCCTGGGCTATCCAGACTCTGCTGCACAACTATTGCCTCCAGCCACGCGACTGGGGAGCACAGGGTTCCCAACTGTCGGCAGCACTGCAATGCTGTGTCCCTGCTGGCAGGGCTGCCATCAGGATGCGGCCGTTGATATTTAACTTGATGATACATTTGGCTTCGGGGCAGGGAGCCCAGAGCTGTGTGAAGTCAGGCAAATGAAATGCAATTTGCTATCCGGATGCTGAACTGCATCTGCTGCCAACCTCACCCACAGACGCTTGTATTTATAGCATGGGTATATTAAAGAAAAAATACAATAAAACCCTCTTTTTGGGTGCCCAGTGAGACCCGGCTGCTGGGGAGGTGTGCATAGGATCCTGTTGAGGTAGGAGATGGGTTCGGCCCCACAAGGAGGGAGCACCGCGTGGAGTAGAGCACTGCGGCATAGGAAGATACCTTCCCTGCTGCTGTGGGGCATGACCATTTCATTTCCTTTCCAGTCATGGAAGCAAAAGGTCTGATGGGTAAGGAGTACCGGACATGCGACTCCTACGTGAAGGTGGGTTCTCCTGGGGCTTTGCTTGGGGGAGCTTCATGGTTTCTTGGGATTTTGTGGTTGGCTTTCCAAGCATGCTCTGGGCTGCCTGTCCCTTCCCTTTCCTCCTCTGTCCTGCTCTGGCCGAACATCCACAGCATGCAGGGAGGTGGCTGGTCTCTTGCCTGGCACTGGAGGGCTCATGAGTTTTGTTGGCATGGTGTCTGCTTGGACCCAGAAAAGCAGAGGACAGGACCCTGCTAAGGGCTGTGTCAACCATTCATTGCAAGAACATCCCACTGGGTGCCCAAGGACTGGTGGGGATAAGTGTTTGGCCAGCACAGTGTGGCTCCAGGGTCTCCTGGAAGGCACCTTGGCAGGCTGCTCCCACTGCGGTGTGCACAGTGCAGGAAGCATCTCCCCTGCAAGGGGGCTGCAAGTCAGAGACCAGCCAGCAACATTTGTGTACATCAGTCCTCAATTTTTCTGCTTTTTCCTTCCCTCCCCTGCCCTGAGGAATTTTGTAACACAATTTGACATGCATAGGGTAAAGTGATCTAAACCACCCATTAGCACAGGCTCAGCTGGATCTTTGAGGCTTAGCCATCCATAAAAGTGGCTGTGCCAGTCACCTGCCGCTGCAACAGCAGAGCTGGCAGCTGTGTGCCAGTGCTTGCTTTGAGAGTGCTAACATGCTGCTTGTTTTCCTCTGTAAAGGTGTCGATCGTGCCAGATGCTGACTGGAAATGCAGGCAAAAGACGAAGACTGTGCCAGACAGCAAAAATCCTGTCTTCCATGAGCACTTTCTTTTGTGAGTATGACAGGGCAGAGGTAGTTCTGACCCATCCATCAGCACCGTGTTCACACTGAGCAGTGGGGGACCCACGTGGCTGCTGTCCCGGGGTACCCCCTCAAAGCCAAGACCCCATGTTTGCTTTTGCATTATGATCTATAATAAACACGTCATGCATGAGCAGGTCTGCTGCTGAGATGAGGAGTGACAGACATTATTCTGCTGTTTTTTATAGCTGAAATGCCTTGCACTTTTGGGCAGAGCTCTGCGGAGGCTCACAAAGCTGTCAGCACACAGCATAGCAGTGGCACTCCCGCACGGTTGGACTTTCTTGCTGGGCAGGAATTGGGCAAACACACTCCATTTCCTAGACCTTATGCCTGCAGTAGTATGGGCATCGGTATGAATGAGGAAGGTAAAAGGATTTCCTATAGCTACAGCATGTCTCTGCATGGGAAAGGGTCTGTATGGCTCGTGTTTCGTTAGAGCTTGTCATTGCTAGCTAACCAGTCTGTGTCAGACCTCTGTCCCCATGCAGCATTTAGTCTGGCACAGGATGGTTGTTTCAGAGCATGAAATGTGGCTTGTTCCTTGCATTTACCCTTTGTTGTTGGATGTGTGTCTTTCTGCAAGATTATTTTTCCCCTTAAACCACCTGAGTGGTGTCCCCAGTGCCTGCCCAGGAGAGGTCATGTCCTTTTGCAATTGTCTGTCAGGGACAAATGAATTAGTGCAACAGTGGCTCGTTTGAGGAGGTTACCATTTGGGGTGATGCTGCAGTGCTCTGTGCAGAGAATGGAGAAGAAGACCTGGCTCTGAGGAGGGTGAGGGGTCCCCGGCTGTGAGGGCAGCCCTTGCCGAGCACTCCTGGGGAAGGTCGGTGCTCACGGGCTGTCCCTCTGCTTGTTACAGCCTGGTGCAAGAGGAGCATGAGCAGAAACGTCTCCTGGTCACAGTCTGGAACCGAGAGAGAAATTCCAGGTAAGGGGCTGCCAGCCTGCCATACAATTTCTTTCAAATGCGGCTGGCATGGCAGAGAACCTGTCATCTGCTCTGGCCACCTCACGTGAACTTCTCCAGTGCCCCGGGGACCCAAGGGCTGGCCCTGACATCAGGGCTGCCCTGCATGAAGGCTGCGGGTTGGTGAAGTAGGGGGAGCTGAGCGGTGGGGCTGGAACCTGCTGGCCGGGTGCCCTGGCCAGGGTCATTCTCATAGGCAGCCCGTGCTGATGAGCACCATGCTGCGTGCAGGCTGGCGGAGAAGAAATCCTGCCCTTGCTGCTCTCTTGTTGGCATTGCTGCTGCGTGGTAGCAATCAGCCGGACCAGCGTTTAAAACTCCTGCAGCTACTCACGCCTGCACTGCTGGCTAAAGCCAAGTGGGGCTGGAGCCTGGCTCTGGGCTGGGGACCTTCCCTACCTCTGGGGGCAATGCAGTGAGGAGGAAAGCCCAGCAGTAAGGGGTCTGGCACCTCACAGGCTGTGCTGCCTGCTCAGGCAAGTGGCATCTGACTCCTTGGCCAAGCTCCTGCCAGCATCAGGTAGGCTGGAGGTGACCAGGATGCTTCAGCCCAGCTTTTCTTTGCCCCTGCTGCAGCTGAGCCGTGTGGTTACGCCATGCTTGCTCAAAGCATGGAGAGGGAGGCATGGTCTTGGGCACTGCCTGGCTCCTGGCATGGGCAGGGATGTTTGTGGGGTCCCTGCAAAGGGGTGCATGTGGGGAGCTTGTCCCTGGGGAGTTTTCAATAAGCATATGCTGACAGTCTCTGGCTCTCCTGCAGACAGAGCAAACTGATTGGCTGCATGAGCTTTGGTGTGAAGTCCCTCCTGACCCTGGACAAGGTACCTCCATACTGGAGCGCAGCGCGTGGGACTGGGGCCTGACTCTCTCAGGTCGGTGGGTGGATGTAGTGTGCCCTTGGGGCAGGAGCAGGCTTCTCCCACTGTGGGACAAAGATGCTCTGAAGGTGCCCAGGGAGTTCCCTGGTCCCATTCCCAGTATGGATGGCCACTGTGAAACTGATGTTGGTGTGATTGCTGGAGGCAGGGACGTGGAGGCTGTTGGAGGAGGGATCCTAGGACAGGGGACTGTCACTCTCTTCTGCAGGGACACAGAGAGTAGCAGCAATTGGGGGTGCAGAGAGGTGGCCCCAGTGAGTGCTGCCTGCCCTGCTCGCAGCAAGGCTGCCTGGGGGACAGGAGATGGGGCCAGTCTCACTTAGCCTGGCATCTGTCACATCTGATGTGGTGGCTGAGTGGGTGCGATGGTGGGGACCCGCTCCTTCGAGGAGGAGTCTGCCTGATTCCCTGCCCTCAGCAGCCAGGGCTTCACCAGCTGAGGTGGTGGTGGGCAGAGGGCAAATGCAGAGGTCTCGGGCTGTTCCTGGAGGCAGTGGTGCTGCCAGGCTGTCTCTGTGCCAGAATCCATGAACCCACTGCTGTGGATTTGGTCACAGTACTGCTGCCCCAGCCTGGCTGCTGCTTGGTAATACAGCTTTCACTTCAGCTGGGTTTGCCTTCCTAAAGAAGCCTACAAGGCTGCTGCTGCATATGACTCCTGCCGACCCACTAAAACACGGAAATGTTTCATCCTAGCTGCCAGTGGTTAGGGATTTCATCCCTGGACAGCCCTAGTCATGCCCTCGGTACATCAGAGTATCTCAGCAAGCTGGAAGCGTTTCATGAAAGTGTTAATACATCACCTGAGGTGTGGAAATTTACTTCCCAGCAAGAGGTTAAAAAGGAGCTATTTGTGGCAATGGCCTGAGAAAGAGGGTAAGAGGTAGCTTGAGCATGGTCTCCTCTGAAATTTGGACAAGTGAGATGCAGCTTTTTTATAACAGTGAAGATAATTAGGCAGAGCAGCTCTAAACTGCAGCTCTCCCCCGGAGGGACCTCTGCTCTGACCTCCCCAGAGATGTCCCTTCCTTCTCAGATTTTGGTAGTGAATTTCACAAAGTGTCGTTGCGTGCAGAGAGGATGGAGCGTTCATGTGTATAGCACCTACACACAGCATCCTACTCTTGTAGGGATGGGAGGAGGATGCTGGGGGCATGTGGTCCTCCTGGGACCTCAGCAGGGCCTGAGATGAGCTGGCCCTGTCTCCTGGGTGCCGCATGATGCTGCTGTATATCCCCACCCCCTTCCTCAGTTGCCTCATTGTGGATTTAAAACATTCATTTTAAAATGGGCCCCTTTCTCTGGCCTCTGCATGGTTCCTGCAACCCCATCTGACTCCTGGGCTTGGTCCAGGATGGTTGGTCCCTCCGGCTTCTGCCAGCTGCCCAGGGAGCAATTGGAGCCAGCGGCAGCTCCCTGGAAGAGAGGCGAGGGATTGCCAAGGTCAGCTCTGTCCTCTTGGCTCCCCTGGCCACATGGGTATGGGACAGGGGCAAAGGGAGCCCAACTGTGGAGCACCCAGCACTGCTGAGGGCTGGTTTGGGCATCCTCCTCTGGTGATAAGGCTGGAGCTGTGTTCTCCCTGCGAGACTGCCGGCTGCTGCAAACACAATATGGACAGTTTTACTGGAGACTGGCTGTTCTTCTGCACCTTGTTTCCCTCTAAAAAACTAGAAGCTTGTTACTTCAGTGATGCTTGGTCCCTCCTTGCAGGTGGGATGGAATTTTAACTTTCTGTATCCTAAGAGAAGGACTCCGGGCTGCGCCTCTGTGTGCAAAGCAAGTCTGGGTGGCCTCCGTGTACTGGCCTGGGGCAGCTCCTGCAATGGGACCCCTCTAGGGCTATGGGCAACCAGACTGAGTTAAATGGGGGTAAGTATCTGCCCCTGCATTGATAGCTTCTTTCCTCCCACCCAGGAGATCAGTGGCTGGTACTATCTCCTCGGGGAGGACCTGGGCAGGACCAAGCACCTGAAGGTGGCCACACAGTGGCTGAAGCAGAGCAGAGGTACGTGTCCCCACTGGGATGTCCCAGGGAGTGTTGGCAAGGTTTGGAAGAGGAGTCAACCTCATGTCTGTCCCTGTGCTGGCATGGAGCAGCTCCCAGCCCCATGGCACCCTATGCCCCTGTGAGCACTTCTCAGCCCTGCGATGCTCAGTGAGCACCAGGATCCCTAAAGACCAGTGTGGGGGAGATCCTGGCTGGTTCAGCAGGCTCTGCACAGGCATGAACCTCTCCCCTTCAACCCTTGCTCCTGCTTACCTGTGGCTGTCTGGGCCTCTGTGGGTACTGCAACATCGCAGCCACATCTCTCCCTCTTGCTCGGCCTTTCATCATGCTGATTCCTGCCTCTCAGACTTGGGGCTGAATTCCATGGCCGGACTCTGTTTGGCTTCTGGGGTCTGTGCAGGATGGTGGGGAGTTTTTTCTCCTGCCTTGGTCTTGCTGTGCTGCCAGGTTGTGTGGAGGAGGACAGGCTGGCACAGAGTAGGGGGAGACAGCAGTGCCTGTCCCAGATGTGCAACCACCCCACAGCTGCTGCCATGCAGGGCTGCCCCAGCCTGGAGGAGATGTGCCAATGACATGTAAAGATCTTATATATAGTGTGTAGATGCCATGTGGAAAGAAAGGGATTGTCAGGAGACGTGTGCTGTTGGGCTGATATGGCCTTTCCCTTTTTTTTTTTTTATTTTTTAGAGTCGATGCTGGGAAGTCAGAGTGCAGTGCAGGAAAGCCAGGATGCTGCGACCATGAAGCAGCTGAAGGTAGGTATGACAGGGCTATGACCCACCAGGGGTGCGAAGACGTGGGGTCGGGAGCTGGCTGGCAGCAGAGCCTGCATTGGAGGGGTTTCAAACAAGCCAAGGGACAAACTATCAGTGAGGCTGATGCTGAGGTGGGAGCTGTGGCAGTCTCCCTGTCGACACCATGGGTTTTATAGGTAATTAGTTATCCTGATCGAGCACCAATTGGTGGAGGTAGGTGATGTGGATAGTAACCCCACACTCGCTCCCCATTGCCATACAGGGACCTCCTGTTTTTCCAGTATATTGCCACAGAGACAAACCACCAGCCGTTGACTGGGTGGGTACTGGGAGCGATGGGGACAGTGCTGGCCAGCTGCCTGCCACTCAGCATCAGTCCCTGGCCGGCTCTGTGTCTCCATGGATGGGTGCATCTGCTCCCCTCCTCCTTTCAGGACCATTTGGTCTGGGAAGGGAAAGGCCCATGGTGGAGCCTCAGTGATTTATTGGAAAGGCAAGGATGGGAAATGGGAACACAAACACATGGCTTGCATCGGAAATTGGGCTTAGCCGGCCCCATGATTTATCTGTGCTGAATTCCGCTTTGCTGCTTCCCTCAGCTGCATTTTCAGTTATTTGTTTTAAAGCATAGGATTGAGCAAGACAAACAAAGCCAGCGCCCCTCTCCTCCCTTCCTCTCCGGCAGTCGCCACTGACTTGAAAGATGGTGGCTGGGAAGGAAGACCGATCCTCCTTCCAGCTCCAGCCTGGCGGTGCAGCAGGCTGGGACAATGTGCTGGGAGCAGCCCCACCATGCTGCTGGGTCCCCTGGGAGCGCTGGGACTCCTCGTGCTGCCTCCCCAGCCTCTCCTGGCCCTGTCACCCCAGCTGCTGTGCAAGGGAGCCTGGGATTTGGGTTCCCTTGAGCCTTTCCTCTCTTTCCATCCCTATGTAGGAGTATGGAAAGTGCTTTCTTCTCCGTTGCAACCCCACCTCCAAAGGGTTGTGCTGCAATGCTGGCAGTCGAGGCTGCACGGTGGAGATTCACCAAGTCCTGCTTTGTGCCCTGCTGCTGGCTGGGTTAAGAGTTTCTCTTTGTCTTTAATTCCAAAATTACACCATGGGTGCAATTCAGTTGACCTCTCTGCTTCCCCCTCCATGACTCTGTGAGCACAAAGCATCGGGACATGCATATCCTCTGGGTCTGCGCTTTCAAAAACAAACTCCGCTTTTTCTTTTTTTTTTTTTTTTTTTTAGAAGTCTCTCTTATCCTTTATGAGTGTAACGAGTGCAAGCTGTCTTTTTCATGAAATAAGGCTTGCACAGCCGGTGCCTGTGAAATGCCGCTTAAACATCCTCAAAGTGTTTGTGAGAACATTGCAATAACAAAGTGCTCCGTGCGGCTGAAGAATGCCGCGGGAACAAAAGCCACATCAACAGAGCAGGGACTAGGGAATACTAAATAGTTGACAGGAATTTTAATATAAAACTCTCTCTCTTCCTTGTCAGTTAGGGTTTTCAGGAAGCCCTCTGGCTTATCGTAAAGCGGCATACAGCACAGACAGGGGCTGGGGAGGTGAAAGGTGGCTTCCTGCCATTCTTCTCTGGAGCTGGGTTCCCATGGGCGGTCATGCCAGTTTGGCTGTGGTTTGTTCCACACTCGTGTGATACAAGGAGATCAGGATTACGGCTGCTTTGGGGGACTGGATTTTCATGGGCTAACGGCGAGTTTAGGGTTTTCCAGCCATGAACCGCTTCAATGGACTCTGCAAGGTGTGCTCGGAGCGGAGATACAGACAGGTCTGTATCTCCCATGGAAAAAAATCTGTGTGCCAGCATGTATGTGCACGTTGCTGCAAGTCTCGGTTAAGTTTACGAGTGTTTGTGGGCTTTCTTACCATTTCTGGGCTCTGTGTGTGCTGTTTCTAGGGTGTTGATTTGCTATCATTAGTAAATGATAATATTGTGAATGTAAGGAAAGCATCCTCAGATAGGTGTCTCTAGCTGGTCTCTGCCCGTTGCTGCAGTGTGTAAAATGGAATGGAGAGGGAGCATTTACTGTGTAACTTGAGGGTAGCATGCTGACGATGAAAGCGCTAAGCTGTGAGGTGGTGTCTCAATTTACCACTCATTAGAGGAGAGGCAGGCACAGCAGGCAGCTAAGTCTCTGCCAGGCTGCTGCTATCTCTTTTCAAAATTGTTTTAATGTGAAAATATTTGGGAATAAAGTGTTGCTTGAAGCTTGTTACAATCAATGGTGACTTGCTTTATGAGAAGTAGATTGCTGTGCTCTGTAAAAGCCGGTGCAAGTTCTCTGGGACCCGCTCAGTGCACGATGGCGGGTGCTGGTTTTGCTTGCGCAGGTCCCAGTCTCCTGCACTTTCGAACATAATTTTCCCCCCATGGTCTGGATTGGGGCTCCCAGCTTATTGTCAGCTTTTCTCTGCACTCCTGTGCTAATCTTTTGTGTCATACTAAAGCTGTGGTGGGGGACAGTGTCTATTGGGAATTGCACAAAGAGCCAGCTTAACTAAAAATGCCCATTTCTTGTCAGGGCTATAGTGACTGTCTCATGCAGGAACGCTGCTCTGCTTTGTGACAACTGGCTGTGATTTGTGTCTCAGACCTCCTCAGTTCCCTATTTTGACAATTTCTTCTGCATTTTTTGACAAAGTTATGGGCGCAGTGAGCCTCTGTGGTGCTGGAGTCTCTCACTATCTTGCCACCCACCTTCCAGCTTATGTCAGATACTCATATTTCTTAGTTCTGTGCACAGTGGCAAAAATGGATGTTCAGCTCCCTGTAATGGCCCTGGTGGTGGGAACTGAGGAAAGTGAACCATCAGCAGTGAGAAGCCGCTATTCAGTGGCACAGGGAAGGTGTCTCCCTTGGCAGTGGACAAGAGCCAGCCAGCTCAGGGAGAAGGAGTGGGAGACCTCTTGGCGCAGGGGAAGCTTTGGGATGGAAGTGATTGTGGAGTCTCCATGGTGGGAGAGATGCTAGGCTGGCTCCTGAGGTGCCAATGGTAACACTTCTGCAGGACTTGAATCCCCTGTGCTTTATATTTGAAATGTGAGTTGGTTCGAAGGTGCAGAGCCACAAGCAGCCTCCTCCCCTGTTTGAGGATCCAACAAACTCCAGAGAGTAAAATACTCAGTGTAGTGGGACTGGACCTACCTTTTGGTCCTGCCAGGGAAAGACAGTTTCTCTTTAGAAGCCTGATTTTATGCTGAGCAATCAAGCAGGGATGAGGTGCAGAGCAATGAAATCTCGCTGCGTTTGCCCTCCCATGGTAAAGGAGCAAGGAACCAGTTCCCTTCCTTGGCAGCTTCTGCTGAATTTCTTGTCTTCTGTTTGTTCTCAAAATAATACAGGTCAGATATTGGATTTTTTCTTTTCTTTTCCTTGTCAGTAAAACAAGGATCTTGACAAATGTCTTGGGGGATAATCAGGTATTTACAGGAACTGACATGCTGACCTGCTGCTGGAAACCAACATCAAAAAATAAGTATCATTTTATTAATAAGCTCAATGCTTCTTGAATCAGGAGGAGAAATGAGCCTAAATCAACACAGCATCCATCCTCTCCAAACTCAGCGAGAGAAAACATACTCACCCCAGCTAATGGGGTGATGCATACAGAGCCCGCTCCAGCATAGATGCCTTGCAGGCAGGAGTGTGCTGATCCTCGCAGCTTCCTCTGGAGTGGAGGAGTGCTGCTATTTCTGTATTACCCATTTGGAAATGAAATATTTAAATGACTTGCTTAGAGAAGCCGTGTTAGAGATCAGTGTCAGAGCCAGACTGCCAGCTTTTCCTTTCTAATGGCTTATCAGACCTTTCCTTACACTTGCAAGAGTTGTGAGTGGAGACTTGTGTATGCTCAATAAACACTCGTTTTGTGGCATTCCTCTCTGTTGCTCGATTTTTGCATTGCTTTTTAGCACCCTTTCCAGTCCCCTTTGGCTGCAGAGAGACCCGTTGTCCATGGGGTTCACAAAGTGACAGTGTTCACCATGACGGTTCCTTTGGGCTCTGTGACTGCTTCTAGAAATGCTGTGTGTCTGCATTTCCAAAGGCTGTGGGGCAGTGTGTGGCTGAAAGGGGGGATGCTCACTGGTCACACACGGTGGCTGCTTTCCCACTTAACAGGGTGACTCCGGTGTCTCTCTTCAGATTACAATCCCTCGAGGAAGTGATGGGTTTGGCTTCACAATCTGCTGCGACTCCCCAGTCCGTGTGCAGGCAGTGGACTCTGGTAAGAGATTAGATATTTTTTATCCCTTTTGATTTGAATGAATGACTCTGCTCCTTTTTTGCTTCCCAGAGCATGTTGTGATTCAGAAGCTCCCATGCCTTGCACAACCCTGGTTACCTCCAAGAAACTTCACTTAATGAGTTCTCTGTTGCCTCTAATGAGGTCAGAGACCACTGGGTTAGCCTCTGGATGTCACTATTTTGGCAGTGTGTTGCAGTAATTTGCAGAGATTTTGTTCCCTTTCCTCTTCAACCTGAGAGCTGTCCGGCTAGTTGGGAGACCTATGGAAAGCATCCTGGGGAGGGGTGTCAGATAGGGGAGCAGGATCTCAGGAGCCCTCGGTTGCCTGACTAGATCCTCTTGGTGTGGACTTGCAGGGTGGACTTGGTGTCTCTGTTGTACCCTGGTGCTCCCCACTGCACACCAGGAAACTCAGGAAGTTCATGCAGTAGCTCTGAGAGAGTGTTTATGACTGTCCCAGGCGCTCTGTGTGTGTGTGTGCGCACACGTGCATGTTGGAAGGTGAAGCTCCAGGCTCAGCTAGCCCCACTTCATTTTCAGGTGTGGATGTTAGGGGAAACAGACTGGGTTTGGAGGAGTGAGTGGTGCAAGCTGTGAAGCTGTGCTATTTGGGTGTCCACTAGCCCCAGGGCTTCTCCTCCCCCTTATACTCTCAGGTCTCTGTCTAGCAGGTGACAGGCATTTGTTTCTTCTCTCTATAGGTGGCCCAGCAGAAAAGGCTGGTCTGCAGCAGCTTGACACGGTGCTGCAGCTGAATGAGCAGCCTGTGGAGCACTGGAAATGTGTGGAGCTGGCACATGAAATCCGGTGAGTATTCACCCAAAGCATGAGTGCAGGGCTCTGGGAGAGACGGTTTGAAGGAGACCAGGGCAGGGGAACAGGAGCTTTGAGTGGCTACAGGAACGGGAAGGCTTTAAGGGGTGCAGGAGACTGGGAAAGCACTCTCTGGAGTGGAAGAAGAAAGTATGCAGGGGCTGGGGAGGGCAGGACAGGGGCAGAGGCATTACAGGGAGGAAGGACTGCAGGGCTCATGGCTGTCTGAATGATGTGAGGTGCCTCACTCCCTACTGCTACATCTCTGACTTGGCCCATGCCATCTCTTTCAGGAACTGTCCCACTGAGATCATACTGCTGATCTGGAGGCTTGTCCCGCAGGTCAAGTCAGGACATGAAGGCATGATCCGCAGATCATCCTGCAAATCTGCCTATGACCTCCAGTCACCACCCAACAAGCGGGAAAAGAACAGCACCATGCCCCCACGGCCCGAGCAGCGCCGGAGCTGCCACATACTGTATGATGGGAGTGATGGGCTGGTGCTGAACAGCTGGGAGAGGTACACGGAGATTGGCAAGCGGAGCCAGAACACCATGCCACCCCTTTCCCGGGTCCCCTCCACTGCAGACCAGAACTACATCATCTTGGCACCTTTGAACCCAGGGAGCCAGGTAGGGCTGCTTTCCAGCCCCACACTCAAGTTACTGCATGTGGCTGTTGGCTGTGCTTGCTGGATCCTCTCTTGGCCTGTGCTTCAGCCTTATCAAGCATCTTCTCTAAACGTTTGCTAGAGCACATGCCATTTTTACAAGCCAGACCTGTGTCCCTTGGTAGAGCTTTCACTAATTTCCTAAAACATTTACCACTAGGATTGTAGAGCTGGGGTGAATGACCTGCTGCCTCCTCCCAGGGCTCGCTCAAGGGGTAAGGATATGGGAACTGTTTCCACTGCATAGACCCCAGTGCAAGTCATTACTCTCATTTTCTACTGGCAATAGGGCAAAAATGATTTTCACCTCTCTGGAGTGCTTTGGTTTTGCTGGGTTTTGCATGCTAAAATTTGCAGTTGTTTGTTGTAAAGTCTACCTCAAGCCTTCTTCAGGTGACTGTGTCCTTTCTGGATTGTGTCTTATAGCTGCTGAGGCCTGTCTATCAAGAGAACAACTCTACTGTGGGTAAGTTGCCGATGTGCTGAAAAAACTGCTCAGAATACCTAGCAGAGCTAGACATGGTCCTTCTAGCACTATGGAATCCTTGCCCTTAGACCTGCAATGCTGCAATGCTGCAATGGAGTCCCTCATGTTTTGAGGACAGTGGCAGAAGCCTGGAGCTTTTGGGTAGTATAATCTTCCTACTCTCTGCATGAAACATAAAAGCAAGAACCCTACTTTCAAGCCCAGAGGAGAACACAGCTCCTGGTGTCACTGGATGAGCTTCATGGTGAGAAGGTCTCTGTGGGAGCTGACAGAGCGGCTGAAGGGAGGCTGGTGGCAGGGACTTTCCATCAGGGCACGATGAAAGCATGAAGTGTGAAAGTGCTAAGCATTGTTGTTGTGGTGGTGGTTCCCCAGATATGTCTGTGGGCCTGTCTGTGATGTGTTTCCCTTCTCATGCATGATGGCATGCTAGGGGAGTGCTAATACTGTGGCCCCTGCTTTGAGGTTCATTTTATTACTAAGGGAGTGAGGATGGCTGTGACTTGAATTTGTACAAACAGTAGTGCAGGTTGATGTGCCAGAATTGGGGAATACTCATTTCCAGGGCTGCTACAAGGTCTCTGGCAGTCTCTGGACCAGCTCTTCTCAAAACCCCTTTGAAGCATAAACTCATTTTCTGCAACAGATATGCTGGAGTATTCCTGGAGAACCAGGTATGGTTGGGCTTGCAGGAAGAGTGGGATGAGGTGTGTGGCAGGGCTGGGGACTGTATGAATCCTGGTCCACGCAGAAACATCTGTTGCCTGCTCTTTGATTTGGGAGCTTTGAGAGGCCACACTTGCACCCTGTCTATTAGGATGCCCTTAGGATGAGCTGTGTGTTTGTAGCAGAGCTGACCTCCTAGGCATGATCTTGCTGGAGTGTCTTTAACTCAGCAGTCCCTCCCTCGTGCGGGCACAGCTATCAGCACAATTTCCAGCTAGAAAATTTTGTGCTGCCTATAAAGGTGGGTCAGTGTCCATAGAAGGCAAAGTGTGGGGCTGGCAAAGCCATGGTGGGGATGCTGGGGAGCAGGAGGGAGCAGCACGGGTCTGAGGCCCCTGTGCCTTGGATGCTCCCAGCCCTGGAGATCTGCAGCCAGAAGAATTTTCCGCAGATCAACTGCAGGGATAATACTGTGGATAATTGCAACTCTTTCCCGCTGTTTGTGGATCCTGTGAAAAGATGAGCTGGACCGTGGGGACTTGTTCTTATAGTAGGGTGGAATTTGAAAGGGTTGGGCTTCTTCCCATAATAGATTTTAGTGATTGTTTTCAGTTTATTTAATGTTAAGTCTTCAGAGGGAAGAATGTATTAGTTAACCTGAGCAGTGATTAAGCATGGCAGTGTGAAGCTGGCCACCAGTCACACCAGGAGAGGAGCCGACGCTTCGGGCAGGCTGGATGTGTTTTGTACCAGCGTGCACAAAACAGGACTTGTGCAGATGATGAGTTCCTCTGATAAAATGAGGTGATTTAGAGATAAGAGGAAAAGCAGATCCTGAACAGGCCAGACAGATTGTTCTGTGTTAAGCTCTCTTGTGCTTTGATTTTATCTGGTAGTGCAACCATGAAAAAGGGAAAAGAGAAAATGTCAGGATTATTGCACTTAGAGGTGGAAACAACCTTTTAGGACACAAGGGCCACCCCCCTGCAAAGGCAGGTTGTTAAAGCAAGCAGTAAACAGCAGGTCTGGATTGCCAACAAAGCACGGTCTGGCTCTGCTGGTGTTTATCTGAATGTAAATGCGCTATTTCCTAATACTTAATGGAATATGTAATGTTGGGTAGGTTTGTATATTTGCTTTGGACGAGACCTTATCTGCTCTGAGCCATGTTCAGGAGTGTTTTGGTTCATTTCTACTCAGGAAGGTTATGGGTATCTGTTACAGTGCAAAGGCAGAAGCCACTGTGCAGAAAGCTGCTGTGGTGGGAGCAGAAACCCCCAGGGCTGGGTGGCTGGAGGGAGAGATGCTGGGGGGTCTCTGCTGGGACACCCCTCTCTCAGCGAGTTGCAGGAGGGTTTGCTCATACATGTTCCTGAGACATTGCTGTGGGGGAGAATGGGCTAATGCTCCAGCTTCTCACCTGGATATGTTAAAATCTGAGTGGGGAGGTCTGCTTGCTGGACCCGAGCTGGCTTAGTTCGTCAGCCTCAGGAGGGAGAGAGGAAGGAAATACTTTGATTTTTCAGTGGGGCTTCTTTTGAAGAAGGCATGAATTTTTGGTTAGAGAGACATTCAGTTCCTGTTGGAATTGTTGCCTGCGAGTTTTAGGACAGAGCACAGGTTGCTGGTGCCCAGCAGGACATGGTCTGGGGTTAAGGGCTCTTAGAGAACACAGTCCTGTCCCACCTTCTCTCCCCAGCGTGGTAGGTCCTGCCGCTGCTGTGATGGGAGTTTGTGTATGGCAGGAGAGATGTGCCTTGTGGGCCTGGGGACATCAGGGATGGCCAAAACTGTATGCTGGGATCACCAAAGAATGCTGAGGCCCTTGGGCCTAATGGATCAATGTCTTTAATGGGAAATATTTCATAGCTGCTCCCCGCTTGGCAGCTGTGCTGTCCCAGCACACCTGACAGCAGAGTAGCCCAGTGGGCAGCAGCTTGGCAGCTCCTTTCTGGTTCTGGTCCTGTGTGTTGGTCTCATCCCGGCTCCATGTGATGGATCTGGGGAGCAGGATGCATAAAGCCATCCTTAGCACTGCTGCCTCCAACAGATCACCCATGAAACCATCTAGCAGCTCACAGCCAGTTGTGCATACAGTACTGGCTCCCAGCAGTCTGTGATGCTCTCACCTCATTGCGCTGGTGCTGAGAAAATGGTAGTTTCTGTCCAGGCAAAGCATCCTTAGGGCACCCCACAACCTGTGCCTGCACTCGTGAGACAAAATGCTGGTGGGAGCTTGCTGGGTGTATTCAAAGGCATTCCTCTGGGCTGGGAGGAAAGGGCTTAGAAATCCTATATAGCAGCAATTGCCTGGCAATAGGGGAAGGAAGGACTCATCCACGCAGCAGCTAGCGGGGAACAGTGATAATTGTTGTTAATTATCAATAATGCTTTTAATCACAGGATTATGAATTACATTAGAGATTCTGGGACTGGTTTGACATACCATCTAATATCTCCTGGCCTCTAGCAATACAGACTGGCAGATGTGGAGTGGCCACAGTAGCTGGTGTTGGCTTGTTGGGAAAAGTCATAGCTCTGCTCAACCAGTTGAGGTGGGAGTCTGCAAAGGAAAGCTTCTGTGTAATCACTCATTTGAATGAGGATAACGGCTTTCTGCGATGAAGACGGACAGAGTGAAAAAACAGTCAGGCTGCTTGGACTTTTTCTAGCACTGAAATGTAATGCTGAAAAACAGTGGATAATATTGTGCCAGCCTCATGCAAAATGAGGTCATCCTTTATAAATACACCCCCATGTCTAAGTAACCTTCACATCCCTGGGAGCGATTTGGAAAGGCATGGATTGATCCCATGTGCATGAATGTGTTTATCATTTCTGTCCCTTTCTCTGACACCTCCAATCTTAGTATCTTCTGAAAACTGTGATTAACCCACTACCCAGCACCTCATGACGTGAAATTCCTGTACTTTGCTAACTCCCATGCCCAGAATCCAGGGCAGGCAGGGCTTGTGTGGATAAAAATGTCCCGAGGTTTAAATTTCCAGTGTTTTGGGTTTTTTTCCCCCACCCTGAGTTAGTCACAGATGGTTTTCCTCTCTCTGAAAAGGGAAGGGTCATAGTTCAGTGGTGGAGGCAGGTGTTCCCTGATGGTGGGAACGTCCTTGGTGCTCCCGTGATTCAAGAATGACCATTTAAAGTCATGTCTGGGATTGTTCTGTATTTCTTATTTCATACTTTCAGTACTGCATAGGGAGGTTTGTATAATAGCACCACATCTCTTCCTCCAAAGTACCGTATTCATAGATTGTGCAGAAGGCAGCGTACACCCAAACAGAGGCAGATACACTAGCCTGCAGCTGAGCTTGCTGTGACTTCCTTGGGTTTTGGTTTGTACATACACAGATGTGTTTGTGCTGCTGGTGTGATCCAGTTAAGTCCTTGGTGCAGCAAGTGAGTAGCTTTTGATTGAGCAGAAATGTCAAGGGACATCTCATTTTGCATTAGGAAAAATGAAGTCAGTGCTGTTATTTCATGAATCCCTGGGAAACTTTGATAGCAGAGTGACGAACGTCTCTGCAGCTCTTGGCTCCAGCTATTCCCCTTAGGCTTTATGTGCCCTCCTCCAGCCTGTGAGAGCAGGAACTAAGCTGGCAGCATGTAGCAGCTCTGTGGGAGCTCTCTTCTGATTCTGTGTTTCTTTCTGCTTCCTCTGTCGGTCCAGGAAATGCATGTAAAGGGAAATCGCACATGGGGTCTGGGAGAAAATCCAGGCTGATGAAGACTGTGCAGACGATGAAGAGCTACGGGAACTACCAGAACTGTACCATAGTGAGGCCACACATCCCGCACTCCAGCTATGGCACATATGTGACACTGGCTCCCAAAGTGCTGGTGTTCCCTGTCTTTGTGCAGGTAAGCACAGCTGGAAGTGAGACGTTATGGATCTAATGCAATCAGTGCCCAGCACAGCAGGTTGTATCAAAGCTTGCTGCTGTAGGTTGGGTCCAGGCTGTCACACAAGGTGGATATATTTCCCAGCAGTATATACCATGAATGCATGGATCCCCTGTCGTCCACAGCTCTGTCCTCTGGAGCTGGCTGTACTCAGCACAGTGCTGGGTACTTTCTCAAAGGGAATTGTGTCCTGCCCAAGCAATTCTCAGTTGGAGTTTTTTCCCTTTTGGCTTTCAAATCTGGTCCTTGGGTGCTTGCTTGAGTCAGGAGAAGGTATCCCAGCTTCTGGGCTTCAGCAACCAGCTTGGTGTAATTGAAGATCAATGTGGTTTCTTCACGTGGGTTCTTTGTGCTGTTAATTATGGTGTGCAAACAAAGGTTTTTTAGTTTAGCTGGTGGCCAGCACTAAAATCATGGAGAAGGATCCAGAGCAGTAATGGCTTGAGAGAGGATGTTCTCACTCCCCAGTTCCTTAAATTTTTTTCTTAAAACTTAGCCCTGAATTTGGTGGTAGTAGCTCTAACTACCTCTGTGTCTTCCATCTTGTCCTTCATATGGCCAGGACCCCAGAAAACCTCATCTGAGCCTGTATGTTTAAGTCTGTTACTGATGAATACCTTCATCTCTGAGACTGTGGGGAACCATCCGTCCTCCCCTGCTAGCAGCAATGACACTGTCATGTCAGCTCAGACTGGCGATTTCCTTTGGGCTGAAACCCATGATCCGTGTTGTCTATCACTCCAGCCTGAGCCAGTGGACTGCTTGGGGGCAAACGTAGGGCTGGGCTGGTACTGGGGGGCAGGCTTATGCCCACCTCATCCTCCTCAGCGGCACCCAGGTGGCCGTTCGTGTTAGCACCAGTGCATTCACCAGTCCTGGGTGTGTGCACAATTTGCCTTTTGGTAAGAACACAACTGGCACTTTTGCCTCTTTACTCCCGAAACTTGTGTCTTGGATTGAGTTTGGGGTGTTTCTGCCTCTTCAGGAGCTGGTTTTTATGCTTCGCACTGTCTCATACTGGAAGGCCCCTTTCCACGTACCCTCATGTGCCTGCTGGCCATGCTGCTCAGGAGGATCGTCCTGGGCTGGTTTTGCAGGGTTTGTTCTGCAGTCAGGACAACTGAACCTGTCCTGTTCTTCTCCAGCGTTAAACAGAGAAGGTGCTGACTGGGGAGCTGAGCGTGCAGCGTGGCATGAGAAAGGGCAGCCTTCTTAAAGTTGCTTTACTTTACTGTGAGAGTAATCCATAAGATCATGTAGCAAATACTCTATTCTGAGAGACGTGAGAACCTAATGTGCCACCATTGTGGTTGTGTTTCCTGCTAAAAAGCGCCCATAACCAAGCCCGCACTGTGCAGAACAGTTAACATACAGAGGCAAGTGGCTGATTGTCTTTTTATAGATGGGTCTGACGTAGGTGTAAAGTGTAAGGCTTTCTTTTTGTCCTGTAGCCGGACTGCAGACTTTCTGTCCTTTTGAGCACAGTGTGGGGTGGCTTCTCCCTGAATGAGTTACAGCTTAAAGTGAAGACAAAGTGGGTTTGGTGGGCAGAAAATTTTTCTGGCAAACCACACTTCCAGTGGAAAGTTTGACAGTTTCTTTCTTTTTCTTTTCTTTTTTTTTTTTTTTTTCCCTTCAAATGTAGCCCCTAGATCTTTGCAACCCAGCCCGGACTCTGCTTCTGTCAGAGGAGCTGCTTCTTCATGAGAGCAGAAGCAGGACTATACAGGTAAGACTCTTTCCATGCTGTCTGAGCTTTCTAAACATGCTCTTCTGCAGTCTTATATAGTAGATTGAGAAGGGCAATGTTTTACTGTGCAGTACTTATATTAATATATGATATTTGGAAAAACTTGTAGTCAGTTTATCATGGGATAAACTAAATATCAAAGCTCTTCTTTGCTAGAAATCAACTTTTTTTCTTGTCTTCCTTCATGCTCACTAAGAAGAAACTGCACATGGCAAATGCATGCCAGTCACAGCCCAGCAGTTGAGGCCACTGGCAGACTCAGAAAGAGGGAGTTTAAGAATATTTTGTGCCAGGTTAGAGAACTAGACAGAGAACTTGTTACAGGGGTTTTCAGAAATTTAGTTCCTGAAACAGGTTACATGTCCAAATTCCTCTCTTTTTTCTTACTTCAGCTTCTTTTCTGCAATGTTATCAGAGGGCTGTTAAAAATCTGGGGAAACAGCTAAGCTTTGGCTACATGCTGAACCTGTGTATGTGACAACTTTCAACATCCAAACTGACAGAGTTTGGATGTGTTGATTACATTTGCTGCTGGCTTCACTTGCATGCAACTGTCAAGTCTGCAAAGCCCTGGAATTTGGGACAGAGGAAGCGGCAGCTGGGACAACCCACTCATGCATTGCTCACTAGTGCCGGAGGAAACTGCCGTTTCTTTGGGGGCATTTTCAGAGAATCTCACCACTGTACAGAATAATTTTGTTTTGAATTTAGTTGGAGTGAGGAACGTGTCATCTTCACAGAGCCATAAAGGAATTTTTACTTGACTAATCTTAGTTTCTGGGTAACACCTTCTGGGTGGCCAACAGCAGAATCCCAGAGACGTGTCATATCGCTGGCCTGTACAAAAGAGTACAAGATTGTGTTAACTGACTTCTCTCTCTTTCTGGTTTTCAATGTGTAATTCATCCCTTGGTTTGACTTGAATCACTATTTCTTTTTTTTGCCAAAGTACATGAAAAATTGCATGATCAGTTAGGAAACTTGGCACTGATTTGTAAATAAAACTCTTCCCCTCTCTGTCCTGCTGTTCTTTGCTGCTCAGGGTCTTCTGGGCACCTGCATGAATGAAAATCAAGTAAACACATGTGCTGTGATGGCTTGGAAATATGGTGGCCAGCCTGAAGTCAGGATGCTTCTTCTGGGTGGTTTGGAGTTGCTTGCTTTCAGGTCAGACTCAGATGTCTGTAGTAGCAGCCAAATGTGGAATAATTATGAATAACTAATGCCGTTTGCAGCCTGGGTGGAGCATGTGTGTGTATGGGGGTGTTTGTATTTAGATGATGGAGAGCGTCAGGACAAGCATGTTTGGAGGAGGTGTGCTGCTCTGTCTCCAAATGGACATGTTAGCCATTTCAGAGACCCAGCTGTGGGCAGGATCAGAAGGAGGCTGTCTCAGGGAAAGGACTCTGCTTACGATGCCCTAAAGATGAGCGTGAGGCTGGAAGAGGATTTCCCAGTTGGAGCTGCTGCCAGGAAAGGGCAGGATGCTGTACGCTGGCCAGGAACGTGAGACGGTGTTTGAGAATGATGGTGCCTTGAGGCCGTGATGTCTGTGTAAGCCTGGCAGAGGGGCAAGGCAAGAGACTGTGACTAAGCATCATGAAAAAATAGAAGCAGTGAATGGGAACAAGCATGTGGCAGCATCTGCTTTGGAAGGCAAGAGTCTTTCCTTTGGTGTGAACCCAGGTGTGGTGCTGAGCCCTGTATTGCTGGGAGCTGACAGTTGTACGTAGCAACACTGGGACATTAGGCATGTCCTTGGGGAAGGGCTTTCTCACATCTGCAGTGTGTCACAGGGTTATGGCAGGCTTTGCAGAGCTTCAAGGAATCAGTGCAGGTCTCTCTGGAAAGCCAGAGACTCCCCTACTCCAGCGGAGCAAGGGTGTCTGCTTTGGTTCTGGTGGGCTGTGAGGTAAAAGAACCTAAACTTCTGAAGCCAGCAAGACCTAAAATGGCATGGACACAATGGAGCTTCCCCTGGTACAGGAGGGCTCTGACTTCTCTTTTTGCTGGACTTGAGCTCACTCCCTCTCCAGCCTTCTTTGCTGTCCGAACAGAGGCTGTCTGCTTTCCGATTGGTTCTTTCTTCCTTGTTGCATGTGGTTATCCATTTTTTCCACTGCTCTTCCCACCTAGCCTCTCTCAAACTGGACCACTGCTCCTGTGGTTTGCAGGACTGTTTTCTGTATGTTATTCTGCTTTGGCTAAGTGGCTCGAGAGAGGAGGGGCCAGGTGCAGGGGCTGGAGATGGAGGTCCTGTTTCTCTCTTCCCCCACCCCCAGAATCTTTTTCTCTTGGCAGTTTCCATGTCAGGCACTGCATCCTCGTCACTGAGCAAACTCTCTCCCATCTCCTGAAGGAGTCAACCTATCTCCCTGGAGGCTTGCCAGGATCTGTCCTTTCCCTGACCTTACCTCTGGGGCAATCCTTATTCAGGCCTTAATCACATCCTGTCTAGACTTTGTTGCAATTCCTGCTTTTATGGTCTTCTGAAGTCCCTCCAGCCTGTGGAGTGCCAGAGGAACCACCATGATGCAGGTGATTGTGCACAAGGTGTCAAACATGGGCTTTGCCCTTGTTGGTCTGTCTCTAATGAACCTGGAGGCAACTTTCCAAAGTCCTGAGGTAGCTTCACAGCATAGGCCATGCTCACCCCCTTCTCAGCTCTCTTTTCTGCCATGCTGGCAGGGTCTGCAGATCAGGATGGTCCTCCCCGGAACTCTGAAAGCCCCCAGCTCTGCCAGGAATCTGGAGGACATGGACCGGCATGCCCAGGTCTTATGCTCTTCTCTGCAGAGCAAGAGGCTTTTCTCTGTCATCCCCAGTGTTGCACTGCAAGTTACTGGCACTCCTGGCCTGGGACGGGGTTGCCAGCTCCCTGTCTCAGCGGGTGGCTGAGTCTGGCCAACACAGTGGGTAGACCAAAACCCTACTCCCTGGCACAGATGTTTCAAGATCTTGTTTTCAGCCTTTTTTAGACATTTTCATTTGGGTAAGAATACCAGAAACCTGCACTTACCTCTTCCCTCCACCACACTAGTCCCACTTACTCTGTCCCTTCTTCTTCACTGCCTTTTAATATCCTTCTCTTCCTCATTTTTTACACCATTTCCCCATCTGCACAGCCACTGCTTATGCTAGTATTTGAGAGTGGGTGCATGACCCCTTGAGGTCTTCAGTGCCTGCTCTCCCCTGACGTTCATGGTAGAATAATATTTGATTCAGATAAGCCAAGGTGAGGTTCAAGGTTTGACAGCTAAAGCCTTCACCATGGATCTCCTTTTGGCAAGTGTGGTGGTGTATCTTCATCAAAGTCTATCTGAGCATATAAACTCCTTCCTGAGTGTATAAATTCCTTGCCAATAATCTTGGCAGAAAAAAATGCGCGAGGCAGTAAAAGAGGGTAAATGCACTGTGTGCTAAAAGACTGCTGAGACGTCTCGGAGAACATGCATTTAATATGGATACATGCAGAAGTAAAAATCCAGGAGCAAAGGAGCAGGTCATACAGAGAGCTAGAGCTGTAGCATGGAAAGCAATGTCTCCAAGGCTTTAGTGTATTGCTGCAGGATGGTAAAGTTTCCCCTCACCTGGGAAGTTCATGCTCATCTCCGAAGTGCCATGACCATGTATGTGCACCTACCCCACCTGAAAAGCCTAGACTGCTTCTCTTTTTAGACTGGCACTCAGCTGACTGAGGTGCGAATGTACAAAGCTGTCATAAATGGATTACTTTTAATCATGTTCTCCTATTGCTCTGGTCTCTGTGAAAACTAAGTGAGTAACTGCCAGGGCAAAGCTGTAGCCAAGAAAGCTATGACTTTGAAGCATATGATCAGGGGAGCACTGAACAGAAGTGACTGCGTGATATCACCCTGTATGTGGGGAGCTGTGTTATTCTTGGTCTGATGAGTCCAACAGTGATGTCTGCTTCATAGAGGATGCTCAGAATTTGGATGGTCTCACAAGAGGGCTACAAGGATAAATCAAGATCTGAAAAAATTGAGGAAGATTAAGAAAGCTTCATCCATTTAGCTCAACTGAATGAATGAGGGCACATGAACTCTGCAGATACAACCCGCATACTGGTATCACTGGAGTTTCTCTTTGGGGTTGCAACCAATTCTTCTGGAGAAAAATCCAGTACTGGTAAACAGAAAATGTGTGTGGCTCAGTCCTAGGGGTGGATACCTGTCTTAAGAGCTCCCCACCATGAATTATAGGATTTCTCTAGCCAGCTGCAGGCAGCATTCTCTGGCCAGCAATGCAGGTGATCGTCACCAGGTTCTCCTTTGGCATCTGAAAGCTTTATCATAAAAGACCTGCCTCTGCTTCCTCAGCTCCCTCTGTTTTGCTGGGCACAGCTACGAGACTATTGCTAGAGAAAGAGAGAGGATGATGTCTCAGGAACCATCAACTGGCTCAGGCTTTTCCTGCCGAGCACTGGGACAAGCAGGCAGGGTTTGCACTGATCCATTTTGCCAGTGTCTCTGCTGATGTACTGCTGCAGTTGCAGCGTGCAAACTCCTCCCTGCTGTAACCCAGGTGGTTGTGGCTCTCTGTGCATAGTTGAGCAGAAGAGGAAGGGGTTAGGAAGATAGTTAAGTATTCTTAAGCTGGAATGTGAAGGTATGTCAGCTGCAAGGCTTAATTTCTGGGCACCTTTTCATATTGTTTTTGTTACCATATTTTGCTTTACAAGGCGTGGTTATTGCTTCCTCCTTCCTGCAGTAGGGCTCTGTAGCAGTCCCAGCATTGATCTCCTGTTCTCATCTTGGGGAAGCACACTAGCCCACTACTTTCCACTTTCCCTCCTGGCTTTCATTTTCTCCTGTTTTCTTCTAGGAAACATTTTAAACGTGACCCTTCCTTCTGTAAAAACGCTTTGACAGTTATATTCTGTAGTTAGTCAGATCTATCAGCAGAAGAGGCTTTGCTGTTTGCTGTGGTGCAGAGCACACCCAGATGAACAGTGTCCAAGACATCAGTGTCAGCGTCTATGAACACTTTTTTTCCCCCCTGTAAAATCTATTCACATCCCCCAAAAGATCTGTGTGACAACTGCCATGTGGCCTTGATCATGCTAGTAATAACACAGGTGTACCTATCTCTGTCTTCAGAGGAGTCCTTTCATCATGTCAGTTGTTTTATTTCTGATTTTGGCATAGAAAATTAGTTCTGGGACATACACAAATATACTCTGACTCTCCACAGGGCAACTCTGGATTCTGTGTCTTGCCTGGATGAATTCAGGCACTGTGTTTCTTTTTCGTTTGCTCTTTTGCTTTTATGAACCCTGTGATTTTTCATGGTAGCTACCAGATCTGTTTGCAAAGGGCTGTTACAGACATGTTAGAGCTCATCAGCGGTGTGATGGCAATCCTAGGCAGAGCTCCAGATTACTCACTCCAGCCCTCCCCTCTTACATCTGCTGGCTGCTGCCTTAGGGTCATCCATAGAATCATAGAATCATAGAATCATTTAGGTTGGAAAAGACCTTCAAGATCATCGAGTCCAACCATCAACCATGCCCACTAAACCATGTTCTGAAGTGCCTTGTCTACGCACTTTTTGAATACCTCCAGGGATGGTGACTCAACCACTTCCCTGGGCAGCCTGTTCCAATACCCGACAACCCTTTCAGTAAAGCAATTTTTCCTAATATCCAACCTAAACCTCCCCTGCCACAACTTGAGGCCATTTCCTCTCGTCCTATCTCCAGCCACCTGACAGAAGAGACCAACACCCACCTCACTACAGCCCCCCTTCAGGTAGTTGTAGAGAGCGATAAGGTCTCCCCTCAGCCTCCTCTTCTCCAGACTAAACAGCCCCAGCTCCCTCAGCCGCTCCTTATAAGACTTGTGCTCAAGACCCCTCACCAACTTGGTTGCCCTTCTCTGAACATGATTTGAGTTTCCTGTGCTCAGCTCTGCAGGTGGGGTAAGTGCTCTGCCCCGCAGGGCTGGTCCCGCTCCCACCTGTGCGAGCAGGGTTCACTGGACCTTGCAGCACTGGGGTGCTCTTGGCAGGCTCTGGCTGTGTGGGTGGAAGGGACACCCTCATGTTCTTCCCCCAGCAACTTGGAGGAGCAGAGGGACGTCTGTAAACCATTTTGTGTGGAGCTGCTCTAAAATCAAGCGTCTTCCTAGAAGCAGCATCTAATAGAGATGCTCTTGCGTAACCCACGCTGGCTGCGCTTTTATCTTCTCTACATCCTGAATTCAGTCAGTCCCATCTTCCCATAAAAGCATAATGTTACCTGTAAATGCTTTTTGTGTATTTCTGTTTCCATGATTCTCTATTTAAATCTGCTTGGTTTTGAAGTGATATTTTTTTTCCTGCTGATCCTTCTAATCTTTTTTTCTACCCTTTAAACTTCTGTGTGTATTAGTTCTTCAATTTCTTTCCTCCATTTCCAGCATGACCACTTATGGATTATGCTTTTATCTCCTTCACTTTGCTGAGTTGCTGTTCTCAAAATCCCTGAACATCTCTTCTTTGAGGCTGAGGGACCTGGGATGGCACCAGACATGTCCTGGAAAAGTTATCTTTTAGAACAAGATAGGCATGGGAGAAAGTTTATAGTGCAGTTTGTACTATGTTATTCCTTGTATTAATAATAAGGTCAGAAGTAATGAAGACGGTGAACGTGGGCCCTAGGCCAACAGTGTGTTGAGAGCAGAGGAAGGGATTTTCCAAATGATACAGAGAAAAACAGACACTCCCTGGTTTCATTGTCAATTAAAGCTACATCAGTAGCTTTGTGCTTATTAAGAATACCACAAAAATAAATTTGCACAGCAAGGAGAAATCTTGTGGCAAGGGCTTGATTTTGGTTTCAAAGCCAGATGCTGCTGCCCTGATGTGAGACTCACCACCATGTGATAAACTGTTACCCAGCTTGTCCTCCTCCTGATGTGTGTCCGTCAGCCACTGGGCATGGAGACAAACTGTACTGGCAGTGTGTCCCCCCGTAAACAGTGACTCAGTCCCTGTCCAGAGCAAAGTCACCTTTCAAAGGGTGACTTGGTGGTGGCAGTGATGCCAGCTCCCAGTAAGCCCCTGGGATGCTGGGTTGTTTGCTGCTCTTGTGAAAGGGTTGCTAAAAGGCCACAAAACCTTCATTACTGTTGCTCAGTGTTGCAAAGCAGCTTTCCCTTTGCTGTGGGAGGTTTTTGGGAGCATCCCAAGGAGTGGTTAAAAGCAGCCATGTGCTCACATGCTGCATCCTGTGCTGAGAGCAGGGTGTGATTTGGCAGTATGCAGAAGGTCCAGCATCCAGCATGCCCACTGGCATATTGCAGCCGCTTGCTGGCATCTTCTAAGTTTTGCTGCATGCCCCCAACTTCTGCTGGAGAGCAGGACAGGCTCAAACCTCGGCTACTGGCATAGTGATTGCACCAAGCTACTCATTCCCAGTAGACTTCTGGGTCAAGGATCTCCAGTAAAGTGGAGAAGCTCATTCTTCTTATTTTAAAGATCACACTAATCTGTACTGATTGAACTAGGGACCTCAGGCAAGAGCCAGAAGCAGAACAAAATCTACCTTCTCGGTTGTGAGCACCCACTGCTCTGGAGTAGCTCACAGCTTCTAGGACACTTGAGTCACTGCTCAAGCACAGAGCTGGGCAGACACTTGGTTCAGTGTTTGCTTTCCACCCATCAGTGTGGTTTAAAGGTGTCAAGTTTGTTCCCTGCAACTGCTCTTGTAGGTTCTGCTGTTGTAAAAGCCAAACTGTTATTTTCTCAAAGGGTGTGAAATGAGCCATGTGAAGACAGAGGACAGTGCAAAGCTCCTTCGTGAGTGTGTTCAGGGAGATCATGTTTGCTTTTAGGTTGCAACTTCTACAGTGTGCTGGGATTAGTCGGCAACTTATTCCCTCCTCCTGCTCCTCTGATTTATAACTTATGTAAATGGGAAGTGACACGAGAGAGCAGAGAGGGTGTGTTTGCGTGGCATTAAACTGTCGGGCAAGTTTATCCCTCTTGTCACGGGACTCCACAGTCCTCGGTAGGTGACTGCCAAAGCAGGGGGAGCCTTGTTTGAAGCTTGCTGGGAGCACCCTGAGGGGTGTAGCAGCAATCAGCCCCTTAGGGAAAGACTGCCTGGGCTGCCTGTCATGGCTGGTGCGTCTCCCCAGGGTAGAGGACCTTTCCAGGGCACTGTCTCAGTGCCAAGAGATTAACTCCTTATAGCTTCTTCTTTGCTGCTTTTGTGCTTCCAGGTCACCCTCTTTGTTTACTCCGACCTGCTGCTCTTCACCAAGGAGGATGAGCCTGGGCGCTGCAACGTGCTGAGGAACCCTCTCTACCTGCAGAGTGTCAAGCTCCAGGAGGGTGAGTGTCTGCAGCAGCAGTTGGAGACATTTGGGGCATTTTCAGGGCTGCTAGCTATAAAGTTGCTGGCCAGCAGCAGGATAGCACCCCACTATCCCATTGCTTCCAGTATTTAACAGTACCATCCGACTGGTGCTGCCAGATCATCCTTCCTTGGGGTGCAGGGGCAGCACCCCCCTTTCCCATCCCTGCATTAACCCAGTCCCCGGGAGCTCCATCTCCTGGGACACCTCAGGGGCACTCAGGTAGCACTGCTTTCCACGGCTTTTTGGGTGCATCTCTCAGGGATTTTGGGCTGGCATTCCCCAGGATCTTGCTGTGCTGTGCTGTTCCCCTTGCTGGTGTTACACTGCTGACAGTGGGGGCTTGCCGAGGCTGAGAAAGGGAAGTGAAGTCTTGAGGTTTCCCCTGTGGTGCCTTGAGAGAGTTCAGAGTTTGTCTCCAAGGGAGTCTGGCTAAGCCCTACTAACCTTTACTTTGCTACTTCTCCCTTCAGCCGCCCACAGTTTTCCCCCCATGCTAGCATCCCTCCCCCATGCACACCCCATTGGTGAGGAAAGAGCAAACCCTGGCCTCGGTGGAAGGCTTTGGGCCATGCCCTTACTTTCTTCACCTTGACTGGGCTTTCACATCCAGCTGAGGGCTCAGGGAGGGCTTCTAGGGCAGGAGGATGACTTGAAATTAGATATTTCAAGTTGAAATGCTGAGGCTGTTTGAAAGATGACCTTTAGCTACTCAGGGTCAAAAGAGGAACGAACAATTTGCTCTACCACATCCTATTTGCTATGGTGGAGCCACTTCTTGGCCCTGGGCCCAGTCCCACCTTGTTCCTTCTTTGGCGCAGTCGCCTTTTGGGTATGGGCTTGTTTTGTGAACAGTCGCCCGACTGCGTCAGCGTGGGGCTGGTGCCCTGACTCCTCCCGAAGCCCAGGCAGTGGGTGTCACTGGACTGGGACCCCACGTGAGAAATTGTGATTGGATATAAGGAAAAACTTTTCTATGGTGAGGTTGGTCAAATATTAAGTTGCCTACAGAGGTGTGGGATCTCCATACCTGGAGGTGTTCAGGACTCAACTGGGCACGGCCCTGAGTGCCCTGATCTGGGTGCTTTGGGCAGGGGCTTGGGCTAGAGACCACCAGAGGGGCCCCTTCCAACCCAGATTACTCTGTAACTGTATGAGCTGATATCTTTATGCAGTCCCATGGCCCTGACCAAAAGGGATTAATCCAGATCCAGGCTACTTCTCCAAAGGGATCATTTTCTGGATGAATTTTGCCACTTCCCATGACTTTCCCCAGCTGAGCTGTGAGCTCTGTGGATGAGCTGCATCTTTCCACGTGCCCCGCGTTGTTGTGAGCCTCAGTGCTGGGGATCTGCAATGCTGTGCCGGACACCACAGAGTGCCTGTCAGTTGTTATTTCCCATTTCCAATGTTTCTGCTCCCAGATTAATTCACTGACCTGTTTGGTGGGGGCAGAACCACAGTGAGGGAGATGGGGCACCGTGGCACAAGCCATTTAGAAAAGCCATTGAAGCTTCCCTGGGGTTTGTTTGAGTTTGTTCTCAGCGCTGCTTATTTCTAAGAAACAGACAAAAGAAATTGTTCCTCGTTGAAGTGCTTGTTGGTCAGCGTCTGCTCCTGGAGCGCGTGCGTGTGCTGCCTCTCGCTGCTCTCAAAGGCTGTTGAATAACCCTGCTCTTGTTCGCCTCCTTGAAGAATCAGCTTCCCTAGTGCTGGTCCCGGCTCCGTGCATGAAGGTCTGTTTGCAGCTCGGCATAAGAACATGCCTCCTAACGTCAGGCAGAGCGGTTGAATTTCGTGAGTGGTTTTCTGCCACTTATTTCCTTGTTGCCATAATAACTTGGCTGGATCACATCTGGAATAGCTTGACAATCCTTTCTGAAGGGGATGTTTGTCTCTGCAGCACTGAACCACCCCCCATACACTGGGAATCGAGCACAGTTGGTTTTCAGGCAGTTCACCCTCCTGGTTTGGGCAGAGCTGCTTCAAAGGCAGGTGGAATGAGCAAAAAGATGTCTGTCCCTTTTGGCAGGGATTTTCTGTTGGTCTCCTAAATAACTGAATGGCACATTAATAGGAACAGGCGTATTGCTGAGTATAACAATTGAGACATCTCCGGTACACTGAAGACCATTGTGATGTTTCCTGTTTCTGCTGCTTGCTGCACTGTGCGAAAGCAAATCAGTATAATCTGCTTTACAATGCTCTGTCTTCCTGCTTTAGAAGCCGAGCATGGCTGATGAGCACCACACCAGCCAATGTTTCCAGTGTGACAGGGCTGGCTTCCTCACTAGATACTGTGGGAATTTCCACACGAAGGTCACCGCCTCGCTGGGATCCTGGCCCCCTGGGTGGGTGCGCTTGGCTTTGGGACAGAGAAGAGTGCTCCTGTTTTGCAGCCGGAATGAGGACCCCCAGGCTGTGAGCCCCATCCCCAGCTGGGATCCTGCTAACAAGGACTTTTCATGTGCTGCTTTGCTGTCCCTGACATCCCAACCCGCCATGTCTTACAGCAAACAGCTCCAAGATAGTCAAAGGCCAAGAGTGTGATTTATGGGTCTTCTGCCCAGCCGTGGCTTCTCCCTGCTGCCCCAGGGATGCTGGGAAGCACCCAGGGCTTGGACCCTGCTACACCTCCCCACGGACATGTGCCACAGAGGGTGACAATCTTGTCACCTCTTGGCAGCCAGGTTTGGATGCGCACAACAGCCTTCCTCTCTCCCCACACATCCAGGGCCCCACAGCACCCTGCCTTGTGAGCTCCTGCCCTGTGAGCTCCTCTTTGGGTGCTGGATGCAGTTCCGTCCTCACTGAGCAGATGTGAGGGACTGGGGAGCACAGTACCTGCCCTCGCCGTGGGCATTACCAGTCCCCTGGGCCATGCAACGAGGCTGTGGAAAGGAGTAGAACCATCTTCCCTCTTTCCCCATCTTTTTGACCCAATGACTGGCATGCACCACCGAAATCCTGCAAGCAGCAGGTGTTTTCCTTGGGTTGCACAGGGACGTGGGCAGAGCCTGGGCGGCACTGGAAGCCTGCCCTGCACCTCAGTTAGCCAGAGAGGGGGATGTGTCCCCACAAAACTTGCACTCTCCTCTTGTCTGTGCTGAGGGCACACAGCAGCCCAGCCCTGGGGCAGGCATGGTTCAAGTTACTCTGAAAGACAAGCCAGTCCCTGTCACAAGACATCAGGAAGAAACTGAAATATCTTCAAGTGAGTTTTTTTTTCTCCTGCTTATTTCCTTTTAGCATTTCACTGAATTTGGCTGAGAGTATGCACTGTTCAGCTGTCAAAAAAGGTGTGAATGTAGGGCCGTGTGGGGAACAGAGCCCCACATTAGTCCAGGCGGCTGGCTGCCGCCTCTCCGGCATGAGGTTGTGCCTCTCCTCTTGTCTTTCATGGCCTCTGTGATCTGCGGTGCAGGAGATGAGCAGAGCATGTTGCACGGCTCTGGGGCACAGCAGGCTTCAGTACTCCAGCCTGACCCTCCAGAGACTGGAAAAAGCTCCAGTGTAAGAAATCCTGGCACACTGTTTGTGCTGAAATCTCCGCTCAGGTCTGCCCTTCCTGGCTCTGCCATTGCTCTCCTGCCTCCCCTTGCGCCTTGCTGGGGGTTGGCACTGGCTCCAGCCCAGCTGCTGGACTGGGCAGCCAATCTCTTACCTCCCATTTGTTTTCTCCCTAAAGGCAATTACTGGTAGAAAATGGGATTTAAGCATTTCCTTAGCCTAGGCTGGCTCCTTGTTTTCTGTGTCCCATAGGCACTGGGCTGCTTGGCCATGTGTAGCTGTGAGCCTCAGAGGGACAGGGGACAGGAGCTGCTGGTGGTGGACATTGCTAATGCCAAAATTCATAGCTCAATGAATAGGAATTTGGAAGGGAACTTAATTTTGATGGTTTTGGGATTTGTCGGGATCACTTGGTATTGCAGAAGGAATAAACAGAGGCCCAAGAGAGGTGGGGTCATTCCCAGGGCCGTTACACTCCAACGTCACCTTTCTTTGCTGAGGGTGCATGTCTCTAGAGGGTGACTTGTATCTCACATCAGCCAGGAAAGACTGGTTAAAGCTCCTGAGGGAAAGTAGCTGTGACGTGTTGGTCTTCTGCAATCTGCTTTGCAAGGCAGCCTGGAGAGCTTTGGTCATGGTACAAGGAGGAGCCGAGAGCCTGGTTGAGAAGATGGGGTGATTTTTGTACTGTTGACCACTTGGGATGCAGAAGCAGCAGAAGGGCATGGTGGACTTGTGGTGTGCCAGCAGCAGGCTCGGATCCTGCCTCCAAGCCCTCCCTCGAGGGAAAAAGCACTGGCTGAGGGGCTCCCATCAGAGTCTTTGGCTTTGCGAGGAAAATGCTCCCTGATGGTCCTGCTGAGCTTTATGGAAGAAGGTGCCAGGATAGCTCAGGCATTGCCATGGAGAGCGGTGAATGGTTTTTCTGTGGTGCAGAGGTGAGACGCTGACTCTCAGCTAGGCCTTTTCAGCATGTGTGTTCAGGGTCCAGCATTGCTCCCCTTCTGGAAGTGAAGATTTGGAGGGGCAGTGCTGGAGCTCTTTGGCAGCCCTGGGGCCAGGCTGCTTCCCTGACCCTCGCATTGCCCAGGGTGGAGCAGAGTGAAGCTTATGAAAACAAACAAGGGCTCCTCATCTGAGAGGTCCACAGCGGTGGTGCTGGGCTCCAGCACCCTGGTGTGGCACAGCACCCTGGTGTCCCCATAGTGATGTTCCAGCCCATATCCTGCAATGTGCATTAAAAGTGAAGCTGGCAGCGGAGGCAGACCTGTGATCCCCCAAAGGGCAGCTGGAAGAGACATCCAGCAAATGGCTCCAGGCCATTGCACTTCTTGGATTTCACATTGCCCATGGAGTGACTCAAGAGGCATCCAAGTCCCTCAGCTCTTATCGTGACATTTGGGCTGCTGCCTGTGGCAGAAGAATTGCTTTTCTCGGGGGAACAGGGTGTCTCCACCACTGTACAGAGCCTGTTCCCATTGTTAGCGCAGCTCAGGCTGTTGAAATGAAGCAGAGCTTGTGCTGACACTGCTTTGAATAGGATCCACAGCCATGCCCAGACTGCGGATCTGATCTCATGACAGAGATAATGTTATTAAAAAGGTTACGAAAGCTGCAGCCCAGCAGTGCTGTGTGCTACCAAGGGCAAAGCTGGTGCAGGGCACACTGGTGTGACGGAGTGAGCCAGCTCCAGGAGATGGGATGTCCTGCTTCAGAGTTGAGGTGACCCTGTCCTGTGGCAGCTTCATGTCCCTGTGAGGCTGATGTGTGCCAGGAGCTGGCTTCCCTTGGGGCTGGGGACACTTCTCTCTCACCAGCAGGGATCAAAGACAGGGCAGATCTTCAGGAATGCCTTTTTGTTGGGTACATGGAAGGCTAAGCCTGCAGGAACCAGCCTGGTGGAGCAGCTGGAGCGTAACACATCCCCTGGGATAGCTGGCAGCAAGATGAGGAGCTGTACTGGACTGCTCCATGATTTAGCAGGATGTGGATCGCAACATTGGTCATTGCATTGCCTCTAGCACCATCTCCTTTCCTGAAGCTGTGGAAGTGCAAGTCCCTTGGCCAGGTCTCCTGAGTGGTGCCATGCTGGCAGGAGCTTGGGGAGTTTGCCCTCAGGCCGATGGAGCAGGATGAGCTCTCCTCCCTACCCCATGTCAGCTGCTTCCCATTGCCCTGGGACTCAGCTCCATCTTCTTGGAGAGACACCGACCCCAACCACTGACATTGATGGAGGCTGGGACAGACAGCACTAGATAGAGCTGCCACCAGCCTTGCCAAGGGCTTCGGGCAAGAAGCTGGGAATGAGCAAGGACATAGGAACAGGAGCTGCTCTGGTTAGTCCTCCTGGGAGCAGAGCGTCCAGAGAGGTAAGATGGAAGAGGCCTGACCCCGCTGCCCAGGATGGCTGCGTGGGCACTGCAGGGCCTCCACAGACCCCGGGAAGGAATTGGGCTGCACGTGTGATGGCAGGTTGGGCAGAAGATCCTGCACGTGGCCTCTGAATGAAACAAACCTTTTTCCAAAGGGACAAACCCAAAGGGGAATCCATGACAGCGCAGTGAGTCCATGCAAGATATCATGCAATGCAGCCTGCCCAGCGCATGGCCCCTGCAGATGCAGCATACATCACTCCCAGATCACAGCCTGGTACTGTAGGATGACAACAATAAATATTCATTAAATGCTGTCTCTTAGCCAATTCCTCTGCCAGTGGCTCCGCTTGCAGAAATGCAGTTGTAGCTTAATTTTGATCCTGTTTTTTCTTCTTTATAGGTTCAGAAGATCGGAAATTCTGCATCCTTTACCTTGCAGAGGTGAGTGTTGCTGTTTTCCAAATTAACTTTCTAGTGGGAGCTGAACACATGCTAACAACTGATACTTTCTGCTGGGGCAAGGAGCACTGAATGGGCTGATTTTAACTTCCTTTTTAATTAATTTGTCAGAGGTCTGGAAAGGAAATGTAATGGCTGTAGCCAGAATATATTAGTAAGAGGCTGCTAAAAGGAATCTGTGAATGGGGAGGCTGGGCAGCACTGAGACAGGTTTGCTTTTCCCCTTCCCCCTGTACACAGTAGCTGGATCTTCCTCGCAGCATCTCACTTTCATTTTATCCTGGGATTCTTTTGCTTGTGGGCCGATTTCCTTGCCAACTGTTTTGTCTTTATTTTTAGGCATCTTGCTTTTCTTGTCTGCAAGCACCCAGGTTTGAAGCCCTCAAATAAAATAAGGAAGCTCAATCTAAAAGACATATAATCATAGCTCTAAAAACATGTGTGGTGGGTACATGGCTAAATGCTCTAAACAGATTTGGAATCACTCAGACATTGGCACAGTTACGTTTGTGTCATGAAGCAGCCAAGGAGACTGCAAAATTGGTTCACAGTGACTGGACCTACCTAATCATTGAAGGCTGCGGCTTTTTTCCTTTTCAAGTGACTTTACTGTGTTCCCGGTTTCAAGGCCTTGTATTTTCAGAGGTGGAAATCTGGATCTGGGAAAGATCCCCAGGGCACAGAGGAGAAAGGCAAACATTGCTCAGCAGCACCGCGGAATAATAAGCTATTGTGAAAGTTGGATGAAAATGTTCAGAATGAAAGTTGTTCACCTTGAGTGGCTGGGATTTGGGCCAAAGCATGACTTGCTGCATAACCATTGGCTGACAAGTTCTCTCGCACATTTCCTTCTTGTTCCTTCCTTGTCTCCTCTATTTCTTCCTGGGGCGGTTGGGCAGGAGGTGCCTCCTCAGGAGTTTGCTCAGTGCGTGTCCCAGTGTAACGTCAGACTTGCGTGATGTCTCCCTACCCAAGCAATCCTATGCCGTGACTCAGAAAGGCTGCGATGGGTGTTCGTCAGTGACATCCTGACAGTGGGATGAGGCACTCCTGCATTTTCTCATGCATTTGGAAAAATGCATTCAAAGCCTGACATTTAATTTAGAAGCTTTGGGCCCCTAAGTAGAAGTGACTGAAAGAGAGCTGGCTGCATTTCATGAGGTCTTGAGAGGTGAAGACTCGTCTTTGTCAAGATGTAATAAGTGCTTAGCTTTCTTCTGAGGGGTTTAAATGGCTCTAACAGCTCTGGTGATTAAGATCTGTGACATCCATTGCAGTTGGAGTACAGTAGTTTGATAGAAAATGTGAAATATTTGCTTTCCTACATGCATGCTCCCCCACAGAGGATAGTAGGTCTGGACCTGCCACTATTACGGGATTCTGAAAACCCCTTCTTGTTCCTCCTGTCTGCCTAGGGTATTTTAGAGCAGGTTGTAAGTGGAGTGGGAGCTTCCCAACCCAAGCCCACAGCTTTCAGGTGACATCAGGGCAGCCCCTGGCTCAAAGACAGCACCCTGCTGAGCAGGACATCCCCCGTGCCACCCCTTCCCTCCCAGGCCCCACAGGGTTGCTTTGAGGCTGGTGGTGTGCACTGAGGGAGATCAGGCTGATGTGAGATCCTGCCTGCGGGTAGGTGGGGAGGTGATTCTCCAGCTGCGTGGTTTGGCTGGGTCTTTGCTGCAAGGAAGGGAGAAGGCAGCTTTTTTGTGTGCACTGTGAGTACATAGCACAGATGGAAACAGCTGGCTTCAAGTTTAAGGGGACAGTGCACTTCCAACTGTCTCATCAGACTCTGGCTCTCCAGCAATGGGCAATTTTGGTTCAAAAGGGGAAGCTGGGGCACAGAGAGGAGGACATGCCTGTGAGTCAGCAGCAAGCCAGGGCAGGATGGTGCCCTCCCGACTTCCCCATGGCTGCTCTTCTGGGAAACAGTGACCTGCAAGTCACAACCCTGAGAGCCACATGGAATGGGTGATCAGGCTGCAAGGACACGGGCTGGTGGTTAAAGCATGAGAGGAGAAACCTCTCACTTTTGCAGTGCGGCAGTTGTGTGGCTCAATGAACTGTCCTCAGTGGATGTAGACCACAGGCGAACAGAGACAAGCTCTTCTTAAATGATGGGATGCTGTTGTGGGAGCCAGCCTGGGAGTACTTAAGCGTCTTCTTCCTGCAGGGAAGCTAAGAAGAGAGTCACTTTCAGGTCATGTGTCTTTTCTTCTTTGCATTCACTTTTCAGGTACAAAGCTTTAGTTACAGGGTTGTGGGGGTGTCACTGGGAGGTTTTAAGTCTTGGCAGCCCATGGGAGGGAGGGGACGGTCCTCCTCAAAGGCATTCCTGCAGGCTGGCTGCACACAGAAGCATTGTCGGGGGCTTGGATGCCTCAGTGGGCTGGTGGGAGCATCAGTTTGTGGTGTTAAGGTTATTTTTGTAGTGGGGTGGATTCAAGGCATGGCTTGCAGTCAAATGAAAGCTGGGATTTGGGCCCAGTGAAGTGGCACTCTCGTGTTGCAGCAGGACGTGGGGCTGTGGGGAGGGTCTCTGAGCCAGCCCAGCATGGCTCTCCCCATTGCCTGATGGATGTGGTGTCCACTGGGTGCCATGCTGCCGGCTGTGTGACCTCCTTTTGGTCTGGTGCGAGGCACGGCCTCCGTCCCGACTGTGGGAACAAGACAGTTTCCCTCTGCAAGCATGGCTTCTCGCAGAGAGAGGCTGGCTCTGCTTTGAGGCTGCACTCAGGCTGCCAGGAGTCAGGGTGGAGGGAGGCTCGGGAGGGCATCCCTGGCAGGGTGCTAGTGCTGGCACACTCCTGGCACCCTTGGGGTCCCAGCAATGTGGTGCAGCAGTGCCCTGTGGCTGGGTCCTGCTGGCAGATGCACTGTCTGATGGGCAGCTGTCCTGCTGCCCACCCTGGCGACTGCTTGTGGCAGCGAGAAAGCTTTGTATAAGGATGCATAAGGGAAGGATGCTTGTGTGGACATGGCTTTTTTGTCCCATGTCACCCTGAGTGGTCTCTCCCCTTCCTGATCTGCTCCTGTCCTGCTCTTTGCAGCAAGTGCTCCATCCCTGAGCTTGCCAGCAGCGCTTTACCCTGCTGGGAGCCTTTTGCTGGCTCAGCTCTGATGGCTGGTCCTCTCCGGGGTAGAGGTGATGGGTCTGGGGGATTTGGTGGTCATCATTATCTGACCTCTTCTGTTGCCGTGATCTGGGCAGATACATCCGTTGCGCTGCCATGACGGGGCCTGGGAGGTTGGTGGAAGCTCTCATATTGCTGTTTCTTACCCGCAAATCATCTGCAATGAGCAGTAATGTATTTAGTGCTGCTGAGACGAAAAGGAGGCCACAGGGCCGGGCTGACTTTGCATTTGCCACAGGAATAGCTCTTTGCCGAGGCCTCGAGCTGCCGTCTCCTGCTCCTTCTCATCTGGAAGGTTTGTGAGTTATGTTCTGACCCATAAGGTCACATTTTTGCATTCGGGTCTGGTGTGATCCAAAATAAAAGTATGTTTCAATGTCTGTGAGTTGCTTAATTTATTTTAAACAAGAAAGAAAATTCCAACCTTCAGGGAAACTGGAGTGTCATCAAAAAGCTACTGCTAGTTATCCTGTCTAACCATGTGTAAATAAATCACTCCACAGAGTTTAAGTCCTGTGCATTCTGGCTATTTACAGTCAGATAGCAAATGGTAATCTTTATAGGCTGGTGTAGATTACAGCAGAAGCGGTGTTTATTTTACAGGCTCTTCAGCGTGTGAATTGCAGTGCTTGGAGGTCCTGAGTGCAGGTGGCCCCCATCCTGGTGGGGCATGTGGCCTCCTGGAAGGGAAGGGCTAAATATAGGTTGGTGTTGGAAAGAATGCAGAAATAGAGGAAGGTTCACCACTGAGCTGTCCATTCTTGGTGTTTTTGTTTCTCGTGGTGATCATGGGATAGCTGAGATAGTCCCAGCTCATAAGCGAGCCAGGATTTTGGAAGTGAATACTGTGTATACCTGGAAGCTTGTCTAATTTTTCTATTTGCGAACTGCTATGTGAAAAAGTACTACCAACGCATACAAACCTGGTCTGGCATATGTTTCTTTTCAGTATTTTAAATCCAAATGGAACAGTTTAAAGTCAGTTGAACAGACCCTGCCTGCGAAAGCTTTGGGCTGATTCACTGTGGACCCATGTTTCTGCACCCTAGAGAATTTGGAGTGTGGGAGTTTGGCCCAGTTTTCCCCCTCCCCGCATGCCATTGCCTGCAGGGCACATATACCTTCTGTGATGACATGTGTAAAACCTGTCAGAAGAAAACATTTACTGCTTGGTGGGAATCAGTAGCGTCACAGGGAGCCAGTCCAGAGACGTGAATGTGGTCCAGGGCTGTATTCACACCCTTCCCTGCTCCGGAAATGTCCTACTGTTAGGAAACTGCAGATCAGTGTTTTATTGCATTGTTAGAAGTTTTTGATTCAAACCCAACATTTTCAGACTAAATTGACTTAAAATCAAATAGCTTGGTACATTTTTCATTTGAAAAGCACTAGCAAAATTGATCTTTTTCTCTGGAAGTTTTCATCTGCAGACACAGGAGTTTCTCTTGGGAAACTGCTCCAACAGAAAATCTTTCTAGTAGCAACTTGTTGACCTGCGGCAATAAGCACGCTTATAGACCTGAGCAAATTAATGCTGTGAATCTATGCTTGATCTTGTTTTGCCTTGGAGATGCGCATCCTAACTCTGCATGGGAGATCCTCTAGACAAGTGTCAGATTAGTGACACTGTCCCCCCTCTTGCCCGCCCCACCCCGTGCCCTAGCTCTATATGGACACATCCTTGCACCCATAGGGGCCCCTCTGGGCCCCGTTCCTGTTTGCATCCTTGAGTTGTGTCCGAGCTGCTAGCAAGGGTATGCTTTGAACACGTGCTCTTTAAACTGGACCACAACTGTAGTGAGGGGCAATATTGTAGCTTGTGTCATGTACTTAACTCCGTACTCTTCACTGGAGATGTCCCAGCTTGCTCCATAGGAGAGTTAATTACCCAAAGTGTTCTCTGTTCCTGCCAGGAGTGAGCATTGCTAATTTAATGCTCTTAGGGATGTGGCATTACCCATTTCTGTCCTGCAAGGAAAGAGCAGGGAGAACCAAGGTTCCTGTCTCCATACAGCAAATCTGAATGCTGGAAAAGCAATTTACTGATGGTACAGAGGACCTTAAGGCTCAGGGACAGGCTGTGACATGGCAGATATTATACACCTGGATAATTTTTAAGTCAGCTGTTCTGGACATGTTATCAGAAGAGTTTGCAAGGAGCTTTTTTGGGCACTGTCCTGGCAGATCTAGAGGGCACTTAGGCAGATGGTTTGGTGATAAGGAAAAGGGCAAAAGGGCTGGCCAGGGGTGACATCAAACCTACGCAACCAAGTGAACAGCTAAGGTGAATTTGTTTAGTAAAGAACTTAAAAAGTAATTATTAATGAAAGAGAGATAAAGAGTACAGATGGAGCACAACTAGAGCAGACGTCCTCACAGGCACTTGGCTTGATATGACACAACACTTGGCCTGAAAACCTGGAAAGACAGGAAATAGCTGTGGTGCTTAATAAACAGTTAAAAACTCTGGTCTGAAACCTCAACATCATCTTCTGTGAGCATTGCTCTGCCAGGGAGGCCTTGGAAGCCTGGCTCTTGCTTAATTGCAGACAGTCATTATTGACATGAAAAACCAGCAAATCATGCCTGATAAAGTGTGCATATGACTTGAAATTTGGGGAAGTAGGAGATGATAAGGAGGATGGTTCAGTGATAAAGCAGTGGGAGTTAGTTGTTAAGGTGGGGAAAGCTGATGATGTGTTTTCATGTGATTGTGGGGAAAAGAGAATTGTACACACAGGTCTGTGAGGGTCAGAAATTACTGAGAAAGGCTCGTTGGGGGAAGGATAATCAGCAGCCATGAGCTCCTGCAGCAGAAAGATGGCATCAGTAATGATAAAAGTTTGGGATTCAGTCAACTTTCCCATTCCTCTGTTCTCTGACCCCAAAGTGATAGGGAGAAGACTTGCATTTTGGATTGAATTTGTTTCCAACTGAAATGGGATGGTTTTGGCAGGGGGCCAAAGCAAAGGAAGTTGTTCCCCTTTTCCTTTTTCCCAGCATTAAGGAGGATCTGGTGCCCTGGGTTGGGCTCTGCTGTTGTGGTTTCTCCCCCATCCTGGTTACTCTGCTCCTTGGCAGGGCTTGAGGAGTCTGCAAGGTGTCTTGATCCCTCCTTTTCAAATGCTCCATCTATATGTTTGGTGCTTAAATACAAGAAAATACCCACAAAACGCAGTGACAAAAAGACCAGTCTAGAGACATGAGCTCAGAAAACCTCAAGGCTGTGTATGAGACTTGGGGCCAAGAGCTGTGCCCAGCTCTGACACCAAAGCAGCACTGGCCAAAGGGTATGGTCTATGAGCCCCCAACACAACTCACCGCAGGAGGGGTTTAACCACAGACGCTTTACAAAAAAGAGCACTGATTTAGGAGTCCCTCAGCCTCGCTGGAACCCAAAATCCTGAATTTTGTGCCGTGATGATCACCCAGCAGATGCCAGAGCACTGCAGGGTGGAAGTATAGCTGGAGCTTAAATTCCTGGTAAGAGAAAATCCAGTGTCAGCTAGCATCGAGTGCTGTGTGCAGGATGGGAGAAGGTAGAAGGGATGAGCATTTGTCTGTGAAGTGGACTATGTGCTCTGTTGAAACTGTATCTCAATTACCTCTAATTTGTAATAAGAAAAGAGATGATGTTTGTCAGATTTGTGGGCTGTTATTTGTCAGAGGGCTTGTTGTACTGCACTAAGGTGAAAGATCCTCTGGGCTGTGGTGGAGTGGGCACTGCAGATAAGGCTAGAAGTGTTGGGATTGGTCATACCTAAGGACTTCAAGTAGACAAAAGTAGATGTGCTCCTTGCTGCCTGCTCTTGCCAGTTTTACTACATGAATTTGAAGCACACTGAGAGAACATGAAGTGTATTCCTCTGCCTTCCTCTTCCCGTTCCCAGTCCTATTCAGCGTAAGGGAGGACTCCTTCTCTTCCAGCCACTCTGATGGTGGTGCTCAGGAGATGTTACCAGATGAAAAAATCCTTTCCTGCTCTCTGACATTTCCTTTGCTTCCTCCATGTCTCGCAAGCAGTGGCTTATTTCTGGGATGCTGGAGAGGTTCACCAAGCGGAGCTGTATCCTGCACTGCAGCGCACAGGCACGCATTGCCTTGAGTCACCCAGCTCATGTGAAAGCTGGATGCTCTGTCTGCACACGCTGAATCCCTCTGCTATGTCATGCCTACAGCAACAGCTTAACTCTTTCCTGAATAGAGGATTCCATTTTCCTCCATCCAAAGGATGGCAGGTGCCAGCCACTGGATTTCTTTGTGTGAAGCCGAGAAGTCCAAGCTCCAGCCTGAACCACAGGTGCAGTGAGATAACGTTAGACTGAGACTGCCAACATTTTGAAAAGTGCTTCTGAAGGATGTTGTGATGTGAACCATGTGCAGACTACCCCAAATGCTGAGACATTCCTGAAATGCAGCCCTACCCAGCATCCCTATGACATGCCCCAAATTTTAGCTGCAACTGAAACGTTCATCTGGTTCAATCCAGTGGTCTCCTGGTGCATACCTGGAGCCAGAGCACCCAAAGCGATTGCTCTGGAGCTGGTGGCCAGGCTGCTCCTCTGTGCAGACCGACCCCTGGGCTCCGTCTCCTCTGCCAGCATGCATTTACCCAGGTTAGATGATGTGGAATGACACCAGTAGCAGAAGCCCTGGGTTGGCATAACCCATAGCCTGGGGACAGGGCAGCTCCTGGACAGTGACAGCTCCCAGTTCAGGTCTCTTCAGGCAGAGCAGGGAGTGCTTGTGTCCCAGTTGGAGAAACAGATAAACAGAGGCACTCTGCTTCCCTGGTTTTGTGAATCTTTACACAGTTCAACCCAAATCTGAGTGTTGAGATGACCACAAAATGTGCTTTTTGGAGCAGGAGTTCTTAATTTTTTTCCCCAGCTTTAATTCTGTGGTCACATTTCCCAGATGTTGGCAAAAAAGAAGAGCTGGTATGATGTGGTTACAGTACTGGAGAGATTTTGAAAAGGCCCAGGCAACAGTGGGTGATTTTGGAGGGAAACTGCTGTTCCTTGGGGCTGGCTGCACAGGCTGGAACTTGCTCCCTTTGAGGCTTTGCTGGGGGAAGAGGAATGGATAGCTCTGGGCTGTGTTTGCAGCAGGTAGGTAAGCTTAGTGTTACTATCACTGGGGCCCCTCAGCTCTGAGCCCTCTTGCCTGAGAGGAAAGGGCGTTTGCAGAATGGGAAGGCAGTGGACCTGCTCTCTGTTTGCCAGAGTGGTGTTTGCACTGGGAGCTCCATGCCTGGCTAGTCTCAGGGCTGGGGATTCCTGTGAAGGCTGTTATCTGATGAGCCACTTTAAGGACAACCTGCTGCCCTGCGAAAACAGACCAAGCCCTGTGTCCTTGCTGGCTGCTCGAAAGTGGGTGGAAAAGGTTCTTCAGGCTGGCTTTTCCTCCCGGAGGCGTAGCATCCTCCAGGCTGTGCCATGATGCAGTGCTCCTGTGGCATCGCTCCTCCATCTTCGCCCTCCTTAGCAGCAGCATTGAAATGCAACAGGGTCCGACCGGCCTGGGGTGAGCTGGAGCCACTGGTGGCTCTGCACCATGAAGTCCCACTTTGCTGTCTTGGTGCCTCTCCTCATCCATGGTGTCTGTAGGACAACAAAAACCCATTTCCTAAGAGCCAGCCCTTGGTGTCACAAGGAAGGATGGGCACGTCTATTGTTCACCTTCACCTATAGAGCCTCCCCGGCCTGAAAACAAGCCACACAGCAACAAACCAGACTTCTCTGCAGAGATTGCTGTTCCCTGCAACTGGCAGCTCCATGCACATCATCTGCTCAAGCACTTGTGAGAACCTGTTACCTTTTGGTCATCCCAGCTTTCAACAGGGCCCCTGCTGTTACTGCCAGTGTTTGTTTTCTGGGCACCACCAGTGTGCCCAGCAGTCCAAAAACTACAGGAAGAGACATGGTCCCCCACACCCCCCCAGTACAGCTTAGCACGGGAGCAAACTGAACTTTCTCATCGGACCTAGCTCTGTGGGTCATGAAATAACTAGCCAGCAGTTGCCCGTGTTTTGTGCACAGGATATTCCCAGGGCTTGCTGTTTCGCTGGTGAAAGGTTTGCTCTGCGATTTAAAAGCTATTGTAGTCTGGAGCCCGTTTCCGAGGTACTTCCCCTCTGGGATCTCTGGTGGGTTTGGCTCCGGACCAACGCTCTGAACGTTCGAGGCCAGGGGCTGGGCAGAGCTGAGCTGGGCTGCAAGCCCTGTCCCTGAACCACTTTGCCATAAACGCTGCAGAGGAGAGGAGCCTGGGGAAAGGAGCAGAAGTGCATCGCCCTCATCTGTGGGGGGAACATCTGCTTGAGGGTAGGGAGGCTCTACAAAGAGATCTGGACAGGCTGGATCAATGGGCTGAGGCCAATTGTATGAAGTTTAACAAGGCCAAGTGCCGGGTCCTGCACTTCGGTCACGGCAACCCCATGCAGCGCTACAAGCTTGGGGAAGAGTGGCTGGAAAGCTGCCCGGCAGAGAAAGACCTGGGGGTGCTGGTTAATAGCCGGCTGAATATGAGCCGGCAGTGTGCCCAGGTGGCCAAGAAGGCCAATCGCATCCTGGCCTGTATCAGGAACAGTGTGGCCAGCAGGAACAGGGAGGTGGTTGTCCCCCTGTACTTGGCACTGGTGAGGCCGCACCTCGAGTCCTGTGTTCAGTTTTGGGCCCCTCACTACAGGAAAGACATGGAGGTGCTGGAGCGTGTCCAGAGAAGGGCAACCAAGTTGGTGAGGGGCCTTGAGCACGTCTTATGAGGAGCAGCTGAGGGATCTGGGGTTGTTCAGTCTAGAAAAGAGGAGGCTGAGGGGAGACCTTATCGCTCTCTACAACTACCTGAAAGGGGGTTGTAGTGAGGTGGGTGTTGGTCTCTTCTGTCAGGTGGCTGGAGATAGGACAAGAGGAAATGGCCTCAAGTTGAGGCAAGGGAGATTTAGGTTAGATATTAGGAAAAATTTTTTTACTGAGAGGGTTGTCAAACATTGGAATGGGCTGCCCAGGGAAGTGGTTGATTCACCATCCCTGGAGGTATTCAAAAAGCGAGTGGACAAGGTACTCCAGGGCATGGTTTAGGGGGCATGGTTAATGGTTAGACTCGATGATCTTGAAGGTCTTTTCCAACCGAAATGATTCTATGATTCTATGATTCTAACATCTGCCGGACCTGACCACCCCCTGGGAGCATGTCTGCTAGCACAGCTGGGGGAGGCAGTGGTGAGATCAGAACAGCCCCCTGACTAGGCTGGTCACTGAGTTCAAGGCATTGGAGGTGTCAAGCTGAATCTGGCTCATTGTTATTATATCTTAGCTTTGCAGTGTCATGTAGAGCCACACTTGTGTACCAGATGCTGTTGTGCTGGGTCCCGTACAGAGGGGCATGGCTGCAGCATGGGGTATTGGCGTGTACGGTCTGGGGGCCCCTCCTGCAGTGTGGTGCCATTCTCTGGGCTGTCCTTGGCTGATCTATGGGCTACAGAACCAACAATCCCTCTTTGGTTGGTGTCTGCTGGGGTAACTAGGAGCTCTGCTTGGCCAGACCCCTCGCCTGTCATCTCCCCAAGCTCCTGGATGCAGCGGGGCTGGGTCTCAGCCTGGGAGAGCATCCACAGGGGTGAGCTTTTCCCATGGAGCAAAACGAACCTTTTCCTGCAGATAATGCCTGGCTGTAACAGGGCCCGTGTGGGGCTTGTGTTGGCTAGTCTGGGTCCTCCTCTACGATACATGCCCTGTGTTTTCCTCCTGCTCTTCCACAGGCAGCACTGGTGTGGGGTCTCGTGCTGGTGCAGGGTCCGGTGCTGCCCCAGAGCCGTGGGCTCCCAGAGGCTCCTGTGCCAGTCGGCTCACAACACCTGCAATAACATGTTTTTCAAAATGCTGGGGTGAAGGCAGTCAGAAAGCAATTGGCAGCCACTTCAGGCGTTCACTTTATCTGGTCGCAAATGCCCCCTTCACGCCATCTGCATCCTCCTTTCCCAGCACTGTGAGATTAAACCCTGTTTTCTCTTTGTAAATATTGGCAGGCAAAGCAGCAGCCTCCCTGAAGGAAAACAATAGCGGGGAGGCCGGTTCCCAGAGCGAGCCCTGAGCTAGGCAGCGTGCACAGGGCACAGTGCAGTCCCGGTGTTAGCCGACCTCCCTGCTCCAGTCTCCCCAGTGCGCAGGAGTGCTGAGCTGGGCAGCCCGGTCCCTCGGCAGGGGCTGAGCTCCAGGGACACGTGCCACCGGTGGAGCTTTATCCCATATAACTATCAGCCCTCCACATGTCTGCCCTCCATCTGGCAGGATGCCAAAGGACTTTGTAAGCAAGAGCCTGTGCTTTAGAGGCAGCTGGGGGGTGCTCAGGCCCTGAGGGTTGGGCTGCCTCTTTCCCCGGCACTATTGAACATTACTGGGGGGAGCAGGTTGATGAAAGAGGGAGAAACAGAACTCTTCCCTTGGAAAATATGTGTTGGAGAGGTTAAATATCACTATGAAGGAAAAGAGTGCTGAGATCTCACTGCTGTAGCACAGAAGTGATAGTAAAATATGTACAGATTTGATAAATGCAATTTTGGCTGTTCATGTCCCCCCTCAGCCTTGCCCACAATATCCAGGACACACATCAGGGCGGTTGAGTTTATCTATCTTCCAACTTTTGGACCAGAGGGCAATCTCCTCTCCTGGCTTTAATATTCCAAGGCAGCTGGGGCTGGGGAGTCTCTCCGGCTCACTGAGGCTGAGCGGGAGGGAGGGGGCACTTTGCTTTCAACAGCCAGCACGGGCTGAGCACCGCTTTATACTAAATTCAATCAAAGAGATGGAGATTGTAATTGAATCAGCAAGGGGCTGCAGAGCAGGGGTAGGTGAGCTGTGCATCCGTCATGAGCAAGGGGATATGAGACGTTCTTGGAATTGCTGTAAGCCTCACACCAGGGGAATTGCAGAAGCTTGGTAGGGATGGGAGTGTGCATTAGTTACCGCATCAGTGTGGGCACTGGACTCCTTGCAGCTGTGCTGATGTCTTTTAGGCTCTGCTGAGTCCTTGCTGTCATTCACTTCTGGCCCCAAGTGTGGGGCAGGGAAATGCCAGCCCAGATTTCCAGCCTGGCAGATTGGTACCCGTCTGCTTTTCTGAGAGTAGGAACGATTAGGTACCTTCCTAGGGACAAGTGGATATCACAGTGGTACAGCCTGGTGATCTGGTGACATGGGACTGGGAGAAACTGAGATATCTGGGATGGAGAAGAGCACTGTGATGCTCTGAGGAATGCTCAGAGCATCTCTGCAACTCAGAATCTGGGGGGCAGGGGGGAACCCCACCACCTTGTGTCCCTGAATCACAAACCTCTATTCCATTTTGATAGTGGTCAGTAAGCCTGAGCAGGCATTTTCAATATTTAAGCCTGTTTCTGCTGTAGGAATAGATGTGGTGATGTCCAGACATAAGAAAGATCAAATATAGTTGCCTTAGAGGGGCAAAGGACTGAACTAGACATCTTTTTTTCTAAAGGTGATGTGGGAAGTTGGTTTATTTACCGCTTTAGTAGGGATTTTGGATTAAACGTGAATGAATTGGCATCCAATGAAAACAGTGTTTTAAATGGTGTGACTAAAAAGCATTTCCCCTTTTGGTTGTGTTGTGTCTCTGGAGTCACAAAGCTGCAAGTTCCTTAGTTCTCTCTGACCTTTCTGGGAAAAACAGGCTACCGGAGACCTGCCCTGCTGGAAGGAAATCCTAGGGGGAAATGACAGGCCTTTTTCATGCCCTTTAGTGGAAGAGTCTTTTTTGTTTCTTTGCAGTTCTGTCCTAAAGTTCTGCTTTTTTTTTTCTTTTCATATCTGGCCACAGAAGGAGATGATCCAGCCATGGGCATTTCTGAACCCTTTTTAAAGCGAAACCTGCAAAATCCCAGTGGGCAGCAAATGTTACTAATGCTTAATTTTTAGCACAAGAGATGAGTGGTTTAAGGGCTGGGACACACTTGCTGAGAGAACTTGGTCAGAAGGTTTCTTAAATGAGTGGGATTTGGCCCAAAGAACACCTGTCCAAGAGGAACAGGTCCATATCAAAAAGGATGTGTGCAGGGAAGGGGATAGGGCACGAGGGGAGGTGGGCTCAGCTGGGATGAATTCCTATTGTTTCTCTTAATTCCCTCCTCACTACACATTGCTCACAGACAGTGCATGACCAGAGAGGAGGAGCATCATCCTCAAAACAACCCCCCATGTGTGTTTTAAGTAAGGAGCAGAACAGGAGAGGCAGGTCTGGAGCTTCTCCTGAGGTCTGCCTTCCTCCTAGCCCCACCCAGCCCAAAGGCGCTTGTTTTTCATCAGTTCATGCTACAGTGCCTCATTAATGTTTGCATACAGCAAAGAGCAATTTCCACCCTCTAAATTAGCTTAATAGACACGTTTCCACTGTGGTGGCACAGGGTGCAGAATTGCTGGTGCTCTGCCTGTGCCTTACCACTCTGCTCCCACTTACTAAAGTAGAGGTCTGCTGCTCTGCACCACAGCAGCCTTTCACCCTCTCTCTGGAGGAGATGTCACTGTGAAGCCCATCTATTTTGCTTTCTTGTGCCCAGCGCACAAGACACTGGTGTGAGCTCTCCCATTATACTTACATTCATCTGATACAGTGTGTTGGAAGCAAGTAGTTTGCAAACAAAGCCAGGGCCTGCGACACACAGCTAATGACCTTCTCTCTGCCTGTGTTTCCTTTACGTCAGAAGTCGGAGTGCTTATTAAGTTTGGAGGCTTACTCCCAGGAGCAGAAGAAGAGGATCTGCTGGTGTCTGGCTGAGAACATCACCAAGCAGCAACATCCGGCATCAGCTCCTACAGAGAACAAGGTAAGAGACCCACGCGGGAGCCTGAAAACCCCGCTCAGACCATTGCGAGGCTCTGCCTGTGGCGCGGGCTTTGCTCCAGTGACGCTCCTGCCAGGCGAGCTGCTCTGGAGGCTGTTTTTTTGCCAGGTGAGGAGTGAGTTTGTATTCAGGCACTGCTGCGTCTGCAGCTTCCTTCCCTGCTTGGGGAAGCAGTTACTGCATTTGCATCCGCTGACCTGAGTCGAGGCAGACTCCAGCAAGCAGGCTGCTTCTGACGCCTCCCAGCATCTGTATTTGGACAGCTGAGGCCATGCAACCCAGTGTATGGCCTTCCCCGAGAGCTCGGCTCTAGAGCAGGACTGAATGCAGAGGGAGAGGTTCAGGCCGTGATCTCTGGGTCCTGATTAAAAGGCCGAGGTCATGGGAGTAGTGGTGCAGAGATTTGCCCCTTCTGTGCACTCAGATGGGCTCAAGCGTTTGATCTGGACCCCACAGATGGCCTCAAAGCACAGAAAGGTCATTTGATGAGTGCTGTTTTTCATACCTAGCAAGGCAGCACCAGCACTTTTCCCACACTGAAGAGCTTCAGCCTGGCCCGAGAACATTGTCTCAGCAGCACTGGCAAGATAAATGTGTGCATGGAGTGGGTTTGAAGCACTGTAGGGCACGCCTGCTCTGCATGGATGTAAACACCACCCATCTGCCTGGCTTTGGGGCTGGGGCTGCCACCACGGAGTTGTCTGGGATAGTGGCAATCTCTGCTGGAGTTATCTCATCTGCTGGGGATTGGGTTCAGACTGTTGCTGGGTGACCCATTGCTCTGGGAGAAGAGGAACACTGTACTGAGAGTTTAAAGAGCTTTAAGTGAGGCAGATGGGGATCTTGGGGGTAAAACCACCTGGATACCTCCCCTTGGCTGGTGTGTGGTGGTGGAGCAGCTCCTGCCCTACATCGACGTGTGTATACAGCCTTGGTGCATGGCTCAAAGGCAAAAGCAGGAGCAGGCGGCTGCGCTACTGCCCGGATCTGGAGGCAGAGCGATGTGGCTTTTGCTTTGCAGTGTCCCAAACTGGGTCAGCACAAACATCTCCGCAGGAGACAGAGCCTCTGGATTCCTTTTCCTGCACGTTTCAGACATACTAAAATAGCAACAACATACAAAGCCTGAGAACCTAGTTACCAACCAAATGTCTAGAAATGCAAATAGCCTGGGGCAGCTAATTCAATGAGGTGACAGACTCTGCCATGTCTCTTGTTTCCCTGCAATGTGTCTTGCTGGCATGACACAGTGCCCGTGCAGGGGGTCCCAGGCGGCTTGGCATGAGGGGGATGCATGTGATGGGGCTGCTGTCAGGGGCTTGGCATGACTCTGCTCTCGGCTGGGTGCGATCCAGCCATGGACTGGGGGATCCTCCGGGATGAAGCTGTGCAGGGACATGTTCAAATCTGAGCATCTCAAATAGATCCTAAAAGGGGGGATCTTGGCAGCTCTCCATCACGACATGTGCTGTGGGACCGTTTTGGTTTTTGGGTGATATTGCTGTTTGCCCTCTGCACCCCAGACTCTGTATTCAGGGCAGGGTGTGGGAATTTGGCTCTCTGCTAGACTTACAAGCCCTGTGGCTCAGAGCAAAGCCCTGGAGAGTGTCTGCTCCCCATGTTATGGAAGGAGCCTGGCTACTGAACAGGTGAAAAAATATCCTAGAAGACAACACAAAGCTTTCTAAGGCTTTTCTGTGCCTCAGTAGCCAAGAGGGTGCTCCTTGGTTGCAGTGGAGAGCCAGCGTGGGCCCTCCAAGTTTGTGACAAGGGGGTTTTGTCTCAGCTTGCCAAAGCTGATGGAAATCCCACTGGTGGGATATGAGGCCAGGAGGGAGAAAAGGAGCTTGAGAGCAACCACCAGGCACTTTATCAAGTTCATAACACCATTTCCCATCCCAGCAAGGTATAAACTGCTCAGGATGCAATTTTAAAGCAAACCTGATCCTGAAATGCAAGAAGGAACAGCGTGGGGAAGGAAGAACAGCCCTGTGTCAGGCTGCAGCTCCTGAGTGGACAGGCGAGGATGCTTGGTGGGCGTGCAAGCTTGGAGCTGTGTGGGTGGCTGCACACAGGACAGGGCTGCGGGCAGAAGCCTGACATGGGCGAGCTGCAGTTGGGGCTTCTGTGACCAGTCTGCACCGCAGCTGGTTTGTTGGGGCAGATGTCTCCAGGGATGCCGGTGCAGCAGGAGGCAGGAGCTGGGAAAATCAGTCACTTCTTGCAAGGGAGAAACGATCCATTAGCTTTGCTTGTTGCTTACAAGTCATTTGATACTAGGGCTATTTAAGGAAACAGAACAGTGTCTGTGCTCTGTGAACAGACAAATTAAGCTGGAAGTATCAGCCTTGGCATGGCTGATTTCTGCTCCAAACAGGAATCTGATTTTCAAAGCCTTCAAAACTGCTCCAACTTGGCAAGAGGCAGCTAATCTCACTGTGGCCGGAGCCCAGCCGAGGGTATGTGGGCTTTGCCATGCGATCGGAACGAAGGGCCGGGGCAGCCTCGGTGCCAGGCAGAGATGTGCCATGTGCCAGCTGTGCACTGGAGCCAGAGAAAGGGACACTGTCTGAGCAGAGAGCAGCTCCTCAACAGCCTCTGCGGCTGCCGCACCAGTGCGTGAGCTGGGGACGGCTCTCCCTTCAATACGTTAATGCTACTGTTAATGCTGTCCCTCAGTCCTTCCCAGAACAGACAGTTGCAATAGGGCAGAGGATTCCCAGCAGGACGGGCACATCTGGAGAGGAGGGGCTGGACTGGCTGAAGGCAAGTTGCATGGTGCCAACTTCTTGGAGCTGTGGAAAATCGGAAAAATTTTGGGCTTTGGGATGGCACCTCTTGTTTTTCAAGGCCCCCTGAGCCATGCCCAGGTGGGGCTGCACTAAGGGCAGGAAGGTCCTTCTGGCTCAGGGAGATGTCTCTGCAGAGCTGTCATGGCCTCTGGCAATGTCTCCTGGGAGGACAGTGTCAAGCCTGGAGGATGCACCCTGTATGGGCCCGTGTTGGCATGGCTGCTACTTTCAGAGCAGCTGGTTTTAGAGCAAAGCTGCTAGTTTCTGGGAGACAAAAGCATATGGTCCATGTAGCATCCACTTCTGGAGATGTAGGAAGAGAAGGCCATGAGCGATATAGCTGTGATGATCCAGCCATGCTCCCAGGGGGCTTTTCCTGCCAGAGTCAGTGCAGGAGGAGCTCCGGGGATAACCATGGCTGTCGGTGTGTTCCAGCTCTCTAGCCCTGGTGTCCAGGAGACATGGTGGAAGTGGGGCTCCAATGGCTTCTCTGCTGCCACTATATGACTTGGCTGGCCTTCACTGAGTGATGAACCTGTCCTGCCAGCTGCAGCAGGTCACAGGAGTTGTTCTGTGGATAATTTCTCCATCTGCAGAGCCTTCCCTACTCTTGTCCTGGGGTCCGGGTCTGCCCTGGGAAGCTGCGCCCTGCCCCTTGGCTGTGCTGAGTGAGGATCTGTAAAACACATCACCAGGGTGACCCAGCTTGGCAACAAACATCCTCGAACAGGGAAGCGTGGAGCCTGGAGGTGGGCTGAGGCTGGTGAGGAACCACAGTGGCAGCAATGTGATTATAGCGAAAGCAGCTTTATGAATTAATTGAGTTAGCGAGGCTGCCTCCTTGGGCCGAATAATGACCATCTGTGCAGAGCATGGTGCTTTTTATAATCTTGCATCGCTGCACTGGTCCTGTTTCCAGCCCATTTGTCCATAATGCGACAAATTGCATTAGCACGATTGAAGAGATGGCAAACTGCAGAGCAGGGGCAAGGACGAGGCGCCAGGGGCTGGAGCTGCTCCAGCTGGTTTGGCTACCAGGGAGAAGATTAATGGCACAACACCCTGCTTGTAATGAACCTGCTACGACCATCTGATTCTCACTGCTTGTTTCTTTATGTCTTCCACACTCAGAACGGCTGATTACTCTTCCTTCTGACTCCGTGACCTGAGATTACCTTGGAGATGATGGCTGGCTGTATCTGAAAGATGTAGATTATCCTTAAGCTAAATAATTATGGACATTTGGTGGTGTGGACTTTGGGCCTGGGAGTCCAGGATGGGTGCTCCCCTTGTTTCCCAAGGGAGGTGGTGGTTCCTCAGCATTTTTCAAAGCATGGCCACCAGTCTCTCTCCTGTGGCTGCTGATGGTGCCAGCAGGCATGGACTGATCCTGCACCCTGGCCCTTCCTGGCAGCACTGGCTCTGGTGCTGGGGTACATGGCCGGGAGGGACTGGCCAGCCCCTTCCTGGCTGTTCCTCTGGTCAGGAAGGGCAGGGCTGTTTCTGTCACTATTTACAGTGTGCTTGACAAGTGCAAGTAAATGTGCTGTCAACAAGAGCAAACAGCGTGTAATCGAGGGATGATGGAAACCAGGGCCGGAGCGGTGGTGTGGGGAGGGCTCTGCGGAGGGCTGCCGTGGCGGAGCTGCAGGCGGAGGGGCAGCCGTGCTCCCCCGTGCGCTGGCCCCAGTGCCTGCAGCGTGGGGAAGGGTGAGCGTGGGTGACTCCTCTTCTGTCCTATGCCCTGCCTCCTCTTCCTCACCCTGGGCACCCTGGTGTGCCCCAGGCACCCACCCTGTTGTGCACCCATGTCCCTCTGCAATCCCTGTTCCCCAACACCTTGCTGCTTTCAGCAATACCCTTTCTTTTTACAGTGGGTAATTTCCCATTTGGATGGTGGCCATGTACACCCTTGAGCTGGCACAGCCAAGGGGTCACTGGCATTGGGGTGGCTGTGATAAGCACTTGGGTTGGGGACAAGTGGAGTGAACCTCTCTCTCTGATCCAGCATTCACGGGGTGCTTTACTCAGCAGGAGTATAGTCAGAGTGCGATTGGCTGTTTGATGGGGAAGGAGGGAATTTGCACCTTCTCACTTTGTTTTTGGCCCAAAGTCCTTCCATTTTGGGCTGGGAACCTGCAGCCCTGTCTGTGCCAGCTCTGCTCTAGAGGGTCCTGCTCACCTGCTGCTGTGGGCCAGACCAGGCAGGGCAGGGCCAAGGGTGCAGGAAACCTGGAGCTTCATTAAAGCCTGCTTTTCTTCCATGATGCCAACATGAGAGGCTGGGCAGGGCTAAGCACATCACAACAGCACCCAGAGGGCCAGCCTGACCCTGACCGCACACCCTCCCAGCACCTTGCTTGTGCTGTCATGGTGCTCAAACAGAGGAGAAGACCTTGAGGTTTATTCGGCCCCAATAAGGGTTAAAGCATCAGCTGGCAGTACTTATGAGCCAGGTTACAAAAGTAAAGCAAATAAGTGTTGTTCCATGACAGTGAGCACAGCCTGGCTTTCACCCTGGACTGGAAAAACTTGTTACTGAGGTCAGCTAAAGGCTGCTTCAGCAATGCCATGAATCTGGGAGGCTGTGGGACTGGAGACACTGTCCCTCTGTGAGTCAGGCTTCAGTTCAGCTCCGTCCACTTAAATATCTGGATGAAACTGTCGCTGCCAGAGGTCTCCATGCCATCAGAATGGGACCCTTGAATCCACAATCATGACCTTGATGCATGGTGGCACATGGATCTCATGCTCAGCACCTGACAGGCCAAGAAGAGGACAATGTGTTGACTTTAATTCAGCTGGGACAGGAGCTGAAGAGATAGCAGTGGGTGTGAAGCAGGCTGCAAACATAAAAGAAGTAGATGCAGTTTGAGCTACTGTGGATTGATCCATCCTGAGCCATATTCTTGTTGGGTTTGTAGCCCTCTTTCATGGGAACAAGACCCAAATGCAGTCAGGGCATCAAAGGCTATATGGGGGGATTTTACAGCTCCCTGTGAGGCTTCAAAGCATGTCTCAAATGTCCTGCTCAAACAGTAGCCTGACTGTTTATTCCCTGCAGTGCAGGTGGGTTTGGATGAGTGCTGAGGGGTCCTGGGGCTGATCTTTCACCTCATCATTCCCTTCTTGCACATCAGTTGGCTTGCAGTCCTAAGCACAGGGACACAGCACAAAGCCCAGGGAGGCTAGGATTCGCATGGGGCTGGATGGGATGCCTGGTTGAGGTACTGGGCTTTTTAGCATCTCCCCCAGCACCAAGCCCTGGCTCCATCGAGCTCAGTTTCCAGCCCTGCTGGCTCTTGGTGCTGGCCCAGGTGTCATGGAGGTGCTGGGGGCTGCCAGCCCAGGACAGCCGCTCTCTTGGCCCCAGTGCTGCTGGCTTATGGGCTCCCAAGGCACATGTGTGCTGGGAGTGAGCGGGGAGGGACGATGGAGCAGATGGGCCAGCTGAGAGCCGCATCTCCAGCTTTATTTGTTCGTTTGCTTAGCTGGACTCCAAAGCCATTAGGAAAGCAGACCTCTTCCCTCCAGCAGACACCAGCTCCTGTTTCTTTGGTGCTGTGCGATGTTCTCCCGACCACGTCCAGCGGCACCAATGATCCTTCCCGTGTCCCCCCCCGAGCAGGAAGGCACAGTGGTGTAGCGGGAGCGGGAGCAGCCGCCGACACTTTCATCACAGCCAGAAGCATTTTTAAGCCCTTGAAGGTCTGTTTCTCGTGAATCCCCAGAAGGGCTGGTAAGAGCGTGTGCTGGCAGGAGCGGCGCCAGCAGCCGGGGGGGGGGTTTGAGCAGTGTTGAGATCATTTGCACAGGGTGGTCAAAGGCACAGAGTAAGTGGTTTAAGCCAGCGCTGCTGTGATTTAATGAAGGCACTGGAAGTGCTTTGGCACAGTGCTGCCTGTGCCAGGCAGGGCTGGCAGTATCCACTCAGCTGGAGTGGTCCTTTCCTCTGCCCAAATGACTCCTGCTTTGGGTAGTTGCTGACGCTTTTCCCTTTGAGCGTGGTGGGGGGCTGTGAGCGTGTGGTTGGGCAGACTCTGAAGCCAAGTTCAAGTAACTCCTTGCAAAATTTACTTGAACCCTGATACCTTTGGAAAGCCAAAGGATGTGTCCGAAATGCTGGGCTGGTCTGGGTGGTGATGCCCAGAGTGGTGTGGGATTGGGAGGCATGGCTTCATCCTGCCCCTGCGGGGTCCCCTGGTCTTCCGTGAGGCTTGTCATCCTGCCCTGTAACATTCCTGATGGAGTGGCAGGGCAAGGCTTGACAGCACGATTGTAGGAGGGTTGCGTTTGGCTTTGGAGGCACCAGTGTTGGTTTTGGTACCATTTGGGATTCTTCTGTTCTGTGTGTGGCTCTGGTCACGGCCCTGTTGGTGCCAGTCGAAGGCAGAGCTGCTCTGCCAGGTCCTCTTCTCTCAGTGGCTGTTTCCGTACCATGATCTGTGCCGGCAGCAGCAACGGCTTCCAGCGCTGATCTCGTTGTCCTGTTGTAAGTGATGTTGGGATGAGTCCTTCACAGTGGCTCTGCAGTGGCTGAATGCATCAGCTCTGGCTCCTGCTGTCACCTCCCTCATCCTGCACAGGGGACAATGCTCTGCCCCTGCAGATAACGCTGCAGAGAGATTCCCCTGCTGATCAGCATCGTGTCACCCCAGGCAGGGAAAGGATGCTGAGGGTTGTGGGCTGAATGCCAATGACAGGATCCGTTCCTTCCTCCCCCTTTCCCACCGCTCTGCTTTTTTACTGCCAGGGATATTTATGACCCCGATGTCATTTCACTAGCCTCCAGCAGTGGGTCCCACCGTGCTCACCCTGTGGAGGCAGGTTACCTGGGTCGATGAGGCTGCAGGCAGTAGCTGGTGCCCAGCTTGGGCAAACTGGAGCTGTATTGCCAAAATGATGGGCACAGTGCAGTGGGTGTGTGCAGGTTTGCATGGTGGCTGGGTTCGTTCCTGGCTGAGAGGGGCCAGGGACCCTGGGCTGGGGGTGCTCTGAGTCTCAGGGGCAGCTGGGCACCGCCAGTGTCGTGACATCCCTGGGCTGTGTGCCCATGTCCCACAGACCTGCAGCCAGCCAGGTGGCCTCATGGAGGGATCAGGCACAAAACCCACTGGGTCCAGCTCCCTTCACCAGCGCAGGCAGGATAGGTGCTGACCACATCTGCCGGGGTGGCCATGCCATGTTGCTGCTGTCGGTGACACCATCAGGAGGCTGAGCTCAGCTCTGTGTCCAGTGAGACCGGGTGAGGGAGCTTTTACATTTCCTGTACCACTACAAAGCTGTGGCTACCTGCAAGGAAGAGGAGGCAGTACATTTCCCCTGCTCCATTCCGGGAGCATCCACGAACCTGCAGCTGGCTGGGAACAGGGGGACATGTGTGTGCCCGAAGTCCATGCTGGAGGAGAGCTGAGCACAGCTTGTCACTGTGGCAGTGAGGACCCATCAGCAAACGGTGGCCATGGTGCAGATAACCACTGGCAAATGGCTGTGACAGCGGCTGTGCACACACACCCCACTGTGCTCTCTCTCTGTAGCCATCAGGGCAACTTGCCTGTCTCGGTCAATAAAGTGTAATACCAGGAGGAGAAACGTGCAGCCAAGGCAGTCGGATCCCCACGCTGGTGTGTATGGGAGTGTGTCATGAGAGGGCACTGGCCCTTGCAGGAGAAGAGAAGGGACAGATGGTTATGCATTGGCTGTCCCCTGGATGGAGACTGTACACCCTCCTACATGTTTTTTCTCCCTGTCCCTGCCCATTTGGGTAGAGCTGCTCGTAGGGGATTGCAGTGCAGAGGGCAAAGCACCACACTGCAGAGCATCTCCCACTTCAGAACTGTCCCTTTTCCATAGAAAGTAGTTTAGGAAAAAAACCAACTGCGAACCTGCAGCAGAGTTTCATTTAGCAGGAAGCACTGGAATCAGTCTGCTTCTTGGTGTCACTCGGGGGCAGGACAGGGCAGGAGAAGGGGAGCTGCAAAAGTGAATGTGGCGGGTTTCAGGGTGATACATAGCTCTTCCTCAAGGCAGAGCAGTCGTCCACTTTTATCAGCAGGTAATAGTACCTCCAGGGATTGCTAGCAGAGCTGTAAATAGCACCAGGGGCATGAGGGAGCCGTGTCTGGGAGAGGCTGGGGCGGCTTCAGCTGCTGCTTGAGATGGACATTAATAACTGCAGAGGCAGAGCCAAGCACTGCGCTAGCATCTGCTGAGCCGCGGCTGTGGGCACATGTTGGGGCCGGGGCCGCCGGAGGGAGATGCCGCTCGCTCGGCCCATGCAGCTGGGATGCAACTGAGAGCCCAGATTTGGTAGGTTTTACTTTCAAAGATTGCAACTGGGGGGCTGTACCCTTTGCTGGGCAGGATCCGGCCGCAGGTCGAGGAAGCAGCACAGCACCGTCGGGAGTGCTGATGTCCTTTTATTTAGATCAAAGACATCTGCTCTGCTCCCCGCGTTGGTCCCCCTGCACTCCTGCACTGGGCTGGTCCCTGCTGTCTCTTGGGGAACCTGTGGCTCCTGCCCGGCTTCATTTGCCACCAGGCTGGGCTTGAAGAGTTTGTGATGAGCAGCATCTGGGGATAGCAAAGGGGTGTTTGTAGTGATGGGGACTTCTTGAGGTTCCCTTGCAAATTTGGGCTGTGTATGGCTGTGCCATCTGCATTTCCTGGCTCTCGCTGCGGGTGCGGCATTGCAGTGTGCTGACAACGTGGGCTTTCTGCTCCAGGACTTTTACAGCCTTTTGGATACCCTCCATTTACCGGCACCGGGGACCAAACAGCAAATTCAGCCCTTGCCACTGAAATCAGATCTGTGTGCATGCTCATACCCTTGGCAGGGATGGAGGGCACTGGGCAGGGGACAGGTTGGGGTCCAGAGCTGGGACTGCCGGGGCAGCTGTGGTTCAGGGCTGTGGCAGTAGCAAGTCTATGTTAACTCCAGCTGCTTGGCTGAAGTACGCGGCATGGGGAGGTTTTGTCCCAGGTTGTTTGCTGACACCTTCAGTGGGTGGTTGCACTGAAACGCAGGGTCCAAGCTGCGCCTGCAGACCGGGCTCCCTCCTGCATGCCCTCTGCTATGGGCAAGGCTGTTGACCTCGATTAAGCATTGGGTCCTGTTTACCACTGTGTTGCAGGGAGCAGAGTGGCTCTGGGGAGAGGCGCAGAGTGTGGCCACTGCAGCATCAGGGCTGGGCGATACCCCGGTCAGGCCCCGTTTGCAGATCAATCAATTGGGGATGACAGTAATGGAGTAATGGGATTAGCACAGGCTCCTGGCATGGGATCATTTCCTCCCGCAGAGGAGGACTTCTTCTTCCAGGGCTCTGAGTCGTTTCAAGCCCAGGATTTTTTGGGTGGTATGAACATTCACACCCTCACAGGTGTCTTGTTGGACACATATATTCACCCTCACTGCCTTGCCCCAGTGCGCTGTTGGATCCTGCTGCTTGGGTTTATACATCTGTGCTTGCTTTTGCTGTTACACTAATTGCTCTGTATCAATTATTCATTGACTCAGTAATGAAGCAAGGAATGGGTAGAAAACCCTGCTGTGCAATGAGCCCTGGGCTCTGGCTGGCCCCACAGAGCTGCCGTGGCTCAAGGAGGGCAAGGAGTGGAGCTGCTCAGGGGATGCTCCTTGTAAGCACTTTCAAAATGACTCCCATGAAAATTTTCTCAAGTTTCGGTAGTTCTGTTTTGCATTTCTGGCTTTGGTTTCTTCTTCTCAGCCCTGTGGTGTGTAACAGATACCACTTCTGTTAGCTGTGTACTTACCTGGTTCTTAGTGGTCACTTTTTAAGTCTCGAGGTGCTCATCATCAATGGTTTTGGTAGCGCTTCACAGGGCCAGTTAGAAATTTCTGATCTGATGGATCTGGGCACAGTTTGTCCCATGCTAAGAACGGAAATTGTAACTTTTTCTTCCACTTTAGGAAAAACCTACTTCAGAAATGTTGATGTTTCCCTGGGTGATGTCGATGCTGTTTTCCCTGCATCCCATCTGCCCTGGGGAGGGATGTTACCTCTGTACAGGGAGCGCACTGCCAGTAGCAAAGCTGGCTGCATCCTCCCCAGAATCCCCCTGGAGAGGGACTTGGTCTCATTACTATGGAGTTAAATGCTTCTGGGGACAGGTGAGACACCTTTGAGCAAAGGTAGATTTAAGGGCAGCAGGAGCCAGAGAGGTTCCTCCATGGCATGCATGGAGGATGGGGCTGCCATAGTCTGGGGACAGCTCCTAAGAGCAACTCTTCTAGCAGTATCTTAGGAGGTCCATTAGCTCCTCCTGGGGTGAGAGCACAGTCGGAGCAGCATGTCTTTCACTCTCCCGCTTATCTCAATGTCCAATAGTCTGTTATCTGCAGGGACTTCCCTGCTTTTCCCAGTCCCTGCTTTTGGCTGAGGAGCTGCCTGGGTGCAGGGCTGTTCTCCTAGGCATGTTTAGCCTCCTCTTTCCCAGTATTACCGCAAGAGAAAGATGTGCATTGCAAAACCTAAGCATCCGTATCAGGAGCTAGGAAAGGCTGAATTCAATTTTCTTGTGTCCAGGTGTTATTTGAGGCACAGTGGCTCTTTGACTGTGAGGAGCAGAGGTTTTGAAATAAGAAACTGAGAGTGTCAAAAAAATCCCTGACCTCCTAGAGCTGGGGATTTAAGGCAATGCCACATATTGCAGCACTTCTGGCAGTGTGAGAGCTGGCAGCACCAGGGGAAGGCCAGTGCAGGCTTCAGCTCACAGCTGTGCCATCTCTGTGGCTGGTGTTTCCCCAGCTGGAAGTCCCAGCTGTGGGCCACCAGAAAGGGCATGTTATTTAAAGAAATGCTGGAGAAGTCGAGGCTGCGCTGACAAACCCACATCTGTTCATAAAAATTTGCTCTACTGGCACACTAGAACAGTTTTAGTTTCTAGCAGCAACTAGAAAAAAACTGATCAACTTACAGACTGAAGAGCAGAGGGTTTGCAGTACTTCTCCCCTGTCTTGGTTTCAAGAAAACTTTTGAATCAGCGAGTGATGCCCAAAGGCAGAGGGAGTCCAGTCAGCAGGTTACAGGTGCAGAGATTGAGGATGCTGGAGCAGGCAAGGCAATGTTGTTTGGCTCTTTTGGGTTGTGTTGAGGCTTGTTCAATGGGGAAATCGATATTAGGGACTATTGCTGTTGCTCCGATCTCAGACCTATCATCCTCCTTCCCTAAAACTACCCCTCACAGTCATCTTGGGGCTTGGAGACAGCTCTTTCTTCTACTTTCTCTTCCCCTTCTTGGGACATGCTGCCTTGGCTACTTAGTCTGAGATAGAAACCAAAACAGTGAAGTGTGAGGTCCTCCAGGGAGGATATAGTAAAGCCTCTAGGCCTTCCCAGCTCGGGACAGGGAAATCCAGATGTTGAGAATGGGAAGACCAACATGTTGAGGGCAGGTGGACCCAGATGTTGAGGATGGGAAGATGTAGTTGCTGAGAACAGGGAAACCCGCATATTGAGGATAGGGACACCCAGATGTTGAGGGCAAGGAGATCCAGATGTTGAGAGCAGTGAGACCAAGATGTTGAGGCTGGAGAGATCCAGATGTTGGCTGCTGGCTCCTGAGTGACTGCTGCTGGCCAGGAAGAGGGACCCATGCTGCAGCGAGACGATGGGATGTTTTGGATGAGTCGTTGAGGTTGAAGGACATCACCTCCCTGCTCAGACAGCATCAGCACTGCCTCCATCTTCTGCCTCCTCCAGCAGCCCCTTGGCCATGACGATGGTGAAAAGGAAACCTGGTCACATCCCTGTCATTGCTGGCCCAGATCAGCTTTGCGCAGCAAGGTGGTCCTTGGCTTCGTGCTGATGAAGTCCCTGGTGTCTCCAGCCACGGTCAGGCTTGTTGGCTGGCTGTGATGGCATTACTGCCTCTTTCCTTCCCTCTCTTTCCCCCACTATCAGGTGATGTTGAGCAGAGCTCAGCCACGGCCCTTTCTGTGAGGACAGGATTTCACAGCCCCGGTGATGCTTTCAACTTGAGATGGAAACCTCGCTCGGCAGTGAGGCTCCTGCTTATACCCTCCATGCCACTGAAGAGCAGAAGAGTCTCTGATTGAATTAGCGCAGGGATTTAATTTAATCCCCAAATATCTCTCATTTTAAAGGACCCTGTTCATTTCCTTCTAGGGCCTTATCTAATGCGGGCAACCAGCAATATTAAGCAGAAGGACTGGACAGACAGGAAGCTGTTGGGGAGGGGGAGGGTTTTGCAGGGAGCAAATTGACGGCTGCGTGGGTTTTTCCTCTAATTATTTCATGAAATAATGATGACAGTGATTGCAATACAAATAAGACATAAGCAGCATAATTAAAACACATGCTGGTGCAAATAGCATCCTTGCACAGCAAGTTTGGAAGCACTCCCTTTTTACAAGAAATTACCATGGGGGGAGTGAAACAGCCACAACGATGGGGTAAACTGAGCATTCGCTTTGTGCCTCTGTCGTGGTTTAACCCCAGCCAGCAACTAAGCACCATGCAGCTGCTCATTCACTCCCCCCCCACCCAGTGGGATGGGGGAGAAAATCGGGAACAGAAGCAAAACCTGTGGGTTGAGATAAGAACAGTTTAATAGAACAGAAAAGAAGAAACTAATAATGATAATGATAACACTAATAAAATGACAACAGCAATAATAAAAGGATTGGAATGTACAAATGATGCGCAGTGCAATTGCTCACCACCCGCCGATCGACACCCAGTTAGTCCCCGAGTGGTGATCCCCCGTCCCCACTCCCCCCAGTTCCTATACTGGATGGGACGTCACATGGTATGGAATACACCGTTGGCCAGTTTGGGTCAGCTGCCCTGGCTGTGTCCTGTGCCAACTTCTTGTGCCCCTCCAGCTTTCTCGCTGGCTGGGCTTGAGAAGCTGAAAAATCCTTGACTCTAGTCTAAACACTACTTAGCAACAACTGAAAACATCAGTGTGTTATCAACATTCTTTGCATACTGAACTCAAAACATAGCACTGTACCAGCTACTAGGAAGACAGTTAACTCTATCCCAGCTGAAACCAGGACAGCCTCCCACCAAATCCAGCTGTTTCAGGGATGGGGCAGATGTCACAGATGGGACTGAGGACATGATGGTCTCTGAATTTTAGTTCAGACTCACTGGGGCAGTTCAGGTGATGCTAAATCGCTGCCTGTGGTGAGTCAGGCTGAAAGGGGACAGAACGGGTCCTCTCCATGCTCATTGCTGTAGAGGGGGCCCTTTTGGCATGACAAAAAAGGGCAAGGCACAGGTGGACATGGGTGAGCTCCTCTGTGTGCTGCCCAGGAGGAGGCTGGCTGCGGCACTGAACTCAAGCACCTTTTTGGAAATCTGGCCTGCTTTTTGGACCCATTAGCTCCGACGGGTGCCTGAGGATGCTGCTGGGTGCTGCGCGGTCTCTGCGCCATCCCTGCTGTGCAGAGCAGATGGTGCTGAAGCTGGGGCTTAAACACCTCCAGGGTATTTCCTGGGGATGACAGCAGCTTTTGCAGCCCAACATCTGCATACAGCTCCCTGGTGATATCCAGTGGCAGGTTATAATCCATGTGCACCGGCTCGGCAGGGTGAGGAGGTGTTTAGCAGCAGGTTGGCTGTCTCGGGATGGCTTGCAGGGGTCTGCTGTCACAAGCTGGGACCACCATGGTGATACAGCCTCATTCTGCTCCATGGGTGCCTCTTCCCAATGGGATGTGAGGCTGGATGGGCTGATTCCCAGGGCCGCTGCTCTTTTTGAAGCTGAAGACAACCTAATTTATACAGGAGTCGTGGCTTTGTTAACTCCAGCTTTCTGGTTGCCATCAGGCTTGTGAAAATGCTTGGGTCTTAATTGGGGATACAGTGACATATTTTCTGGGTGATTTGTTACCTGGGGCTGGTCCTGTATAATAACCCCTGCCCCAGCCTGACAGGGTCTGTGTAGGTGGGAATTGCTTCCCGGAGGGAGGATTTTTCTCTGCCTTGGTCTTTCTTCCCTGCTAAGCTGGTTTTGCCCCTTTGGCTTAGCTGGGCTCTGTGCAAAGGGAAAATCACATGGAAGAGAGGACCCAGCTCTGGTGGGGGGCGCTCCTTGCAGGCACCCCCTGCTCATGAAAAAACCTTGGAGGTTTTTTCCCTTAGGCTACTCCTGGCTTTTCCCTTTGAAAGGGCAGAGCTTGCTCAGGCTTTTCCTAGCTGCAGAGGAAAGCTGGCAAAAAACAGCCCTGAAGCCTTAAAAAAATGAAAGGGACTGGTAGGAGTGGTTGTGGTTTTGCGGGCCACGTCTGTGCAGGGCACTGCGGGGCAGCCGTGGGAAGCCCCACAGCCAGGGGGGCATCCCCACCCCGTCAGGGAGGCTGAGCCACTCTTGGCCATGGCCGGGCAGAGCTTGGGCAATCTGCAGATGAGCAGAGCCCGGTGCTTCCCTTGTGCATGTAATAATGCGGTGCAGGAGGGGCCGGAGCTGCCAGACGAGAGCTGCTGGTTTTCTCTGCTGCCCTGCCAACCTCAGGGAGATCTCTGCAGGGCTGAGCCCCCCCCAGCAGCTCCCAGGGGACGGTGGAGCCATCGGGGTAAGGATGATGTTACTAGCTCTGCCTCTGCGGCTGAAGCCGAGCCTGTCTGCGCCGGCTGCGCTGCCAGCCTGAGCCACCTGCCACCGGCCCCCTGGTTTCCTCCAAACCTGCAGGTGCTGCCGGGTGCTAGATGTGGGAGCTGGGTGGCCCCATCCCATTCCTGCCCCATAGCCACCAGATCAGCACCAGGACTGGGTGCTGTGAGAGTGATGGGCGACCTGCCACGACATGGGGATGATGCTGTCCCACCCCACCAGAGCACATTTAGGGCTGTATAAGTTGGTGCCAGCCTTGTGCTTGCGGTGTCAGGAGCGGAAAGGCTCCCCAGAAAGGTGGTCAGCAAGAGATGTGGGGTGATTCTGCCTTCATCCTTCTTTATCTTCTTTCCTGGGCAGATGCTGGAGACGGATGCTGAGAAGCCAGGGCAGATGCACTCAGAGGACGGGAAGGTGGCAGCGAGCGATGCTCCTCCGGCTGCAGAGGCACCAGCTCCGGCTGAGCCCTGGGATGCTCTGGGAGCCACCCAGCGTCCTCTCCTGGTGGAAAAGCAGCCGGTGGCCACCGAGAAGGGAGAGGAGCAGCCCAGCTCCCTGCCAGCCTTCGTCATCCCCGAGCTGCGGCTCGACAGCACCTTCAGCCAGAGTGCAGTGGGCATAGTGGGCAGCACCACGGATGGCGAGGACGAGGAGGAGGATGAGGAGGAGGAGGAGGATGAGGAAGATGAGGATGAGGACAGTGACGAGCACTACTTGGAGAGGAATGAAGCAAAGCGCAGCAGCATGATCGAGACGTCGGGCTGTCAGCCTGTCTACACGCTGAGTGTGCAGAGCTCCCTGCGGCGCCGGACCCACAGCGAGGGCAGCCTGCTGCAGGAGGCCAAGACCCACTGCTTCACCTCTGACACCACCCTCAACTGCTCGGACAGCCAGGGCACCAAGGGCCACTGGGCCCTGCCCTCCCCCAGGACCCTCAAGAAAGAGCTTGCCAAAAATGGTGGCTCCATCCACCAGCTCACCCTGCTGTTTTCAGGCCACAGGAAGGTATGTGAGCCAATGCTGGCTCTGTGGGGCAGCTGGCTCTTGCTTGGCTGTGGCGATGGGGGAGTTCCTGGGGTGGGTGTGTCCCAGAATGTGGCTCTTCTCTCTATGGCCATGGCAAAGCTGGCATCTGAGGGGCTAGGAAGGTCCCTGCCACTGGCAGTCAGCTCTGGGAGATGCTTAGCACCCAGGGGATGTCACCCAGAGCCAGTGTGCTGGTACTGTGGGTGGGCATCTCCCACCGCTGCATCGAGATCCTGCAAAGTCCCATGTCCTGGAGAGCTGCCATCTGCTGAGACCAGTGGAGGGAAAGGTGCACCCAGGTGTCTGCACTTGCAAAGAGCGGCTCGCAGTGGTGGGGACAGGAAAAAGCCAGGCTCCAGAGAGCCTCTGATAACAGAGTCCCTGGTGTGCTCAGGGATGCCAGGAGCAGTGTGGCTTTCTGCCCTGGCCAGCCTCTTGCAGGGCTTTGACGATTGTGGAGGGCCTGTCTCAGAAAAAGGTTGAGGTCAGCAGTGATTTCTGCCCCTGACATGCAGAAAGGAGGAGCAGCAGAGGGCTGTGCAGCAGGAGCTCTGCACGGGGCTGGCCTGTTCTCACAAGCCCAGCTGTCTGGAGTGCTCCCCGTGCTCCCCAGAGCAGAGTTTGCCTTGGTTGTACTTTTGCAGGAAACAATGTGCCATTGCAAAGGTTGTGCATGAGAAGTGCTGCTTGCCCTTTTCTCCGCCGGCAAAGCCTCTCTGGGTGCTGAAAAGCAGCTGCCTGCCTTCCCGCGGCGCTGGCCCAGCACCCTGCTCTGCCCGACCAAGCTCATGTCAGCTTGATCTCTGCCACTGGCTGTGGGTACTGCTCTACGCAGGGCTGTATTTCTTAGCTAAGGACCACGCTGCATTGCTCTGGGTCATGTTGCACAGCTCAGGACCTGGTTGCACAGCTCAGGACTATGTCATGCTGCTTGGGGACCACCTTGCAGAGTGCTGGACCACATTGCATGCTGCTCCATAGCAGCTGGCTCCTTGGCAGTAGTGGCTGGTATGGAGCCCTGCATGCCACCAAGCATGGCAGCATGATGGGGTTAAACCTGTCATGGGGTTAACCCTCTTCTTGCCAGGTTCATGCTGCTTGAAAAGCCACCTCTGATGCTGTTTCCTGGAGCACTTTTTGGGCTCAGAGTCCCTGGCCAGCTGGTGAGAGCCCTTACAAGTCTGACAGGCTGGTCAGATGGGGCTGCTGTGCAAAAGTGGAGGCTGATGTCAGCAATTGTGGGCTGGGGGGTTCAGACCCCTTCCCAGACACTATCAAGAAAGGACAGCTTTGTGGCAGGGACACCCGCGCTGCCCATGCAGATGCAAGGGAGGTGGTGGCAGTGTCAGTGCCTGGTGAGAGTGTCCCACTAGGGCTGCCAGTGACGAGTCTCCTGGAAAGAGGTTTCACAGTGCCGCTGTGCGTGCAGCCTGGGAGCACACAGCTCTGCAGCCAGAGGCTGCTGCAGTGCCGGCCCAGTCTGGGCGGGCTGCATGCTTGCTGCTGGGGGGAGACCTGGAGAGTGTCCCCCACTCCTGCCCTGGAGAGCGTCCCCCACTCCTGCCCTGGAGAGCCCCCAGCTGCGCTTTCTGGGCTGATCTGGGAGGATGTTTTTCAGTGGAGGTAAACTGAGCTCCTCCTGGTTTAAACTGCTCTGGTGCAGATGAGACCAGGTTTTTTTGGAGCAGGGACGAGGGCAGCCCATGCTGGCGGTGAGTGCTGGCGGTGAGGGCAGCGTGGCTGCTGGACCTCCTGGAGCTCCCACTTCCAGCTCTACAGCAGCTCTGTCTAGCTCTGTATGGCCAGCGCCTTAACCACCTGCCCATATGCCCTCCTGGGGTACCCCTGCCTCCTCCCAGTGCCCTGCCTCTCTGGCTGCCTGAGGAGGGACCGAGGTTGCCTGGGGGCTGCAGTGGGCAGACGAGCTGGGCACGGTGCTGGGCCACCGTGTGCATGGGGTTTTGGACTACTGCCATCCCCCTGCCCACACTTTGGAGGGACTTTTGTTGGGCTGTGCCTTTTGACTAGTTCGATGAAACCCTCTGAGGTTTCTGGAGCAGGACGCTGATGTACAGCTCGCCTATGGATCCCCTCCAGTGGCAGCACCAAGCTGCCAAGCACTAGCGATACCTGCACCTGGTGGCCTCGGCGGCAGGTCCACAGCATCCATCAAGGTATTGGGTTTTTTTTTCCTCAAGGAACATTTCAGAGGGGCTCATTTTCTTGGCCCTTTTAACGCCATCATGCCCAGCGTGCCTCCCCGCTCCCCTCCTTCCCGCAGTCGGGGCTGGGAGGTGGTTGTTCTAAGAGCATATTGTGGCCGGGAGCACTGGGACTCCTGGGGCAAGATCTGCTGCTGCCTTTTGTCCCTGAGCATGGTGGAGCCTCTCCAGACAATGGCAGGAAACGTGTTCCGGCTGTGTGTCGCCCCGGCCAGCCTGCCTGCCGGGGCCCTATCTGGCTGGGGAAGGTGCTTTGCAAGGGCTGCATTGTTTGGGGCTGATAAACTCCGGAAACCCGGGCGCAGAATGGAAGGAAGTGTCAAAAGCCTTGAGCCCGGGGCTGCGGAGCTGCGCAGCGGGTTCCCACGGCATGGCCGCAGGGCGGCGATCCTGGAAAGAGCCCTGCAGTCCCCGGCCGCATGGGGCTGAGCTTGTTGCGGAGTTGAGGTGGATGTGGGGCCAGCTGCAAGCATCTTCCAGTCTCATTCAGTAATGGATGAATTACTAAAGCCCCTGAGCTGTGGTGATCCCGGGGGTCCCCACACCTGGCCCCAGGCTTCATGTCTTGGAGGCTGCGCTGGTGCTGTCCTGAGCTCACGGTGCATCCGAGGTCCCCTTGGTTTGCCCAGGCCACCCTGGGGCAGTGGTCAGGGAGTGGAGCTTTCTTGGTGCTCCTTGGACTTAAGCTGCCATGATAGGATTCAATTATGGCTGAACTGCTCTGATTTTTTCTGCCTGGGGACTGCTGAGGGACCCCTGATTGATTTTGGGTGCCCAGCCTGGTTCTGGGGGCTGGGGAGGGGTCCCTGTGTCCACGCAAGATAGCAGGAATAGGAGCATCAGGAATGGGGATGCGGGTGTCCTCCCCGTAGGAGGTACCACTGTCAGCATTTTGAACCTGGAGGGGTACCTGGGCCACCAGCCGTGGCATCTCCTCGGATGCTCCAGGAACACCATGGACTGAAGGTGGCATAGGATGGGTGGGGGGAGGCAGGTTCACATGCCAGAGCAGCGAGGAGCTTGTCCCATTACATTGTGGCAGGCAGCCGTGGGGAAGGAGCCCTGTGGATGCCGTGGCTCTGGGCTGTGCGGGGACCATGGGGGATGCTGGCAGGTCTGGTTGGTGACACTTGGAGTGCCACTGTGGGCATGCACTGGCATGATGATGCAGATGCTGTTTTTCTCTTCCCCCCCCAGCTGAGTGGAGCCGAGCCCGAATGCAGCTGTGATGAAGGGGACGAGACCTCCCGCAAGAAACGGAGTAGGAACCTGTAAGTGTCACATCATGGTGGCATCAGAATGTACCAGGGCTGTTTGCTGTGGTCAAACACCTCGCCCGAGCCCTGCTGGTCCAGGCAGCCCTTAGGATCCCCGTCTTGTTCCCCCAAGCTTTTCCAGGAAGAAAGTAGCAAAGACATGCGTGAACTAAGGTCTCACTTCAGACAGGGAGTCCTGGTTTTCAGGGATGAGGGTAGGAGGTGTGCTGGGGGCATCACACAGCCTAGCTGGGAGCAGCCCCCTGTTCGCCTTGCTTTGACAGATGGGGTGAAGGAGCCGGCTCTTGTTGGTGGCACAGGGAAAACAGCTTCCCCAGTGCCGGCAGGGCTCAGCTCCTGCGGTGCCGGGTTCAGGGAGAGGACATGCAAGCAGTGAAACATGAGCTGGGGGGCCTCCTTCCCGCTGGCCCCATGCTGGGAGGAGGAATGGGGAGGTTTCCCACCACCAGACCGGCTCCAGCCCTTGCAGCACATCCCAGCATGCGGGCAGCGTGGCGGGAGCTCTGAGTGGGGGGGCTGCCGAGGGATGCTCGCACCCCCTCCTGGTAAGGCTTTGGGGGTGCCAAAAAGTGGGTCTGGGCAAGGACGAGGCAGCCGTGGCCTTTGCTTCCCACGAGCACAGCTGCAGCTGGGTGGGGGGAAGGCGCACTGGCGGGGTCGAGCAAGGATGTTTTGGAACGAGCCGCCTCCGGTTGTGCAAGGCAGGATCCGGCCGGGTGTCAGGGCTGCAGGGATGCCGGTGGCTGGGTCTTTCCCTGCTCCACGTGGCTCGGGGCAGTTGGAGAAGTTGCACGTGGTTTGAGCGGCTCAGGGGGTGCGAGGGGGCCCAGCATGCCGCCTGCGCGCGCAGGCTCGACGGCTTCGCCGCATGTGCCGCCTGCCAGCGAGCGGCACTGTTGTCCCATGCGCTTCCTAGCTGCAGCTGGCTATTTTTAGCTCTTTTTATTATTTCCCAACCCCCCCGCTCCCCAACACTTGAAATTAAAATGAATTCCTTGCAGTCTGCAGCAGGGACGTCCCCCCATCCGCGTGTCCCTGCTGCGGTGCTGAGCTGGGGGAATCGGGCTGGCAGGGGGAGGCTCGGCCACCCCCAGCTTAGTGGGGTCAGGGGCGGTTGCAGAGAGGGTTTTCTCCTCGTCTTGAGACAGCAGCGGATGCGCTGGGGAGCCTCTTGGCATCGCACCGGCCGACTATTGGCTGCGCAGCCCAGTTGCCAGCCGTCTGTGGGGAGTATTTATGGTGCAAGTGGCTGGGGTTTGGCACTCGCCTCCCCTCCCGGCACCGGCACGCTCTGCCGGCCCCACTCGCCTGCCGGCACTCCCCAATGTACCACGCGATGGTGGACTTTTCCGAAAAATACCTGGAAAGGTAGGACTCCAGCATCCTGCGAGGAAGGGTGACGTGCTTTGCAGGGGATGGTTTGGAAGCGGGGCGGGGCGATTGTGCTGGACGTGCCCTCATGGCCATGCCAGGGCACCGGGGGCAGATCACTTTATAGGGGCAACTCCAGACAGAAACCAGCAATTTTTTATGAAACATTATTTTTGCTGTGGCATTTTATACTGCAGATTGGCTGCAGCTGGGGGCTGTGCGTGCCCATGGCTGCCGCAGCCTGATTTCATGCCACTTGCTATTTATTTGTAAGTGTGTGCAAGAGGAGCAGTGGGTTTTAAGTTGGGGAACTTCCTTAGGTGGTGCTTGCTGGCGTATTACAGCTGGAAAATCTGCCCATGAGCCACAGTCACCTGTGAGCCCCAGAGCCTGGTGTGCGGCAGGGCTACCCGCTGCAGCTGGCTGGTGTTGTGCAGGGGGCTGTGTGCGTGGAGGCAGCCCACGTGTGTTGGAGACACACACAAGGGCTTTTCAGTGCTTTGAAAGCCCCGCCGGGCGCTGAGCTGCCGCGGCTGCCTTGCTAAACTGAGAACACTGCTAAAATTGTTGCTCAGGGCTGTGTGGGATGGCCCGTCCCGTGTGGCGGCTGGTTCTCGGCTGCCGGTGTTGCTGGCAGTGTGGTAATGGGAGGCAGATGGTGTTTGGAGTGTGAGGCTCTGTGTTTGGATCCACTTTTCCCACGTTAGCGCTGAGCCGGTGCCTGGCAGCTGGCAGCAGCGGGACGCGTGTCCTGCTGAGACCACAGCCCAGATGATGCAAAGGCAGCGACACCATCTGTGCCCCCCACGAGGACATGGACAGCACCGGGGACTATGGGGGGCGATTGCCCTCTAAAATCCTTCCATGGCTCAGGGTGCTCAGCACCTTGCAGGACTGAGCCCTGGGGTTGTTGCAGCTACTTTTCCCTGTGGATTGCTGTATTTTACCCTCCTGGGACTGGAGAGAGCTGTGGGTCTAGATAGCATCACTCAGAGTGGGGTACACCCTTGCCTTGAACCCCTCCTATGCCCCTTGTGTCCCTAGCCAGCCCTGGGCATGGCTTGACCAGGCAGAGGTGGCTCCTCTGAGCATCCTTGCATAGACTCACTGGTGTGGGACCTGTGGGAGGTTGCAGGGGGTGGCCTGGCCATGCCACCCTGGGGCCCCATCCACCCTGGTGGCACTGTCAGTCTTGGTGCAGGATGAGCATCCCATGCCACCCTGCATGTCCCCTGCGCCCCTTTGTGCCGTGGTGTCATGCAGGGGCTGTGCCACGAGGGGACAGCATCGTCCGCGCCCGTCCTTGCCTGTCACCTCTTCCACCTCCTGCTCCCCTGCCTTGGCCCCTGGGAAGCCCTAGCAGGGCCAGGCTGGGGCTGGGCTGGGGGTCTCATTTTCCCATGGCACTTGCCAAAAATCTTTGTCCCGCTTTGTCCTGGTGGTAGTTTTCTGGGGGAACCGGGAGCCCTGTGTCTGAGTGTACTTCAGTCTGTCTGTCCAGGGACGGCAGAGCGGGGACCTGTGCGGGGTGGCAGCGTGGGGGGTCTGTGCCCTAGTGCCCCTTGGTGCTATGTGCTGCCAGTCCCAACCACCCCACTTATGGAGATGTCCCCACGGCCATGCCCGTCCCAGGCTGGTACCAGAGAAGTGTGAGCACCAGCGGATCACATGTGGGTTCTCAGCCCTGTCCTCGCAGAGGGGACAGGGGACATGGTGAAGTGCTGCTCTCCCTGCTCTGCTCCTAGCCCCTCTCAGCACCGCTGCTGGCCCCGCTGCCTTCTACAGGATGCCTGCGCTCTATAAATAGCCCTCGTAAATCTCCGCCGTGATTATTTTCCCTGCCGTCTCTTGAAAGGCCCCACTATCCACCCTTGCCGCTGATTTTTCCACCTTTCCTCGAGTTTCCCCAGCAACGGTGGAGCCGTCCGAAATAGCAGCAGGGCTGACACAGCCCTTACTCACACGCGCCTCGTTCACCCCACGCTGCATTTAAAGCTCCTCTGGGCTAAGCCCTCCCACTTCCGCGCTGGCCGCACCGGGCGGGAGCGCGGCACAGAGCTGGCGTCAGAAAGCCCGAGCGTCTGGCCGTGCCGGTCGCGCCGGGAGCTACTGCACAGGCCCTTCCAGCAGCCATGCCCTTTTTCCGCGACCTTTCCAAGCCCCAGCCGCTGGAGTTCCACGCGGAGATGCTGCTGGGCGTGCAGAGACCACACAACGGCAGCCTGCAGCGCCGGCACACCATGAAGGAGTAGGTGGTGGGTGCGGGGTGGCGGGCGATGCGTGGGACGAGGCTACTGGTGGGTCCCCTGGGTGCTGGGTGTCCCCCCCCAACCCCTCACCCGCCTGCTAAAACTTGCTTTTCCCTCTAGAGCCAAAGACATGAAGAACCGGCTGGGGATTTTTCGGCGACGAAACGAGTCCCCAGGGGCCAACCCCTCTGGCAAGCTGGACAAAGTGCTCAAATCACTCAAGTAGGTGCCGCGAGCGGGTGGCGTGGGAATCGGGGGCCGTGGGGGCTTGGGGATGAGCTGCAGTCGGGCTGAGCATCACCTCCAGGGAGGCTGGGGTCACCCTGTTTGGGGAAGCTTTGGACAAATAGTTTTTGTATCCGGAGGAGCACTAAAAACATTTGTTGGCTGAAGATCCCCCCCAGGCGGGTGGGAGGTCTGTGCCTGGGAGGCGGCATAGTGGCGGCTTGGGCTGGAAATTTCCCTGGCGGCTGCTTTCTCCCAGTGCCTGTACGTGAAACTTTAACTGGCTGGAGGATGGTTTGAAAAACCACTTTGCTCTGGAGATGCTCCAGCAGCCGGAGACAAGCCCTCCCTACTCTTGCGCCTGGTGGCTTATCTAGCTGCTTGAACGGGGCAGCTGAAATCCCCACCATCCCGCAGCCTCCTGGGCATTGCCCAGAGCTTTTCCAATTCTTGCTCAGACACCACAAGTGGCACAGCTGCCTGCACAGACCTCCTTTTATCGGATTTTATTCCTGCCAGTCTAAAGGCAGAGGTTTCTTTCCAGCAGAGCCACTGCAGCGCTGCCCAGTGCAGAGCGTGGCTCTGCCCGCAGATGCTCTAGCAATGCTGGTGCCGATGGGGGAGCCAGGGCCAGCCCTGCTGGGACACACAGCACTGCTTTATTAGCTGGAAGTGTTTTGCTTGTGCTGCGTTGCGGCAGGCAGCGAACGCGGCTTTCGCAGGTTCACTTTGCCAACGTGCTGTCCTTCTCCTGCAGGCCCACTCCTGAGGAAGCTCTCAAGTGGGGGGACTCCCTGGAGAAGCTGCTGCTGCACAAATGTAAGTGTTTGCCCATCTCTTCCACCTCTGTTTGCTGCCAGGGGAATATCTAGACACATGCATAGATAAAGCTGGGATTTCCTCTGTTAATCCCTCCTGGTGTTTGGGGGGTAGAGAAAGAGAAATGAGGCTGCCCCTTGCCTGCACCCCTTCTGCTCCTGCCTGGCCCAGGGGGAGCATTTTGTGATAGGGGCTGGGGAGAGCCATGGCTTGGGGCTGCAGCCCCCCTCCAGCTTGGGGAGGAAAAGGCAGCAATTCATGTCTGTGCCCGATTTGGAGCTGTGCAGTGGGTCTGTGAAGCAGGAGCTGCTTTAGATCATTACCCTTCTCACGTATCACAGGGGCACCCCGCATCATGGTCACGTCTTACACACAGCCCCCATAGGGATGGCCAGGGGGTCCTCTCCCCGTTGCTGCTCCCGCTCCAAGCCCAGCCTCTCTCTTGGCTCTCCATGCATGCAGCCGGGCTGAGGACTGCATATTCAGCACATGGATGGCTCGCGTTGCCATGCTTGGCCTGGCGATGCCATCGCTGCCTGCTTTTCACAAGGGTTCACGAAGGGTTTTTAGGGGACGTAGTTTAGGTTGCACCTTTGCAAGGTTGCTGGGCTGAGAGTCTCACAGGGCCATTCCCCGCCTGTGAGCCGGGAGTAGAGATGTGTCTCTGTCCCCACAGACGGGCTCGCTGCCTTCAGGGCCTTCCTGCGCACCGAGTTCAGTGAGGAGAACCTGGAGTTCTGGCTGGCCTGTGAGGAGTTCAAGAAGATCAAATCCCAGTCCAAGATGGTCTCCAAGGCCAAGAAGATCTTCGCTGAGTACATCGCCATCCAGTCCTGCAAGGAGGTGAGGGCTGACTCCCGCGCTGGCGCGTGGCTCCACGGCATGGCAGCTGCCTGGGGAGCTGCTCACCAGCGCTGGTCTCTCTGACTGCAGGTCAACCTGGACTCCTACACACGGGAGCACACCAAGGAGAACCTGCAGAATATCACCCGCAGCTGCTTCGACCTCGCGCAGAAGAGGATTTACGGGCTCATGGAGAAGGACTCGTACCCCCGCTTCCTCCGCTCTGACTTGTACTTAGACATAATTAACCAGAAGAAAGCCAGCTCCCCACTGTAGACCCAAGGACTCTCTCGGGGCAGGCTGGGAGCTGTGTGTTTACATGAAATCGGGTGGTGGAGGCCTTCCCGGGGGATGGCGGGAGCGTGCCTTCCCGCTGCTGTTTGTGCCCCCAAGCCATATTCCTGCAGTCGACGGGTGTGGGGCAGCTGAAGGCACCGAGCATGAGGCCGAGGGGACCAACAAGCCAAGCAGTCTGGTACTGCTCCATCGCCCCATCTCACCATCGCTGGTACGACGCCTTCGGGGTGACTTCGGCATGGATTTTAGCCAGGAGGGAAGCTCCCACAAGACTACTGTGAAGCACGCGCCCAAGGTGTGAGTGTTGCTGGAAGGCGACGAGTGATCCCGACTCGGCGAGGAGGAGGAGGAGGACTTCTGTGCAGGGCTCCAGCAAGGGGACAACAGCACCAACATGAGCATCTTCCCTGGATAAAAGACTTCTGAACTGGACCAACCCCACGATGCTGCTGTGCTTCCCTGTGCCGGCGATGCCTCCCGGCTCCCCTGAAGCAGCTATCCCACAGGAGCCCGGCGCTTCCTTCGCTCGTGGTGGGTCCCCCCGGGAGCATCGAAAGCCGTGTCCTTCCCCTGCGCTGGAGGTGTGCAAGCTAACCGCCTCCTGCTCCCACCCCTGGTTTATTTATTGACCTCTTATAGCTGGACGCGTTGCTGTGTAATAGGAAATCCTCGTGTCCTTTCCTGTTCTGAAATTACAAGTGCAATATTTGTGTGTGTTGCGGCGGAGTTCTCCGGTGGAGTGGATGCCTTTTTTTCCGAGTGCGTACAGCATTTTCTAAGTTAGCAGGTTTTATCTGACAAAACGCATTCCCTAGCAGCGGGCCGCTGGGGGAGCCTGGGTGTATATATCATGCCCTGACGACAGAGGGTTTGGTGATGGAGAAAAGCAGCTCTGTGAATCAGACACTCTCCTTACTCTGGATAACAATACTGTGTTTTGAGAAGTGGGGGTTATTGCTGAACCTGGCAGAGCTGGATAGACTGCCTGCCTCCAGGCACCCAGTTTACAGTGCGAAGCATCTCTGCAGCTAGCAAAAATACATTGTCATGGTCATAGGTAAATAAAAGGAGAATATAATTTCTTGTAGCTGCCTTTTCTTCGTGGCATGTTTCTCAGCACTGGTGGAGCTGGGTGTCCCCTGCCTCACTGAGGAGCATAAAATCCTGTTACTGCATGGCTAAAGATGGGAAAATGTGGTCCCATGAATTTCTGAGCTGTTTTTTATGACGGAGCAGCTGCTAGATGCTCCTGAGGCATGGCCTGGGTGTAGCCCTGCAGGAACACAGAAAGTTTTGCCCAAAACAAGACTGTTCCCAGGAACAGTATTCACTATTTAAACACGGCAGGGCATGAGCCTCTGAACATGGAAATGCCCAGAAACATAAGTGACCTAGTGTAGCTCTGGGTCCCTCTGGGGACACACCAAAAGAAACAACAAAAAGCCCAACAGTGCTATTTCAGGTCCTGGCTGCACAGCTTGGCAGGGCTGCTCCTGCCCCAGCAAAGGCAGCGCTTTGACAGCTCTGGTGTGTGATGAAAGTGTTTTGTAAAGGCCGTTCGTGGTGCGTTCAGTAGCTGAAATATCTTGTGCCAGTCACCTGCTTGTGGCAAGCCTTGGATGGCTCAGAGATCGGCTTATGGTGTCACGGGGCCATGCTGGGGTGTGGGGCGGCATGGCACGGGGGTGCTGCTGGTTGATGCCCAAGGATAGAGGTGGTGTGGCTGCCCCAGCAATCCCACCTGGGCACAGCTGTCCTGGCAGATATGATCTCTTCTGGGGAACTGTCTGTGTTTCCCTCCTTAAACAACCAGCAGGTGATGGCCAGGTGGGGAAACTGAGGCAGAGCTGAGGGGACCCCTCAGGGGTTGGCTGGAGACAGCAGGGTTGGTGGGACGCCTGCATGGCCCTCCCGGGGATGCTTTCAGCACCCCAGGTTTGAGGCCCGTGGGCTGGTGTCCCAGCTGCGACCCAGTCAACAAGCCCAGAGCTGCTGGGACCTGGTGGGTCGGTGCAGCCTCCCTGTGAGCGCTGCCACGGTCACCCCATCTGGTTCCTCCAAGCCAGACCCTCCTCTTTCTCCTAGCGTTGCTGAGAGCCTTCATCTCCTCTCCTTCCCAGCTGGGAGGGTTTCCCTTCATATCTGGCCTTGACACAGATTTCCTTGCCCTTTCTCCCCTCTCTCCATCACCCTTGACCTCCATGCACTCAGTCCCAATCCATCAGTGTTAGGAAACTGTAATTACAGGGTCACTTTGTTGGCCCCCCCACTTCTCCGTGTCCCTGGGCTCCCAGGGGCAGCATGCAGGCGGACTCGGCTCAGGGGGCTTTGTGGGTACTGGGCAGCTCGGTATCTGCCATTACCTTCTCTCTGCCCTGAACGCTAGGTCCAGTGAGCCCTCCTGTGGCTGTTGGCGATGCCCAGGAGCATCCAACCTGCATAACCATGCCTGGTTTCGAGCCTATAACCTGCCTGGCATATGTGAATTGTCTGAGTTGATCTGGCAGGGCAGGCAGCAAGGGCTGGAGCTGCTGTGGGACATGTGGTGTGGGAATCTGGTGCACGACTTGGAATAAACACCACCAACCTGCATGCAGACAGTCCCTGCAAGGGACAGAGGCACCTGTGTGTGCAAAAGGCAGAGAAATGGGAACCTGGGATGACACCCTGGAGAAAATGGAAGTAGCCCTGCGTGAGCGACAGAAATTTGGTTATTGCTGTAACAGAATTTATTGCTGACCCGCCAGGATAGCGTGAGTCACTCTGCAAACACCATCCTCGTGTGCTTGGGAGGCGCTTGATTTCTAGGAGAGGCAGGGCTGGGGTGTGAGGTGGAAATGCCAGGTGCTTGTCCCATGTTCTCCCGGGATGGCCAGTGCCCTCTGCAGCAGGACAAGTCTCATCATGGACCCTGTGGTGACACCAAAGCCACAGCTTTGTTCCCTCTGTGCTGCAGAAGAGGAGCTGTGCCATCTTCTCCAAGACTTTGTGCCTCAGAGTGAAGAGTATGAAAAACTTGGAGCATCTGGATGGGAACTGGATGGGGGGATGTCAGCTCATGGAGGGGGCTTGTTCCGAGGGGACATTGGTTGGGATGGAGATAGAGCCCCACTGCCCTGAGCAGCTCCTTTTGCAGGGGGGATTAGAGGACGGGGAGCTGCTGAAGCTGTTATGGGGGCACTGAGCTTACAACACAAGCAGAAGGGGGACAGAAATGTCCTTATTTAGCACAAAGTAAGATGTCCAGGACAAAATCCAATCAGGCTGCAAGGGATGTGAAGAGAAGAAATTATTGAGTTGTTGATACCAATGCAGCGAGCCTAAGCAATGAAAATGGGAATTAGGTTTTCCTAATTCCTAATTCGATGCACAACCTCAAACCAACCAGATTTGCTGACAGCTGGAGGGATGCTCCCACGGCAGCAATGCTGAAATCACAGGGGGTTGCCTGGTTGGGGATGGCCCTGGGGAGGAAGAAGTGGCCTTTTGCAGAGAAAATGCCATTACCTGCACCCAAGCCACCGCCACTGAAGCCATGAAGGTGGTGGGTGGCACATGGTGGTGACAGCGGAGTCACTGCTTGTCTCAGGTGTGTGTGCAGGCAGCTGCCTGCGGACATAGCTGCTGCCGGGCTGCTATTTTGTGCAGTGGCTGAAGGCAATTTCCCAATGCGGAAACCAATGCCTTCCAAAATGGGGAGGATGCTGTAACGGACCTTATCGCAGCAGATAACAAGGATTTATCTCGGGGCTAAAAATTAGTGGTTGCTCAGTTGCAAGTAGTCACAACTCAGCTGTGTTTGTCATGTGCAAACAGGGTGAAGTCCACCACGGCCTGGGTGCTCTCGGTTCATTCATGGGATGAAGCTCACCAAGCTGAAGGCAGCCAAGAGGCAAAGCACCCCAGGGAGAGGATATAAATAGGAAAAAAGGAATTATCACCAGAAAGCGCTGAATGCTTTGTTAGGTTCAAAAAAATGCTATGACCCCATAGGTGAAAAAGGTTAAGGCTGCTGGGAAAAACATCCTAAATTCCTGGGATTAACATCGTGGTTTCCTCACACCCTTGGGGTAAGGAGGTTGGGATGAACCAAAAGGACTTGGGGAGGCTGGTAAATCAGTCTTACCTGTCCCAGGTGATGGGCCTTGACCCTTCAGGTGTCCCTCAGCTCAGTATTTCATCAGCTTCCTAACGCAGCAGCCAGAGATGGGTGGTGGGGTCATCTGTGATTTACAAAAGCAAATGGAGTTCTGAAAATAGAAGTTACCGGAAAATACAGTTCAAGTCGCTGAGCACCTCTTGGATGAATATTTACTGGGGGAAGCTAATGAGCAGTGTGGGCATCCCATGCCAGGGCTGTGCCCATGAGGCCAGCCTTGGCCAGCACTGGTCCTCACCCGCATGCAGATGAGCATCTGCAGCGTCCAGGGAAGTGTAACTCTTCGCAGCAAGCAGCACTCAGGTTGCAAGAGGGCCTCATTTCAGAGCTGGCTAGAAGCCGTGAGTGTAAAGCCCTTCTCTTATTTCTGCAAAAATAAAAAGTGTGCCTATTTTACAGGTGTGTACCATGCCCCGAGAGGGCAAACCAATAAAGGCTCCAGCAATGAGCAGCCTTTATTGGTCTTTTCCAAGGCACCCATCCTGGAGTATAAACTTATCCAAATAACTTTCTACTGAGCAAAATAATTCCTTGGACCCCTGATTAGACAAATATTCTCAGAATAGAAACAAGGCTACTTTATAGCCATAGACTAAACATAGCTCAACAGCTAGATACTGAAACTGCAGACACAAAAATTCCCTTGCCCTGGTGAAACAGCTGACTTGCTGTGCAAATCACTTAACCCCGCTTAGAGAGTTATTGAGGCTTATCAGGAGCACACTAAACTCTTATTTGGGTAGCTGAGATGCCCAGACGCCGGCCGGAGACCTGCCGCAGGAACACTCAGTCTTTGGTCGTCTGCATGGCGGGGACAGAAATCGGGGTTGGTCTGGGTTTGTTTGGGGACTTTTGCTTCCACCGGGTTTGATAAGGGCCAGGGGGTGCAGGGATGTATTTGAGGGCTCTTGTCCTTCCAGACAGTGACCCCCCGGGGCTGGGGCTGGGCTCAGAAAAGCCATATGGGGCAGCTGAGGGGCATCTCTGCAGTGTGATGGGGGGTACCCAGCTCAGCACTGCCCTGTGAGGGGTGTCATCCTGCCCAGGGGAGCTACAAACAGTGATGCCCTTCAGATGCATCCTTGAATTGAGGCTGTAAGGACAAGTGCCACCAACCTCTGTAGCGGGCATTAGCAATGTCACTCCTAAACAATCCAAGGGAGCAAAGCAGGAAAAAATAAAATGCTTCTGAAGTAAAAATAAAAACAGACTCAGATGCTGTCTGTCAAGGAAATAAAATAAGCTCAGCTGGGCTGCTGCCAGGACAGGAAATCCAGCAGTGGTAAGAGTCCCCTGGGTGCCGCTAACTCATTCGGGAAGCATTGTTATGACCCTCTCATTGCTCATTTTCTGATTCTTCTCTGCATTAGGTCATTTTTACTCAGCTCATCCAGCTCAACATTCCCCAGTGCTGGGGAAGGAAGGCAAATAATGCCAACTCTCGGCCAGCCTTGAGGCGCAGGGGAAGGCTGCAGAGAAGGATGGTGAAAAATACATTCCTTTGCTGCTGAGCAGACCTGCGGGGCAGTGACACAGGGGGAGGACCCTCTCCCCAGAGTGACCCACTGCTAGCATCCCCCACCCTGCTTTGGGTACCGCTGAGCTGTGCACGGGGTGCAGGCAGAGACGGAGGTGATGAACTGGATTCTCACCTTGAAAAGATCCAAGACCCCCCTCCTCTTCCCTGCCTTCGTCCCTTGGCAGAGGGTGAGGAAGAGGGAGGTTAGGAGAGGGAGAAGAGCCAAGCAGGAGCAGGTGGGGACTGGGGACGGGGTGTTTGCATAGGAGCCATTTACAAGTAATTTCTTGTCACTCCCTGAACTAATGGGGCAATTATTTCAGAAGGACACACATGTTTCTCATGGAAAGTTCCACTCAGCCTGCGCGTCAATTCATCGGTGTAGCAGCCCTATTCTCCCTAACACAATCACAGTGTTTCTAGACAAAGACAAGTGGGTGAAACCTCCTGCTCCTGGGACCAGGGACAGCAGTGACTGGTCACAGAGCGCCAGACAAACCTCCTGGTCCAGGGCAAATCATCAGCTCGGCAGCAAATGGGTTCATGTGTTGAAAGCTGATCTGCAAAGCCAAACAAACACCACTCTGCTCTTTGATGTAGCTCCCGTGCTTGACACTAGATGTTTGGATGTGTGCATCTGATTTCGTACCCTGTTCCCTCCAACCAGCTCAAGAGGGATGTGGAGAAATCAGAAGGGGTCCTGCAGAAGCTACTGAGGTGGTCATGGACCTCAGGCACAGGACCCACGTAGAGGGATGGAGAAAGATGGGGTCTAACAGCACCCTACAACTTTGGGAAGGACAGCTACAAAGGTGATGGAGCCAAACTCTTCTTGGTAGCAACAGGTGACAAAATAAGGGTCAACAGCCACAATAAGTGACAACTTTCAGACCTTCAGCTTGGACAACAGGAAAAATATTTTCATTGTAAGGCTGATACAGTAGAAAAACAGGCCCCCAGAGAAGTACAGGGTCTCCATTGTTGGAAGTTGTCAAGACTTGGCCAGGCAAAGTCATGGCTGACCTGGTTGGGTGCTGGAGATATTCCTGGTCTGAGGGAGGGTTGGACCAGAGACCCCAGGGGATGCACCCATGGCACGCTGAGGAGTCTGCCCCTCGCTTTGCTGGTGGACATGGGCAACATCTTCCAGGACAAAGGCACTGAGCCCACAGGAGATGTGGGACAGAGGTGCAGCAGGCCAAAGTCCTCATGGGACCCATGGAGATAGATGAGTCCTGTGTTTTTCTACAAGAATAAAATTAATTTTTGTGGCTTGGGGACGGGCCCATCGCATTAATGTGTGAGCTGAGGGAAGAGCTCCTTCCTTTTTCCCTCTGACCAGCTCTGAAGCTGTTTTGTTCTGGGTAAAAGATGAGAGCTTAGTGCCAAAAATTGGGGTTAGGCTGTGGGATGGTGACATGGAGCTCAGGACGATGTCTCTGCTGTTTCCAGCTGCCCTGTCCCCTGATCGGGCAAGCTCATCTCCTTAAATGATATAATGACAAAATTTTGATCTCCAGATTACCGTGTTTTCCAGAACTAATTTTTAAAATCTTTTTTTGGCCCCACAAACATGCCAACCACCCAAGGCCTGAGCAGCACCCTGATAACCGTGCAGGGATCAGACATGGGACAGGGATACTGGATGGCTTTTGCAGCTATTGCCCAACATATTTAATTTAATTTGCCATTTCAATGCAAACAATTGACTTCATTAACTAGATGATCTTTCAGGGAACCAAAGTGTTGTTACAGGTAGAAAGTCTGATAAGTTAATACAGCAATCTTTCCTTTTCTAAAATAAATAGAGAGGAAGGAAGTAGGATGGGCGTCCTTGCAAATCACGTTTTGACATAGTGTCAACTTTTATGGCTAAGCCATAAAATAGTAGTTCCTGAAGCACTAGCACAGCATTAATTAGATGAGAATTATGGACACACTCATTACTGCAGCTTCATTACAGCCCAGGAATTGGCTCCAGCAATGAGCGTAACGGGTTCTGCTGTGCCTGCACTCATTTGCTGCCAGGTGTCCGCATGTTGGGAAAGTTATTTCCTGGGAGCACTCACCACCGCTCTGCGTGTACTTTCCACCGGCTGAGAGTCCAGCCAGGCTGTTCACAGCAGACTGGACAATGTTCTGGGTCTCTGTGTGTGGTTTCGGGATGTACGGCCATGCAGACCCAGCATGGGGACTTTTAGTGCAGTTGCAGACTGATCTCACAGGAGGCAATCCGTCTTGCTGTCCTCTTTCTGTCCTATGCAGCGAGAAGCCTGAGGAGCAGATTCAGGGCCACCACTTGAAGATCCAGAGGGGTCTCAGCTTGGACCTGCTGGTCCATCGCTGCAACTGAAAAGGCTTCAAGGGCGCTGGACCCTCTGCAGAGGAGCATTTTAGAGGGATGAAAGTTTGCTGGGAAATGTAGCAGCCCTTGCTGGCTCCTTGTTCAGACACACTCACATTGTCCAGAGCATACAGGTCTGCACCTGAGCTGGTCAACCAGAGACCTCTGCAATCTGCAAAGAGACACAGACTCCACGAGAGAGTTATTTACTTGCTCCCCTGCAGGCACCTATATAAGAAGAGGAGACTAGTGTCTTGGCATACTGCTTTGTCCCCACAGACCAGGACAACAGCTTTGGGTTCTCCTGGATGTGGAGAGGCAAAGCCTCCCGTGGAAGGTGGGAAGATACTTTTCTGCTTGTTACTGGCCACACAGGTTTGTGGAGGCAATGGTGTTACCTGTTAGCCAGCCTAAGCACTGTGGAGGGGGTCAGACACTGTAGGTATTTTCCAGCCTCTAGTTTTAAAGATCACTCATGGTTGGTCTGTTTTCTGGGTCCGTCCTCTTGCTCTGTTCATCTAGTCTTTTTCTGGGGATGGCTGAAGCTTGCACTTGCTAGGTAAAGACAGGCTTGGGAAATTCAGCTGTCTTTTTACCCTCAGAGTCCTGTCTCCCCCACATACTTTCATTTCTTGGGTGGGATTTTTGAAACCATTGAATGTGGGTCCTACTGCTTGACTTTAAATCCTCTCTGGTCTGTGCTGTATTTCTTTGGTTGAGGTTCTCTGGATGGGCATCCTCACACCCAGGCTCAGCTGAAATTGGGCTCAGCCTGCCTGTGCAAATAATTTTCAGGACTGCAGTGAGGAGATGCACTGAACCAAACCTTTCTGTAGCATCTCACTGGAAGTGATGCTGCAGGAGGCAGTGGGACCCAGTGGGGGGGACAGTACTAGGGGGGTTCAAGCCTGGATTGCAGCAGGCAAATGTGGGCTGGGGACCACAGACAGAGGGAAAGGGGCAAAGATGTGGCTTGCTCTTAGCCACAGAGGTGAAAATGAGAAGGAAATACTGTCCGCAGATCTGCTTGGAGGTGTTTGGTTGAGCTGGTGATCACGCCACTGCACCCACCCTGGAGCAGGCTAGGCCCTGAGGCTGTTCTTTACCCCGTGGACTGAGAAGCAATGCAATTCCTGTGACTGACTCCTTCCATGGCTGTCATAGCAGCACAAACAGAAACATGAGTGCTCAGATATGGCGTGGAGGAGCATGGAAAATGTTCATTGGGTCATCATTTCTTCTTGGTGTGGCTTGGCCAGTCCCGCTGCTTCATGCTTGAGCACACAGGAGATGGAAACAGGAGCTTCAGTGGACGCTTATGTGGTCATGACCAGGTGAAAAGGGGTTGAAGCAAACATGCTGGTGGCACAGACCTCCCTAGGGCATGCCTAGTCCCTGGTTGGATTGCTCCATCCCCTGGCATCAGGGCAGAGGTCAGTCAAACTCATCCCACATGGGGGCCCTCCACTGCACGGAGCAGCTCCTGGTCCTTTCTGGGTGAGGTTGACTGATGCTGTTCTGCAGCGTCCATCTGCATAACTCCTTCTTCAAACCTATTGCCCATGTGTGGGTGAGCGCTGAGCCTGTGGGTCAGACTGTTGGACTGTGGTTGGATGATGGGCAGAGGGCTAAGCACTGAGGAGCTTCTCCCCCTGGTTTAGAGGCAGGGAGCTGAGACACAGAGAGCTGAGGGTCAAAGGTTTTCCTGCTCGGTGTCCAGGGCTTGGCTGTACACGGACCAAACAGGAGGTCCCCCAGCTTATGCCCCCATGGAAGGTGCTCCATGCCAGGAGTTGGCTTGCTCACCCTGGGTCCACCAACCAACTCAGTCCCCAGGGAGCTGAACCAAAGGGGGTCTACTGAAAAATAACCTTTTCCCACATCATGCAGCCAGCTGGGACAGTCCCCACCTGAGAGCTGGACTGGGGCCAGATGGGTGATCTTTATTCTGCAGCTTTGTAATTGCTCCCTGCCTGATGTCACATCCCTGAGGAGTCATTTTAAAGCACTTTTTTTTTTTTCCTCCAGTGATATCCTTGCTGTCGGTTTTCAAAGACATGTAGGCAGTTGTCCATGTGGCATCATGTTGGCCCCCCATGTTTGAGCCTCCAGACCAACTGCTGGACCTGTGCTGGTGCCCAGCCCACACTGGGAGGCAGAAAGGAGTTGCTTCCCCTCCATTAGTGGCATGTGCAGAAGAGATGCTCTGCTCATGGGTTATCCACTTGTAGAGGTGAGCCCAAAACACATGGCGGTGGGGCAGACTTAGCCTGGAGGCTTTGGGACAGCCTTGGTCTCCTTGCCCAGCTGCTCTTCTTGCCCTCCTTTCCTGTCCCTCTTTTCTCTGGCTGCCTTTGGTCTGTTCCCCGTTCCTCCTATCCACCCCTCATCTTGGTGGCTTCTCCCCACAGCCCGTCTCTGCAGTGTCCTCATCCTTGTCTGCATCTGCTCTGCACAGATGGTCTGGCTGCCATGTGATCCCCGGCATTTCTCCTCCTCCTCCTCACCCTGCCCAGCACACCCGGTTGTCCCTGCCCTCCTCCTCCTCCATCTCTGCCCACACACATGGTCTCCGAGCCTCCAAGCTGCCTATGATAGAAGTAAGACCTGGTGAATCCAGGTCTTACCATGTGAGATGTGGGGACTTCTGCTGGCAATGCTGCAAGGCCCTCCCAATGTGACTTCTTTGCATCTGGCAGACACATCTGGGCCGGCCAGGGACACTGCTGGGCATGTGCCACAAGCTTTGCTCCTGCAGAGGTTTGTCTTCAGAGCATCATGGCCAAATTTCAGGTGGGGTTCAGGAAAAACAGCAAGTGCCTGTGTCCTGGTCTGAGGCCAATCTCCATACCCAGCACTTCCCCCAAGCACCCCAAATTTGAAGCCGTCTGCTGTCAGGGACCCCATTTGCTCTGCTCCGAGACAATCCTCCTCCTGTTCCCCACCTTTCCATGGCTGCACGGAATCATTAATAAATGTCAGACTCCTCCAACGTGAGGAGACAGCGATGGAAATCCCTGCATTGGAGAAGGCATCACACAGAGCCCCACTCGGCTTCCCTGTGCTCTCTCCTGCAGCGCTGCGCTTGGTTATTTCCAGCTGTGGCTTTTGGAAACCTTTGGTGCATTTGCCACTTTTAGCTCTGGCGGCTCAGTAACCGCTCCTGGCAGGGCTGCTGCTCTTCATTTTCTGGAAAAACCTTAAAATGCTCCAGAGTGTCAGAAGAATGGCCAGCTAAGGAAAAACAAAAAAACAGAAAAACAAAACCCAGTCTTTTTCCAATCAAGCTACAGCGTTGTTGTATTTTTTTTAAGAAAAACATATCTACTTTTTTCCTGGATCAGACTGGCCCCTGCAAATGCACTCCCCATTGTGCCGAGCTCCTAAAATAACTGCAGTTGCTAATGGAAATAAAGCCCTGGGAGAATCACTCGTTCCCGTCTCACCATCCAGCCCTCCTGACGCGCTGCAGACCCCTGCGCCGGGTTACAAATCTTTGCTGTGGCAGTTCCTGCTTCAAATTGCAGCATGGCTTTGAGAGGGGACATCCTGAGATGTTTATCTTCAAAGGCTGGTATAAATCAAATGCAGCACAAGGATGGCAAATGGTGGCTGGGTTTGTCAGTGTATCCCAGCAGCATTTAACCTCTTCGTCAGCAGTGGGACACGACAGTGCCCGAGCCTTGATCGGGGCATTATGCAACCCAGGGGGTGCACTCAGGCATGGGGTATTTGCTGGGCTCCAACCCATCCTACCACGTGCAGCACAGGGAAATACAGCCCTTGCTTAAGCCACTGATGCCCAGACTAATTTGTTTGGATATGGGAGTGCTGAAGATCTGCATGTTCCAGGTCAGGAAAATGAACAGTCACAGCACACATTCATCTGTTTGAAATCCCTCAGATGGTTGTTGGTTGGTTTTTAAAAATCACTTTTCACAAATCTTTTCCTAACCTCCTGCTGTCTCCCCAAAGAGGTGACCTGCAAGCCCGGGGGCTGGGAGGGGGCATGCACCCACCTCTGGGTGTTGGATTGGGAGCAGCTCCAGCAGGCAGAGCCAAAGCCGGTGGCTCTGGAGGTCCCATACGCAGTGGAGGTACCAGGATTTGTGCAGAGATACCTCCCCAAGAGAGGAGGGAAGAGGAAAGGGAGGGTCGTCCTGGATGGTGAAAGCACCCTCCTGCCTTGCACTGACCCTCCTGGGAAATGCCCTTTTCATGGTGGCGCAGGCCTGCGGTCTGTTTTCTGGAGATGTGCCCGGTCAGCAGAGCTTTTTTCTGCTTTGCTGCTCCATCTGAGCACTGCTCCGAGCACAGCTCACTGCATGGATCTGCCATGAAGGGCTGGGGGAGCCCTGCCTGCAGCTGCCTGTGGCATTTCAGGGGCTTTCAGGGTCTTTCCCCATGGAGCCGTGGCCTCGTCCCACAGTGGCAGCAAGGATGTCCGGGCTCTGCTCTCACCCCAGATCCTGACCTGTCCATGTGGGACCCGCAAGCACTGAGCACGGGATGGCTCAAGCCCTGACCCTCTGCTCTGGGGGTGGCCCTGCTGCCTGCTCTTACACAGGCACAGGTATGTTTATGGGGGACTATTTTAGACTCCTTTTTCAAGAAACTACAGACATCCTCCAAAAATGCAGAGTCAAGACCAGCCTTTGCCAAACTCCCTGGGGAGGATGCCCTGGTTTGGGGCTGCAGCGGCTCCAGGGCACGGCTCTGATTTCCCAGGAAAGGGGTGAGCTCTGCCAGGGCTTTTGCAACCAGACCCAGCAGCTACCAGCAGCTCTGGGAGCTGGGGCCAGTCCAGGCTGACATCAATCGCAGAGCACTGGTGTGTTTCACCATATTGCTGCCTCCTGCTCTCACAGACTTATCGGTGCTCGCTCTTCGTCCCGTCTCAGCTCATCCTGTCCTCTGGCCCGCAGCCTCCCTTCCCCGTGAGATGGGAGGGCAGCTCGGCACAGTGGAAGCTTTGGGGGAAGCATGGTCCATGGGTGGAGGGGTTGGGGCCAAGCGTTGTCCCCCCCCCCAAGGCCTTCAAAAGGCAAGGTGCAGCTCCCCAGAGTATCAAATCACTGAGTTTTCTGTAGGGGCTGGTTTCATTTTATTTTGAGGGTTTATGGGTCACCTTTTCCACTACTTTCTGCTAACCTAGGTGACTGGGGACCCATCATGTGGGCAGGAATGGACATACCTACTCCAAATGCTGGGGAAACTCACAAAAGTGCTGGGAGGTGGCATGGAGAGATGTGGTTTTGCTCGAGGCTGACCAAGGTATGTATGGATATGATACATTGTCACGGTGGGTTTTGACTCCTGAGTGAGTGAGGTGAAAGCCAAGGACAGAGCTGCCCACGGACTGTGTTGTGGCACGTGCCACCATCCTGCTCCACGGGCACCAGCAGGGTCTTCACATCTTGTCCTGGAGTGGTGGGGCTGGCCCTTTCCAGGTGGGCCAATGTGATGAGTTTGGAAGTTCCCGAGCCTGTGTCACTCAAACCCAGAGGTCTAATCACAGCCAGTGCTGAGGCCCTGAACACATCCTCTGTGAGCAGGTTTTGTGCAGGCCACCCATGTCCTTTCTTGTCCTCCAGCCAAGGTCTTTGGGAGAACAAGGCATGTGGCCAAGGGCTGGAGCTGCTCCTGGGGCTCATGTGGCCAAGGGCTCGCTGTGGACCTGTAGGAGCAGCTTCTCGTGATTTCATTTCTCTGACAGTTGTATTTCTCAATGTAAGGGGTAGAAAAAACAGCTGTGGAGAGAGCAGGGGTGGCTGTTTTCAGCAGAGCTGCTGCCCTTTTGAGGGTGCCCTCAGGGAGGAGGAGACCTGTGTGGCTCTGTCGCCCACACAAACCCACCTGGCATGAGGACGTGGCTCCCCTACCCCTCCATTTATGCCCTGACCCTTCTGAAGCAGTCATGGTCCTCCCGGGAGCAGTTTCTAGTTTGGGACTGGATCCAGTCCATTGCAGCATGTTTCTTAGAAATCGCCCCAGCTTCTGTTTTAATCATTTCCCCGGCTGCATCGCTCCTGCCTTCCAGCTCATCTCCTGTCGCCGGGGCTGTGTTCATTTCGCACACTCTCATTTCTCCAGTCCGGGATTGCTTCTGCTTCTGCAATGGCTACACCACGGGCTGGTGTGTGGGTGGGGGAATACAGCAACGACGAGGCATTAGACGGAAATGCACGAGGGTAAAGGGCTGAACCTGCTGGGTCTCCTCCCACGCTCCTGTCCCCGGGTGACGAGGCTCCTCCTGAACACGATCAAGGGTGACGACACTCTAAATATGGAAACAGTTCCCATCCTTTGACTGTGCCCTTGGGGTGGCTGGCCTGCAGCAGGATTCCTCCAAAGGTGGAAAAAAGCACAGGTCAATATTGGCGTGAGGCATAGCTGCTATCATCCAGGGCTAGGCGGGGAAGGGAGCGGCAGTCATATCAGGTCCTACATGGTGACACTGTGGGATGAGTCACAAGTGGCACAGCATGCCCAGGTTCACAGGGATTTGGTGATTCACTTCCAGGAGCCTCTATTGCACTGCCTCCTGCCACATGGCCAGGTACTGGGACAGGACACAGAAGTGTCCCTTGACCTGCAGAAGACCTGCAGCAAAACGACAGCCAGACCAACCTGGTGGTACCTGTAGGATAGGCACTGGCCAGGGCTAAGGGCAAGGACTTGCACCAGACTCCCAGCGAGGATACTGATAACTTCCAAGTGAATCCTATTGGAGGTCATGTCCTGGCCACCCTTCAATGGAAAGCACCGACTGGGTGCTGCTTCTCCTTAAAAAAACCAGGCTATAAATTGGGGTGATGCCTGGCAGCAAGGTAGTGCAGGGGCTGAGGCCAAGGTCAGTGGTCCTGAGTGATTCTCAGCTCCTGAGCTTGCTGATAGCCTACCTGAGGACACAGTGTCCTGCTGGGTGCATCCTGAAAGAGGGTTTGCTGTGCTGGTGGCAGCACCTCCTCCCAGGGCATGGCTGAGGAGAGCCTCTTCCGATCAGCACATGGGGGCACTTGGTGGGATTTGGAAGACCAGGTCCTCAACTGATTGAGAAGGCTTTGTGGACCACGCACAGAACAGCACCTTGGCTGGTCGGTTGGAAGAAAAGGGGATGGGGCTTTCTCAGCTGAAACCACTGAGAGTCTGAGGCAGCCTCATGGTTAGAGCAGGGAGAGGTGCATTCTGGTCCCTGCTCCAGGGACTTCCAGCATCTTGTGTGCAGCCCTCACTGGGAAGTGTTTTGCAGTGTGCTGGCACAGCTCTGTGCAAGGGAATGCACTGCATGTCCTCCTCCATGGCCCTGTGTTCCAGGAGGAGCAGCTGAAAGGGACCACTCCAAACATGGGTGACTCTTAGCCATTTCACCTAGCAGTGTGGGCAGGAGACAGTGCTGTGAGCTGCAGATGTCCCCTCATGTTAGACCTGCACTGGACTGATCCGATGAGTCTGCTGAGAAATGCAGCTGCTCTAGGATCCACATGTGGTGTAATCCCAGAGGACCTTTTCCAAACACCAGTGAAGCAGCAGGACATGGCAATGCTGTAAGCTGTGCTGTGGTGCAGACATGGCTCCAGAGCAATTCCCACTTAGACCCATTAGCCCAAGTGAGACCTGAGCCCATCTCTGGTGACAACCTGCTCTCACCCCCATCCCTCCATCCGCTCTCTCCTCCACCTTCCACTTGCTGCTGGGGGTGCTTCTGCCTCTGTCCTCTCTAATACCTCTACAGCAGTCTATGGACTTCTTGTCCCAGGGCTATTCCTGCAGCCTGCTCCTGACCTGCTCAGCTTCTTGGCTTTTTCTGGAAATGCGAGCCAGGCTGGTGGCTTCCAGGGGGTTTCTTCATCACATCATTTTCTCATATTCTGCTGATGGCAAGTCTCAAAGCCTTTGGAGGTGAGGTTTGTGTTTGAATGTTACCAAAGCAACCCCCGGCAGGCTAAGGAGCCTTGCCTGTCTGCGGCCACATCTGTCTGACATCTGTTTCCAGGCGATCTGTACCTGCAGACTTGGTGTCTGCTGAAGCACGGGGCTCTGCTCTGCAGGGTCCCCTTCACAGGGGCGGTACCTGGGTGGGAAGCCAACAAATGGCCCTTGCATTTGATTTCCCATCTGCCTCAAGGGTTGGACCAGGCTCTGGAAAGTGAATTTACAGAAAGCGGCTGAACTCAATGTAACTAACCTAGGTACAGGCAAAGGAGTGGGACAGTGCTGGCCTCGTATGGCCAGGTTCAAACAATGTCCACAGCAGAGCTGCTGCTGCCCAGAAATTACATGCAATCAGCTCAGTGACTTTTACCAGACTTTTGGGTTTCCTTGTCAATCCTTTCTTGGGACTTTGGAGCTCCCTTTGCAGCACTTTCCAAAAGAAATAACCTTGAGCTTTGCAGCTAAGTTCCAGCTAGGCACAAAATGAAAGTCACGCTTGGGCAAAAGGCCAGCACAAGGCTCCAGAGCATCCTCTGATGCTAACCCAGCACATGCAGGGGAGGTGTCTGGGAAATAGCACTGGGAGTTTGGGTCTGTCTGTGGCTGGGACCTTGTGGGAAAGTTCCCTGTAGTTGCTTGACTCACAGCAATTTTCCAAAAGAGCTTGCAAGCAGCACATGCCATTGTGCACATGCAGGAACCAAATAAAGTCTGGTCCTGTGTCTGCAGGGAAGGAAACAGCCCCATTCCTCTTGTTGTTTCAGTTCCCAACAGTATGGAAGTGATTTAAAGCACATGCCACCATCTGCCGAGACTGACTGCTGTGGGAGCTGGGGCTTGCCTTGCTCCTGCATCCAGGCAGGGCTGCCTGCACCTCAATGGGTGCCCATGCAAGCTGGTAGGCAGAGTCTCAGTGTATGGGGCAAGGTGGACCATGGCAGGGCCTGAAAGTGGTGTGCTACGGTGGGACTGGCCTTGCCAAGCTTCAACTGTCTCGTGCACATAGAGTCCTCTCCAGTGGCCCCACTGCTCTGGGCTGTCTTCTCAGGACTGCAGCGGCCAGGCTGGTTGTATGGTGAGATACACCTCCACCCTGGGAGATGGAGCTGGTTCCTGGCTTGCCAGAGCAAATAGGGATGTGTAATCCCTGTTGGGCAGGAGAGAAAATTGCTCTGGGCTGGATCTCTCTGTGCTTCATAACCCAGCAGAGCGGCAGGCAAGAGGAGGAGCGCTGAGCTGCCTGTTCTATCATCTGCCCTATCCCACCTTGCTGGAGCTACTCCAGAGAGATGTGCTATTTGGTCAGGTTGGTTCCCTGGGATATGGTCACCCTTTGTGCTGGCTTTGAAAGAGCAACATTTCTGGTGGCAAAGAGGTCTTCAGCTATGTCAGCATGCCGTGGACTGCAAACTGGATTTACTGTGAGGGGTGCAGAGGAAAGGACTTCCAACAATGGCTCCTGGGGAGGAACCAACATGTTATTCACAGTCACTTTCAGAGGAGGATTCCTTAGATATTTCAGAGGGGTGGAAATTTTCTAACAGCAGCTATGTTTCAAAGAGGTGCTTGTATATGATGTGAGCCTGTGTTTGAACTGGAGCAGGAGAACCACTGCAAAGGAACGATTATAAATTTTTAACATCAGAAACTCAGGGGATGGAAAAAAAAAAACCAACCCTCAATTTCTTTGGGCTCCATCCCAGCTCATGAGGATTCACTGGAACCAGCCAGGACAATTAATTGTGCATTTCTCCTGAACACACTGGATGTTCCCTTCTTCTGCAGAGACTGCAGAAGATAAGAGCTGTGACCTGGCACCGTCTCTAGGAGCTGAGGAATTTCTAACCTCATTTTCTGATAAAAGCTCTAACAAAGCCTTCCCCAGGATGGTTTGAAACAGTCTGTTTTCGTGGGTACTATGCAAGGTCAAGTCATTTAGCAAGGACCACCCCACACTTATACTGAACAGACCGAAATAATGATGGGAAACAAGGGTATGACATTGCAGACCCTACAACTCATGGCAGGGAGTGGGCTCCCTCCTTGCAGTTTAAGTAATATGCAGGTCCTGCTCACCCAGGAGAAGCAAGGGAAGGAAGGGCATTCAGAGATGTAAAACTGCTGGATGAAACAGTGTCACCCACCCTGGCCAGCAGAAATTGGCTCCCATGTGTCTGGAGTAGAGCAATATTTGCTGGCTTTAGGCTTGTTTAGAACCTGGAAACTGCAGAATAATAGTCCCTTCCCCCAAAATTATGCGAACAAATCCAACATTTACATCTTCACAATGGGAACAAGCCTGCTCCCCTGAGCAGGGTGAGGAATGGGGAGTTATCTGGCCGAGCAGAGCTGGCTGCATGTCTTCTGCTGCAGATCGATAACCCAATTTCCAGCTCCAGCCTCCCATGCGTGCTGCATCAGTGCTAGCGTGATTCAGCTCAGTCCAGCAAACTGACTTGATTACATATTCCTTAAAACAGCATCTTCAAAGATGCCCTTTGTGCACACAGCTCTGTTGCAGAGTTGAGCTGACCGCTCTGTGCAATCTCTGTTGGATTTCTTGGGGCAGATGGCTCGTGTAGAGCAGTGCAATGGCCCCGATGTTAGGACAAGTTGTGTGCTCCAGGCGTATGCTGAGTGGCAAGAGATGCCTGGGCTGGATGTCAGGGGAAAATCCTTCCTGCTGTAAGATGCACAAGGGAGAAGCCAGAGCAGGCAGGAACAGCAGGACACACCAGGGTCATGCATTGCCCCCTCTGCTGTGGTACCATTGAAAGGTGTTGGAAAAATACCACTGGCTGATAACCGTCCAGCAGCTAGGCCTGTTGCATCCTGGAAAGTGTGGTTTCCACCCATTTGTACCTACCCATCCAGCTGAAAAAGGTCTTTGCATCTCCAGAGGACTGGCCATTTGGTGGGAATTTATGCAAAAGAGGACAGGGATTCCCCCCCCCCCCCCGGCCATTCCAAAGCCCTTGGTGTGTTTGTTAAAGGGGCAAGAGGAGAACATATGTGCCTTGACCTGCTAAACAAACAGGCACCCACATGAGAGGCTACAAAGAGTGGGTCCCACCCTGCGGTGTTCTGGCTGATGCAACTGCAAGGAGCAAAATGCAGCAGACCACCTGGGTCTCCAAGAATCACCCTGTGAGGGTTGCGAAAGGGTCTTTGGCAGTGGCAGTGCTTTCTGCTGCACACAGGCTGCTTATTTAGGAGCTAACTCAGTAAAACACTTGAGCACAGAGGTATCATTGAGTTCAGAGGGACTGTGCACCTCCTTAACGGGGGTATTTGGGTGTTTGAGGCTACAGATCCATGTAAGTTTGCTGGATCAGGGGCTTAGGGTGTAACACAAACTGCAGGATACTGAAATGCTTCAGGGCTGAGATCACTCTTGGCCTCCTGAAATGACTGCAGAAGATTTATTGACGTTTATCTTCATTGCTGCAGAAAAATAAGTGGTGTGTTTGGGCCAGAAAGCAAAAATCAAGCTCTTGGAAAAGCAACACAAAATGTTTCCAAAGCTGCCCTGTACTTTAACAAAGAGTTCCCCCCACCCCAACCTATGCAATGCTCCTGCAATAAAGTCCCAGCTGCGCAGCTGGGAGGTGGGTGGGCAGGACCATGGGAGCCATGTCTGGAGTCAGGGCTGCCCAGAGGGGCCAAGGCTGGCTCTGATGTGCTGCTTCCCTGGGGGCTGCCATGGGGCATGGAGGCCTGGTGAAACCCTTCCCTTGCAGAGGAGGGGTCAGGAGACCCCATCGGAGGCTGCCCTGGGAAGGGGAGTCACACTTGGCTTCCCAGATTGCTATGAAGGGTTCATGTCTTGCCCTTCTGGGGGATGGACCTGGGCAGAGCATCACCAGCACCATGTCCTGGGAAACATCTGCCCTCCAATGTCAGGGTTCAGAGCAGCTCAGAGGCTTTTGGCCATGTGAAGTGATGGCCTTAAATTATAGACAATTAAATAGTGTAAAGGAACAGCTGGGAAAAGGGGCGGGAGGGGAGTGGTTCACAGGGCTTTAGTTGATGGGAGGCCACGACTGTTGTGTGCACCATTTGTAGGACTCTCCCTGGACTTGGAGAGGGAGTGAAGGGCACCTCTGAGACCTGCTTGGGCACGGCTGATGCTGATCTGGTTCCTTGTTCTCCCTCCTGCAATGTATGGAGCATGGCTGTGGAGCAGGGCTGGCATCACCTCCCCCTGCTGCCACTGGTGCTGGGAGGGCTGGTGCTGGTGAGGCTGGGCTGGTGGTGAGGGAATGCTGGACGTCATGCTGGGAGGCTCTCTGGGGAGTGGAGAGGTCCCCAAGATTGGGGTGCTACAGTTGGATGGAGGAGGTGGTTACAAGGAGGGTGGCTGTGTGTGTCCTACAGGGCCACTTCGGCCTCCAAGGGCCCATCCTGCATCTGAGCAGCAGAAAAAGCATCGGGGTTATTTGGAAGGCACAAGCATTTTGTCTGAGTGCTCTGGGATAGCCAACCAAACTGGAGTGGCTGATGCAGCCTGCTTGGCTGGAGGCTGTTCCTACCATGTGGCTTGGTTTCCTTGGGCTGTCCTCCCCATCTGCAGGGAGCTCTGAACGAACAATGCCCGAAACATGAGACCCCACCCCAGAGACTGCTAAAAACTGGGCTCTGAGGAGAGCCCATGCTGATCCCAGCCCCTTTTTGTGGGTCCCTGGTAGAGAGCCCTGCTGTGCCTGTCAATGCTTGCCCTCTGCTCTGTGCCATCTGCGGCGTTCGCAAGGGAAACATTTGGTGAGCACCCTCAGGGGAGCTGAAATGTGCTGCTGAGGGGGGGGTGTCTGTCCCTGAGAGCCAAGGGGGCTTTTCTCCACAGACACACCACCCTGGGCCTGACTTCCTTAGCAAACATCTGCAGATGCTCTTGAAGTGTGGTCTGTTGCTTCTGCATGTCTAAGTGCTTTGCTAATGCCCTTTGCTGCTCTTGCAATGTCTCATTGCTTCTTGCTCCAAGGCATATTTTTAGCATGGAGCTGCATCTGGTCCGGCTGTGGCTCTCCTTGTGAGTCCTCCAGCGCAGATAAGGAAGCAGGGAGGAAGCAATCATGGCCTCAGTTATTTTTGGCTATGAGAAGATCCTTATTAACAGCATGACTTTTTAATAAACAAAATACCCCTTCATTCAAGGCAAAGGGGAAACAATCGGTCCATTTATCCCCCGCACTAACAAGGCTGCAGAAAAGGAGCTAATGGGAGCTCAGTTGACGAAGCAGACAAGGGGCTGCAGAACAACAGAGCTATTCTAGGAAGGGCAGGAAAGGCTGCTGGGATGGGAGGCTGAGTTTCCTCTCCATCCCAGGGTCTGTTCCTATCCACCACTGCTGCCTCCCTGGCCAGCTGGGAGAGGGCAGAGGCATGGATGCCTGCAGGTTGGAGCCCACACACCCCACACAAACTGATTTGTTGCTCTAAGTGGTTTGGGGGTGTACAGCCCCTCTGGGTCTCTTCCCCACCCTGGCACAGCGTGGGCTGGAGGCTGGGGCCACTAGCACTGCCGTCAATGGCCATACAGGTCTGCAGGGATCTCCCTGCACTGGAGGGTCTCAGCCATCCCACACTTCATTCAGGGCTGGCTGTTGGCATGGAGAGCCCCTTGGAGCCTCCTGCCTGGGCTCACAGACCCAGGCCCCCCCAGTACACCCTACAGACTGGGAATGACTGACCTGCCCATGGGGTCAACCAGAGCTTGCCTCTGATGTCTGCAGCTCTGCCCTGGCTTAGCTGGATGTCGCTCCCTGCCCCTGTGTCTAGACACTTGCCCCTTGGGATATCTTGCAGCAACCTGTGGTGGGGGGCAAAAGGACCCAAAATGCAGGAAGGGCCCAACTCCCAAGCCTGATGCTGAGCCAGAAGTGAGGGGACAGTGCTTTTTTGGAGACTGCTGAGCACAGACAGTCCCTCTGCTGTCCCACAAGTGCTGCAGGAGGTGCAGGCACCCTGGACCTGACTGGTGGGACCTGGCAGGGCTTTCTTGGTCCCTCTAAACCAAGAGTCCCACCATGTCTGTGCTGGAGGGCTGGAATTTGCAGCCCCTTGGGCTCTCCCTTTCTTGCAGATGATTCTCTGAGCAGAGCTCTGCAGTGCGGTGCAGAGGGCATGGTGGCACACACAGGTGCTGGCAAAGGGAGCCGGGGGAGCCCTCTGGTGACAACACACTGTGTCGGGGACCCGCGTCTGGAGCAAGGTGTGGGAGCTCTGGCTGCAATGCCAGCTGGCGGTGACAATGTGACTGGAGGAGTGGCAGGTTGGCTCTCTGCAGCTTGCTGCCGCCTGGGACTTGATCTGTGATTTCAAACCAACATGCATGCACTGGTTTGAACCCCGTGGGCTGGCACAGGGGGGAAAGAAGCAGTTCCCATGTCTCCCAAAGGGCTTAGAGGACAGACCCATAGCTTCCCTGAGCCCTTCTGCCAGGCGGGACTGCACCATCTCATGCTGGCTGCTGTAGACTTCCCATAGGGCAGCAGAAACCTGCCTCTTGTGCAGCACTGCAGAAGTGCCCCTGGGATGTGACATGGGGAGATTTAGGCTCTGCAGTAAGAGGAGCCAAAGGAGGCTGGGTGGCTGCTGTGGGTGGCACAGGGACATTGGCCTGGAAAGGGCTGACCAAGGACAGGACCTCCTATGCCACTGTCTCCCACGGGGGGCTGTTCAGCTCCCACATTTGTCATGCCCTTAAACACTGGGGCAGTTAAAATTTATTTTCTGGCACTTCTGTCAAAGCAGACTGGATTCTGGAAAGCAAGAGTGCAGTCATGCTCAGGGCAGGCAAAATCACTGTATTGCTGTGCTTGCTTGCCTTGGTTATCTAGAGATTTTTAGGATACCCCATGGTTTTCTTTTCTGTGCTCCACTGGGAGGTTGGCTCGTGAAGGAAACACAAGATGAGGACATCTGATAAACGTGTTTAATAGTGAGGAACACCAATTCTGGGACCAGGCTGCGTGGTCCTTGTTAAAGTCCTCAGGAGATGCCCTTTTTGCCAGTCCTGAATCTGGAGTTAAGATGTCACAGGGCATCAGCTCTTTGCTCCAGGAGCCAGAGCAGCAGAAGATGGGGTCTCTGCTCCCAGCATCAAACTCAGATCTCTGCTGAGTTGCTCGACTCTTTCCTGTGCAGTTGGCCAGTGTTAAAAGAGGAATAAAGTCTCCCCTGGAGAGATGTGGCAGGCTTATTTATAAATATTTTCAAGTGCTCTAAGCTCTGCAGATGAAAGGGGCTGTTAAAGTCCAAAGCATAGTTTTGTAGATGCGTTAACTGTTTTTTATGATATACAGCTCAATTTACCCTGCTACATGGAGCTTTCCAACTCATTTTGATTGCTCTGACAGCTGATCATTGCAGTTGGAATGACGTAAAATCTTCTGCAGCAGTGATGATGCACTGCAGCATCCAGCCTCTTCCTTGTGATCTCAGTTCAGTGGCAGTGTCCAGAGGTGGCTGTGTTTCCTGGGAAAGGGTGCACCTTGGAATAAGAAAAGCAGCCAGGCAGGATGATAAAAACAGGTTTTACTTGTATTTACATGTCAAAAATGGGACAGTGGGCTTTTGGGGCTGCAGGAGGTCATGGTCAAGTTGTCTAACTTGACATAGGCTTGGCATCTTTTCTGGAGGAACAGGTAGACCCCAGACTCACAGATGGGACCCATGCCACTGCAGGACCACCTTGCGGGAGAGTCCCCAGCTGTGTCACCCAACTTCTCCAGGCATTTTCCATGTGCTGGTAAAGCTGCTCCTGCCATGAGCTGTTTGGGTGAGTGACAGCTCTTCCAGTGGTGACCTCCTTCCACGTGACATCTGTGTGACATCTCTAGTGAAAGCTGGGGTCTGCCACAGTGGCTGGATGAACAAGAGAGAGCAACAGAGAATTCAAGTAGGGCCCGAATTGTTATCTGTTTGCATCTGCTTAGTCCTGCGCTATTCTGAGAGTCTTAGATGTGGTTCAGGCTCTGGAGGAGGTGGGGAGAGCTGGCAGGCAGACAAGTATGACTGGAGCTCTGGGGATGTAATTTCCAATCAAGTGATTCCCCACAAGCTGGGTAAACATCCTTTGGTTCGAGCAATGCTCCAGCAGACAAAGAGATCCTGTCTTTGTGCTGTACTGGCTCAGCAGGTCCCAGCACCGTCGTGCCGTTGTTCAAGTTCCAGCTCAACCCAAATGCGACCCTCCCAGTACAATCCACAAAATAACCCCGTCAGACTCAAAGCTGCTAGGTTAGCTCTAGAGGGAAGGGAGGTTTTTCTACCAAAGGGGTAACAAATGGGGAAACATTTGCTTTCAGAAACATGGCTGGTGGTGCGAGGGGGCTGAGCCCAAGGGGCTGTGAGACCGCAGCCCCGTGGCACAAGTCTTGTGGCCACTTATCTCTGGAAGAGCAGATGTTTCCCATCAGAGAGTTAGGATGGTGGCTTGTGTGCTCCTGTGCTTCTCCAGGACAGTCTTTTCTCCTGGTTCTGGCTCCAATGTCCCCTCTCTGAAGCCTCTCAGGGTGCTGGGTGGGAGCTGGGGAAACCCTGACTTGTCCTCCACTCTGGAGATCTGAGTTTGACTGGCTGATCCCCTGCCTAGAGGTTCCTGGGTCAGTCCTGATGGCCAGGCTGTCCAGAACTGCCTCCTGGCTTTTGTAATGTGACCCATGGCCATGAGGATAAGGACAACCTATATTTCCTGTGTTTTGCCTTCAGCTGGGGATATCTGTGCTTGACCGTGCCCTTGTACCAGACTGTTTCACCCTGTGGATGTTTCTGTTCCTTCTCTCTCAGCTCCCGCTGTGCTGGCTGACCTTCACCCCTGGCTGAGGAGGAAGCTGTGCAGTGTAATGCAAAATATCAGGTGGGAAATTAGACTGGGATAGGAAAAATACCACTGCTCTGTCCTTGGGGGAGCAGAATAACACACTCTTTCCTCTGAGACCCTGGCAAGAGGCCACCTCTGCAGAAAGGAAAATGTACTGTACATCCATGTCCAGGGTGAGACCTGGGGTCATGATACAGCCACTGGAGATCAAACATCTTGCAGTTAGGTCTAATAGCTCTGGCATCACTTCCCATGTGTGAGGTGAACACCCTTACAGGACAGGGTCTTGCCTGGGATCCAAATGACCCATCATCTGCTCTTCCTGCAGCTTCTAGGCTTGAGGATTTCTAGGCCAGGAGGGACCAGTGGTTGCACAGGCTGGGCTCTTGTACAGTGAAGCTTTAGTAACTCCTGCCTTGCAGCAGCTAGGTTATGCCTATTACAAAGACATCAGTGCTACAGCTCCAGATGACCACCCTACATCTGGTATGGTCAGTTTAGGTACTGTCCTTGGGTATGATTGTCTGGGGAGCTGTATCCAGGCCAGAGCTTAGCTTGTGGCCCTAACGCTGGGGCTTAGCACAGAGTTCATGCACATAAACATTGGCATCTAGTGCCTTCAGAGATGACCTGGGTTGTCCTACCTGACTTCCATCTTCAGATCAGATCTGCAGGAGCCCTGGGCTGCATCATGGGTGCTTTAGCTACCCTAATGTGTCTGAAACAGCAGTGGGTGCCCATGTTCAAGCACCTGACTCCCACCCCAGGTTGCTGGACTGGATGTTCTCCATGTAGAGAGTCCGCGGTTTGACAACAGGGAAAGCTGTAGAGGTTGTAATCAAGGTAAGTCAGAGTCTGTAGGTTATCGGTCCCTCTAGTTTGTCCTGCCTCAGACAGGAGAGGAAGGGCTCTCCCGGAATGAATGGGCAATAAACTTAAAGGAGAGGAAATATTTCTTCACTCAGCATGTGCACAGCCTGAGGAATTTATTGCAGAGAGGGGTTGGTGATGGATGCTGTCTTTGGATTAGGAAGGAGGTTGGAGCCTTTAACACTGCGTTTCTGGTCCCACAGACTCCCAGAGGATTAATGCATCTCCTGGCCACGACTGGGGAAGAGCGTGTCTCTGGGAGCCCCACGGCATGTGATGACCGGATGGGGAACGAAGCATCATTTCTCTGCAGAGTGACGCATCAGCTGGTGTCACAGCATCCCTCCAACGTCGGGTTAAGGGTCATAGGTTCTCACCCCACTGTCTCCAGAGAGCGGGTGATTGCTGTCACGGCTGGTCTCAGGACAGTGTTGTAGGAGCCATCTGGATTAGACCCGTTTGCAAGAGTGCACAAAGCGTGGTTGCTGAGTTATAGGTTTTTTATGAAAGGTGGGGGGGCAAAGTGGGGAAGGGTCTGAGGTGGAACATGAACGTGGTCACTCAGGTGGGGAGGGACATTTCCAATTGGCTTGTTAATATGTCAAGTGAAGCACGAGGCAGGATGTGTGGAGGTGAGGAGCAATGCTAGAAACATCTCCTAATTAATCAAGGAAACAAGGTATCCCTTGGGAAAGTGGGTAGAGGGTTCCTGGGTCTTCATTCAGACTTATCTCAGAGAAGGGAATTTATATAAAGGCAAGGGAGTGATCTTAATCCTGGGCCCTGCTCAGTGACTGTGAGCTTGAGAGCAGAAAGCCTGTGCAGGAGACTCGGCCACATGCTTAGGCACTGCATGGCCAGCAGATAGCGGAGAATGAGAGAAGCCTTTGGCTCATCTTGGTAGAGCCAAGCCTGGTTTCCTTTCATTTCTATCTCTCTTTATTCCATTTGTGAATATGTAGCTCCTGTTTGATTCTTGAGAATAGATATTTGCTTGCACCATAAACCTGGCTTATGTTAATGGTAACTTCTCATCTGGCTGCCAGACGGTGAGTCATTCCATCCCTCCAGGCACAGCAATCCCTAAAATCAGGGACTGGGCCTCTCCTGCAGCCCTGGCAGGCCAATGCTGTCTATTGTGGAGAGGCACAAACTATGCCCAACCTCTGCTTTGAAAGCCCAAATGCCAGTGCTGTGCAGAAAGGGTGCTGGGATGGGAGAGCTCCTTGATGTGCAGCAGCTGAGCTGCGGTGCAGGGGCAGGGTGTTTTGGTGTTGCTCAGGACCTTTGATTCCCTCTGTGAAAGCCTTTGGAAGCATTTTAGCTCAGTTATAAGCCGGTGGGTGCCAGGGACAAGGCAGGTTGGGCTGAGACTGCCACCGCCGTCCCCGTGAGTCATTGCTGCAGTGCACAGGGCGCATTGCTGGCTTTGATCACCCTGCCTGCCCTGGGGAACATTTCCAGGGGCTGCCCAGAGGTGGGGGAACGAGAAGAGGTAAAGCCCAGCACTTTCCAGAGGACATGGAGGTCTTGGCAGCTGTGGGGGAGCTGGTCACACCAGAGCTGAGCCGTGAATGACTGTTGGGGTGCAGTGCTATGAGACTGGAGATGCAAAGGAGGGTGTGGATGGAGAGGGGCAACGTCTCTGGCACAGCCTGGGCTTCTCACTCCCGTGTTGCCGCTTCCAACTGAGCATCTTATGCAATGCAGAGGCATGTGATGCGGGGTGACCTTCTCAGCTCTGCATAGCCTGGGGATGTCTCAGCTGCAGCACCCAGTGCCACGGCCATAGGGCTGGGTGGAAATAGCATCAGAGAGGAGGATATGACAAATATCCAGCCAAATTCCCACAGCCCTGTTTTCTAAAGTGTTGTCCCATTGGGACTGGGAGCAGTGAGACTGGAGAGGACTCCCAGGAGCATGGGATACACGTAATGCAAAGGCAGCCAGGCCTTGACAGGATCCTGGTTTTAAGTGTTTTATGCCACTCCAGCATGGGCATAGGGAAAGAGATAAACTGCAAACTCTCCAATACTTTTCACCAATCCATGACCTTTCTTTTGTGAGCAAGGAGACAATTTTAGCTATGATATGCTTCTGCCTGTTCACATTTTCCTCGTGGATCCCATGTGTTATGAGCGCAAGTCTCTCTCTGCCATCACAAACCAAAAAACGGCACCTCTGATGAGAGCTCAAGCTGAGACTGCCATGCAACAACTTGTCCTCACACTGGTGTTGCCTTCTCCACTTAAAAATGGAGGCATAATGCAAGTAAAGGCATGAATGCCAAGGATTCCCCCAGATACTTTAATATCCATAAAACAATAACACTATTACCCTTAGAAAAGCGCGCAAATGTTGTATATCATAACAATAATAACCAATTGTGAGCATCATAATGACAACAAGCGCTTTTTCATTCGGCTTTCTGGATGCAATATGGCAGATAACACCCCAGCAGTGCTGCAGCAGGGTTACAGAGCCAGCTACTGCAAGGGCTGAGTTCAAAGGGAGGGATTTTGCTAAGTCCCTGTGCTGGGTTAGAGGTTTGGTAAAGGCTTTGCAGTTAAAAACTGTGTGTCTCTTACCATACAGCAGCTGGTACGGCTCAGGGATGCCACTTCTCATCCATTTGTCATGTAGTTTGTTAGCTTGTACAACAGTCCCAGGCTTTAAGGCTTCATATAAACCTGCCTTCCTTGTCAGGTTATTTTGGATCCAGGTTTGTTCAGCCCCAAATGTGTGGCTCTCTCGACCATGGTCAGAGCTGAGTTTCCAAGCATGTAATTTTTAATGCGTGGAGAAAGCCCCTTTCATATGTCTCCCTTCGCTTGCTGTTGCTCTGCCAATTAAAACTAAATGAAAACCATAATGCCATAAAATCTGGGAAACATCCAGAAGAGGAATTATGAAATCATTTCCTCTTGATGTAAGTAAGTAATCAATCTCTCTCAGTGAAACTACTTGTAATTTTTGTACAATTACACTGCTTTTCATGATGCTAACTAACGATCCACAGCATATTTCCTACCATGACTCTGACTTATTATTGCTTTTGATGTGGGAATCTTTTGTATTTCTTTTGAAAATGAATAAGTATAATTCTATGGTTGGTTTGATACACAGATTTTAAATGTTTATGTATTTCAACAGCAGTACTTTGTATTTCCTAAACTTTATATCATTGCAAATCATGATTCTCCTCATATACAGCCCCTGACTCCACTTTCTACACAGAGATGGGCACTTCTGTCTTATTTCTTACACGGTGACTGTCTAGCAGCTACTGATAAAGCTGAAATAATAAATGCCTAAACTAGTTACTACATTATAGAGCCAAGGAAGATTGCATAAGAGCAGCAGTAACACACCAGGACTCCAAATTCAATCCCTGGCCTCTGGGGGGGTTATTTCCTCAAAAATATTGGGCAGCAAGTTGTAGAGGAAAAGACAACTGTCTCAAAGATGAGCATCTCTCATGCTGGCGTGCAGGATGCTGGGCTGGCTGGGCTTTTTCTGCTAATGGGCTGAAAGTGCAGGGTGGGAGCTAGATGCTTTCTGCTTGGTGCTTTCTAAACTCAGAGCATGATTCAAGAGCTGAGGTAGGGCACTGCATGGGAATCAGTACTTTGTATAATATTTAGCAAGACAATGTCCTACACTGCTGGTAGCATTTACTTCCAATCAATAAATGCAGATTTTTATGCTGCTTTGCTCCCTAGCACTTCTCTCACCCTGGGCTTCCTGGGTGTAATTTCTGTCTTTTTTCCACAGTTTTAGTTTCAGCCTCTTTCCTCTGCTGAGATCAGACAGAGGCTGAGATGAAGGAGAAAAAGGGAGTTGGGGAAGGAAGAAAGATGGCAAATGGGTGAAATTATAACTTACGACTCTAGAGCAGAGGCACAGGGGCAGCTCTGAGGTCTGGGAGTTGGGAAAAGAAGGAAGAAGCTGAACCCGACCAGAAATTATAACTGTTGATAAACAACAGGAGCCGAAAATAAAGGAATACTAATACTAATACTAATACTACTAATAAATCCTGCTAGCCCTAGCTACAAGCACTCTGGCCTCACAGCTGTGATTGCATCTGTTGTGGACGGTGCCAAACAGTGTTCACTCCAAATCTCTACACGATGCCCTTGAATGGCCCTTGAGATCAGCCTTGGCCTGGCTTCCAGGTGTGGGGATGGTCCCTCCGCTCTGCCCAGCAGCTTCAGCTCTGAGGCTGCATCTCAGCACCACAAGTCATCTCACATGTGAGTGCTTAACTCTTTGTAGGAAGCCTGGGAGTCAGGGGGTCCCACTGGCAATTCTGGGTCCATTTGTGGTATCTTTCCCCTATTCCAAGTGTTGGCAGCCTGTCTCTGCTCTTCCTCCAAATGACCCTTACTCTTCATCCTTTTTGCAAATTATTCCAGGAGATTGGTCTGTGGTTTGGGTTTCTTGTTGCCTTACACAAGTCATGCAGTTTAGAAAAGCTGCTCTGCTCCAAGCTGGGGAGTAGATGCTCAAGTCCCCAGTCTCTATGTTTTTCAGGCCAAGATATGATGTTAAGTCAAAAGAGGTGATTATCTCTCTGTATTTAGTGTTGGTGCAGCCTCACCTTGAGTACTGTGTGCAGTGCTGGGCTGCACCATTTAAAAAGGATGTTGAGGTCCTCAAGCATGTCCAGAGGTGGGCAACAAAGCTGGTGAAAGGGCTAGAAAGCATGTCCTGTGAGGACCGGCTGACTCACTGGGTTTGTCTAGTTTCGAGAAAAGCTGCATCAAAGGAAGTTCAGACTTGACATGAGGAAACATTTCTTTACCAAGAGGGTGGTCAAACACTGGAACAGGCTCCCCAGAAAGGTGGTTGATGCCCCAAGCCTGTCAGTGTTTAAGAGCCCTTTGGACAATGTCCCTAATAATATGCTTTAACTTTTGGTCAGCCCTGAGGTGGGCAGGCAGTTGGGCTAGATGATTGTTCTAGGTCCCTTCCAACTGGACTATTCTGTTCTATGACTGAGTGAAGTTCTAAATCCGAAGGAAAACCCAAAATGTTGGCATTTACCCCAGAACAGATACAATAACAGATTTCCACTCAGTAACACTGAGTTGTTTCCTTCTGTTAACATCAGAACATAAACATTAATGTAATCACAAGTCTATTTAGCATATAACCAGAGCATCAAATTTAATATGCTGTATTACTGTTGGATTAGGACATTATTGTTAAACCATTAATTTAAAACACTGAAATGCATAGCCTATAAACTTAAAATGAAACTGCCCTGCCACAAATGAGAAATTAGAAATCAGTCATTTCATTTTGGCCTGCTCTTAAGAAAAGTTTTGGTTCCAGTGTGACCACACTTTCCAGTGGGAAACTTTCTCCCAGAACAACTTGACTGCTCTGCGGTGAGGTTTTATCCTAAACCCCATTTTCCCATGTGCTCCCTTTCTCACTTTGTGGCTCCACCTGAACCTTGGGAAGTGTCTCAGGAGGGGGTTCATTCACTCTCTAGTCCTGCAGCTGTTTCTACTAGTGGTGGTCAGACTCCTCAGCCCAGGTTGGCTTAGCTGCATTTGAAGGACTTTGAGCATCTCTTTACATGACTTGGCTAAACGTCATGTACCTCCTCTGCAGAGCTTGGCATGTCCTCAGGGTTTAATCAATATTGTGGTCACCTTTCACTATCTATTGCTTTTCTAGGGTAGCACCTGAAAAATGAAGTTTTTCCATGTGGCCATGATCTGTGGAGGAACAACATTTGCAGTGAAGATATAAAGCAGTTGCCTGCTGCTCCTGGATGACAGCCATGTTTATCAGGTACCAAGCTTGAAGTGTTTTATTTCTGTTCCTGTTGTAAGGAGCAGCCTTTTCTTCTGGCTGCAGAGGTCAGGACTATCTCCCCACGCTTTCACCATCCATCCTACCAGTTTGGGGCTGAGATGTGGCAATTCAGCAGTGTGGGCTGGCAGCAGGAGTCATTGCTGCTATGTTCACCGCAGAGCAGACCAAGCAAGTGTGGACACTGTAGACCTGCCTCTTCTCTGCTCTGCAAGGGTAGATTAAGGTTGAGTCCCAGGCAAGACAGGGCTTAAAGAAGCTCTTTTTGTAGCAGTTCTGGTCATGGGGAGAAAGATCCTGGACTCAGCACTTGCCTTTTTGACAGTAGCATTCACCAGCTGTTTTGCCAAAGGTCTTGGCTGGTTTGCTGTAAATAACTTCTGGAGCCTGACTGTCGTGTCCAAGCCTGTGACGGCAAAAGGTGGTAATTGACTTCTAAGCACATGATCTCAGTGGCTCCTGTCCATTGCAAAAATACCTCATGAAGGACCCATTGGTCAAGAACTGCCCTGTATATTTGAGTCACTTGCAATCTCTAACAATGTACATACAAGACCAGCCAGGCATTGTCTGGCCACAAAACACTGCTGCTGAGGGCTGTTTGGAGTCCAGCAGAATCCACACATCCAGGGAAATTGACAACTGAAGCTGGAAGCCTGGATTCTGCTTCAGTCCCAAGGAGCATCCCAAAGACGTGACTTTCAGAGCCTTATGCCAGGCAGAGAGCATTGGCCAACAGCTGTCTTCCCTTGCTCTCTCTGCCTCAAGATCTTTTCTACCATCTGTAGATCTTGCCTGCCAGGAGGCCCCTAATTCCTTCTCTCTTCCCATGGTGCTCTTACATCTCACAGCAGTTGTCAGCAGCACTCCTCACTGCTCTGCGAGGACTGGTGATAGCGGAAGGTTGCTCTGGTGGTGCTTGTGCTGCTTCTGCCCTCTCTGATAATTTCCATTCTTCATTGTCCCATAGGTTGCTCTCTGGAAATGAGTTGCTGGACAGGCTTGCCAACTACTGCCCTTACCCAGACATGCTGGGCAGGCAACCTTCTCTCCTAACTGTCTTCCAGGTAGTAGAAAAACATCAAAATAATCTTCTAAATCCACATTCAGCTCACTTCATAGGGGCTCAAAGGGAGGCCATCTGGGGTTAGCCACTTTCCTAAGTAAAGGAATGAGAAGGACCTTCTGAATCAACCTCAACTCATCTCCCCACGGATTAATGTGAGGTTCCTTGCTCTATTTTTTGTCAGTCTAGAGGGAAGCAGTTCTTGAACAGGATCTTAGGGGGTCCCTGCGGTAGGGGCAACCAGATTTGGATGATCAGGAGACCTGTCCTGTTCCCCACCTCCCTTTGGTTGCTTTACTTCACAAATGCTGGAGAAGTCCACCTGTCTGCAAAGGAGAGCTTGAAAAAACCTCTGGCAGCCCTTCATAGGAACTGACATGTCAGAGATATGTGGATCGGGCGTCTGGAGGAGGAAGGCCGATGTGCACTGATGGAGAAGGGGCTGCAGGGGAGGAAGGCAGGACAAAAATGGCAGATGGTGCCCTGGGCAGGTTTAAAAGATGACTGAGGAGAGAGGGAGTTTCCATGGTGCAGTCTTGCATTGCACATTGCCTGTACCCAGCCTGTGATATTAATCACTCACTTTCACCAACATCAGAGAAAATAGATCCCTCCCCCCCATGATATAATAATCAGAAAATTCAACAGCTCCAGTTTAATCAGAGCCAAAAACCTCATTCTGGAAATACCACTCCATTTTTCAAAGTCCTTACGCCTTTGAAACCAACTCTTGATTTTATTGGGATGACTGTCCCTTCCTGAAGAGCACTCCAGCAGAGTCTCTGCAGCCCTTCTCCCAAAACATATGAATCACTCTGGCCTCAGGGAACTGCCACAAGTCACTTGAGCAGCTAAAAATACCTCAGAGGAAGCAGGACAAAAATACACATATCCGCTGCTGTAAGGCTAGGCTAGGAGGGCACGCACCAAACTAACATGTTCCCTTTTCTGCTGTATCGTTCCCTGCAGGTTTATTTGTTAGTGAAAGCACATCTGAACAAACATCGAGGTTTGTCAGAGACTTTTTGGAAAGTTGCTTTTTAGGGGAAGAGGGGTGGTGGAAAAACCACGTGTATTTCAAAGGTGGGCCGCAGCTCTGATTTCCAGTGTCTTCTGGCTCAGGTGTCTATAGTACAGGGCTTTCTTCAGAGTGGTGAGTGGAGCCTTGCTAAGCAAGGGGAGCTGAGTATCTTCTGAGGACTCGTCTTGGTGGCTGGTGGTACTCTTGATGGTCTGCCTTGGTTTTCAGGGCTGGATGTTATGAAATGGCAACTGTGATTCACCTCCACCATAGCTGCCTTCCAGGAGCGTGTATGTTTGTCTGAACCATTCCTGCCTGCAAGATTTCAACCCAACAACTTTTAAGTGAGAGGCTACTGGCAACAAGGGGACAGAAGGGGCATGCACAGCCATGCCTCTAGCTGTTGTGTGTGATGAGCTGCCTTGCAGATGCTTTAACCATTTGCTGTACATGGACCCTGCAATGAGTTTCTTTGTGTGTCTGGGAGCTGATGATGGGTCTGCATAGAGAAGCAGTCATGGCGATCCCCAGGCTGCCCTATGCAGTGTGGCCAGGAAAGGAGTCCAATGTCCCACATATCTCTGCAGGTCCAAACTGGCCAGAAATAAATCAGTCTACCTGGAAAGTACACTGTTCTTTTCCTGCGATATTAAATTCCCTTCCCAGACCAGACTCAATCAGGTCCAGCAGTATCCAGTCTTGGAGCAAGAGCACCGTCAGTCATCAATGGCTGTAAGCACTTGTGGGTTTTTAAGAGCCATCACACTCAGGCGCTGGGGGCATTATCTCACCCAATGTCCACAGACAGCCTCCAGCTGAAGGCAGATTTCTCCTGCAATCACTTCTATTTCATCTTATACCTCAAATTTACAGCCTAGTGCTCGTTTCCTCCCCACTGTCTTTGAAAGGAGCCTGGATACATAGTTCAGATGGAGACATTTGCATGGGTGATGTTTACAGTCAGACAGATGAGTCTGTCCCTGCAAGTCCTCAAGGGAATCTACGCTGTCAAAAGACAACATGCTGTCACTCCCAAGAATCCCAGGTCAGCACTGGGAGGCTGCCAGTACAGTGTGAAATCAAGTCCATAGAATCCAACTGTCCTACATGCTCTGAGAAATATCACCTAAGCGATGAAAGGTCAACCAGACTCTGAAGTCTGATGCTGCATGTGTAAACAGGTTTAAGAAAGTGTTTCCAGCGGAGGATGGACATGGATTTTTGTTGCAGTGGTTATAATGCATGACTACCTACGCCAAAGATAACACATGCTCTCAATGCTGGTTGCTGTATATAGAATACATACTTAGGATTTATGACAACTTGGAAGAATGTCATGTCCTAAATAGAAACTAGTTACAGTGAAGTAGCTTGGCTGTTCCTCAACTTCTGAAGCAAGAGATGCTGAAATGATAGGGGAAAGACATTTAGGTTGGGAAAAGTATAAAAAAAACCCCATTGAGTTAGACTGCAAACAAACCAAAGAATAAAAAAAATTGGAAACACTCAAATAAACATCCTCCATGATGATATTTCCAGACACTAGATCTATGGTCGAAAGCTGGCCTGGATTTGTTTATGCTGGAAACAGTCATATCCGAGTTGAGGATTATTGCATTTACTTCCAGAAATAGCTAGAGAATACAACTACCAAACATTGCCTCTTGTATAAAGGTTATATGTGCCGGACAAGGCATACCAGAGATCCCCAGACAGCTAATGCCCATGGATTGATGTCATGAACATCAGTGTTTTGCTTGACATTGCAGGAATATATCTTTGAGTACAAGATACCTGGTACCTACTTAACTTACAGGAATTTGAGCAAATGATTAAAATGAAGCTTATTTCACTGTGATTTTTAGCTGATCCCACACATCCTCCCCCTTAGTTGCTGGAGTTATTATTTCTTTTCCCCAGGTCTCTTGTAACGAGGTGAGGTCTGAGTACACTGGAGCAGACTGCTCCAGGCTGCTGCATCCTCGTTTTCTCCAAGAAAACACCGCCAAAATAGAAAGCAAAGCAAACCAACCCATTTAAGCCCTTTTAACCCATTAGCATTTGCTTTGTTTAGGTAGTTCTTGATTCTCCCTCCCCAAAGGCAGGCAGGAAAGGGGCCAGAGCTGCATGTCCCGCTGGTGAGCTTGGGACCAGCTGGTGGTCGCCGGCACACGGCCAAGGAGACCAGGCACCGGGCTGAGCAAAAAGAAACAAGACATGCAGGTCCAATCTGTTTGCCCCATGCTGGCCCATGGGAGAGAAGGGGTTTTTTTCTCAGGAAGAACTCACTGGGATCAAGAAAGATGTTAATAAGCCAAACGGAGACTGTCTTGCTTCACCATGCTGCCTGGCTCCCTTCCAGCCCAGGCTGTTATTAAATTACCCAGAAAACAGGAGAAAAGAGCCCTGCACGCCAGCTTTCCTAGCAGCCTTTGTCTCTGATTTGTGCCAATCAGCCCTGAAACAAGAGCCAGGCAGCGGGGCACCACCGTCGAGCCATAACATCTTGCACGGGGATCTCGCTTCACAGCTCCCCATGGACCCCGCTCCATGGCATGGTGCAAAACCAGATGGCAGCTGCAAATTTGGCTCAGTGTCCAAGGCTCTGCAGGCTCCTGTGGGCAATGGCACTGCCAGAGCTTTGACCCCAGGTGCATAAAGGGGACAATTTGGTGCAAATTGGAGTGGAGCATATCGGTTGTCTCAAATTCAGGTTTATTTTCTGTGGTGCAGCCAAGGGGCTGTCCAGCTCATGCGCCCAACGTGCCCCCGCTGTCTCTGCTGGTGGCAGCTGCTCAGGCCAGGGACAAGGTATTGGGGTCCCCCTTGCCCCATTTGGGTTACTGGTCCCTCTGCAAGATGACCTGGGGGTTGAAAAAGGAGTTTGGAGGTGATGGGTTTGTTTAATGAACAACTGCAATGGGCACATCAGGGAGGAGGTATCTGGAAGGGTTCACTGGTGACAGCAGGCATCTTAAGATGCCCTCTTGTCCATCGATACCTTATTTAAAAGTTCATGGGCAGGACAACAATGAGGCTTCCATTCATCTTTTCTTTGGTTTTCTTTTTTATCAACCCATAAAACACTTTATATGGACAATTGATGTTAATTTGAGACTTGTCCTCTAGCAGCATCAGTATTTAGCAGGTTGTTGCAGTCTGTCCAGATCTGCTTATACATGGCACACACAAAGACATCCATAAAGGCTACAGGAGATCCCTGAGGTTTTGAGTAACAGAAAGAACTGGCATTTGCAGTTTCATAATTAGACCCTTCCATAATTCAAGACTCCTAAAACATGTGCATACTCACTCTTGACACACAGAAGTCCCCAGGAAGAGTGCTCTAAAACTTCAACACTTCTATGATGTTTATGATTTCCAGAAAAGTCAGCATGTATTTCAGGGAAAATGATTGAATCAGGTTAAGTGAATTTCATTTGCTGAAATCACTGTGAAGTCAGGCGTTTGAAAGATAATGCATACAGCCAAATGAAATCTTTTTCTACTTATTCTGCTCTGCAATGTTTTTGCTTTTCTTTTAGAGAAGGCCAGCATTTATGGCCAAGAAATCTGTTGTCAGTCCTTGGCTGTAATTTACACTTCAGTGAATGCGTGTTATAAATTTTGGTGCAGAAAGATTGATGTAGTCTCATTTTAAAAGTAGTATTATGCATTTTAAAATTAACATTGAAAACCTTCAGCACTTGCATACCAAGCATTTTCCATCTCTTGCCATCTGTATTGTATTAAAGAATATAAAGACTTCAGCTGTGCTATTCCCGCTGAACACACTGGGATAACTTTCTTAGGAAGAGAGGGCCATTTTACGATGGGCTGCCTCAACATTTCTTTGTATTTAATATGAAAAAGATCCCAAATCCTCTGCAATTCTTAAGCCCTTTGCTAGGGGAAGGAATTAATAAACTTCTGTTACTCAACGCTGAAGATCACACAATGAATTTACACCAAATTTTGCTATGTTTTGCATATGTGAGTTGAGCACTTAGAAGCAAATATTCAGACCTTTTTTCCCCCCCTTTAATTTCTGGACCAAATGGTGACTTTGAAAATTAAAATTTTGGTGGCAAATGATGAATCATCATCAGAATTCAAACCATATGATTGAAGTACTTTTCACATTTTCAAATATTCCTAGTGCTGTTTCATCCTTGAAAATAATTAGACAATAGATTACTCCCCTCTTTTAGCTAAGTTGTAATGACCTATGTGAAATGCTTTGAAATACTCATGGTTTGAGACTTCAGTAACCACAAAGAAAAGTATGAATATTTTAGCCAAGACTTCAATTTTTTTCTCCAAAGAGTAGTTAATATATTATTGGTAATACATGAAGCTTTTGTCCTACCACAAAGTATCATTTTAGGCACGGAAAACAACTGTATTTAATTCACTGTCACAGTTGAGTATCTCCATGAGTGATTATGAACAGCACTATGGTACACATCTGTGTCTTCTGCAGCAGTCATTTGCTTATTTTTATGTTTTGTTATTTCTTAGCAACAAAAGGAAGTTTGAAGAGCTTTTCTTCTTAGAAATTGTACTAGAATTGTTTTTATGATCCTCTTTTACACTTGACAGTGTACCACAAGCATTTGAGAAATTTCCTTTGCTCATACTGCAAAATGCCTTTTGACTGTTACCACTGTCTGTACTCACCCTTGTGCAATCCTTTACCCATTGCCATGGAAAATGCAACATCACTTTCACGATCTTAATTTGAAGATTGAAAATTGCTGTTGTAGCCAGTCACAGTCTAAATCATGATATATGCAAGACCATCACTTGGCCAGTTACAGGTGCCCAGACAGTGTTTAATGCAGCCTTTATCATGCCCTGCATGAAGAGCTGACTCACTCCCCTACTCTGCCTGAAGCATACACTGGGTAAAAGGTTTAATGCTGTGTCAGCTTCGGTTGCCATTCTTCTGGTCAGGCGTGGGTTGTCCTGCAGCTCAGGTATCTGCTGGGGCACTGAGTAGTCAAGGTGCGACTACTGGATATTTCTAGTTTTCTGGGCTAGTCTGTGCCTTTGGCTCAGTATAAGAAACAGAAGTTTTTGACAAAACATTTAGAAACTTTCTTTTTTTGTATCAAAACCACCTAAGTGTTGATTTAGAAGTGCTGTCCTTGGGGCAGTCCCCTGGCTCAGAGCCTATGGGGGCACATATTGAACAGGAGCAGCTGGCCCAGAGAGGACAGCGAGGTGGGGGGGGCCACACTCCATCTCCCTGCTGTGCTACGGCAGGCTTTACTCTTGAGATAATCTTATCATCAATCACGAATATTTTCAATTTGGGGGTGTTTGGTTTTTTAAAGCAGATCCTTTCCATGGTAAAGTTTGAATAAAAAATTAGTTTTTCTGGGGAAAAAACTGTTCTGAGAGTTTTTTCTACCCCCTGGCTCCAAGGACCCTTGAAATGCCTGCTGTGCTCTCACCAGCGTGCCTGCCTGTTGTTTCTCCCAGAAATGTGTAGAAGCTGCTCTGGGGCTTCCATGCATGGCTGGAAAACAGTTTGCTCAGTAAATCTCCCACATTCCAGCTCGTGAAGGTCACAGCGAGTCTCTTTCCAGAGAGATCCTTCCTGCACACAGACCAATGTGCAGCCCCTGTCCCATGGGTCCTCATCCAGACCCAGATCTTTGCGCTGGACTGAGGTGCCCCTCAGCAGAGCATTGGCCTCCCAGGGGTAACTCTTCCGCTCACAGATTTTGGGGCAGAGGAGCTGGCAGGAGGTAGCTCCACTCCATTGCCTCCGATGCTGTTTTATGTCAGTGAAGAATCTAGCCCTTTGTTTCCACCCTGACTCCTCCCTTCCTGCCTTTCCAGGCTAAATGTTCCCAAAATATCCTCCATTCCTTAATCAGAGAGACAGAAGGTAGCCCTGCTCCTGATCTGTTTTGCAGACAGTGGCTGCTCCTCCCCATGGCCTCAGAAAGTCTCTAGAATCAACTGTTAAGCAAAGAAATCACACCAAGATGGTGATTTTAAAAATTTATTTATTTATAGAGGAGATTTGGGATTTCCTCTGTTGGGTTCGCATCTAGTGGAAGAAGGATCATGACCATCTCTTGTGTGTGGCTCTCCCCCACCAGAACCAGCCCTGTGCAAGCCTGGCGTAGGGGCCACGCTGCACAAAGAACAGCTGTAAATCAACCTGGCAGCAGCAATAACATTTGACAGCGCCAGAAGAGCCCCTCGTTGGCTCTGCAGACTGGAAATGTCTGGCCCATGGCAGGGTTTGTATTTATGCTTCTTGATAATTTATCCATACATCAGTTTATATATTTATTTATATATTATAAGCAGAGCACTTGCCCAGAAAGAGCTGTGTTTTCTTTGGCCACCCCAAGGGTCTCTCTCTCTGTTTGGTTTCCAAAGCACACACGTGGAAAGTGAAGCGGCAAACTGTCGCACCAGGAAGAGTTAGTCATTTGTCAGCACAGCCTCCGGGATTATTTTTCCAGGTGGATTTTATAAGAGCCACAAGGCAGGAGGGGGTACTGTGCAACTGAGTCGGTCTCCCAGAGTGTATTCTTGGCCTGTCCTTAAGATGTGATCTTCTCAAATCTGAGAGCATCACAAATGCAGCAACTGGGTTAAAAAAATGCACCTTTGGTTTCCTTTCTGGGGGAGGGAGGGTCCAAGGGGCTGCAGGAGATTCTGGGAGTTGGTCTCGGCTGGTTCTCATGACAGTTGGACACGGCATAGCCAGGACTGCAATGCCTTTTGGACATGCCCCAGATCTCCCAGGAGGGCAGTGGTTTGGAAATGGTGCCTGGTTCCTCTGCGGGGAGCAGTGCTGCCCCGAGGCTGTGGGGAAGCTCCCTGGGGCAACTCACTGCAGGCGGGCAAATGTGGCTGTGGCCAAAGTGCCGGGAGCATCATTTGTGAGCTGGGGGGAATCACGGTCCCATGAAAACTGATGGGAATGTTACCGTGGCTTGCAGCAGAGCCAGAATTTCAGCTTCTCTCTGTATGACATGGCCATGAGCCAGGGTCTGGCACATGGCCATCCAAGTGACTTGCTGCAGACCCGAGCTGGGAGCTGCTGGTTTCTGAACTGGCAGGTAAGGGGCACTGAACTGGGGCATTCGGTTGCCTAAATGCAGGTGACCTGTGCTCCAGGGTACCTGAGGCATCAGCACGGGGCTGGAAGATCCAGCACAGACCCACAGGATCCCCTTTGGGATACCCCAGGGCATCTCCAAATACCAACAGAGGCTTATGTCTGGACAACTGTGTCCCTTCCTGGGTGTCACTGGGCAAAGCTCATCATCGTGGTCTGGTACCTCTCACATCTACCTTGGTTAAGTTTCCCAATTTGCAGCACAGACCACCCAGCTCTGCCCTAAGCAGCCGACAAGCATTCAGCCAGATCTGAGCACTAATCCAGACCGAGTCTGAAAGAGTGGCTGAAATGCTGTGAGCTTGTCTATGGAGATGCTTGTGCTCCTCCTTTGGCTTCCTCTTCATCCTCACCCTCCCTTCCCTCCACTGGGAAAAGGCAGTGAGCAAAAAATCCTCCTTGGACTTTTCAAGCCTGGACATCTGTATTTAGCCTCTTGAACGTCATATTCAGCCACCTACTAGGGACTTGGTGCCTGTCCAGCTCTTGGCTGGGCTGGCTGACATGCAGAGTTGCTGACCAAGGTGGAGTTGTGCCAAACCGACAGGAATATTACTGAAATCTGTGGCTCCAGAATTATGGTACCCTGTCCTGTCCTTGTCACTGGGCTCCAGGACCATGCTCATACAAACCAGGTCATTTCTGCAGGAGTTCATGATTTTTTCCAAATGAGAGGTAGGGAGGCAATTCAAGGATGATGAGTCCCTGAGACAAATACAAAAGTGATATTTCCTACTAGACAAACATAAACCACTTTTTTTATATACAATGACAAAAGTCATGGAAATTACAAATACAGCGGATAGAACATTTTGACTTTTGATAAAGCATTGGCTCCAAAATTTCTTCAGCATCCTTTGGTCACCCACTGGCTTGGTCAGCCCCAAGGTTCTGGTGAATGTTGTGTAACAGCAACAGTGCAGTACACAGCACTAGGTGGATTCTGCAGTGGCCAACTCAATTGCCCTGCACAGATTTATCTTCCTAAATGGTACCAGCCCAAGGAGACCCGAGCTCTGGTTTCTATGTGCCATCAGGTAAATGAATCAGGGTTTGTGTTTGGGGCAGAAGTAACAGGAGAATTTGTTTTGAGGAAGAGCAGGTGTGCCTGAGAGCTGCTTTGTTTTTTTCCTAAACATCCCAAATAAGGGATATCATTTATCTTCACAGACCTGTGTCACCTATATACTTTGGCTGCCTCCCACACAGCTCCGGGAAATGTAGGAACAGTGCCCAGAAGCAAGTCCTTCCCAGGGCAGTGCAGAGAGGTGCTTATAGGGGTAGAGAGAAACTTGTAGTCAGTGCCTGGATTGTCCAGTGGTGGGACTCTCCCCGTCCCAGGGCAGTAAAAATGGAGGGGAGGCCAGAGACTCCAAGCCCACAGCAATTTCTGCCCCATTGCCTTGATGCCTGGACAGAGGGCAAGCTCACAGCTTGGTGATGGTGTTCAGACAGGCTCCTGCTGGGCCAAGGATGCTCCTCCAGGATGCTCTGCCTGTGGGCAGCTATTGACCCTGCTGCCTCCAGCTGCAGGTGCTGGGTGGGGTCTCTCCCTAATCCTGCCCGGACAGTCATTAGCCTCTGGCCAGGTCCTCCACTCAACCCCCCACTTGGCTGGTGGGGTGAGACATCCTTCCAGCCACACTCAGTCAGCTCCCCTTGCACCAGGGTTGTTGGACACTATACACTACCTTGGGTGTGCTCCACATCTCTGGTGCTACAGAGTTTGAGCAAAGACTTCTTGGTCCTACTGCAGGAGTAAGCGGCTGACAGCAGGTGCTTCTCCTTCGGGACTTCGGCTGTGTCTCAGTGTGGCCAAGGGCCTGCTCAGCAGGAGATCTCTTAACTCAAGCACATACCCCAGTTCTTTGTGCAGTCATCCCAGCTGCCTTGACAAGGTGGCAAAAGTCTCTCCTTTTACAGTGACCCAAACCTGACCTTCCAAAGAAGCTGCAGTTTCTTGTCTGCAGATGGTCTCTGCTGGCTCTCTGCTGAGGGCACAAATCCCTCACTGATGCTATTCTGGAGTTTACTGCTGCTCTATACATTACCATGGGATGCTTGTATAATTTTTTACTCAGTCCTATGTAGGCCACTTCTTATTTTTAAAAAGGAAGTTCAAAGTCAAACTCCTTCCCAAAACTCCTTGAAAAGTATATTAAGGTGTGACCTAGTTTCTTACAAGTTCTTCAACCAGAACACTTCCCCCTACACGTCTTCCTCCAGCTGTCCCTCCACTGCAGCATCACAGGGAGCACACATCAGTCATGTCCCTATCCACCTGGGGACCTGCTCCATCCCTCCTGCTCCCACCAAGTGTTCTAATTATAACTGTGTTGTGAGCAGGTAAGTGCTGTAGGGGATACTGTGATGGCAAGCTGGCTGGTGTGACCTCCTTTCTTCCTGCCCCAATGATAACTGGAAAGAGCTCTTTGCCTTCTTCCATTTCCCTGTGTTAGTGAAACTTTCCACATGTAAAAGCAGAACCGGCCAAGGATGTAAGAGCTTGCAGGCTGTGCATTGGCCTTGAGGCACCATGGTGGACTCTTGGAGGTGATTTGCTGCTGGCAACCTAGTGGCTTAATCCCACTGTGGCAGGACGACGAGCTTCAGTAGAGGATCTCCAAGAACATCTATCATTCTGCACTGAGCTTCTTCCCAGCTCATAAAGGAAGAAATGGCCTCACTGCATGTGGAGCATCTTTGTTCTGGGTCATCCTTTCAGAAGGGACTCCGTAGGTCCGAGCCATGCTCTTGCCCACTCTTTACTCTTAAAAGGACTGTTTGCACTGTATTTAGATCCTAAATCCTGGTTCACTACTGGTTTCTACCTTAATTTGCCCATTTCTGCAGTGAGGCAGCAGAAACAGTTCCAGTCCCTTTCATGGGGTTTAGACCCACGGTCACACTGGCAGCCCCTTCCTGGCCTGCACTGTGCCAACGTGCCTGGCTGGCCTGAGAGACCTGAGAAGGCACCATCCAACTCTACAGGCAGGAATGGCCAAAGGGTAGGGAGAGACCCATAATTACAGCTGAGTCCTTTTCTGCTCATCTGTAAGCAGCTCCCCAGAAGCAGCAAGAGCAGATTAGGTGGTGGAGAGATTGGAGGTACTGTTGGAGATTGGACCCACAGTCCTGAACAGTCTCCTGGACACCTGTTATGGGTCAAGGATGGGCACAAAGTCCTGAGTGGGATGAAGCCTTGGTGCAACCTGGGACAGCAGTTTCTACAAAATCCCATCAGTGCTGCAAATGTTTAAACTACATACAGCAACATCACTGCCAAGACAGTATCTGGAGTTAATATGACAAGTCAGCCTAATTTGAGTGGGAGAACGTTGCTTCTTTTCAGCCTGAGCAGATTGTCTGCTGGTGGGACCTTGCTATTGCTTCCATCAGAAGAATAATCACCCAAGTCAGCAGTGCTTCCCTGTTTTGAATTTTTATCTGTTTTGTTCTGCTTGTTTTGTGCTGTCTCATTAGCTATTGGCAAAGGGCACAAAATTGCATGTCCCTGGGCAAAACTGAATCAAACAGGAAGAGACATTTCCATGTGTAGAAATCCCAGGCTGCCTCTCCAGAAAGTGCTGTGCCCTCCAAACCCATCCTCTGGCTGCCCCACGCAGGAAGACCTCCAACTTTCCTGCTGCTCTCCATGCACACACAGGGCTACAACCATTCCCTCTGACATAGGCAACCAGTTCCCAGGAAAACTTCTTGCATCAGCATAGAGGGCAAAGTTTGACCTTGCAGCAGGGGAGGCTGGTGGGATTCACTTCATGGTTACCAGGATGCACCCACAGACACCTAACACCACTGTCATGACTTTGCTAAGCCACAGGGACTCCAGCGGTCTCCGGTCCTGTCTTGAAACCATGGGCTGCCCCATAGTCCTCTGCTCAGGGCAGGAGGAAGGCTGCTCTTGAGCTGGCGAGTGCCTCCTGGGATGACCTTCGTCGAGTCAAAGTGAAGCAGGCAGCACTGATGGGAGCCAGCTCTCACCATCTAGTCTGAAGCCAGCTCTGAGCCTTGGCCTCTTCCCCAGTGCCGCATCCTGGTGGGCCTGGTTCATCCCATCACCCTTGTTCAGGATCTTGGACATGACTGCTCCTCTTAGTGTGTGTCCCACAAGGCAAGCCCTCGGGGTGGAGCGGGCCGTGGGAGACCAGGGAAGTCCTGCTTCCAAAGCTGCTTTCCCCAACCACATGAATACTAGTGGCTGCTCTGAATGCCATAAATCTGTCTTTTCCCCATCTCTGAAATCCCTTTTGGTGCCCACAGCTCTCCCCTGGCCCCATCCATGACTCTTCCACACTCAGTGCCAACTGGTTATTTATGTGGAAACCAGATCCTCTAATTGAGGCTTTCTCTGGGCTGGCAGGAGCCCCCCCTGCTCCTTCCTGGCACTTAGCTCTGCTTGCCCAGCCCTCTCCATGGCTGGTTCTCCTGTCCAAGCTGGACTTCTCCATGTGCTGATTCACTCCATCTGAGGGAGAGTGATGCTGTTTGTGTGCAGAAGGCATCAGAGGAAATCTGGGAATACCAGGAGATTAGCCATTAACTGAATGCTCGAATATTATAGCATTGGTAACCCCCCTGCGTAGCACCCCTGAACCCATCATGATGGTCACCATGTGTCGACTTCTCTTTACCACTTGCTCAGCCACCTTATTCACAGCACCGGAGCAATAACACACCTAGATAAGGATGGAAAAGGCTGTGAGTGAACTAGCAATGTCACCTCCTGGCTCAGTGAGGTGGGACAGGATGGAGACCCAAATGATCACAGTCACTGTCAGCTCCTAAAGGGTATGAGAGGCACATCCAAAACCAGCATGTGACTGCCAGCCTAAGAGAAACAGAAGATGTGACAAGGCTTTATTGGTGTCCCTTGTCCTCTGTGTCACTGCAAGTGATCCTGGGCGGACCAGTGGGGCACTTGTGTCCTGGTACTGGTGAGTTTGTGGGGATGAGAGAATGAGTGAGATCAGCCAGATTTAAAATAAAATCCCCCTGCCTGTCTAAGCAGTCTCGCACTGAACTCTGCTGTGTTTGTTGAGCTTGTTGTTGCATGCCTGCTGAGGAATTTCATCCACCTGAGCCTCCAAGTGGGAAAAGATCTTGGGAGATTTGTGCCTGTGTTCTCAAGGTCACCCCTCTGGTTATATTTCCACGCTCAGGATGACATATCTGGCTGCAAGCTACAGTAAAGAAAACACAAGAAACTGCCAGAGCTGGCATGAAAGGTTTCTTGCAGACATGAAACTGTTATTTTGATTCTGACCACTGTGCAGTTTATTTACAGCTGCTGCAGGCTGTGAGTGGTCAGCGGAACATGTCGTGCATCCATTCCCAACGGCCTCATCCCCTTGTGCATGCTGGATGTTTACCATGATGGCTACACAGGTGTGCTGCCATACCTCTGCAGAGCAGCAGACTGAGGATTTAGTACAGCTCAAGCAGGAAGAAGAAGAAGAAGAAGAAGAAATGTCTTTTTTCCAGTGCTGAAGGAAGACTGCAGCAGAGCAGGGTGCCTGCAAAAAGCAGCTGTTTCCTCAGTCTCACACTGCACAAAGTGGGTATTGCAGCCTTTACCTCCCTCATGCCATGTTAGCAGGCATGATGACATCTGCCCAAGTGCTCCTGCGGGGTGCAGATAGGACTGTAGGGAGCAGGACCAGCCACGGGGCCAAGGCACCATCCCTGGCCAGACCCAGACCCTTGAGTCTAGACCATCTGCACTGAGGGATGGACTTCATTCTCCAGCCAGCAGCTCCCAGGATGCAGTTTGGAGGCCACAGCCCCTTTCTGGCCTCAGCTATGTGAATCTGAGCAGGTGCTGGGCAAGGCTGCCTGAGTCTGGGCATGGATAAGGTGGGATCAGAAACAATCTGTCAAGGTGTCCAGCACGGAAAGAGACGACCTCTGCCATGTTGCAATTTTCCAACTCTGCAAACTGGGAGCTGGTGCCAGGATAAATTTGACTTTTTTTCCCCAGGATCTGTTTATGATGAGTTTCCTGGCTCAAGCAATCTGTGCTCCATTGAAGATCAGCTACACAAGGAGATATTTATGACTGTTTTCCTCAGTGCTTGAATCTTCCCCAAAACAGTGAGAAACCTGTCTCAGGGTTGTGGGACAGAATCTGTCCTCTGCAGCAAATCTTTCACCAGTATAAACCTGTGGGTGTGATGAAGGCTGAGAGAAAGTGGGTCTTTTTAATCCACAAAGTCAGGAGCAGCAGGCTATCATACGCTTGGATGGAGAGGAAGATTTGTGGATTAAAGACCATGATTTGGGAGTGGATTTCTGGGTACCAACCTCTGAGATGTCTGGGTCTTTTTTTTGTGAGGTATCTCCTTCCCTCCAGGAATGGGGGCTGGAGGGAGCCGACTGGTGACATGGAGTCATGAGCAGAGGTGAGGGACTTGGCACTGGGGGCACATGCAGGGATCTGATCTAGAGCCGTGAATTCAGGAGCACCTTGCAGTGCATGAGGATGAAGGTGTCCTTGAAGAGGGTGAAATAGAGCAAATGTCCAGCTCCACTTTCCAGCCATGTAGTTTCCTTCCAGTGTGGATCTGGGGTTACTCTGCTGTTCTGGGTTTCTCTGGTGTATTTGGTGACTCTCCCAGACCTGACCATCAGCCTTCTTAACACAGATGTGCAAGATGCAGGAATAAGCATCTCAGGAAAGAAAGAACATGTGTGATGTGAAACATTGGCTCCTCCTCAAAAGAGATCTTACTCTAGGCTTCCGGGGGTCTGGGTTTCACTCAGCCTTCACAAATAAAAGGAAGAGACTCCTTGGAGGACGGGAAGCATTAACAGGTAATAGGACTATTAACAGCTATACCCATTATTAAAACTACTGTCATCATCAAGTTTGTTAAAATGCCTCCAACTAAATAGACATGTGTTAATAATGACAATACAAACAAGGCCACAGTGTTTGGGCTGACTCATAAGAAGTCAAGCATTTTCCCTCTCCACAGTAGTGGTACTGGTCCCAGATAGCCACTTGCTGCAAGCTAGTATGCCAAAATCTGTATCATAGTGAAAATTGTTCATGACAGCTGGGAGAGCCAGAGAGTGAGTCATGGTTGCTGATGATACCTACAAGATTTTCCTGAATGACAGTGGATGCTAGAAATAGAAAATACAGTTGAGAAGAGACTGAAACAGATAAATCACCCCAAAGCCCTGATTCATCACTTTTTTGGCCATTAGCTATGTGGGAAAAAAGTCCTTGGCCTCCACATGAATAACCCTGTGTCTTTAACAATGACATAGCTTAGGAGAAACATTTGAGCCAACACAGAAACACTCAGCTGTGTGAAGCCGAAGCTTGTCTCCATAGTGCTGTGTATTTTTAGAAGTGGCAGGAATATTATCCAGACACTTCAGAAACCTCTCCTCGTTCTTGCCCTGCCTGGTGCAGTGCAGCTGCAGCAGTGCTTGGAGAAGCCACGGCTCACATGGACATGTTAGAGGGAAAGGGAGCATTGTGTGGTTGGGGGTTAGCTTGCATAATTTCCTGGGAAGTTTCCTGATAAAGCCTGTTCCCAGTAAGGAAAATGATACTTTCCAGCATAATTTTCTGGAAAGCAGGATGGGAAGTCCTTTTCCCTGTCTCTGGGGTCCCTATATTCCTGCTAGTATGTGCTTCAGAAGAGGTTAAGCCTGTTCTTTCTTCCCTTGAAGGCAGTTGGGTTTCCTTTTGTTTTATTATTAAATCAGCACAATTCTTCTTGGATATACAACAGTAATTTTTATCACCAGCTGCTCTACATTTTTAATGCTAAGATCAGGTGGCTAGTTATGAGGCTTGGCTTAATGAAAATATCTAGATTAGCTGTGGAGAACAAGTTAGGTTCAGGGTAGCCATAAAGGCAAAGAAAAGAGACTGAAATGTAGGAAGACCTGGTTTCTGAGTCAGTACTGTGCTTTTGTTCAGTAGATATTTAGCAGGTGAGCCCATGAGTCAGTGGCAAAGCCTGCTGGGATCTTTCTATGGGGTCTGAGGTGCTCTGCAGGACATTAGCACCTGGAAAAGGAAAAATGGTTTCCATTCCGTGGGCAGAGGCTGGAGAAAGCTGTACAGAAAGTCCCTGTCCCATCCTTGGTTCTGCTTTATGCCAAAGTCAGGGTTTCTGCTGCTCTGGCCAATGCCCCTTTTCAGAGGAAAGTTTACATTGGGGCTGCTCAGCTCATCCTGTACACAGGTATTTATTCACTGATATTCACCACTGCACCAAAGGGAGAGTTTCTCTCAGTTAAACTGACCCCAAGTTTAGAAGTAGCTTGTTGACTTATTCTGATACAGAAAAGCCACTGACACACAGGCTGATTTCTTGCCCATGTGTCCATCAGCCACGGGAACCACCCCAAGCATGGATCTTGAAGGCAGGGGTTTCTTTGGCCACAGAGTCCCAAAGGCTCCCACTGTTTTGCAGAGCCCTGCCCTGCCGTCCGCCCACCATGTGCACACAGCTGTGCGGGGCAGTCACAGACCCTTCATCACACTGTGCCGCTTCCCAGGGCTTCGGGCCACCTGCAGTGTATTATAACCCCAGAGAACCAGCAGCCTCCGCCATGGACATCCCTGAGGCAGAGAGGTGGGGACAAGGTGACAAATGCAACCTTGTCCATGCAGACAGACTGCTGGTCTCCAGTGTGAGCTCCTCATTGGAAACCCTCATTAAGTGGCTATTTACATCTCAATCGGCTAAATTGTTTTAAAAATCAGGACTTAATTCCTTTTTGTTTTCAGTAAGTCCTGAAGTGCTAAACCCAGGTTTGCCAGGACAGACCAAATATCTAAGAGACGTGGGCACTTTCTAAATGGTTTCCCCAAGGCCAAATGTCCACTAAGCGGTGCTGAGCTTAGCACAGTCGCTTTCCTTGCTAAAATACCAATAGATTCCCAACTTCCCAGTAAAATGCACTGCTAATTCCAAAATTGTACTTGCTACATCTCTAGGAGCTCATTCCTGGGTACTTCTTAGCATGGTCCAATATGGTGTCACCGTTATTTATTAAACTGCATCACTCTCCTGGAGCCCCTGGGGTGAGAGTCCCAGGGCAGTCTCAGGAGCACCTAGCTGCAGGCCCTGGAGTTATAGCAATTTGCTCTTATCGAAGGTCCAACCTTTGCCTTTGTTATTAGCTTGACAATTACTTTATTGTAAAAACTCGTCACTCTTGGAAGTAATTAATTTCTTGGAACCAAGCACAACAGATGGGCTTCTAATTTATTTGAAATCATGTAGGAAGCAGGGACTCTCTACCTCAATTTGATAAACACAGCATTTTAACCTGACAGTTTATTGCCTTTTAGAGGTCTTCGGAAATATCCCTTTGGGTATTTGCTGCTGACTCACTGCAGGGCTGAAAGGCTCAGGATGTGATCAATTTATGAAACATGGCCTTGCTTTAATACTTTTGGGCACATTTCCTCTAGGCAGGATGTGCAAATAACATGATAGGAGCCACCCTGCTGCCACGGCAGTTGGTGGCTGCTGAATGCATGACAGATTTATTAGGTTGGCCAGGTGCAGAGATTCCCTGCAAACAGCTGGAGCTCTCCTCGTCCCTTCTTGACAAGGAAGATTTCTCATATATACCAGCCTTGCTCCAGCCCCCTGCTTGCTTCCCCACTGCTGGGTAAATCACTGCCCTTGCTGCAGCCCTGCAAGGCTGTGGATGTGGTATTTCTCATTTTCTCGTAGGCAAAGGTTTCCATTCATACTACAATCTGCCCATCTGTTCTCTGGCTCACTGAGTCCTAAATTTGCCTTCCTGCAGATTGAAAGAACAGCTGAACTCTTGAATATTGGGGTTTGAGAACAGATAGACAGCTGAGAGAAAGTGAAGCCCCCTGGCAAGTAAATCAAGAGGATGAAGTAAGAGCATGAGAGCTTGGGCTGCACCAAAACCAGGTGGGGAGCAGACTGGAGCCACCTTGGGCTGGTGGGGTCTCTGACCAAAATCTGCATGGTGATGAGCCCGTGAGGGAATAAACCCCAATTGCCATGCATGGGGAAGAAAGGTCTGGCACATGGGGATGCCCTATCTTGATGGGGATGCAGCTCATCGCTCTGCTCTGCAATTTTGGCTTCCCTAGAGTCATTCTGCTGGAGAAACTGTGACCCCATAACCCTCAGGGCCCAGAAAAATGGTTTTTGAAAGATGTCAGAAATGCTGCTAGAAATTTCTGAAGAAAATCACAGTGAAAATACCTACTTATTTTTTTTTTGCTTTGGTCAGTGGAAAAATATCCCCCCCCCCCCCCCTTTTCCAACATTTCTGCAGAAATCCGACCTCTTCCAGGAATTAGGGTTTTTTTATTTTGTGTAAATCCAGCTTTTCCCCTGGCAAAAGATTTGTGTGGGAGGCTTCTGGACAGTTGCTTTCTATCTGTCAGGCGTACATGAACCTAAATCCTTGAGTGAGTGCTGGAGGCAGATGACAACCAGAGGCTACTGAAAATGTGCAATCATTTAATGTGCAATCATTAAACGTGCAATCATTAATAGAGAGGGGGGGTGGAGGTCCCCAGGGGTCCCAGCCCAGTGGAAAGAGGCAGGGCTGCATCTCCCAGACCTCAGGGCTCTGCTGGCTTGTGCCACCTCCCATGGATGTGCTTTAGCCTGGAGGAACCATCCAGCCAAAAAGCCCCTCTGTCACCACAGGGATAGTGTCACGGGTGCTTTTGCTTCGCCCACCCATTCTTCTACTCCGGGACTGTGTGGGTGTTGAGAGCTCAGTCCTTCCTTTGCTCATAATGGGAGAGGGAACCAGGGTGCAGGCCACTTGAATCCCTGACATTTTCTCCCTGTTCTTGCTGGGAATGATGTAATCCACACTATTGTTTCCTACTCCAGTTGAGTTTCCACTTACCCACATTTCCATTCTTTCCTCAGTTCTTAAAATATTTTTCAACCTTTTTGCCATGAAAGAGTAGAGACCTGACAATGCCTTTCTTGTTCAGTTTGGGAAAAGGTCATTCCTCCACAACATATTTCTTGTTCTGTTTATACAGAACTTAGCAAAGAGAAGAAAAATGTGGAGTTTATTCATCCTGAGGAAAAAGCAGATTTACATATTACAGCTCTTGCTCGAACAGGCATTAGCCCTCACTGTCGGCTGTGCTGCTCTGTCCTCTCTCCTGTCCTTATCCTGGTGGATTAAGACCAACATGGATCTGCCCACCCTGCTTGTGAATTTAATTCCTAAAATAGTAAGCAGATGCAGCCTTGGAAAGAGGAGCAAGTCATGGCTGTATGGTCACCTTGATACCTTGTGCTGGGTTTTCTCTTCTGCTGATTTCAAGTGGGACAATCAAAGATTTCTGTCTTTGGCTGGGACTTGTTTAAATCCCTTTGCTGCTGGGAACTCTTCCTTCAGTGTAACTCATCCTTTGACCCCAATCCATCCCAATTTATGGAGGCATTTTTTGTCTAGGAGCTCACTAGCCCATGGCTCCTTGGAGACCACATCCAAGGGCAACCTTTCCAGGTGGCCTGAATGTCTCTCCATGCCTGTCTCTTTCCAGTCACTAAATGGGGTGGCACTGTCACGGATCATGACTTAGGATGCTGCCAACTATGCCAATTTGTCCTGGATGAGTGATTTAGATCACTTAAAGAATCACTGTCAAAGGTATTAGCAAAAGTGATTTTAATATGAATTTGTAAAAGTGCGACATAACAAAGTTCGATGGCAAGGTTCACTCTATTACTTACTACATGGAAAAAAACATACAAAGGAAAATTGATCTAGAATTGATCTAGAATGATTTACACAGAGACCAGAGACACAAAAGGGTAAGGGACACCCTCCCATTGATTCACAAGGTTCAGAGTGGACACCCTTGCTTTTTGAACTCCTGATAGAGCTTAGGTGTGGCTAGGTCCAAACTTAGTCTCAGACTTGGACAACAGTTTATGTCTAATGCAATTAATACAAAGGGTAAAGAAAACCTCCTGTTGAGTCATGAGGTTCAGAATGGACCCCCTTGCTTTCTCAACTCCTTCTCAAAGAGGAGTCTAAGTGTGGCTGCATCCAGACTTAGTCCCAGGCTTGGTCAATGGTTTATATCTAATGGAATTAGACACATGGATTTCATTAGTATTAATTCAGCATGCTATCAGTCACTTACCGAGGATCTGTTGTGAATAATGGGTCTCTCTGCCTTGGGTAAGGAAGGATCTCTTAGTCTCTGATACGATATCTCAAACCTTGAGAAGTGTCCTTCCTCAAGGGGAGAGTTGCCTGGCATGCAGTCCAGTTGCAATTCAGGGAGAACTCAAATTGGGCTCATCCAACAATCTGCCATTGGTAAAAGGTCTCTCTGCCTCGAGGAGCAGCCTTCAGAGGCATCCATCTCAAGGGGAGATCGCCACCATGCAGCCACACTGCCTAGCAAGGAGAGCTCAAAGAAAGCTCACTTAGGCTGTCATATTTATGGGATAAAGTGGTTGGCTCATAGTCAAATTGCACACAATGGGAGAGGTATGCGCGAGATTCCTTGTACCCACAAATTTCTTTGTTCCTTGATAAATGAGTCTTGGAAAAACCATCCGCTTTTCATGTGTTAATCGCATGATCAGTGATCCAAGTTTATATGCATTGGTGCTCATTGAGTCATTCTGGTCCTTTGTGGGTTGTGTAGAGGAGTTCTTGGCCTGGCTATGGCTCAGGCCTTTACCTCCTTTGGAGCCTGTACCAAACTGCTGCTAGCTTGATTAAGGGGGTTGAGTGCACCCGTCACAGGCAGGGACCCACTTGCCAACTTCAAGAACTTCACTGAGGTGCTCAGGTCTGTGGGAGACAAGTAGGCTTGTAGGACTGACATGAGGGGTTGGGTTCACTAAAAATGGTGTGGAGAACCATGCTGATCATAGCAACCCTGGAGACCTCTGCTTTCCTCGTGCCTGTGGCAAACAGGCCTTCACGATTGCCCCTCTCTATAGGTTTGAATGGTCAGATGGGGAAAAAACTTCCCTTAGCAGTGATCTGGTCAGGAGGAGAGGCAAAGGTGTGCTGCTGGTGTTACTAAACACTGAGCAACAAGCCTGAAAAGGTGGAGGATTTATTAAGTCCTGCTACACTTTCCCAGGCAAACATTTAAGGATGCACCAGTTAAACTTTCCTCAACGTCAAAATCTCTCAACACCTTGACTTCTACCACAATAACAAGAAAAAGCTGCACTCAGAGACATCTCACCGCTACCATCTCCAGCTTCAATCTTTCTCGTGGTGACAGAGGAGTTGTCAGCACTGCAAACCTGCAGTAGTGACTTCCACGGGTTGTGTGTCCCTTGTGCAGCTTGGCATCTTGACAGTCTGCACAAATCTCGTGTTCACCGGGGCAGGGAATGTGCACGTGATTTCCCAGGGTCCTTTATTTTCTGGTCTTCCTTTGATCCTACATATCTGATGGTGCAAAGTGACTGGAAACCCCACACAGCAAGGAAGACTAGCGATAATCCTTGTGGGATTGTGAATCTGATTCTTCCTGCACCAGGTCCCTGTAGCAGCTTCCAGATCTACTTATACTTTGGCGTGATAGAGTTAAAGCAGTCAGCTTAAAAGGAATCACAGCATGGATACAGTATAAAACCAGACATGGGATATAAAAAGCATGCTTCTAAATTTAAACCTCTGTTAAAAGCTAATTTAAGCAGCTAATTATACTAAAAATGCATGAGCCCCAAATTTGCCAATTAAAAGTTAATTAAATGAAAACTTAGTGAGCTTCAATTTGTCAGTTAAATCTATCTGCTTCCTGCAGCTTCCTGCAATCCCACAGCTTCAAAGCTCTCCCTGCAATGGGAACCATTCTCCGAGTCATCGCAATCAGACAGATGTCCAAAACCCTAGAAAAAGCCCAAAGCTTACTAAAAGCCAGGCACAATTAGCTGCCTCAGCCTTTGGGAATCTGCCCAAACATCTCACAATAGATGTGGCCGTTTAGGAGACGAAGTCTCTGGACAGGCTGGCTCAGTGCTGCAGCCACTCTGCCTGCTGGATCCCTCCCCAACACCATGTACGTGCAGATGGGGTGACATGAACCAGTGCAAGGGTCCACGTGGTGGGCAATTCAGCAGGTCTGCAAGCAGGCAGCCCTATTAATCCGACTACTCTCATGAAAACCGCTCTTTTTTCTAGCTTCACAAAGTCTACCCCATCCTCTGCCTGCAGACAGCAGAGTAGCCCCCCCAGGGTATGTATCACTTGCTTGCACGTGCTGTGGCCATGCTGTTGCTTCGGCTGGTTGCCTGATCCCTGCTCACTTCATCCAGTAGGATGCAGTGAGAGCCCAGGTGCTGTGTTTTTGCACCAGGGTTAAATCCTGGAGGTGGTGGGGTGGAGGATGGCAGCATTGGCTGCTGTTAACCGGTTCAGGCAAGCTGATCCACACATGACTGATGGCCGCAACATGGGACAATGTTCTGGGGCTTTTGCAGCTGTAATTGGCAGCTTATTATGCTTTTCATCAGCCACACCTGGTGTGGGCTTTCTTTTTGTGTTAAATACAGCAGCACTTTAAAAAGAAAAATTAATCTAGCTATCAACACATTAACTTACAACAGGAAAATCTGTAAAGGAGAGCTCACCTGAGCGAACCGATGCATCACAGGGAGGACAGGGTCTGCTCTGCTCTTGTCCTGTGTGACAGGTACTAAATACAATGGAAAGAGAGCAGGATGATCAGTTTCTTTGCTGCTGACTCTAAGGAGTTACCATGGTTCATAGGTTTGGCACGCTCAGCTTGAGATCAAAGGAATTAACTTCCAAAATAAAAAAAAAACCCACCAATGTTTCTGGCCCGCCCTCTCAAACTCATGTGGCCCATACTCTTTAGAGCAGAAGAAAGATTTTCACTAAAGTTGTCTGAGTTTTAATTTTAATTTCAAATGAATGCAACTTAATGCTCCACAGTCCAGTTTCTGCTTTCGTTCAGACTGCTTTTCTGCAGAACTGGGTATTACGCAAGCAGCGATGCTACCGCCTCCAGTACATGAGCATCTAGCTGTAATGCTACAGCCAAACCAATAATAGACAGCAGCTCTGCATTTTGGGCAGCTGAATAACTCCAGGGGCACATTGGGAGGCAGCTAGCACACCCCTCATGCCACCCACCGATGTGTCTGGGCTCGGATGTGGCTCCTTAATTTTCAGCCCCTGCATTTCTGCAGCTGTCACCCCGCCAGCACCATTAGTATATTCAGGGGTTTGCTTTGATCTCTGTCTTAATCTTCTCAGCTGCCCATGTGTTTCCCAGCTGCAAGTCTTCAACTTTCTTTGTGACTTTTCCCCCACTCACTTTTTCCCCCCCTTGCTGTGTGAGTACTTTTATTCCAGTCCCAGCTGTGTTTTATCTTTCAAGCAACCAATTTTGTCCTTTGTTTTCAAACAACACTTGGATGGCTGGCTTGTTAGCTACGTGAGGGGATTAAGATGTGCTGTGGTGCTGATGGGAGGGAAACTGTATGATGCAGAAATGGTCAACAAGATTGGGCACGTGCTTCCCCAAAGCATCAAAGCAAACCTCCCCTGCCAGGCAAGGCCAGGGCTCTTCAGCATGTTGATTTAGCAATGTTACAGTCACTGTACACCCAGGCAAAACTCCTCATGCAGCACTGCAGGAGCCTCCCACGGTGCCTAGGAGGCTCCAAGTCCCCCTGTGCTCATCATTGCATGGCCTTGGAGGCAGCGTGGCTGTGGAGCTGCAGCAGGAGTCAGGAGCCAACTACGAACCCTGGGAGCAAGAGGGGATGTCTGTGCCCACCCCTGCGCAAGCCTGGGGAGACATGGAGGCTGGAGGCTTCCTGCTCTATGGGAGTTAACACCTGGGGGACATAAGAAACCCTTTACAACTCCCCCATGGCACATTTTGTGTCTGCAGAAGAGCTATCACACATGTCCATCCACAACATCACCTCCACGGGATAGCATCAGGGTAGAGCAGAAGTGCAACATGCACAGGGCTTTCTCCTGGGGAGACCCTCTGGCTGCCCTGACTGCAGCCAAGCTGGAGACCCCAAAGAGCAGGAGGGCAGCAAGCCCCTGTCAGGGTCCTCCGGAGAGAGGGACCGAAGGTCTGGCCCAAAATGCACCAGCCCCCAATGCCATTTTGTAGTAAAGTTTGAAAGCACTGTGGTTCCAGGGAGGTGTGAGGTTGAGTGGAAGAGAGAAAATAGTCATATAAAGGCATAGAAGTTCAGACCAGATGACTTGTGTGGTGGGTTGAGCGGTGAGCAAGGCATGTAGCCTTGGGCCAAGCAGGTCACTGGACTCAAAGTGCAGAGCCTGAGAAGTCTCCAGCCAGAAACCACAGGCTGGGACCAGAAACAGTTATAGCTTCATAATGAGACAGAAAAAATCCATCATGCTATCTTTCTCCCTTCACTAAAGGAGCATCCTTTAGTGTGAGCAGCAGTGTCATTTAATTTTCCCAGGTTTTTTGGTGCAATTGGAGCTAGTAATCCCCCAAATTTGACTGCAACCCTGGTTGCTGCTAGTCAAGTGCTAGAGTGCAGAGACCTGCGCTCTTTTTCCTTTGAACTGGCAGCAGAGGCCTTCCAGAGAGCCATCCTTCTCCTAAGGGAGCAAATAGAGTCATAAGTGAAGCTCACCAGTCCTCTGGCACTGGCATGAGTCCAGCCTCCTGTCTCTGCATTCCTGCTTTCTGTGCTCTGCTCCTTATGAGAACTGATTAAATAACCCAATAACACAGTTGGAGGCTGAAGCCCTTGCCTGAATCTGTAACAAGCCTCTTTAAGAAAAATTATTATTAGTGGACATAGAGAGGACTGGTTTGTTTTACAAGGCTTCAGTGCAGAGTGCTGGCTTTATAAATGAGGTTGTGAGTCAAATTCCTCCTGGCTCTTTATGAAAGACTGATCTATTGGAAAACCAGCTACCCTTTCTTTATGTAAGCAATCTTATTGCCCATGGAGATGTCTTAGAGACATATATCTGATCCTAAAGTTTGGCCTTTTATAATGGCAGCATATCGGAGAGGCAGTGCTGGACATGAGGATAGCTATCAGAAATGGTATTTGTATCTGCACAGAAACATGTGTGCTGGCTGGCACCTGAACCCATTGCCTCATCCCCACTGTGCACCCAGTTGTCACTGCATCTGCCACGAACATAGATTAAGACACACGCTGTTCTGGAAGCATCTTTAGATTTGCAGTACTGTCTCTCAGCAGCCTTTCTACCTTGTTGAAGGGATTTGTGAGCTCAGACCTTCAGGATTTAGGGCACTATTCCTCTAAACTTGTTACAAATCTGGATATCAATGCAGCATTTTGCAGACATCCTTCTGCTATGGTCCTTTTAAGCACCTAATGTCTGAAAGCTGTGGGTCTATTAATATAACCCCAAACTGAGTGTACACTACTGCAGAAGTGTAAACTGATCTGCACTGGGGCTGCTATGGTCCCCTCCCATACCCAAAGACCTGTTCTTCCTTTGCTGGGGCACAGACGTGTCTCTGGCCCTGGGTGAGCTCGTCAGGGAGCTCAGCCAGGGGACAGCCAGGATTGCAGGAGCAGGAACACCTCCCTGGTTGGTTTGGCTCCTCGGATCAATGTGGATGTACTGAGTGGCAGCCAGTGCCACTCACATGGCACAAGGGAAGGGACAGTGCACTGCTGGATCAGGTCTTCAGGAGAGGGCAAGGCAAACCCATAGTTGACTGTTTCTAGAGAGCTAGCAAAGGACAATTGCTCTGAGCAGGACATGGGGCTAGGGACCTCCAGAAGCTCCTCCTAGCCAGCTTTTCTGTGATAGCACCTGAACATCAAGAGTACACTGGCAGCTGAAGCTGGCACCAGACCGCAGCCATGGGCAACACAAGCCAAAGGAGACACCATCCCCTGAAGCAGGAGGGTGGTCATGAAGTGACCCTGGGAAAGGTGGTTCCCCTTGCGAGGGTACGAAAGGACATCTTTACCTCTCAGCTGCAGCCTGGGTCTGCAGCAGCTGGTAAAGGCTGGGAAGGGTCCAGAGGAGCCTTCCCCATTGCAGAGTTTGGTTTTCAGCAGTGAGAAGGGCTAGAAGGTATTGGAGTTTTGCTCACCTGTGATCGAAGCTCAACTTCAGTGTGTTTTTTGGAGAGTTTTCTCTGCAAATGACCATCTTTGCTTTGCCAGCCTCGTTGCTGAGGGCAGCACAGATGTTACTGGACTGACTGTTCTGCCTCCTGTTCATGCAGACGCCTGTTTGAGAGGAGAATCCATGTTGTCCAAACAACTACAGGCTTCTGCTAAAATGAACATCAGGTTTTATTGACAGAATAAGTAAATATTGACCAGTGGAAAGTTAAAGCCAGTATTTACTCTGAGTTTCCCTAAATCCAAATGTTTACAGTAAGTGAAATGCAAAGCGCTGACCCACAGATTCCCATTTGTGATACTGCCTGGCCCCAGGGCAGCAGGGCTGCCATCCAGGCCAGTGATTCTCCAAACTATTTGCACCCTGATTGCCAGACATTTCCAAAGAAGGTGCTCTCTGTGGCTGTGGGCTTGAGCATGGTGCTGACCTATATATTAAACAAACATCTCAACAGACAGATGAAATTAGAGATGCAGAAAACTGGAGGTTTAATAATCTCCAGTGTCAGAGTCAGGAACTTGATCAATATATGAGATAAATTCTTTGCACATAAACTCATGAAGGAGAAGAAATAGAAATACATTCTCCCTCTACAGTTGGAAAGGAAATGTAGACATCTCAGTGTCACTGCTGTCGGCATCACTGTCCAAATGGAAGGTGGGTACAGGTGCTTGGAGAGCTCGGCTGGCAACCTCCACGTCATTGCCTCTCCAGCTGCCCTCTGCGTGTGTTACACAGCAGTTGGTGGCTTGTCCCACCCTGCAGGCTTAAACATCAAAATGGCCATGCTACAGCTGGAGGCCAGAGCCCAAATCCTCGACAATCTAGGTCCAAATCCATCTGAAGGCGGTGAATGGGGCAGTTCACCCAAGGTGAGAAATGGCAGAAATTTATTCTGCTCTAGGGACTCAGACATGTTTTCTTCCCACTTGACTGTCCAGCTCTGCCCTGCAGGAGCTGTGTGCACTCTTCTACTTCTTCTTCTCAGACAATGGGGTTTTACCTTCATGCGCCTTCTGTTTGTGTAAACCTTCCTTTCCTCAGTCCTCCACTTGTACAGGGTGGAGATGGTGGAGACAGTGGAGACAAGCATCTGTAAAGAAATGTCCAGATATCTCACTGGGCACCCAAAACCAGAGGTGTCTCTTTGTAGCAACACCTGCATGTCTACCGAGCAGGCATCAGCTTTCAGGTACCAGTCCTGTCTCTAATGCTGTGATAATCAGTTTTGCAGAAGGAAAACAGAGTGATCCTTTTGCACACATTCGTGGGCTGATTTTAGTCTGAAATCCAGATGAAGATGGAAATCTTGATCTACTTCTCAGAATTCAGTATCTTGACATACTGGGTCAGCTTTCCTGAAACACTGGACTGGGGATGAGGAGACTGCATTCTGCAAAGAGCAAAACTTTTGGGACCTGATTCACACTTTTCATCCATTACATTCTGCAAAATTTGAGATGTTAGTGTTGAAACCCATATTTCTATGTTCTCAAAACAAAATATAAATACTGACTCTTTATAAAAAACACTGATTGCATCTATAAATTGCTGCTATGGTTTGCTTTGTGTGCATCAGCATTTTCATAGTGGCTGAGCATGGCCAGAGCAGCAGGAAAGGCAGAGCTGGTCAGACCTACGGGGAGCTGCCCAGTTCTGTATTTGGTCTATCTCTGCTCACCACTAATATTTGTCATATTGCCAGTGAAATTTACTCCATTCCAGCAGCTTATGGAGAAACATGCAATCCAGCTGCACATTCACGTTGGCTGTAGATGAAGTGTGCTGCAAGGTCCTGAAGAAATTTCCCTGTAAGCTGTTGGTGTGCTCTAGGAGCAGTCAGCTTCTTCTCAGCAGGATCTGTGGCCAACAGGGATGTTGTTAGGAGGCTTGATAAGAATTTTAAACTGTTTGCACTTCCTTAGGCCCTTTTGTGTTGTTAGCCCTGCATTGGTGGACTCCTCTGTGGCCTGAAAGTCTCTTTGTTATTTAGCAGCTTGTTTCATAGGTGAACAGGTTTCCCAAGGGATGTCAGTGATTTGAGTGATAGCTAGGCAAGCTCTACCCAGTGCAGCATCTGCGACATGAGTGATTTGGTTTGCGATCACAGATGGATTCCTATTAGACCCCATCCTATTGCATTTTAGAATCATAGAATAGTTCGAGTTGGAAGGGACCTTTAAAGGTCCAACCTCCCTGCAATGAGGAAGGACATCTTCAACTAGATCAGGTTGCTCAGAACTCTGTCCAGCCTGACTTTGAATGTTTCCAGGGATGGGACATCTACCATCTCTGTGGGCAACCTGTACTAGTGTTTCACCAGTCTCATTGTCAAAAATTTCTTCCCTATATCTAATCTAAATCTACCCTCTTTTAGTTTAAAACCATTTATCTCTTGTACTGGAAGGCTGCAATAAGGTCTCCCCAGAGCCTTCTCTTCTCCAGGCTGAACAACCCCAACTCTCTCAGCCCATCATCACAGGAGGGGTGTTCCATCCCTCTGATAATCTTTGTGGCCCTCCTCTGGACCTGCTCCAATAGATCCATGTCTTTACTGTGCTGGGGACCCCAGATCTGGATGCAGTATTGCAGGCGGGGTCTCACCATAGTGGAGTAGAGGGGCAGAATCCCCTCCCTCGACCTGCTGGCCACGCTGCTTTTGATGCAGCCCAGGATACGGTTGGCTTTCTGGGCTGTGAGAGCACATTGCCAGGTCATGTCCAGTTTTTCATCCACCAGTACCCCCAAGTCTCTCTCTGCAGGGCTGCTCTCAATCCCTTCATCCCCAGCCTCTATTGATACCAGGGGCTGCCCTGACCCAGGTGCAGGACCTTGAACGTGGCCTTGTTGAACCTCATGAGGTTCACACAGGCCCAATTCTTGAGCTTGTCCAGGTCCCTCTGGATGGCATCTTGTCCCTCAGGCGTGTCATCTGCAAATTTGCTGAGGATGCACTCGATCCTGCTGTCTGTGTCACTGATGAAGATATTAAACAGTACTGCTCCCAATACAGACCCCTGAGGGACACCACTTGACACTGATCTCCATCTGGACATTGAGCTGTTGACCACTACTCTCTGGATGTGACCACCCAACCAATTCCTCATCCACCAAACAGTCCACCCATCAAATCCATATCTCTCCAATTTAGAGAGAAGGATGTTGTGGGGGACTGTGCCAAAGGCCTTACAGAAGTCCAGATAGATGACATCCATAGCTCTTCCCTTGTCCACTGATGTAGTCACTCCATCATAGAAGGCCACTAGGTTGGTCAGGCAGAACTTGCCCTTGGTGAAGCCATGCTGGCTGCCTCAAATCACCTCCTGGTCCTCCATGTGCCTTAGCATAGCTTCTAGGAGAAGCTGTTCCATGATCTTCCCAGGCATAGAGGTGAGGCTGACAGGTTGGTAGTTCCCAGCATCCTCCTTTCTACCCTTTTTAAAAACGGATGCAATGTTTCCCTTTTTCCAGTCACCAGGGACTTCACCTGACTGCCATGACTTTTTAAATATCATGGAGAGTGGCTTGGCAACTACATCAGCCAATTCCCTCAGGACTCTGGGATGCATCTTGTCAGGTCCCATGGACATATGTATGTTCAGGTTCCTCAGGTGGCCACTAACCTGATCTTCTCTGACAGTGTGAGGGACTTTGCTGCTCCAGTCCCCATCTTGTGGTCTATCTACTTGAGAGGTGTGAGAAGAGATGTTGCCAGGGAAGACTGAGGCAAAAAAGTTGTTGAGTACTTCAGCCTTCTTGTCTGTTTTTACCAGTTTGCCAGTCTTGCTCATCAGGTGGGGTATGCTTTCTTTGATCTTCCTTTTCTGGCTGACATACCTGTAGAAGCATTCTTTGCATCCCTTGCCAAATTCAGGTCCAGCTGTGCCTTGGCCTTCCTGACCCCATCCCTACACAACCGGGCAGCAGCCCTATATTCTTCCCAGGATACCTGTCCCTGCTTCCACTGCCTATGCATTTCCTTCTTGCCCTTTAGTTTGATCAGCAGGTCTTGACTCATCCGTGCTGGTCTCTTGCTTTCCTTTCCTGATTTCTTACACCTGGGGATCGAGAGTTCTTGCACTCTGTGGAAAGTGTCCTTAAAGATCTGCCAGCTCTGTCCCTGAGGGCAGTTTCCCAGGGGCTCCTGTTGACTAACTCCTTGAGGAGCTGGAAGTTTGCTTTCCTAAAATTCAGGGTCCTGACTTTACTCTTCACCTCACCCATATCCCTCAGGACTGTGAACTCCACCAATTGCCTCCAATCTTGATGTCACCGATTAGCTCACTTGCGTTGGTGACCAACAGGTCCAGTATCACATCCCCTCTGGTAGGGCTGTCTATTACCTGGCTTAAGAATTTATCCTCCATGCACTCCAGGAGTCTCCTGGATTGCCTACAGCTCACCATGCTACTTTTCCAGCAGGTGTTGGGGTGGTTGAAGTCCCCCGGCAGAACAAGAGTCTGCGAGCGCGATGCCTCCTGTAGCCGGAGTAAGAAGGCTTCATCAGTAGGCTCCCTTTGATTGGGCAGCCTGTAGTAGACATCAACCACAAGGTTCCCTTTGTTGCCTTAGTCTCTGATTCTTACCCATAAGCTTTCAACCTGCTTGTGGCCATTCTTCAGACAGCTCTTCACACTCTATCCATTTCTTGATGTAGAGGGCAACGCCTCCACCCCTCCTTTCTCGCCTGTCCCTTCTGAACAGCCTGTAGCCATTGATAGCTGCACTCCAGTCATGGGAATCGTCCCACCAAGTTTCGGTAATGGAAACCACGTTGTAGCTTTCTAGCAGCACGGTGGCTTCCAACTCCAATTAAAGTATTTTGAGTGCTCTTATTCTACCTGCCCCTTTAGAGGTGGCACCTCCACCCTTTGAAAGTGCCCAACCTTAACTCTTCTTGATCCTTCACCTTTCCATTAAATTCCTTGTTTCTTTTTGGCTCCCAATATTTACCACACAATCACGTCAGTCTAACAAGCTTCCCCTCCTGCTGCTATTTATGGCCACGATGTTTTGATTTCCATGTCACAGATGTTCTTTTTAACGGATATTTACAGTTGAAAGGAATGGGGATCCAGCTGTGCTGATGGGACAGAAATAGAGCCACGTTATCACTCCTGCATCCAGGCATGAAATGCACAACCAAACTTGCAGAGGAATAAATGTTTTTAATGCAGGCAAGGCATCCTGTTCAGTGCTGAGTTCAGTGATTTATTATCAGGACAAGGGCCTGATATGTCCTTGTGTGTTAGGGCTCATGTCTAGGGCCCTCACTCAGTTTTTGGGAGTATTAAAATGGCAAAACATTGGCAAAATATTTTGGGGGTAAGAATATTGCTCTGACGGGAGAAAATAACTACTGCTCCCTGATACTTTAATTACTAGCTATTTCTGGGACAGGGAATAAGAAGCTTGAAGCTCTAGATCCAGCTGTTAGGAAGTAAGTAAAACCTTACACCCCTCATTGAGATCAGAGTCAGGCTCCAGCCCTGTTCAGGTGGGTCCAGAGCCCTGTTTATCAGAGGTGGTTGAAGGATGAGTCACAGAGGGCATTTTAACCCATGTCTTTATTTTCTGAGGTAGAGATGAGCTGGGAAGCAGGGCTGTGACTGCTCCTGCATCGACCATGAGGCAGCTGCAGGCTCACTGCTGGTTCAGTGAGCCTCTTTAGCCTGCCCAGGACTTGCACTCTTAGGTCTGAGTTTCCAGGTAGCAATACAACCTCCTTGGCCATTTTTTTGCCATCTGAGGGCTCAGCAGCAAGGCAAAGCTCTAGATTTTGAATGACTTTGGGTAGATGCCCATAGCAGAGGTGCAAGGCTCATCGGATGCTCAGTGTATTGTTGTCTGGTGCCTGCAAGCCCTTAAGAGAGCAGCTTGAGCATCGGCCGACCCAGAAGGAGCTGCTGTACCAGCCCTGCCAAAGGCTGCACATAGCATCGGGAAGTGATCTCAGCATCTTGGCTATGGGGATCTTCCAGTAGCATTTAAAATTAACTCCTTCCAGCTGGCCTGTCAACAGCTAATGGTACTTAATTGTAGGAGGAGCTTTTGCAGGACCTGGCAGAGCAAACATGACTCCTGACCTCTGTCCAGTGCTCTGAGGCCAGTGGGGATTCATTATGTGCTACTTTTAAGTTGCACCTGATCCCTGTCAGCTGGTGTCTGGGGGAAGGCAGGATGGGATGATGGACACTAGAGTCCCAAAGATCACCAGTCTGATGCTTTTCTGAGCAGAATGAGGAACAGCCACTGTGTCTACACCATCACTAATGGCAAAGCCTGGGACTGATGAGCACCCTGGGGCTGGCTGGGAGGCCAGGGCAGCCTCAGCTACTTTTTTCAGGTCTGGGACTTTATAACAGAAGCAGGGAGTTTTCAGGTACCATCTGCAAGTATTGACATCTTTTCCAATGCTCCTTCCTATTCCCTGCTCCCAAAGCAGTGCTGCTCCTTTTGCAGAGCCACTGCATGATGGAAAATTGCATGACAGGCTTGTGTCAAAGCAAATGCATCCAGTTTCTTTTCCAGGCTGGTACCCTGCCTCATTATGGCCAATGGCCCAGGCTTATAGAACAGGAAAAAGAAAAATTTCAAGAACAGAGTGATCCTTTCCTGGTTCACCCTGTTTCTGGCCAATATAATTTAGGGACATCCTGAGTTGGAAGCTGAAACCAAAAATCTTCACCTTATTCAGCTTGTCCTGACCCTGGGGGCCACACACTGTTACCATCTTCCTTCCTCCCACTTCATTACCAGGCTTCTCCCACCTTGGTAGCCTTCTTACCGGCATCCATGCTGCCATCAGTCCTTTAGAAGTGATAGGAAACATGTCCATGCTGCTCAGGTCTACAGGACAGAGCTGCACCTGGCTATGAGCTTGGGAGGTGAGACCCTTGGTTTATCTGCTTTGACTTGCCTCCCTGGGTGAGATGCCCATATGAGAAATAAGCAGCAAGACCTGTGCAGACAGCACTGATTTTGAGACACTACAAGGTTATTGCAGTAAAGGGTCACTCTGTATTTGCCTGCTTCTATAATTTTTTATCCATGACTCCTCACAACTGGCCAGTGCATTTTCGATCCCAGTAGAGCAACTTGGGGACCAATGCTGGACATCTCGCTGACAAATGCCAGCCCTTGTCTTCTACTCTGGGAACACGAGGAGCCCCACACTAATTTCCTGCCCAGCACACTGCTATTTCAGATGTGGCCTGCTTCCCCTTCAGAGAAGCTTAGGGAAAAGGCTCCTCTAAAAAATTTCCAGAAGCCCTCTGAGATAGACTCACAAGAAAGTCTGGCAGAGGAGAGTGGGGGAGAATAGAGGGGACACAGTTTGGGGACACCTCTCCTGGGTTAAGAAGCCCTGGGCAGTTGAAACAGAGCCAAAGAGCCCTTCCCTCATCTCCGGGCTATTATTTTCCTTCCACACTTAACTCTATACATGTCCTTATTGGACTATAAGAGCAAAGAAGCAGTTTCTGTCCAATCTCTGAGGCAGAAAAGGAGAAACCTCTTTGGGTGGTGTCTCCATTCAGACAAGGGCAGGAGAACTTGTCTTTCTGGCTTGTGATTTGGCCAGTGCAGCCAGACTGGCTGGTCTCACACAGCAGCCAGCCAAGCTCCAAATGTACTCTAGATGGGATGTAGCACGCCTTGCTTTTTGGCTGGAGACATTTCACAGGAGCTGCAGCGTGAAGGTGCGATGGCAGGAGACTGGAGAAGAGACCCAGGTGAGTCCCCAGCACAACTTCATATCCTCAGCTGCTCACAAAGACCATGCAGACTAATGATAGATTCTTGCTGGCCTGGCCTAGGTGGCTCTTGGACATGCTGTCCTGGAGGGTATGAGGTCCTCCCAACCCACGCCGTCCTACCACACTGCATCTTTCTCACCTTTCTTTTCTCTGTGTAGGCTTTGGTGACTTTTTAGAGAACCCTCCATGTCCTGTACTGTGCCAAGTGGTGAGCTGATGCTCAACAAGTTCTCAAACTCATGCAAAAATCTTCAACTGATCGTATGAAAAGCAGGTTTCCTCCCCAAAGAGCTGTTGACTAGTGATGTGCAAGCAAGTTCTCAAACAGCAGAGGGGCTTGGGGGAAGAAAATGATCATGGGGATACCGTAATGCTCAGTGTGGGCCTGGGGAGATGATTTATCTGTGACAGAAATAGGATGGCTTTTCACTCTGGATCTGAACTCTCTGGCAGGAAATGGTATCAGTACCAGGGACCACACGGTTTAAGCCACCTCTCTCTTTCTCTCACTCTTACTCAGACACACTGTCCTGCACATCTCTTACCAAGGAAGGGACTGGATCAAATGTTAAAGACTACCAAGAAAAAGAGAAACAATCCCATCCTGTTCCAGTGTGCAGTTTATGCAATGTAAAAGGAGATTGCTTTTTGCATAAAATAAACATGTTCTTGCCCCTTCCCCCTCAGGAATGGATTCCACTTTGAGTTAAGAGTATAAATAGAGCCAGAAAAAACTTAATGTGGCAATAAACCAGTCTGATATTAACTATGTTCCCTCCCTCTGGGGCTGCTGTGAAAATCACCCCCCCACCCCCCCGCCTTCATTACTGGTTTAAGAAAAAGTTGCACTAACTCAGTACTTTCCTTTTGGAAAACTATTTCTGGAATGTCTCTTGTTCCAATAGATTATGTAAAGTGACTCCGGTGGCTTTGTGGAGTCTCAAAGGCTCAGCTGGAAAAGACCAATTAGATCATTCAGGCCATGATCAGCCAGAGTGAACCATTTGCCCACAACTCCACCTACCACAGGCTTTTAGGACAGGCTATCCACCTTTTCTTTCTACTTCTGCTTGCCTCTCTACCCAAGCCATTTCCTTCCTTTCCCACTGTTTTGGGGACTTATCTTCTTTTCATCCCCTTCCTTACCAGGAGCTTCTGGCCCATCCCATCCACTCCCTGAGCATCTGTGCTACATCTGCAGGCAGCGTTGCCCTGCCTGCCTTGCTCTGCTGTCTCTCAGGCTGCAGTTTTATGCCACTGTGGGGCTGATCTCACTGCTCAGCTACTGCCTTATCTTCTTTTTTTTAAAAAAAATTTTTCTTTACAGTTCAGTATCTGGAGAAAATGGAACTGAGAATGAAATAATAAGCAGAGCAACCGTGACGACAGTGGCAATTGCCTGATGAACTGTAAAGGCTGCTTTTGTTGTGCATCGTATCTGTGTGTTTGGTTACCTCTGCAGCAGAGTGTGTGTGCTATTTAGGATAGCCCCTCAGTGCCGCTGGTGAAAACAGATAAAGAAAAATGCAGGTATTTGTGCATTTTACTTATATTGGACATTTTCTAATGTCAAAAGGGCTTCAAACAGGCTTTGATACAAGTGATTTGAGATATGCCCTGCTGATCCAGCAAGAGAAAGAATAAACGCTTCGGATGATTTCTAAGCATGTCCCCACCATCCTGTCTCCTTTATCCCATTTCAGTGAGCCATTAGGAGATGTCAAGGCAGATGTCAGGGCAAGGGCCAGAAAGAAATTAGTTTCCTAATGGATTTTTCAGACTGGGGCTGAGGAGGTCCGTATGCACAGGCTCCTGAAAATCCCAGTATGAGGACCTAAGGTCTCTACTCACGCACCTAGAGTAAGGGAAATTTGGATGCTTTTGGACTAAAGACCTGGTCCTGAAATATGAAGTGCAGTATCTGGATGAAGTGCAAGTGTTCTGTGCAAGACCAAAACGCACAAACAACAAGCAGCCAGGACAGCAGCTCCAGTTGAGTAAAATTGTTCTGAATTATAAAGAAACATGTAGCCATTGTTTTTGGTACAACAATTTACCAAAATTTCCTGAAGATAAGACCATGTAAATACATCTTTAGATGACAAATATCTTTAATCTTCAAAAAGCACTTGTCAAAATAGCTACAGCTTTTAATGCAGTCCAAATATAAGGTCTGTGATGTTAATACCAAACTACTTCTCTCTGAAAAATGGATCTGTAAGATGCCGTGATTGTTGAGACTCTTTTAGCATATATCAGAGGAAGAATGCATGAGGATCTTGAAAACCTTAATCAGGAAGTGATCCTTTATATGCTAAATATAGGAAAGCCTTGCAGAACCAGAAACGTAACAGATACCCCCAACATTCAATATAATGCAAGACCTGAAGGCAGAGGTGCCTTCAGCATTTAGCAAAGCTTTGGAAAAGTTCAGCAAAACCCAGGATAGAATATTATTTGTGGTATGCTATGACAATGTCACATTCATATAGAAAAAAAAAATCTAAAATATCTAGCTAATGACAAGAATAGCTTAATAGGAAACATTGAAATCTTGGTCATAGGAATAGTAGTTGCAAAGCTCTTCTATCACTGAGGCTCCTCCTCAGATTGCATCTCCCAAGATGCATCATGAACTCTCCTGCTGAGGAGGTATGATCTGGTGTACATGGGAAGTACGTTGTGCCTGGTGTGTCCAGTACAGAACAATAGGATTCAACTTGCCCGACTGTAGATGTCTGCAAAATGGAGGTCTCCATCAGATCCAAGCCATCTTCTGTAGTGATGGAGACCTTTGCCATGTGGGTGTGAGAGCCCTGGGTGAGGTGAGTCGCCCAGACTGCACTGTTTGTGGGAGTGGGTCTCTTCTGACTGCTGTGGGGGTGTGACACATAGCGTGCTGTAGACACATGTATTTTAGATGCTACAGTTAGGAAACCAAACTTTATTATCTTTGCTAACTGTTTATTCTGAGCAGGGCTCTCCTCAGCCTTGGAGCTCAATAAAACATATTTTTGATCATAGAACAGTCAAATTGCTGTAAAAACATTAGAATATGTGGGTTTTTTTCAAATAAAATCATAAAATCACTTCAAATTTCCTTTTCCACAAATTTTTTTTCCACAAAACCCCCACACTTTTCAGTATGGTGCTTTGTGGAAGCAGGAGTTCAGCTGTCTGGGGTGGAATTCATCTTGCCTAATGGCCATGCTCTGCACGTTTCATAATACCTTATTCTTCCATGTCCACTTAAGAACCTCACTGCAGCCCTCCCAGGCTCTGCACATGTCCCAGGTCTCCTGGAAGTATCTGCACGTCTTCTTCCATGCACTGCTCTCCCAGCAGAGTGTTGGCAGCTTCTCCTCTGGATCCTGTCTACCTTTCCGTGACCTTCATCAGGAGCCAGAGGTGGGAACCAGGCGCGTGCTGTCCACCACTCATGCAATACTGAGCATCCCTACCATCCCTTCGGAGTGGGAATCAGTTTGGATTTACTTCCTCCATCAGTTGCTAATTCTCATAAGACTGAACAAACCCAGAAACTCTGAATTCATTTTCTCCCATCAGATCCAGCTGAAATTGCCCAGTGGATCCAATCTAAGTACTCAGGGAGGTCCAACAACGGGTGAGCACAAAACACAGACTGTGTGTTCATTTAGCACTCATTTCTGGTGGAGACCAAGCTAACATGGGTGGCCTTCCTTTGGACAGATGGACGTGGTCCTGGGGCAAACAGTCTGGGTGGTGAGATATGGGGGGTGATGGCAACGATGCATAAGACAGGCAACTTCCCACCTCATATTTCCCTCATGCTATAAGAATCGCAGTCTGTGCAATGAGTATGACAAGTGGTATATGAAATACGTTGGTTTAAATATTGTCTGCTGAAGTGTAGCTCTTCCCTCTTGTGCATGTGAATTGTCACATACTTTAATTGCATGATCATGTATTTTGATTTCTACTGGCTAATTGCTTCTTAACATTGTTATTCACAGAGAGTTTCTCTCCTTTGTTCTCATTTCAATTAAACTGAGACAATAAAATGTCAAGAAATACCAAAACAAAAGCAAACCTGTAAATGAAGCATTTAGGTGGCATAGTTGACAGAAAAAAGATGGGGAATGCACCATTATGGATTTAGTGTTGCTGTGAAATCACCTTCATTTCAAGTTGTAGTTTCTGTACTGTTTTCTGTTTGTTTGATTAATATTTTACAAATTCTGACAGAAAATGCATCCTGTAAAGTACAAAAAAATAACATCCATGGTAATAAACAGCCTACTGAGCCTTCTATTCCGTGCTTTTACTGCAACTGAATAAAATAGCACTGACTAAACATCAAGAGGGTTTTTTTGCACAGAGAAGTTATAGTTATATATGGAAAAGAGTTATTTCTAAATGACTATCTTTGGTTTTATTCATAAAGGCTTAGGCATAGAATGGAAAATAGATTTAAATGATCAGATATTTCCCCTGACTTGCTTTGAATGTCTGGAAACCTGGGAAAGTGTCAACATGTTATATACAAAACCACACTTCATTTATACTTTGTGTGCCTCATAAAACAAAAATATGGATTGCAACCAAAACAGCATCTGTATTTGTAATCTTACATCTACCATCACTCCAAACTGCTTTTGGCCTGGTGGCATCGTGGATTTCATATTTCTGAGGCTATCTCTACAGTAACAGTCAGCACCTCCTGGTTTTAAGCCATGAATTTTAGGTGTGCATAAAGTTGCTTATTTGGCTTGGGGATCTCTTTTGATTTCCATAGGAAGATCCACACGTGTGGCTGGAGCATGTCATCTGGTTGGGGACCCTCTGACCAGTGTGGTCCATGAGCGATGGGGTGGGGAGGAGGCTTCCTCCCAGGAGCCCGTACCCTTGGCGGGGAGTTGGGCTGGAGACCAAGGAGATCATCTGGTCCTTCTCATGTCTGGTTGTGTCCCACCATTGGGATTGGTGTTGCATGGGCAAGGAGCAGTCCAGCTGGGGATACTGCTGCCAAAGGGGTAAGGGAGCAGCATCCTTCTGCATGAGCACATGGATTTGGATGACCCTGTGCCACAGACCGAATGGCATGAGCTGGCAGAGGGGCTGGGCTCTCCCACCCTCGTGGTAAGCACTAAAACAGTGGCATCAGCTAGAAATGCAGCTGCAGAGAGTATGAGACACTGATGCAAATTCTCATATCTCCCCTGATCAGGAATCACAATGTTTATGCCAAATAATAGTCCTAATTATAATTAGATTCGAACTGAACTCCTAAATCAGCCCTAGATTATATTTAACTGTAATCTACTATAATGCAATGGTTAAACATATCTAACCTTAATACCAGCCTAGTCCTTCAAATTATTTCAAATTTAATTCCAACCCAAAGGCAGTTATCTCTTGAAACTTAAAACGTAAGGCTTTGAGTTTAATCATCACCATTTAACCCTAAAACTTATCTAAATGTACAGACACAGACACAAACAAAAACCTAATTATATATTTTAACCTTAAAAGTAACCCATTGCTAATTATAGCTCAGTACTAAATTTGTATCTTTATCCTAACCCAGATTAACTCCAACTGTAATCCCTAATCCTGATCTACGATTTTAGTCATAATTTCAACTATAACTTTACCCTAACCTAAATTCACTAAATAAAGGAAAATAGCGAAGGAGAAAGCTTATTTTCCAGGTGGATGTTGCACAAAGACAAGGGAAAGACGTGGAGAGCTTCAGCTTGGCCTTGAGGTCTAAAATGGATGTCCTTGCATCCATCTCATGCCAGGGAAGTGACATGGAGGTGAGCTCTCCCACAAGCAGGTGAGATGGAGGCCAGTGCTGGAGCTGCAAGCAGAAATATCTTTAGTACACAAAATGAATCTGTCTTCAGAGCTTTTTATAGCTACTGCAGCTGTGGCTGCTTGAAGGTTCACGTCAGCCCCTGTGATGGTTAACAGTGGGTCTTGACCAACCTCTGCACAGAGACATGCCCAAACCCACCAGCAAAACTTCTGCCTTTGCCAGGAAGGGTCCCTTGCACTTACCCCCCTCCCTGCCCTGGCTCACCCAGGCATCCCGTCCCCTGCAGTCAGTTGTTGAGGGGGGGCCCTCAGTGGGATGGGAACCCATCCCCAGGCAGGGACCACAGAGTGAGGGTACCAGCACAGGCAGGAGCGTGTGTAAGAAGTGAAATGCCATTTTTTATGTTGCTTTTCTGCCAGTCTTGCTAGGATGTAAATTATGACCCTACTTCAAAGCCTCTCTGGCTCCCACTTCACTGAACTACAATCTAACCACAAGATGCAAATATCACGGAGATCACCAGCCTCAGCACCTCACTGGGGTCGTATCTGTGGCCTTTCCACTGCATTAATTTGCACCGTGCCACGGACTGAAAGATAAAACACTCTTTTCACTCAATCCTGCCAGCCCCCAACAGCCGTGGTATGTGTATATTTGCAGTGAAACCCCCAACAGCTGCAATGGGTTAGTGGCTGCTTGTGTGTGCTGCGGCTCTTCACCCACATCAGAGCTGCTTTCTTTCCATTGAGGTGGGATATGATAGACAACAAAAAGTAAAAATGGAACTGTCGTTTGCTGGTGACCTGATTTTTTTTGAGGGAAAAAAAGATGACATTCTGCAATTAGTTGAAATAATTTTTTTAGCTGCAGGTATAATTTATTTGGCTTGCTCCCGTTTCTCATAAGAAGGGAGCATGTAGAATACCACCCACAGATGCCATGGCGTTGTATTTAATGCAGTTATGTCGATGTTCACAGTCATGGTGGGGGACCGCTTTCTAATGTGTTGTGGGTTCTGCGCATTAACTGACTGGCTTAATTTTCCTGCTTTTGCTGAAGTTCTGCTCTTCAGCTACACATTCTCATTTTTCTGTACTTGGGCGTGGGAGTAAGTTGATCTGTTTCTGTGCAAAGATGCACATGTGTTTGCCAGGTCTCTCAAGCAGGGCTGGAGCTTGTGGTAGCCTGGACAGGAGGGGGCTAGGGGGGACGGGTGTGTGTGTGGGTCTCCCTGTCGCCCTGCACAGACTCTGCAGTTCCCCACTGCCCAGTCTCCTCTCCCAAATGTCTCTGCAGAGCAGAGCTGGGAAGGCACCACTGCCACGTGCCGTTGAAGGTGAGGAAAGGCTCCACTGCCAGCTGGACACAGGAGAAAACAGATGTGGCAAGCAGGATGAAAAGGTGGTTCCTTGCTGTGGAATTTCACTTATTTTCCTGCTCGCTTCATTTGAGCTTAGGAATCTCAGATGAAGAGATATTGCTCCCGATATCCCCTCAATTCCTCCTAAGCCTCCTTTTTTCAGCACAGGACACCTTGTCCTAGCTGCAGCTGCCCTCTATTTGCTTTTCAGTTTCTTTATGAATTGCCTGCAGGGAATTTTTTTGAAGTCATGCAGCAGCATTGTGGGGGTTTGAAGGGCTCTCAGTGCTGCTGCCTCGTAGCTTCAGTGCTAAAGGGAAACATGTGGTCCAACAGTTGAGGATGTGGGGCGGTGCGGGGCTGTGAATCAAGCAGCACAAACTCTGTGGAGCCAGGCTCGGCCACATGCTGGGGTGTCACAGCTCCCTTGCAGAGCCAGCTGAACTCAATGAACTGCAAATGCCAGACCCTGTGTTTGTGACAGTGGGTCCCTGACTGGCACATCATGGCCCACCTTGGATCACCTCCAACTTGGGGTCATTATAAATCGGGGCTTTCAGAGCCTGAAGGAGAGCTCAGAAGAGCCAGAATGAACACTGAGGGAGGTCTGGGAATAGAGAGGTGCAATGCACAGGCTTCTTACTTGCTCTGTGTGTAGCTTCATAGGGACAATATTGTCTCCCTGGAGGCGTGAGGGAGTTCTGCCCTACAAGTCAAGAGGAGGGAGAATCAGCATATATAGAGACCTCCAAGACCTGCACAACTGTGAGTATGATGGAGTATGACACAATCCTCAAACTGATGTTTTTAAAGATACAAAATACCTGCTATGAAGAAAAAGAAAAGCAACTGAGCAAAAATCTTTTTGGTCTGAGGACTGAACTTCAAGATTGTAGTGTAGAGCTGCAAGGCATGCCAGTATCCACTGTGCTAACCATAACATGATTGAAAATCGTAACACATGCCCCCAGATCATAAATTTGGCTTTAATATGGTGTCATCTCTTCAGATAATAGATCCCGAGTTTTTCTTTACCTTCTAGTTTCTGCGTTTTCAAGTTCCTGTTTACATCATATTTTCTGTGAACGGTTCTTTCTCCATTATGAGGATATTTTTATTTAGCAAAAATGAGGAACCTTATGTAATTCTGTGACTCCTGGAGCAAAAGTTCAAACATTTCAGAAAAGCATAAGCCTTGGCAACAGCCTTTACTTTTTGAAGTTTTCCAGCGTCCAGCATTTCTGATACTTCTGTAACAAATGAGTCTAATAGGAAAAGCTGGTCCCAGTCCCTTTGCTCTTTTTGTGCTTCCTTCCCTCTTGTGGAATTGCTCAGACAAAGCCCTTCCTCTCCTAAAACTGCACTTGTGGCAGCACTGGACAAAACCACTCAGCTCTTGACACTGCTGTCCAAAGAGGCATCAAAACCCCATCTGACACTTTACTCCAGGCTTGTAATAGGAGCTGTGCATGTGGCCAATGTCTCTCTCCCTGTTATTCCTCCTTACAAGTTGACTATGTTTCAGAGAAGAAAGATCACCCTGAGCAGCTCCCTCCTCCCACCGCTTCCTTCTCCCTGTGGACAGCACAATCTCCCCCATCCTAGTATTTTGGGGAAGAGAAGGTTCATTGCTGGGAAGGGATGGAGGGAAGGAGAGCATCTCCAGCCTCCATTTTCCTTCCTACCTGGACAGAAGCTGTTCAATGTACTGGGATTGATGGGGCAGGGAGCCCAGCAGTGCAGTGAGGGACAGGGCTTGGCCCCAAGTGCAGGGAACAAAGCAAGTTTTATAGGTACCCAAAAACCCAGCTGACATGTCAACTGACACTAATCTTGTTTGGCACTGATACATGTAGTTGGGATCTCCTAGAGCCTCGAGGTATCCTCTCTCTGACCCGTCTGCAGCTGTTGGGCACAGTTCATTGTGCCTTGATGGGGATAGTTTGGGCCATCCCCAGCATGTGCCGTGCAACATGCTGACGCTGTTGACAGTGCTGGCGAGGAAGGATCTGCTGGTGCAATCTGAGTATGGTTCCCACTGGGCCTGTTGGTCTGTGTCTTGCTGATGGAAAGCTGCTGGCTTTTGGTGGCTTTCCATGACAGTTGCTCACTCTGCTGCAGGGAGGGAGAGGGGAGGAAAAAGGACCAAAAATGCAGAGGAGGAGGAGGACACAGGAGTGGTTATGGCCAAACTCCAAGAATAATAGGCAGGAGCTACTGAAGATGCTCTTGGACCCCTTGGGCATGTCTAGAGGCTAAGTGGAGGCCTTTGAGTTCAGAGGACCATGGGTGCTAGAAGTGACCTGCTCATATTCCCATCACTCTGGGTCGGAGGAAACATGCATTTAGGAAAAGGGTTCTAAATGAAAGAGAAAATGAAATGGAATACGTGGGTGGTTTGTAGGCTGATTTAGTAAATAGCTTAGTGCTGCTTGAACATACACTGAAATCCTGGAGTAAATCCACGAGATTTGGACGATGGTGCACTATCAGAACAACGCAGTTCCTGTCTTGCAAGCACAACACTGGGCAGATCCTGGCTGCTGGTGAATCTGGTCCAGTGAATCACAGCACCATTGAATGACCAAGGTTGGGAAGGACCTCTGGAGGGCTCTAGTCCAGCTTCAAGGATCACAACACAGCAATCTCCCACAGACCTTGCCCTGGCCAAGCCTCAAGAGCAGCCATTTCTCTGCTGACATCTGAGTCCTGGTCCTGCTGACTTGCCTCCACAGAGGTGCTTCAGTACTCCATGTGTCGAGGTCTTGCCACCCATGCCTGGCTCTAGCACATCTCTTGGCCTGCAGGATGCACCTGGCAAATTCTTTTCCACCCATTATTCTGCCTTTGTAACTGCACAGCAGCTTGTAAAAGAACTGAAAGCCTAATGGCATTTTCTTGCCAGCTAAGGAATTCTTGGCCAATGACATCCTCCATCCGCTGCCCAGCACAATATGGGGAAGGGTGGCAGGTGGCTGCATCAACCTGAATAGCTGAGCAGCAGGAAACACCCGCAAGGGGATTTTTCAGGCTGTAATGCCAGGAAATGGAGCTTCCAGGTACCTGACTCATGACTTCCCCCCATCGTATTGCCCATAGCCCACACTGGCTCTCTCACTGCCCCTAGGCTTCTGCATCCCCCTCCTGGCTCCATTGCAGTCCTTCTTCATTCGCCTCACTTCTCTACTGAGGTTCCTGCAAGCTGCTATGTATGGCCAGAAACATTTAGGATTTCTCTTTGTTTCCATTTCCCTGTGCTTGGGAGAAGCGGTCAGCAATGCCCATGCTTGTTTTGAAAAGATATGGGGCAGCTTTCCCCTGCTTCCTCTGCACCCTGCATAGCCTTGAGCAGGATTTTCACATGGGTGCCTCTCTCATAACCATCTACAGATAGGCAGGTGGATCTTTCTCTGAAGGCAGCTGAGCTTCTTGGGGCATCCTTTTGCTGCTGTGACAGGGGTTAGGCAGTTTAAATACTTTTCTGAATAGTGGCTGGGAAAGGCTGAACTGATTATTCTCTGAGTGTTGACCTCAGTGTGGTTATTTGTGCTGCATGTTTTGTGTTTTGGCGGCTGCTTAAGATACCTGCTGCAGCTCCCACAGACCTCCTGCCACATGCAGATGCTCACAATCAGGACAAGTTTGGATTTGCTCAGTGAAACACTTTTGCTTTTGGTTTTCTTGCTTCATGCAGTTGAGTTATGCTCGGCTCATCCTGTGTTGTGAAACAAGCAGTCCTGCTGTATTTGGTTTCCCTCTGTGATGCTCTTTGCCCCAAGTATCCCAATGTTTCACAGGGAGCTTGTGGGGAAGCAGCAGGTGCACAGCCCACTCCTTCCATCCTGGAAGCCCTGGACATTTTTAGCTCAGCGTTAGCTGTCAGCTGGGAATGCGATGTGAGAGGTGAACTGAAGGTGAGTGAATGAAATCCCAAATGCATGAACTCTCTGTGGTCTGCAGAGAAACATGAGACCTTTCCAGCTGAACTGGTTCTGTGAGGACACTGTGCTCAGGGGTCACATACCAAGAAAATTAAGAGAAAAACACTATGGGCACTGTAGAGTTACTGGGCAGCTCTTTTCCTATGTAGTGCTCACAAATCTTTTCCCTTCTCCATTTGATGCTCAAACTGAATGAACCCCAAAGTTGGGCTTGCTGTTTGGTGCAGGGTCACCTCCAAGGCCCCCACGTGCTATGGGGGGGTCTAGGAGACAACCTGTCACGCCTACATGATTTTACAGCCTCAGGCATTTGAAACAAGCCTCTGAATCAGCACCTCAATTCCTAAATGCTTGTGTGAACCCAAATCTTGGTGTTGCCTCAATTCTCACTCCAAGCACGGCTATCAGCGTCATGCTTGCAGGGGGTCAGGAGAAGTGTGGGCATGGTGCTCCTGTCTGGCAATGCTCTGCAGCTAGGCTGCTTACAAATTGTTGCTAACATCTGTCCTTCGGTCCTCACCTGGGTCACTTACTGCCTTGCTTTCCCTGAGTCTCAGGCTGCTTTACTGCCAAACTGCCTGTCTGCATATGGGGTGACCAGCATCTGTCCAGGTGAGAAATAACCAGGCTTTTCTTGACCTATGCCTCCAGCATGTGGAAACTGTGGTGGATGCCAGCTGAGTGCCATTTGCCCCTGCTTTGCCTTGTGCACCCAAAACTATGTCACTGCCTTTGATTTCCAGATAATTAGACAAGTATTTCTGCTTGAAGCTTAATATAGTAGATGTCTCATGATCTTTGCATTTGACACCAACATCTTCCCCCGTGAGATCCCAAGGAGATCCTGTTTGTATTCTAGGTGGGGAGTGTGTAAAAGTAGCAATTTCTAGTATGAGTCACTACCTCAGTGTTTGATTAATCCTCTGCTTCTGAAACTCTGATGAAACTAAATGCTTGGAAGCCCCAGAGGAGAGCTATGGTACAGGAGAAAATAGAAGCTGTAGAACAGAGCGTAGCTTAAATTAGCGGGGCCAGAAGGAAAGGACGTAAACCATTGGTTGCTATCAGAATATATAATTTCAGCACTCACTCCTCTCACCTTGCAGAAAGGGCATGACCTTGTCCCAGTGCCTGTGGAAAGGCAATTAGAGAGTGTCCAGCAAGACAGGAGGAATTCTGCCTGAGTCCCACTAGCAATGCATCCATGGGAACATCTTCCTACTAGTCTGCAAGCTTATAGGTACAAAACCAGCATCAAATCTAATGGTGTATGGCATAGATGGACCTATGGGGCACAGCAGTATCCAGCACAGAAAAAGGTGTAACTTGAATCAGGGGTGGTTCCAGCGCAGAAGAGATTCTGGACAATGTCCAGGGTCTGGACTAGGTCCAGGACTGGACTCAGGACTGCAATGAGGAAAAAATTTACCTTGGGGTAAAAGCTCAGAATATACAATATTTACAGTTAGAAAAGCAGATCTCCAGCTGAGGGAAATGACCGTCGCGTCTCAAGTTGTGATGGTGTGCGCCAGCTGAGGCTCTGCCCTCAGGCTACAAAAGGGGTTGAAATGGAGCCAAGGCTGCATTTTGGCCATCTGCTTGGCTGGGGCCAGGGGGCTGAATTTGCCATTAGTGTTCCATGAAATATAAAACAAAAGTCGAGGTCGTCTCTGGACTTCATTAACACTTTGAAATGCCAGGGGGAATATCACATTTGACTATGGGGCCAGCACAAGTCAGCAGAGAATCTAACATTTCAGTTCCCACTCAGAAAAACCCAACAGCTTTGTTTCAGTTCTGACTGCTCATTCCAAAATCAACTGAGACGACCAGTTATTGTGAAAAAAGTTCATTGCCAATGAAACCATCTGAAAAGGTTCATTCTGTTCTCTTTGGGGATATTCATCCTCTTTCATTTATGCTCAGGCTATGAATTTCATGGCAGAAAATTAACTCCTTGAAACTAATCCTTTCACTTCTCAACCCCTCACATTCACATGTTCTTGGTATAGGATGAACTTCTCCTGATCTCAGCCTTGAAAGGGACATGGGATGGATCCTTAGCTGATGTGTCCAGCAGAGCATAAATGGCAATATATTGATGCTGCTTTCCACCAGCATCAATGCAGTTGCATAGTCACAGTCAATTGTATTTGACTCAGAAAGTTCCTGTATGGTAATTTTCCCAGGAAAATTACCTCTACAAACAAAACCAGAGTAACTCCTAGAACACGGTTTTCTTCAAAAGTGAATGTGCCACCCCCTGGAAGCATTCAGATGGACATCCTTGTGATGTACAGTGTCTACTGAAATTGCTCTTTTGCTTTCCAGCCAGAAATACCTGAATATAAAGAGCAGTTTGTTTGTGTTCGGCTCTATGAAAGCATTCTCTGCACTACAGCATACGCTGAGCTATTCAGTACTGTGCTGTTTCTCTGCAAATTGGATCCTGCTGCTCCCACTGCTGCAGTGGGAGAAGGAGAGAAACAAGGTAAAATAAAAGCAAACATACACCTCAAGCAGCTCTGCCTTCCTGAGAAAGGAAACATAAGGCTCACTCGAGAAAGGAAGCAAATACCACGCTCCCTAATTGGGCTGTGGACTTCTTTGTTCAGGTTTGCTACTGGTGACGAGCTGCGGAATTACAGCCGTGGGTGTATAGGCAACTCAAAGGCCCAACTGGAGACTTACACTCATAATCCCTCTCCTATCCCCACAAATTCTTGAAACTCTTTGGTTACAACAGCTGAGAAAACAAAACAAAGTGCAATTCACCTCCATCCTGAGCAGAAGTAGGAGAATTTCTTGGCAATTTGAGAACCTTTTGTGAAACTGATTATACAAAGAAGCAAACAGCCCAACTGTGAAGGAAAGCTGTGTGAAGGGTTTAGTTTGGACCCATCATCTGTATAACTGAGTCTTAGACGAAGAAAAAGAATTCTCTGTAGGTTTGCTGAATGTTTGTCAGGGAGCCTGATGCGTCTTTGCTGGAAGCTCAATACCAGGAACTCTTCCAGAAAGCCCGGGTGCTGCCCTCTCATGGTAATGGAGAGAGCCCCAGAGCTGACAATCCAAGATAGGCCAGATCAAATTGTGTTAGATTTTCAAGACATCACGTTTGATACTGGTGCTAATGCTCTGTCTCTTCTGTAACTGTGGTTAACTTGAAAGGCATTGCTGGGCACTAGAGCCAAGCAAGCAGGGACAAGACTTCTGGAGCTGAGCAGTCCCGCAAGGCTTTCCCACCACCTGCTTGCCCTTAGTGGAGGACTAATGCCTCCTGCTGGTCCCAGCCACATCTCACTGACGGTACAGACATGGTTTTCTGCACCTTCCACTGCTAGCAAGGTCTTCTGGCAGCTTGGATGCCTGGGCAAGTCCCAGCTGGCACCTAGAAGTGCACATGGAGATGCATGGATCACCAACTGGGAATGCTCAGAAAGGCGGAGTCAAAGCAAGAAGGCAAAAGGCAACGGCTGGGAAATGAGGAAAGGGGAAAGGCAGAGAGGTGGCGTAGGGCTGCGGACTGACGATGGAGGAGCAACAAACCTGGAGCCCATCAGAGAACTGCTGAAAGCTTCAGCTGTGAAGAAACTGCAGACACAGCTGTGACCAGGTAAGAAGAGGACAACCAAAGAAGTGCGAACTTGAAGCTTGATTAATGAAATCCCACAGCCTGCTCAGTTTGGCAGAGAGCAAGGGCATGGCTGTGGCTTCAGGACTCAACTCTCCCAGTCCTGTTTCTCCCCACAAAGGGTGTGTGTGTGCGGGCTGTGATAAGTCTGAGCCTTGACACACAGACAGCAAAGAGAAAGACTTCTCCCTCTGCTTTGACATTGCCCCAGCAGCACTGCAGCTAGGACAGGCCACCAGCATTTTCACCTGGAGATACATGGAGAGAAAAACTCTCCTTCAGATTTAAAATGTTGTAGAAAATTGAGAAAACCTGGAGATCCTCTTCTGGATTAAAAATGATGCAGTTGTGCACTACAGTCCACAGTGGCAATAGAAATGTAGTGGTAGCTATGATGGTACAGAGATCTGTGGGAGAAAAGGGTTAGAGAGTATTTCATCAGGCCAGTTGTATCAATTCCAACAAAATTTAATAGCTGGCCTAACAGAAATAATTAGATTGTCCTATCTGGTGAGAAACAGTCATGGAATGAGCAAATTAAGCATAGCTAGTGTCATGTCCAGACTTTGCCCTTCTGCTGTTTGCACCAGAGACTCTAGGCAGAGGACTGAGCTGCTGTGCTAGCAATGGGCAAGGGTGTACAGCATCCGAGATCATTTTACTCTCCCTGTTCTGCTCTTACAAGTTTTAGGGTAAGCCAGGCTCATCTGACCCAGAAGATTGAAAAGAATTGAAGGAAAACAAAGAGAAATTCTAAGCTTTCATCAAAAACCTATTAAAGTCCCTATCATTTACTCTGAACACTTGAAATGGCCTTTATTATAGTCATTTTTCTGAGCACAAAAGCTACTTTCAATAACACAGGAAGGGAAAAATCATTACAAACTTGCAAGAATCAAGGAGCATCTTGCAGAAACTCTTTGTCATGAAACAAATTATAAAAGGCTATAAATAGATGACCATTATTAGAGCAACTGAACTCTCTAACTAGGCTTGCTGCACCGGGAATGAACTGTTTCCCTCACAAGCAAGGGGGAGGCGAGGCAATCAACAGGTACATCACAAGCTCTCCAGGGTGGAGAAGAATGCAGATCTAAAGTCATTGCTTCCTGCTTCTAGAAATGGAAGAAGCATTTGGGGAAACAAGTTACTTAAAAAAAACCTGATAAAAATATATATGGATACACACAAGTATTCACACAACACAGGATGCTGTCTAACTTGGACAAGGTCGTATCACTGATGAGCAGAGTACAGGATGGGAGCTCTTGGCTCATGGAGCCTAGCTGTGCTATCCTGCTCATGGGTATCCATATCATGGGGTTTCCTCCTGTTCCTTAGGCTGCTTGAAAAAATTGCTCCTCTGATTTTTAGAGATTTTTTTTTTAAATTCCAGTCTAATATATTCATTTATGCTAATGATGTAATTTAGTTTAAATAGTTCTTTCTCCTTCTAGTTGTTTACCCCTGTGGTATTTATATGAGCTAGTCATGTCTGCTTTCAGCCTTCCTGTTGTGAGACTAAACACAACAAACTCCTTATATCTCCTCATCTAAGGCAGACCCTCCGTTTCTCCACAGCATCCTCATAGCAGACTCCTACCCCCATCCTGGATCTGCCTTTAAGTTCTTATTTGCACAGCCAGGTGCCTAGGTGAAAGAGGATGTGGTTGGCTTTTTATAGTTTGGTTAAATTTGCAGTAATTGCAACAACCTTATATATTTTTTTCAGGTCTTTCATGGAGGTATGGCCTACAGGAATGAGCACGCCTGCTGGGAAGGTAACCTCATATTCAAACTGCCCCGATTGTGTCAATGGTATCTCACTGACTACAGAAGAAATATAATGCCAGTATTAAACCCTGAGGGATCTGCCTTTTAGAAGACAAGGTTTCCTAGTCTGTTCAATAGATACGGAAATTGTAAGAGTGAGCACCACAATCAGTAAGAGACTGGGATGCTGCAGCACTTCCGGAAGCAGGGTGTTGTGCAAATCACACTGGATGCTAAGGAAGAGTCCTGAAAACCTGCCCCATCAGTCTATGGCTTTGAGACAAGTTGCCGGTGCTGTTAGCTGGCCGTGGGTGCTTTCATCCCCATGTGGACTGCTGTTTTGGGGTTTTCTCCTTGAATCAGTGTGTAATCCTTTCCATGCATTCATGCAGAGATATTTGTGATATGGTGATATTGGCCAGAAGCTTTTGATTATGGGTTGCTGTGCCTGTCTTCAGCGTGGAAATGACCTTTGTCAGCTGCCAGGGCTGCTGTGTTTGTAAGAGGCTCACGTACTTGAAAGAAATAGGCAGTCAGTGATAGGTCGTCAAGATTTTCAAAGCTTCTGGGACGATGCCATCTAAGTATGTGGTGCTGGAAGCTGGCAGACTTGGGGAGCACCAAGGCCACATTCACATCAGTTTTAGTGCATGGTGTCTTTGCATTCAGCCTTTCTGAGCAGCCAGAAGGTCTCACTGAAGCTGTTGCATTGCTGGAATTTATGGTAATGCTCTTTTCAGGCCCTAGAGTTCAGGAGAAGCAGGTAGTGATTGCACCATCTCCAAGAGATGGCAATCTCCCTGGTAAAAATGTTGCACCAAGGCGGTGGAGAAATCTCCAGTGGCTGGATGTGAGTGGATGATACGTAGGCTGTGCATAGGTGTTTTGGGGTTGTGTGGTGGGGTTTTGGTAGCGGGGGAGGGGCTGCAGGGGTGGCCTCTGTGAGAAGCTGCTGGAAGCTCCCCTGGCTCCAAGTCAGACCCACCTCTGGCCCCGAGCCCATCAGCGACGCCAGAGGAGGGGATGCCCCTGCAGCCCGTGGTGAGACGGCAGGCTGTCCCCCCCAGCTCATGGAGGTGAGCGGAGGAGCAGATGCCCACCTGCAGCCTGGGAAAGACCCCACACCAGAGCAGGTGGATGCCCCTGGAGATGGCCGTGACTCCATGGGAAAGACTATGCTGGAGTAGTCTGTGCCTGAAGGACTGCAGCCTGTGGAACGGACTGTGATGGGTTAACCCTGGCTGGATGCCAGGTGCCCACCAGAGCTGTTCTATCACTCCCCCTCCTTCTCAACTGGACAGGGGAGAGAAAATATAACAAAGAGCTTGTGGGTCGAGATAAGGATAGGAGAGATCACTCACCAATTACCGTCACGGGCAAAACAGACTCAGTTTGGGGAAAAATTAACTCGATTTATTACAAATCAACCGGAGTAGGGTAATGAGAAATAAAACCAAATCTCAGAACACCTTCCCTCCACCCCTCCCTTCTTCCCGGGCACAACTTCACTCCCGGATTCTCTACCACCCCCCCAGCGGCACAGGGGGACGGGGATGGGGTTTATGGTCAGTTCATCACACGTTATTTTCTGCCGCTTCATCCTCCTCAGGGGGAGGACTCATCGCACTCTTCCCCTGCTCCAGCATGGGGTCCCACCCACGGGAGACAGTCCTCCACGAACTTCTCCAACATGGGTCCTTCCCACGGGCTGCAGTTCTTCACGAACTGCTCCAGCATGGGTCCTTTCCACAGCGTGCAGTCCTTCAGGCACAGACTGCTCCAGCGTGGGCCCCCCACGGGGTCACAAGTCCTGCCAGAAAATCTGCTCTGTGGGCTCCTCTCTCCACAGATCCGCAGGTCCTGCCAGGAGCCTGCTCCAGCGCGGGGTTCCCACGGGGTCACAGCCTCCTTCGGGAACCCACCTGCTCCGGCGTGGGGTCCTCCACGGGCTGCAGGTGGATATCTGCTCCACTGTGGACCTCCATGGGCTGCAGGGGGACAGCCTGCCTCACCATGGTCTTCCCCACGGGCTGCAGGGGAATCTCTGCTCCGGCGCCTGGAGCATCTCCTCCCCCTCCTTCTTCACTGACCTTGGTGTCCGCAGGGTTGTTTCTCTTACATGTTCTCACTCCTCTCTCCGGCTGCCAATACACGGACTCACATTGGAGAAGTTCATGAAGGACTGTGTACCGTGGGAGGGACACCACGCTGGAGCAGGGGAAGAGTGAGGAGTCCTCCGCCTGAGGAGGGGGAGAGACAACATGTGATGAACTGACCCCAACCCCCATTCCCCATCCCCCTGCACTGCTGGGGGGGAGGAGGAAGAGAAAAATCAGGAGTGGAGTTGAGCTGGGAAGGAGGGACATGTAGGGGGATGGTGTTTTAAGATTTGGTTTTCCTTACCATTACCCTGTTTTGATTTGATTGGTAGTAAATTAAATTGATTGTTTTTTTTCCCCAAGTTGAGTCTGTCTTTTGCCCATGACCATAAGTGGTGAGTGATCCCTCCCTGTCTTTGTCTTGACCCACCAGCTTTTCTTTATATTTTCTCCTCCTCATCCCACCAGGGTGGGAGGAGTGAGTGAGCGGCTTCATGGTGCTTTGTTGCCGGCTGGGCTTAAACCATGACAATAGGTCTCCCTGTGGATACTGTGGAGCTCCCTGTGCCTGGCAGACAGGTACATATAGCTATTATTGAAGAATGTCTCTGTCCTCCAGTCATGAGGGAAACTTGACTTCTCTGCATTTGAAAGACGTACCTTGGTCCATGGTCACTGCAAAGTGTGGAGGAACCTATGAACATTTCTCATTCTCTCTCTTTTTTATTTTTTACTAGCTATTTAGTGTGAATCATCTTTTCCTAGGGTTTGCATTTAATTTTCCACCAAATGCCAGTTTGGCTTTCACAGAGCTGTCAGCAGAAGGACTGGGAGACCAGCAGATGGGTTTCCTCCCACCAAAACATCCATAGTGTAGCTGTCTCCAGCTGAGCAAGGTGCCCAGCCCCACTTTGCACAGCTTATGAATTTTAGTGTGTGATTTATCTGACTGTATGTAGGTCTGTAGTCCAGGGTCCATAGGAAAGCTGGGATTGAGCAAGGAGACAGCTGGGGGACATGGGCAAGAGGATACTGCAGCGGTAGGGTAATGGTGTAGACTGGTGCTGCCAAGCAGAAGCCTTCGATAGGTGCTGTCACCCTTTCTCTAGGATGCATGCAAAATATTTTATATTTGTTTTTAAAATGTTATCGTTAAAACCACAATATCTTTTTTTTTGGAATAAGGGATTAAGCATATTCATTATGGGAGAACTGGCAAATAGATAAGTTTGGGTGATTTTTCCCTGCTCTGAATTCTGCAGTCCTACTGATTTTATTAGATATTTTTCCTCTGCATTGAGGCTACAAGGCTGCCATTTGATCCTTTTGTATGCTAGATTTTAACATTAGCCTAAATTGTATTTCTAAATCAAAAAACTCTTTAAACATGGGAACATTTTCACTGGCACTTGCTCAAAGTTTCCCTCCCTAGATTAAATTATTTATTGGTTGTTTCCCACATAAATTAAGACATAGATTAGTTGAGGTGTATGTGGCCTTCACTAGAACCGAACTAGAGGCAGAAATGCAGCTCTGCTAACATGCTCCTTGGATTCAGAGAATGACCATGGGCACCTCGATGATCCGGGCTGCTGGGCCACAAAGTTCAATGTTGTTTATATTAGAATAAATGATTTCTCTGTCCAACTTGATGCAGCCCTTGGAGGGAGACCCAGGAATGAAAAGCATGCCAGAGAAATGCACAGTATCTAGGATGTTTTTTAAAAATAAAAATGGTATTCTGAAGTTTTCAGGAAAATATGAAAAACAAGTTTTCTTGGATATACAGGAAGATACCTTTAAACCTCCCTAAACAAAGCAATAAAAGTCTGTCTAGATCTGGATTAGGGCAGGTCATTACTTTAAAGAGCAAGAGTTCTTCCTGAGTAAACCCATAAGCAGACCAGCCTTGTTACAGTCCTTGTGACAGAGCTATACAACCTTTCCTGCATCTCTGAACGCAGGTGTAGCATTTCCATTTCACAGGTCAACAAAGATGAAGAGATGCCCTTCCTCCCTCCCACGTGTACATGGGTTTCAGGATATGGATATAAATGACTTTGCCCTCTTCGTCCCTCCTGTCAAGCTCTATCTTTGAAAAGCCCTGTTTTCAGCAGAGAAAAAGACGATGGATGACTGATGCAAAAGGATTTAGCTAGGACAGGGTCCAAGGTCCACTGTTAAAAGTGATCTTTGCATCAGGCCCATGTTTAACAAGTAGCATCAGTATGTTTGGTGTTAAGCATTGCAGCGGGGTTACTGGAGAGAGGAGTTTTTACATTAATATTAAGCACTGTGTAGATTAAGAATTCAGCAAAACATATCCTGAACATTTGTCATTTTTGCATAGAGATGAAAGACATTAATTTTTCAGATGATCATTTCCATCACTACCAGGCTCAGCTAAGCTGAAACCATGAGCCTGATTGCAAATGTGAACTTGAACTACAAAGATCTTTTTGGATATTGCTCAGCAGCATCATATGAAAGCAAAATAAAGACATAAGCTGGAATGAGGGACAGGGTAAATAGACGTATAGCCACAACAGTCTAGAAACAAATTCACTTTTAGTAAAACACATCTGTCCATTTTCCAGTATCTTGGGTTAAAATAACAATAACTTGTGCTAGTTATTAGGTTGCAGATTAATGGGAACCCTGCTGACTTCTGTTTCTTTAGCCTTACTGTGATATATACAGAGGAAAGCTAGGAAATTCCTGCAGGTCACTTCTCATGTGGAGAAAACACATCAACCCATCAAAGCTGTAATGTGCTCCCTGTTTTTGGAAAAGAGAGCTGTAAGGAAACAGGCTGACGGGAAGTGACCAAAGCACCATGTCCCTCCTGGCATCCAATGTCCACCTCCACAAGACAAAAATGTTTCAGGCTTTTGAGCCTTCTTTCCCTCAAATGGAAAAGGCCCTTTTCAAATTCAGAAATGTCCTTTTACATCACTGGCTTGGATCGTTTTGATGGAACAACATAGGAATTCTATCTGAAAATGACCAAAAAAATGGGAAATGTACAAAGGCAGAATAGGAAATCTCATAAATCTGGACTGCAGTTCATTGAACTCAAGATGCAAAAGAGGTTAATTCCTAGCTTTTTTTTTTCTTAAAAATGATAACTTTCTAGCCCCTCCAGCAGAACTCTGAAGAAGACCAATGCTACTATTCCTCCACAAACCTCATTTATAATTTTTTCAGCCAGCTCTGTAATTACTGAGCTCTGGAGATATAATTTGATTGTCCTGCTGAAGTATGAAGGGGTGAACCAGATCTGACCGTAAATATCTAGCAGCCATTTCAGATTTGTTCATCAATGAACTTCACAATGTCTGCGGGGCTCAGAAGGCTTTAAATCCCATTATTAGGTATTTCCTATCTCTGACTGCTATACTTTAAAAATATTTTGAGGTATTCTTTTGAGGGTTTAACTCTGACCATTGCTATTTTTTTCTGCTTCTCATTGCCTGCTATTTGGTATAGGTGCTATATGATGTTTGTATTTCAGCTAGGCTGGGGTGGATGCTCCAAAAAATGATGCCAGCAGTGTTCTGGAAAAAAACAGAAAGATAAAGCTATAGATCTTTGCAAGAGGTACAGAGCCCCCCCTAGGCTCCAGTGAGATTTGAACTCACGACCCCTGGTTTACTAGACCAGTGCTCTAACCCCTGAGCTATGGAGCCTCTGACCTTTGTGTGCTTTTTTTCCTTTGTGAACATTTCATATAATAATTTTTCTCTGTTAATTCTGGGGTGAAACAAAACCTGCTCTGCTAGATTGTGCTGATCCAAGAATTTTCTATTCTCTTTCCAAATGGCACTAACACAAACATCAGTCATAAAACTAGCAACACACCAGGTCAACCCAAACCTGGATTTTACTCTCCTTCAGTTCATCCCTGCAAGGATATCAAGAGTGATACACGGCTCCCCTTTCCCCGGCCAAGTAGCTTGGGAAGTTTACAAATGAGAAGCAATTATATTTTGCCTCTTCATAGTTGTTGCATTAATTTGTCAAAGAAGGAAGTTACGTTTCTAAAAAATAACTCTATATCCCACTGCTTTCCTTTGGAAATCAGCTGCATATTTGCTTTTTTCCTCTCGGCTCTTCAAACATTTCGATTCTTTCTTAGGAGTTCGTGATGTGCTTTAGACACTATGGCTGATGTGTGCACTTTCACATTTCTAAGCTATTCTTTGTTGTCTGAATTTTCAGGGTAATCTTTCCTGTAGTTTCATTCTTCAGTGAAGGTAGTTAGATAGGGGTGTCATAAGAAATGCTCCCAGCAATCATTCTCTTTCATCAATCATTAAGACACCCATGAAACATTAAGAGCCTCAGTGCCTTGGATGCCGTTAGCTAATTATTAGACTTGAGAGAGTGTTTTTCTGTTTTTATATTTGTATGGCATAGCTCTATGATGTTTCCAACCCCTGGATTTTGTGTAACTTTTCGAAAAGGCTTTATCAGACTGTCCTGGTTTCAGCTGGGATAGAGTTAACTGTCTTCCTAGTAGCTGGTACAGTGCTATGTTTTGAGTTCAGTATGCGAAGAATGTTGATAACACTGATGTTTTCAGTTGTTGCTCAGTAGTGTTTAGACTAAAGTCAAGGATTTTTCAGCTTCTCAAGCCCAGCCAGCGAGAAAGCTGGAGGGGCACAAGAAGTTGGCACAGGACACAGCCAGGGCAGCTGACCCAAACTGACCAACGGTGTATTCCATACCATGGGACGTCCCATCCAGTATAGGAATGGGGAAGTGGGGGCAGGGATTCGCCGCTCGGGGACTGGCTGGGTGTCGATCAGCGGGTGGTGAGCAATTGCACTGCGCATCATTTGTACATTCCAATCCTTTCATTATTACTGTTGTCATTTTATTAGTGTTATCATTATCATTATTAGTTTCTTCTTTTCTGTTCTATTAAACCGTTCTTATCTCAGCCCACGGGTTTTGCTTCTTTTCCCGATTTTCTCCCCCATCCCGCTGGGTGGGGGGGAGTGAGTGAGCAGCTGCGTGGTGTTTAGTTGCTGGCTGGGGGTAAACCACGACACAGACATGATTAACCAGGAAGTGAAATACCTCAATGCAAGTGCTTTACACAAGGTGGCTGGATAACATTTCATTGCGATGTGTCATTTCCATCAGAAAGATTCCCCAAATCATGCGTGATGAGGGCCTGCTCCTGTAATCAGTGGCAACTCCTGAAGCATCTGAGGGATCAACACGTAAAAAAAGCTGGGCCCAGATAACGGATGCAGAAAGCAACGTCTGGGCTGGTTGGCGGGGTCTTGCCCTGCAGCCGGATGGTGTCTGTAGCATCCCGAGGCTGCTCAAGCCACCTGGAGCGCTGTGTTGTCGGCTCCTTCTTCTTGTGCTGGGCTCCCCGGGAAACCTCTTGCTGTGTGTGCCTGGAGACGTGTGCCACCTGAGGCCAGAACGACCTGACGGGGCCCAGGGAAGCCATGGCCAAGGCCTCGGTGGCTGGCTTGAAGCACCGACGAAGACGTGGGGGATGGAGCGGGCGGTGGCACTGCGGTAAGCCCCGAGGCGTGTGCCGGGGCCGCGGGGCTGCTGGGGCAAGCGCCGCAGGCGAGGACGGCCCGTGGTGACATCGCCAGCCATGCGCCGCGACATCCCCCAGCGATGGGCCGTGACATCCCCCGGCCGTGCACCGTCACGTCCCCCGGCCGTGCACTGTGACATCCCCCAGCCATGCAGTGTGACATCGCGGCCCTCGCTGCTTACATGCGGGCGCCCAGCCTCTGCCAGCCGGCTTGCGCCTTCACTCCAGCTGAGTGTTTCGGCGAGGCTTGGAGTGCCGAGCAAGCCTTCGGCTCGGTGCTGGGCTTGTGCCCTGGTGGGAACTGGGGGCCGAGCTCTCAGTGCCCGTTCCCGGAGCCACTGCAGGTTTTTCCCCGGCCCTGCCTGGTTCAGGCAGCCGGGGCACCCAGGAGGCGCGCTCGCCGCGGCAGAGGTGAGCTGTGTGGGGAAACTTCACCCTGGGGAGCCGGGCGGCTTTCCTTCTGGAGGGACCTGGGCTTCTCTTCCACCCCTCCCCGGGCCAGCCCCTGACCGTGGCCTCTCTTCCTCTTCTAGCGGGACACCCGCCGCTGCAGCGTCGGAGAGGAGTCCTCCTCCGTCCCCACCAGCTCTCCCCAGCCCACCGCAGCGCGGGCTGAGCATGGCCACGGCCTGGGAGGAGCGCTGCCCGATATGCCTCGGCACCTGGGACGACGCAGCCTGTGCCATGCCGTGCCTCCACCGCTTCTGTTTCAGCTGTATCCGGCGGTGGACAGACATCAAGCCCGAGTGCCCCCTCTGCAAGAGGAGGGTGACTTCCATCCGGCACTCATGGCGGGGGGACGAATTTGAAGAGCTCCCCATAACACCACCTGCGGCATCGACGGGCAGCGCCCGAGACGAGGCAGCTCACCTACTGGCAGCGCCAGCAGCACCCCGGCTACACCAACCGTGGAACCCGGAATCGGGGTTCGTGGGCGGCCTTTATGCCCACACCTGGGGCTTCGTGTTCAGGGAGCACCCAGCTGTCCTCCAGCTCCTGCGGCCCTGGCTGCAGCAGGAGCTGGGGCGCATCTTTGGGGAAGAGCGTTCCCAGGCGCTCATGCTGGAACACATGATCCTGAGCGCCCTGCCCGTCTGCGGTCTGCATGAAGAGCGCCTGGTCGAGGAGCTGCGGGCCGACCTCGGAAGCCGCACGACACCGTTCGTGCGAGGACTCATTGCGTCCGCTGTGGAACGGTGCGAGAGGACAGCCCACCACCTCCTGCTCCGTGGGAACTCCCGTGCTGCCGGGGGGTTAGGGCAGAGCCCCAGGGCCACCGTCAGCTCCGCTGTCTTCATGAGGTGGCGGGAGCGCAGCCCCGTGGGCGGCACAAGCTGGGCTGCCCACCAAGAGCGAAGGGAGGGCAACCGGGTGGCCAGAACGAGCTCCGCTGGCTTCCACGGGAGAGGGAGGAGCTGCGTTGTGACCTGCACCACCTGGGATGTCTCCCAGGAGGGACGGGAGCGCAGCCCCGTGGCCAGTACCAGCTCCGCTGCCTCCCGAGGGGCACGGGAGCTCAGCCCCGTGGCCAGCACCAGCTCCGCTGCCTCCCGAGGGGCACGGGAGCTCAGCCCCGTGGCCAGCACCAGCTCCGCTGCCTCCCGAGGGGCACGGGAGCTCAGCCCCGTGGCCAGCACCAGCTCCGCTGCCTCCCGAGGGGCACGGGAGCTCAGCCCCGTGGCCAGCACCAGCCCCGCTGCCTCCCGAGGGGGGACTCCTGCGCCTGGACCAGCCCCCTCCAGCAGCGCGGCCGCAGATGAACTCCCGGGCACCTCGGCCGCTGCGCTTCAGGGGGGTCCCGGCCGCCCCCTCTCTGTCCCCGCTCCCATTCCAGGGGAGCAGGAAGAAGACCTGCACGAGGAGCTGGGGCAGGCTGCGGCAGGTGCCTCTGCTCCCAGGCGGGACAGGGGCTGCTCACGTCAGGGGCCCCGGAGCCCTCGGAAGAGGAAGGCTAGCAGCTCCGAGGACTCTGCCGCACCCGCCAAGAAGCCACCTCGGCGGTGATGCCAGAAGGCGGCCCCGGGCAGCTGGCGAAAGGAGGGCTGGGCCAGCAGCGGAGCCATGCACTGGCCCCCACGTGGAACAGAAGGCTCTGCCCAGTACTCAGAAACCTAGCTCTCCCAGAAAATAAAGACATGCGAATGGCAGAAAGAGTCTGAGTGCTATTAACAAGGCGGCTGGCAGCGTTATCCCCACCCATGCTGCTTTCTCTCCCTTCTCCTGGTGCTCGGCCCACCTTTTCCGCCCAGCTCCGCTGGGCCCCAAGGCCTACGGGGTCAGTCTGCTGGGAGAGGGACTACGGCGATGGACGTCGTCCATTGCCTTGGGCCATGCTGGATGGTGTCTCTCGCACCTCCTGAGGCTTATGGGGTCAGCCTGGTTTGGAGAAGGGCTACGGCGATGGGCGTGATCCATTGCCCGGGACACGGTCCTGGGCGACTAGCTGTGGGTGGCCCAGACGACCTCCAGAGGTGCCTTCCAGCCTAAACCTGGCTGTGATTCTTGGGCCTTCCGTGAAGTCTGGGTTTGCTCCCCACGTGGCAGCAGAAGGCACAAGTCGCAGCCTGCTGGCGTGTGCAAGCTGCTTCTTTTTTCTTCCTGCTACAGCATAGTGCCTTTGCTTTGGACTCCTTGCTAGTCTTCAGTAACGTGGCGGTTGTCAGCCGGTGGTCGTCACAGTGTGGTTTATCGTCTTCGCATCACGCACTGTCATGACCTTCCGGCCGGTGCCTGAATGGGGGGGGGAAGGTGATATTCAGTGCCAAGGTTTTCATGGCTATAATCTGCAGCTTCTTCCTCCTCCTGTGTCCATTCTCAGCATCACAACACTTCCCGCACTTTGCGCCCTGTTACAGCTTTGCAGCCAGCCATGCAGCATGACGACTTTCTCCTTTAAAACCAAAGGCAACGAGATCACAGAAGAAATCACCTTCCAATGACTTCCGGAGGGATAACACGTACACCAAGGCTTTCCAGGGAGATGGAAGGACCGTCCCAGAGTGGCCGGTTGTGCTCAGGCACGGCCAGGACACGTGGCCTCAGGAGGGAGGCCGAGCTGCAGGTGGATGGACACAGGTCGCTCCCTGCACAGTGGTGCTCGATTTGGGGCAACTTTTGATCCTGTGGCTGCTTGCCACACTTAGTGCACGAGGCCGAATAAGCACCCGACTAAAACCTTGCCTCCAGTTCTCCTTGTTTCTGCTAGTTTGTCACTGATGCGGCCAGGGCTCCAGTTCTCCCCGCCTCCCCTGTAACTGCAGCTGCTTACCCAGAAGAGGCAGCAAGGGGGATGCTGCAGGGATGAAGCTGCACTTGGGGCGGAACGGGGAGTTGGCCATTTCAGGTGAGCTCAGGAAAGCTGCGGCACCCACTGAGGTTTGCATATACCTGACATTTGCAAGAGGTAGGTCCATCCCTCCCTCCAGCCCCTCAGTGAAAGGGTCCCAAATTGAAATCAAAGCACAGCAAAGCTCGGGAGCCACCATGCAGCTTTTGGAGCCTTTGCAGAGTGCAAGCGTCTGAGCTGCAGAGCTGCAAAAGCTGCCGGAGTCTTACGAAAGAGCTCAGGAGCACGGGGGCAGCGGGGCCGATCTCCAGGCCTCTGCAGACCTCCGGCCAAGCAGGACAGTAACCTGACGTGCCAGCCTGAGGTTTGCTTTTGAAGAGGTCTAGCACAGCAGAGGCACGGAAGGCGAGCTCTTTCCACGAGCATGTGCTCCGAGGCAAGCCCCAGAGCCAGGAGAGCCGCGCTGCAGCTTCTGGAGCCGGTGCTGCTTACCCAGGCACGTGTTCCCCCAAGGCACGTGAAGATCATTCACCCAATAAAAGAAAAGCCCTAAGCCGATGTGGGGTTTTTACCACTATCTCACTTTTAATTTGGGACTTCTTTCCTACCTATCTTGTCTCCTAAACCGTAGCTCTCCTTCTCTGTTGTGCACTTCCATGTGCTCCTTTCCCTGGCTGCGGAGGTTTGGGGCAAGAAACTGGAGGGACCTTTGGCTCAGATCCCACGCAAAGTAGGGCGGCAGCTGCGGTCAGTCGGTGTAGAAAGGTTTCCGTCTCTCAAGAGTGGCAAAGGGAGAAAATGGTGATTGAGCTGTTGCTTTATCCACGGGCAGAGACCGCGTCCTCTCTGGCTGTGGGCAAACTGTAACTTGAGGGAACTCTGCTCGGGAAATGAGCAGAGACTAACAATTAGAAGGGAGGGCTTTATAGACCTAAGCTGTCAAGAGAGGAATTAACTAGTGTTTCATCAAATCAGATGATGGGAATGTACTTAAGTAGGCCCGAAACAAAGATGTCGGCAGCAGCCCCTGTATCAGCCAGCGATAGCGAGGGCACTAACAACAGCACAAAGGTAGGGAAGGCTAATGTTGCTAGTTCTGACTTCTCCCTGGCAAGAAGCAGGAGGCACTGGAGTTACACAAGTGTGACGAGGGCCTGCTCCTGTAATCAGTGGCAACTCCTGAAGCATCTGAGGGATCAACACGTAAAAAAAGCTGGGCCCAGATAACGGATGCAGAAAGCAACGTCTGGGCTGGTTGGCGGGGTCTTGCCCTGCAGCCGGATGGTGTCTGTAGCATCCCGAGGCTGCTCAAGCCACCTGGAGCGCTGTGTTGTCGGCTCCTTCTTCTTGTGCTGGGCTCCCCGGGAAACCTCTTGCTGTGTGTGCCTGGAGACGTGTGCCACCTGAGGCCAGAACGACCTGACGGGGCCCAGGGAAGCCATGGCCAAGGCCTCGGTGGCTGGCTTGAAGCACCGACGAAGACGTGGGGGATGGAGCGGGCGGTGGCACTGCGGTAAGCCCCGAGGCGTGTGCCGGGGCCGCGGGGCTGCTGGGGCAAGCGCCGCAGGCGAGGACGGCCCGTGGTGACATCGCCAGCCATGCGCCGCGACATCCCCCAGCGATGGGCCGTGACATCCCCCGGCCGTGCACCGTCACGTCCCCCGGCCGTGCACTGTGACATCCCCCAGCCATGCAGTGTGACATCGCGGCCCTCGCTGCTTACATGCGGGCGCCCAGCCTCTGCCAGCCGGCTTGCGCCTTCACTCCAGCTGAGTGTTTCGGCGAGGCTTGGAGTGCCGAGCAAGCCTTCGGCTCGGTGCTGGGCTTGTGCCCTGGTGGGAACTGGGGGCCGAGCTCTCAGTGCCCGTTCCCGGAGCCACTGCAGGTTTTTCCCCGGCCCTGCCTGGTTCAGGCAGCCGGGGCACCCAGGAGGCGCGCTCGCCGCGGCAGAGGTGAGCTGTGTGGGGAAACTTCACCCTGGGGAGCCGGGCGGCTTTCCTTCTGGAGGGACCTGGGCTTCTCTTCCACCCCTCCCCGGGCCAGCCCCTGACCGTGGCCTCTCTTCCTCTTCTAGCGGGACACCCGCCGCTGCAGCGTCGGAGAGGAGTCCTCCTCCGTCCCCACCAGCTCTCCCCAGCCCACCGCAGCGCGGGCTGAGCATGGCCACGGCCTGGGAGGAGCGCTGCCCGATATGCCTCGGCACCTGGGACGACGCAGCCTGTGCCATGCCGTGCCTCCACCGCTTCTGTTTCAGCTGTATCCGGCGGTGGACAGACATCAAGCCCGAGTGCCCCCTCTGCAAGAGGAGGGTGACTTCCATCCGGCACTCATGGCGGGGGGACGAATTTGAAGAGCTCCCCATAACACCACCTGCGGCATCGACGGGCAGCGCCCGAGACGAGGCAGCTCACCTACTGGCAGCGCCAGCAGCACCCCGGCTACACCAACCGTGGAACCCGGAATCGGGGTTCGTGGGCGGCCTTTATGCCCACACCTGGGGCTTCGTGTTCAGGGAGCACCCAGCTGTCCTCCAGCTCCTGCGGCCCTGGCTGCAGCAGGAGCTGGGGCGCATCTTTGGGGAAGAGCGTTCCCAGGCGCTCATGCTGGAACACATGATCCTGAGCGCCCTGCCCGTCTGCGGTCTGCATGAAGAGCGCCTGGTCGAGGAGCTGCGGGCCGACCTCGGAAGCCGCACGACACCGTTCGTGCGAGGACTCATTGCGTCCGCTGTGGAACGGTGCGAGAGGACAGCCCACCACCTCCTGCTCCGTGGGAACTCCCGTGCTGCCGGGGGGTTAGGGCAGAGCCCCAGGGCCACCGTCAGCTCCGCTGTCTTCATGAGGTGGCGGGAGCGCAGCCCCGTGGGCGGCACAAGCTGGGCTGCCCACCAAGAGCGAAGGGAGGGCAACCGGGTGGCCAGAACGAGCTCCGCTGGCTTCCACGGGAGAGGGAGGAGCTGCGTTGTGACCTGCACCACCTGGGATGTCTCCCAGGAGGGACGGGAGCGCAGCCCCGTGGCCAGCACCAGCTCCGCTGCCTCCCGAGGGGCACGGGAGCTCAGCCCCGTGGCCAGCACCAGCTCCGCTGCCTCCCGAGGGGCACGGGAGCTCAGCCCCGTGGCCAGCACCAGCTCCGCTGCCTCCCGAGGGGCACGGGAGCTCAGCCCCGTGGCCAGCACCAGCTCCGCTGCCTCCCGAGGGGCACGGGAGCTCAGCCCCGTGGCCAGCACCAGCCCCGCTGCCTCCCGAGGGGGGACTCCTGCGCCTGGACCAGCCCCCTCCAGCAGCGCGGCCGCAGATGAACTCCCGGGCACCTCGGCCGCTGCGCTTCAGGGGGGTCCCGGCCGCCCCCTCTCTGTCCCTGCTCCCATTCCAGGGGAGCAGGAAGAAGACCTGCACGAGGAGCTGGGGCAGGCTGCGGCAGGTGCCTCTGCTCCCAGGCGGGACAGGGGCTGCTCACGTCAGGGGCCCCGGAGCCCTCGGAAGAGGAAGGCTAGCAGCTCCGAGGACTCTGCCGCACCCGCCAAGAAGCCACCTCGGCGGTGATGCCAGAAGGCGGCCCCGGGCAGCTGGCGAAAGGAGGGCTGGGCCAGCAGCGGAGCCATGCACTGGCCCCCACGTGGAACAGAAGGCTCTGCCCAGTACTCAGAAACCTAGCTCTCCCAGAAAATAAAGACATGCGAATGGCAGAAAGAGTCTGAGTGCTATTAACAAGGCGGCTGGCAGCGTTATCCCCACCCATGCTGCTTTCTCCCCCTTCTCCTGGTGCTCGGCCCACCTTTTCCGCCCAGCTCCGCTGGGCCCCAAGGCCTACGGGGTCAGTCTGCTGGGAGAGGGACTACGGCGATGGACGTCGTCCATTGCCTTGGGCCATGCTGGATGGTGTCTCTCGCACCTCCTGAGGCTTATGGGGTCAGCCTGGTTTGGAGAAGGGCTACGGCGATGGGCGTGATCCATTGCCCGGGACACGGTCCTGGGCGACTAGCTGTGGGTGGCCCAGACGACCTCCAGAGGTGCCTTCCAACCTAAACCTGGCTGTGATTCTTGGGCCTTCCGTGAAGTCTGGGTTTGCTCCCCACGTGGCAGCAGAAGGCACAAGTCGCAGCCTGCTGGCGTGTGCAAGCTGCTTCTTTTTTCTTCCTGCTACAGCATAGTGCCTTTGCTTTGGACTCCTTGCTAGTCTTCAGTAACGTGGCGGTTGTCAGCCGGTGGTCGTCACAGTGTGGTTTATCGTCTTCGCATCACGCACTGTCATGACCTTCCGGCCGGTGCCTGAATGGGGGGGGGAAGGCGATATTCAGTGCCAAGGTTTTCATGGCTATAATCTGCAGCTTCTTCCTCCTCCTGTGTCCATTCTCAGCATCACAACACTTCCCGCACTTTGCGCCCTGTTACAGCTTTGCAGCCAGCCATGCAGCATGACGACTTTCTCCTTTAAAACCAAAGGCAACGAGATCACAGAAGAAATCACCTTCCAATGACTTCCGGAGGGATAACACGTACACCAAGGCTTTCCAGGGAGATGGAAGGACCGTCCCAGAGTGGCCGGTTGTGCTCAGGCACGGCCAGGACACGTGGCCTCAGGAGGGAGGCCGAGCTGCAGGTGGATGGACACAGGTCGCTCCCTGCACAGTGGTGCTCGATTTGGGGCAACTTTTGATCCTGTGGCTGCTTGCCACACTTAGTGCACGAGGCCGAATAAGCACCCGACTAAAACCTTGCCTCCAGTTCTCCTTGTTTCTGCTAGTTTGTCACTGATGCGGCCAGGGCTCCAGTTCTCCCCGCCTCCCCTGTAACTGCAGCTGCTTACCCAGAAGAGGCAGCAAGGGGGATGCTGCAGGGATGAAGCTGCACTTGGGGCGGAACGGGGAGTTGGCCATTTCAGGTGAGCTCAGGAAAGCTGCGGCACCCACTGAGGTTTGCATATACCTGACATTTGCAAGAGGTAGGTCCATCCCTCCCTCCAGCCCCTCAGTGAAAGGGTCCCAAATTGAAATCAAAGCACAGCAAAGCTCGGGAGCCACCATGCAGCTTTTGGAGCCTTTGCAGAGTGCAAGCGTCTGAGCTGCAGAGCTGCAAAAGCTGCCGGAGTCTTACGAAAGAGCTCAGGAGCACGGGGGCAGCGGGGGCCGATCTCCAGGCCTCTGCAGACCTCCGGCCAAGCAGGACAGTAACCTGACGTGCCAGCCTGAGGTTTGCTTTTGAAGAGGTCTAGCACAGCAGAGGCACGGAAGGCGAGCTCTTTCCACGAGCATGTGCTCCGAGGCAAGCCCCAGAGCCAGGAGAGCCGCGCTGCAGCTTCTGGAGCCGGTGCTGCTTACCCAGGCACGTGTTCCCCCAAGGCACGTGAAGATCATTCACCCAATAAAAGAAAAGCCCTAAGCCGATGTGGGGTTTTTACCACTATCTCACTTTTAATTTGGGACTTCTTTCCTACCTATCTTGTCTCCTAAACCGTAGCTCTCCTTCTCTGTTGTGCACTTCCATGTGCTCCTTTCCCTGGCTGCGGAGGTTTGGGGCAAGAAACTGGAGGGACCTTTGGCTCAGATCCCACGCAAAGTAGGGCGGCAGCTGCGGTCAGTCGGTGTAGAAAGGTTTCCGTCTCTCAAGAGTGGCAAAGGGAGAAAATGGTGATTGAGCTGTTGCTTTATCCACGGGCAGAGACCGCGTCCTCTCTGGCTGTGGGCAAACTGTAACTTGAGGGAACTCTGCTCGGGAAATGAGCAGAGACTAACAATTAGAAGGGAGGGCTTTATAGACCTAAGCTGTCAAGAGAGGAATTAACTAGTGTTTCATCAAATCAGATGATGGGAATGTACTTAAGTAGGCCCGAAACAAAGATGTCGGCAGCAGCCCCTGTATCAGCCAGCGATAGCGAGGGCACTAACAACAGCACAAAGGTAGGGAAGGCTACCTAGTTGCTAGTTCTGACTTCTCCCTGGCAAGAAGCAGGAGGCACTGGAGTTACACAAGTGTGACGAGGGCCTGCTCCTGTAATCAGTGGCAACTCCTGAAGCATCTGAGGGATCAACACGTAAAAAAAGCTGGGCCCAGATAACGGATGCAGAAAGCAACGTCTGGGCTGGTTGGCGGGGTCTTGCCCTGCAGCCGGATGGTGTCTGTAGCATCCCGAGGCTGCTCAAGCCACCTGGAGCGCTGTGTTGTCGGCTCCTTCTTCTTGTGCTGGGCTCCCCGGGAAACCTCTTGCTGTGTGTGCCTGGAGACGTGTGCCACCTGAGGCCAGAACGACCTGACGGGGCCCAGGGAAGCCATGGCCAAGGCCTCGGTGGCTGGCTTGAAGCACCGACGAAGACGTGGGGGATGGAGCGGGCGGTGGCACTGCGGTAAGCCCCGAGGCGTGTGCCGGGGCCGCGGGGCTGCTGGGGCAAGCGCCGCAGGCGAGGACGGCCCGTGGTGACATCGCCAGCCATGCGCCGCGACATCCCCCAGCGATGGGCCGTGACATCCCCCGGCCGTGCACCGTCACGTCCCCCGGCCGTGCACTGTGACATCCCCCAGCCATGCAGTGTGACATCGCGGCCCTCGCTGCTTACATGCGGGCGCCCAGCCTCTGCCAGCCGGCTTGCGCCTTCACTCCAGCTGAGTGTTTCGGCGAGGCTTGGAGTGCCGAGCAAGCCTTCGGCTCGGTGCTGGGCTTGTGCCCTGGTGGGAACTGGGGGCCGAGCTCTCAGTGCCCGTTCCCGGAGCCACTGCAGGTTTTTCCCCGGCCCTGCCTGGTTCAGGCAGCCGGGGCACCCAGGAGGCGCGCTCGCCGCGGCAGAGGTGAGCTGTGTGGGGAAACTTCACCCTGGGGAGCCGGGCGGCTTTCCTTCTGGAGGGACCTGGGCTTCTCTTCCACCCCTCCCCGGGCCAGCCCCTGACCGTGGCCTCTCTTCCTCTTCTAGCGGGACACCCGCCGCTGCAGCGTCGGAGAGGAGTCCTCCTCCGTCCCCACCAGCTCTCCCCAGCCCACCGCAGCGCGGGCTGAGCATGGCCACGGCCTGGGAGGAGCGCTGCCCGATATGCCTCGGCACCTGGGACGACGCAGCCTGTGCCATGCCGTGCCTCCACCGCTTCTGTTTCAGCTGTATCCGGCGGTGGACAGACATCAAGCCCGAGTGCCCCCTCTGCAAGAGGAGGGTGACTTCCATCCGGCACTCATGGCGGGGGGGACGAATTTGAAGAGCTCCCCATAACACCACCTGCGGCATCGACGGGCAGCGCCCGAGACGAGGCAGCTCACCTACTGGCAGCGCCAGCAGCACCCCGGCTACACCAACCGTGGAACCCGGAATCGGGGTTCGTGGGCGGCCTTTATGCCCACACCTGGGGCTTCGTGTTCAGGGAGCACCCAGCTGTCCTCCAGCTCCTGCGGCCCTGGCTGCAGCAGGAGCTGGGGCGCATCTTTGGGGAAGAGCGTTCCCAGGCGCTCATGCTGGAACACATGATCCTGAGCGCCCTGCCCGTCT